>NC_058370.1:34967500-35592500 GCF_018350175.1 Felis catus | reverse complement strand
ATGGAAATGCAAAATGAAGGCACAATGAGGTGCCACTACACACAATGTGAAAAATGAATGACTGAAATGCAAAATACTGACAACATCATGTGTGGATAAGCATATGAGCAATTGATAAGTTGCTGGTGGGAATGTAAACTGTGGAACCACTTTGGAAAGCTGATAGAAACTATCTACTAAAGCCAAATATACACATAACCTTGACCCAGAACTTCCACTGCTATGTAGGTATATACCCAACACCACTCCTATGTAGGTATATACCCAAGAGTAGCATCATATGAGTGTTCACCAAAGGACAAGTACTAGAAAATTCATGGAAACATTATTATTGATAGTCCCAAACTGGAAATTACCCAAATGTCCATTAGCATGAGAAGGAACTTAAAAATTTTGGTATAATTTTGCAGTGGGATATTACACAGCAATGAGAAAGAATATGGCCTACAGCAACATGAATTAATCTCTCAAACTGTTCAATCAAAGACACTTGACCTAAAAGAATACATGCTATGTGATTCTATGTTCAAAATCAAGCAGAACCAATTTCTGGTGGGAGAAATCAGGATAATGGTCTAAATTTGGTAGAGTTGATGACTCGGGTACTGCTTCAGGGAGGCTTCTGGCACTTTGCTCCTTGATCTGCCCTGTGGTTGCAAGAATGTGTTCTCTGTGTGAAAATTCATTGATTTGTACCCATGATTTGTGCACTTTTCTGTATATATGCTACACTTTATTAAAATGTTCTAACAGAGAAGTCAAAGTCCAAGACTCCCCTCCAAAAGTAACTTACCTCCTTAAAATACAGACATATGGTTATATCTGACATCTTAAAACTATAAGTTATAATTGACTTAATTAAATTGTTTAAGAATTTTGGAGCTATCAGTCCATTTTACTCTAAATTCCTCATTAAACACTTATTGAAAATCAGGAATATAATAACTGAGTTACAGAAACTTTAGTGTATTCTATATTCAATCAGGTATCATGTGGTTAATAGAGATCTTATGTGATTTAACACATCCTAAAAAAAACTAAAAAAATAAAGGATCTTGATAGCGGCATGTTCTATAGATGATGGGATTTGAAAAATCCTGTATGATTCCAAAGATTGACGACAACCACATTTATGCAGTTGCCATCCAGTTGTTTACATTAAGTGGAAATGATAAATTATGTAGAGAGAGGCATTATTTTAGAAAATATAATTTGCTCAACACCACTTATTCAAAAGCCTTCATGCGTGTACTGATATATTCTTTATCGGCAGGAAGTTGGTCTTAATGCAAGTTTTTATAAAGTACTAATGAACTAAAATGATAGGACTCAAAACTCATTTGATCAAATGCATTTTTTGGTTTTAGTATATGTGATTGCACTGTAGTAACATAGTATCTATGCACGACTACTTCAAAATGCACATGACTGATAACTTTCCACTAATTTAATGTGTTATATGCCTCTTTGAGTTAGAAATGACTGTAATTACTGTTATTTGGGTTTAAGATTACACACTGGAGTGTGTGTGAGAGAGAAAGGTAGAGGCACAGGCAGGGAGGGAAAGATGGAAATGGAGTGGTGAGAGATGGGGAGGAAAAGAATGAAGGCAGAGATGAAGAGGGAGAGAAACTTACTATAATTAATCAAACTCATTTCTGCACTGACTTCCTCATTTGGTGGAATTAAAAAGTCAAATCAATTTCTCCTTGGCATACTGTGTTTCAGAGCGTTACTCTAAACGAAGGTCTTATCCCACTCTGAGGTTATCAAGAATAATGTCAGATTTATAAAATGAAGCTTTTATCCCCTTTCTGTTACATTACCTTCACAAATGGTCAGTTACATTCTCTCGTCATAAATGTCCTATTTATCATTCATGGGCCCAGATGTTAATTCACTCTAATTGCATGATACATAGAATAAAGTAGGAATGGGTTATTATATTGATTTACTAGTTGGGAATAAGTAGCATTGTTACTGTGGTAGTCACTTTATATACCAATTTTATTTATTTCTGTTAGTAAACCTGCACAATAGACTTTTTGTTTTGTGAGGTTTTTTGTGTTGGTGGGGAGAGGAGGGAGGTATTTCCTTGTTGTTGTTGTTTTTTTTAATGGGAATAAAGAACTAATCCAGGACTTGCCTGTGGGATCCATACAGCTGGCAAGCTGGTATTGACCCATGTAAAACTTGCACTCTTGCCAGGACAACATCCATTCTCCCTGAGACTGAGAGGGTTGAGCTTTGTCATTACCACTGCTAAATCTTTTAAAATGCCATAATTGTGCATTTCCAAAGCTTGTTAAATATATGTGTTATAACTATATAAAAAGCTACCATGAGTGTGTGAAAGTGAATAATGATGAATTCCCAGTGTGTTTCCCCCTTCTAAAATAGCTAATTGAATAAAGTTGAATCAGCTACTTCAAAAAAATTGCTGAGTTGGAATTCTTAGTATCAAATAACTTCATTTAAAGCATATGAAAGTTTATCCACAGAATAAAACATAGCCTAACTCCCAGTTGAAATAAAATCATGGTTGAACCTTGAAAAAGTTACTGCACAGACAGTAGCAAAGATGGATACATAACACTTTTGAATCCCTTCCAGGACTGTATATGCACTTTCGTATAAAAGATGTAATACAAATAAGCAGTGTAGGTGAACACAACAATGATCTTCAACTTTCTTGTTGCTTTCACACAGTGAACGTGGCTCTGGTATTTCTTGACATCAATGTCAAGTTAGAAGCATTACTGGCAAAACAGGTGCTGTTGTCTGACAGTTTTCTTTTATGCGGAATTTTTATATATTTCATTTTTGTAGTTTTTATTTAACCTTCAGTTAACATACAGTGTAATATTAATTTCAGGCGTATTTCAGTACTTAAATACAATACCTGGTGCTCATCACAACAAATGCCTTCCTTAATCCCCATGACCTATTTAATCCATCACCCCCTCCCCCATTTCCCTTGTGGTAACCATCAGTTCTCTATAGGTAAGAGTCTGTTTCCTGGTTTGCCTCTTTTTTTCCTCTTATCATTTGTCTCTTAAATTCCATATGTGAGTGAAACTTACATGAAAAATTTTAAATATGTGCAAGAACTATATTAGAATGAGCAGTTAGTTAAATGGTAATTCTCTGAAAGGGAGGATATATAATCGAAGTTTCAACAACGAGTGATGTCTGTACCTGAGCAGGTTCAGTGATCCCTTTGTTTGGAAACAAATTGTTTTTAAATCAAAGGTCAAAATGAATGACCCCAAATAAGTGTTTACAAAAAATATCATAAACTGCAGACCAACTATGAGACGCTTTTGAGAGGAAATGAGTGTTGTTCCATAATGAAATATTGGGCAATATTCTTTGCATATAAAGAATATTAGAGGACATGTACTAGTGATTTCACTTTTATTTTCCTTATAAGTCATAGAATAAGATTTGTGACTTAATTTGTGTGAATCTTAATTATTAAAATTAGATGATCCTCATATCTGAGAGTGACCAGAAATCTGTGGTGTCTTCTCAGATGTTTTTATTCAAGCAAGGATAAAAAAGAACAAATACCATGCAAAAGAGCCTACTTAGAGTGGTCATAGAAAAATAAGGTGGGGTTTTTCCCATTTAAACTCTATACCAAATTCAGGCCATTTGTTCACTGTGTCACTGATTGGGTGGGTGGTTGAGAAAGCAACCATAGGTCCTTTTCCTTCCAGAGAGTCTATAATTCGGGTGCCAGAGTTGCCTAAGGTCTTTGGGATGACTTTTCACTCCCCCAAACAGCATTCCTTCTGTACTTTCTTTCTTTCCTCACCCTCTCCCCTCCCAATCTGAATGTTCTCGGTAACCAAGTGCAGCCATTCTTTGGCACAGATGTTATCTGGCTTATTGTAACTCTATGTGTTTTCTCTTGGTAACTTGTGGGCCCCATGCATTCCAAATCTCTACAAGTGCATCTCTTCTTAGGCATGGCTGAGCATGTTTCTGGGAGTGAGCCGTAAGACACACAGATGCTGGGGATGCCTGAGTGGCTCAGTCTGTTGTGCGTCCAACTTCGGCTCAGGTCATGATCTCATGGCTTGTGAGCCCCGTGTCGGGCTCTGTGCTGACAGCTCAGAGTCTGGAGCCTGCTTCAGATTCTGTGTCCTTCTCTTGCTCTCTCCTTCCCCCGCTGACATTCTGTCCCATCTCGTCTCATCTCTTCCCTTTCTCTCTCTCTCTCTCTCAAGAATAAATAAACATTAAAAAAATGTAAAAAAAAAAAAAAAGACATACAGATGCTCTTGTTGCCCTGACTATATCCCTTTGGCTTCCTCTGGCTGCCCAATCTGTATGTGGGTTGCAGACAGAAATGGTGAGGAACTAATTCTTCTGGGAGCATCTCTCAGCCATCTTGTCCAGCCCTTGTCCAGCCAGTGGCAGATGAGAGTTAATGTATAAAAATTGCAGCTTCCTAGCTCCTGGCTGAGATGTAGGGGACAGGGGTGGTTGTCCCTGAACTCTGAAGCTCTTTATACTGTCTTCCAGAGCTGCCCAGCAGGATTGAGACTCAGTCATCCACAGCAGTAACTTGCTCATTAACTGAGCTTGTGTCAGTGCCCTCCTTTTCCTGAAATATTTCCCTACTTCCCTGCGATTGCTTCTTGGGACTACCTTTCAGCTTAGCTACTTGCACTCAAATCCCTACGCTAGCTAGGGTCTGCCTCTTGCTGGAACCCAACCGAAGACCACATATTTTTCATTTCAAAAATGACATGGTATGGCCATACCAATGTTGCATTTGACCACAAGAGAATTCTCTTCAGGAATTAGCCATCCACAGTACTGAGCAACAACCATAAATCCCCAGCATTACACAGGGTTAGGAGAGTGTTTAGATATGCCTTTGTTAGCCTGCCCTCCACAGGACTCTGGCTGCCATTTTTATTCCTTCTGCCATGATCACAGCTTTTCTTTGTCTTCCTGACCAGGGGCAGACTACTGACAGTTTTCCTATCAGCTGACCTAAAAGAGTCATTTATAAATAGTCACATATTTGTATGATCTTTTGGCTGACTCACTGGAGAAAGGGTGGTGTCAGGTATGCTTTTTCAAAGATCTAGAACAGAGAATCTTGTCTTCAAAGAAGAATTTTACCTCTGAGCATCTGTATGTGAAGGTTCCTGAAAGCTCTTAGAGCCCCCAGGTCAGTTTAGTAACCACATAGCCATAGAAATGGCCTAGGAGTTCAGATGTGTTCTAGTTATGTCTACACAGGGCGATAAATATTCACATATATGGGTATGTGTCTACCCATAAATTCACAGAGATAACTAAGAGAGATTTGGCTCTTAAACTATTTCTCACCCTAAATTCCAGTGTACTTCAAACCTCACAGTGACAATTATGAGATGCAAGGGATCAAAAAGTCATTTTGGATAAAGACTTAGAATCTCAATAATCCATTTATCTCATTCGAGTTACCAACGATCGCTTTCTGCAAGCCAGTTTGCAAGATGTCTCTTGCTTATTGGAAGTTTCATTACTAGCTTCCAAGTCATTAAACACTTGAAGCGTGAAGGCTGGGGAAAGGACTAATTGTTGGTTTGGTGAAGTTGCAATGGAGATTAGGGAACCCAAGAGAGTTCGACTGCCAGATATAGACACAAAGGGAGAAGAGGGGTAGAGGAGGAGACACCATTAAAAGTCTGTTTGAAATCAATTGAGTGCCCATCTGCCATTGAACTTCACGGTAACACTGATTACAGGTAATTGGTATTTGGCTGAGTAGATAATTAGGCTGGTCATAGAATGAAAGGAAGCAAAGGACTGCTGAATTCATCCTGCATCCTGATTTCCTCCTCTTTCTGAAGCAGGGTTTTGAGGAGTGCTATGTGGCAGACAACCTCCCACGTCTTCTGCAGAGGGGAGGGTGTTTACAGAGCAGGGACACCTCCTGACTCAAAACAAATGAAGCAGTACCTGAGAAGAGAAATATTCAACTACAGACGTTAATTATAAGAAACAAAGGCAATAAAGGCTCATGGCTCTTTGGGAACAGTTTGAAATATCACTTTGATGCAAATGAACTTGGTAGTGCAAGAGGACGGTTTCCTAATGATTCAGAAGGCACTTCTGCACTGATGGGGCTGAATCCATGCTGTCCCCACACCTCTAGTGATGGGGCTGCATCTTCACTGACACACCTGTACTTTATACCTAATTGAGACTCTCATCACTTGGCAACCATCAATTTTGCAGGACTGGCTAAAAAGATGATGAGTTAAAATTCAGCTTTCATTTTTGCCAGGCAAAATTGTTTTCATACGATAACACATTTAACACCCATGCTGGGTGGTTTTTTACAAGGAGGCAAGGAGAATGTTTAAGTGCCCCTAACTCACTCCTCATTCCTATCCTGTATGCAAGCTCTGTGGGTTTCTACCTCCCTGTTTGTTGGAAGGAATTCCCAATGTTTCCCAGACTCTGCATGCCTCTGGCTTTGCAGGGAGACGGAGAGAAAGGGGCCATCACTGGACAGAAAAGGATACTGTCCACACCAGGGAAGAAGCCCCTGTGCCCCTAGGACAGGTGAGCAGCTCACAGAAATGGTGAGGACCTGAGTCAGGGTTGGTTACCAAGTGACTGAACACACAGGTATCTTCTGTTCCTAAAGACCTTGGACAGTCTCAACTCCACTTTGCAGAAGCTGATCAAGTTCAGAGAACTCTGTCATCTCCTAAATAACACAAAATCCACACAGGAGAAGAAGAGAATCTGAGCAGGACATTTCACTTGCTCTCAGAAGAAACCTAATTTGGAAATAGAAAAGCAGCAGCGTCTGCCATCTGCTAACTCTGCATTTTCACCCATCCCTTACCCTTGGTTTCTACCATGGCTGTGATGTAGCCAGTTTTAGACTACTTCCACCTCCCCACAGAACACCAGCCTCTCTCTCACCTTGGTGTCTGTTTCAATATTTGGAACATCCTTATTCCAGTTCCTGTCCCACCCCTGCACCCCCAGCATCCTCAATCCACTTATCCCCTATCTCAGTTCAGAGACTTCTTTGATCCAACCCTCAATTCCAGAATTCCAGAATAGATAATCAATCTCTCTCTCTCTCTCTCTCTCTCTCTCTCTCTCTCTCTCTCTCTCCACACACACACACACACACACACACACACACACACACACACACACACAACATACACCAGTCTTTTCTTCATCTAAGCACTTGTCATGCTCCACTACAACAATCTATTTATTGGTCTGACTACTCATGAGGACAAAGACCCTATAATGTCCTTCAACACATTCTCGGTGCTGGGAGCGTGGTGGACATAACAGTGTAACTCACAAATGGATACGTGAATCCACCATAGTGACCCAGAAATGCGTGTGGCCATATCTGGAGCCAGAATTTGCAGCATTTGAAATTAATCACCATATATTTATATGTCTAGCCCTATGCTTTGGAAAAACATGAAACCTGGGGAAACCCTGACCTGATCTATATCCAGAGTAGCCCCTAGATGGTGAGAATCATGTAAAGTATTATTTTTAGAATGCAGTGGAGGAAATAAGAACTCAAAATGACAAGGTAAAATTGGAAGTGTCAGAATAAAACCCACTACAGAAAAGCACAAGGAACCATGGCTGGGGAGGAAGAGTAGTTTACAAGTGAGATGGAAAATGATAAAGTATCATTTGATAATTCCAAGAAGGATAATGTGACTGAAGCTTCCCTAAAATGAGAATCTTGGCAGTACGTAGACTTGATGTATGCAACAGCTGGTCTCTGAGCACCACCCATATACTCTGAGCCTTGCAGTTGGTTCCCAGCTGCCAATTTGTGCAGTGCTAGGGCTGAAGGCTCTTTTCCATCCTGAGCAAAGCTATACAGCCTGGGGACAAGGTAAGCTGGTGGTTCCAGTGAATTAACACCCCCAGTGATAGCTCTCCTCCCACTTACCTCGGTGAGACAGTTCTGAGGCATGTTTTCCACACTTTCCCAGAGTTGCTGGCAGGAGCGAGCCTCTGTCAAACACTGTTGTAATCATCCCCTTCCCATATAACTTCCTTGAAAGTGGTCTCAGTACTTCCCAAATAAACTTGCACTCAGTCCTGGTTTCAGCATCCGCCTCAGGATCTAACTTCACAAATGCATCAGTCAGGGTACAGGTAAGAAAGAAACCACTCCCGTTGGTCCAAATGAAGAGTCTATAATGCAAGAAATGCCTACAGAGGTGTGGAAGCAGTGGTTTGAGGAAGCAGACAAAAGATGGTGAGGCCCCTAGGGACTAAGAACAGCAGGAAGCCTTTTCTGTCCCTGGGCTTAAAGAGATATGAGGACCACAGGTGTTCTTCCAGGCTCTGTCATTATGGAACAAGGCAGCTACTTCCAGAGACAAAGTGCCAAGGCAGGAAGAGAGAAGGAAAGACCCGAAGCTTCATTTCCTCCTGCCCTCATGTCATCTGCCAGTGCTGCCCCAGTGGCCAAACCCATCTGGACACCAGTCACCAAGGGAATCTAGGCCACATAGTCCACATAGGTCAGCCTTCAAGGGCACAGAGGAGGTCAAATAATTGGATTTGGCTGAGCACACAAAGAATAAATAGCCCATATGGTATTCCCCCTTATCACACTGGAGTCTTGGCTCCTGCTGATACCACATCAGATTATAGATTCTTTTACTAAAGAGCTTGGAGAGCCTTTCTTAGACACTATAGAGATGATTAGAAAGTCAAAGCATTAGGCCCTATTAAGAAAAAAAAAATCAAGGCTCATTTAGCTCAAAGAAAAGAAGTCTGAAGGATCAATTAATATTGTTCATTGCATGTAGCAATGCTTTGCTAATCAAGAAGATGGGTTCCAACATAATAGATTTTTTTTTAATCAGAAACTTTGAGGGCAGGGGTGGAAATAATACAGGCAGAATGGGGCTGGACTTTAGAACACAGATGATGCAGTTGACAGATGAAAGGATCAGAAAATAAGTAGCAGAAGTAGCATCATCAGCTGACATTTATTGAGCACTTGCTATGGGCTAGACACTGTGCTGTGAGCACCCTCAGTATTACCTCTTAAAATCTGTAAAGCCACCCAATTACATAGATACCATCTATTTTGAATCAGTTTGCTAGGGTTGATGTAAAAATGTATCACAAATTACCTGCCTTAAACAATAGAAGTTTATTGACTCTCGGTTCTGGAGGCTAGAAGTGTCCAAGGTCAAGGTATCCACAGGATTGGCTCCCTTCTGAGAGCTTTCAGGGAAAAAGCTGTCCCATGTTTTTCCCTTAGCTTCTGGTGGTTTGTTGGCAGTCTTTGGCATTCCTTGGCTTGTGGGTCTCTTCCTTTTACTGATGTTTTCCATGTGTGTGTGTTTTTGTCCCCTTTGTAGAAAGATACCAGTCATATTGGATTTGGCCCATGCTAATATGACCCTATTTTAACTAAGCACATCTGTAACAACCTTATTCACAGAAGGTCATGCTCTGAGGCATGGGGAATTAAGACTTAAATATAAGAATTGAGGAGATCACAGTTGAGCCCATAACCATTGTCAGATGAGAAAACAGGAGTCTGCAAGAATTTAA
Organism: Felis catus; assembly: GCF_018350175.1. NCBI lineage: Eukaryota > Metazoa > Chordata > Mammalia > Carnivora > Felidae > Felis > Felis catus. Next base: position 35,582,912 of record NC_058370.1, on the reverse strand, counting down.
GTAACATGAAGTTCACTCAACTAGAAAATCCCTTAAGGGTATCCATTGTTCTTAAAAAAAAAAATCAGCATGGAGCCAATGTTCTAGAAAGGCAAAGACAGAGTTGGATTGAGATTAGAAATATTAGGACCAAGCTGTGTTCGAGAAGGAAAGAGATTAAATGTGGGGCTGCAGTGGGAACATGTGTCTGTAGACCCTGAGAGGTTGAGGTTGGCAGGGGCTCCCAAAAGAAGGACAAGAATCTGGGTAGATCTTCTGTACAGCAGCTCCTCAAAGAGTGATGGGCATCTGCCATGGCAGGCATGCTCCAACCCCACCTCAAAGGCCCCACATGGCCATCAGATCTGCCTTCTAGCCAGCTACTGGTCACAGTCTTCCATCTATTTACTGGAACAGGGGGACCTCTGTACTTCAAGCTAAGAGGCTTAAAAATATGAATGCCTGATTGAAGAAACACTTTGCATGAATGGGTTTAATTAGTTTAGTCATTAGTTTTTTGATGGGGGTAGAGAACAGAGATTTATTTATAGAATGCAACAGAAGCCATTCAGAATGTGGTAAGAACATCCCTGGGATGAGAGAAAAGGGCAGGGAAAAGAGGGTCACCATGTCGCAATAACAAACCAATATGCCCAAATTATTCATGAAAAAGAAAACTGGCAAATTATCAATAGGTTCCTTTCTGTACATTTCAAACATTGAATGCTGCCCATTTTTGCAGACTTCTGTATCTTGATGACTTCCATATCTTCAACACCTTCTGCTCTCTGATTTTAGGTAAATCACTATAATAAACAGCTTCAAAACTCTGGGTGGCTTAATGCAAGAGGTTGTTTATTCTTCATTTCCTGGCTCAACACAGGAGTTCTGGCCCAGGAGCCTTCCACATACTCATTCAGGAACCAGAATCCTTAGGGTTTTCCCAGAGTCACATGACTAATGCAAATGGCATACCCAGAATCTGAATCTAAGCTTTTCCAGAGAGTACCTGTGCTCTTAAGAACAAGCTCCAGATCCTGATTCCTCTTTCTCTAGAATGATAATTGGCTAACTTCTATAACAAAATGTCCTAATTCCCAATGGCCTGGCACAATAAAAGTGTATTTCTCATTCACTTCATGTTGGACTGTGAAGTCCTGCTTGGCAGCCTTCCATATGCTCCATCAGGGACTCAGGCTGTTTCTGTCTTGTTGTTCTACTCCTTTCTTTATTCGGCTAGTATATGAGGAAAAAGAGCCGAGAATCGCTCAGGGGAATTTTATGGGCCATGCCTGGAAATGGGATAAATCATTATCCATATTTCATCAATCTGAACTTAATCACATGACCACACCTAACTGCAGGGTGGCTGGGAAGTGTAATTTAATGGGGTGCCCAGGAGAAAAAGGAAGCCATTTCCATCACAAATTCATATCTCAGACCAGGGCATGTGTACAATAAAAGGTGAAGAGAGAGGCAGAAGATAGGACCCCCCTCCAGGTTTCACAATGTCTTGTAAAAATCATTTTAAAATATTATTTATCTTCATTGGTCCTGCATTAATAGAAACTATGTTGCATCTGCAAACATAGCAGCTTCACTTTCTGAGATATCTGAGAAATAAAAAGTATCTTCAATTTGGATGAGTTAGTTTATAGAAAATTCATTCCCAAGAGAATGGCTAATTGAGGTCTCACTCTGTGTAAAAATATAATTATTCAGAGCGTTTGGACATGTGTGTTTCCATTCCTTTTGAGAACAGAACCAGAGTCAGGAGCCTAAATCACAGCATGAGATATTTTTGGTGAAATAGAAGTTTGAGAGAGAGAACATGGGAATATTTGAGCAGAATTCCTCTGTAGGTTTGTGAAATTGCCTCTGGAGGTTTCTAATGAACAATGTAGGATCACATCACTCCCTCAAGAAAAGAGTGTCAGCCAACCAATTACTACCCAAGTGTCCTGAGATTGTAGTTTACTTAAGTATGAGGTTTTAAACCCTGGCACCCTAACGTGTGGAAGAGAGTAAATGCTAACTCTGCAGTTGCTTTCATAGAATGCATAAAACCCCTTGCTAGAGCTTGAACACAATTAGGGTTTGTGATCATGGATCCTTCCATGTATAGAACGTTATCATTCCAATGAATAAGGAACTGTTCCCAAGATGTTAACCACCTCTTTTCCTCCTGCTAAGGCGACATAGCAATAGACGTCCCTTCTTAAATCTGTGTAAGAACACAAGGCGGCCCAGACTGTGGGGCTCACCTCAATATGTTCTCCATTTCCTCAGGACCTTGGGTCCTCAGGTTTTTGTAGCCCTAGTATTGAAGTTTTCATTTCCCAGACTAAGAAGACTGCTGTAATCTCACTTTGGCATCTCAGACTTTTGGCCACTGCTTTGTGCATGGCTTTTGAAGTTTTGGTTGTGTAATTTTCCTGTATGAGTAAATGCCTTGAGAGGAAATGAAGCTCAGAATGTCACCTCATGCAGTTCCCTTCTCTCTGACAGCCTGGTCTCTCAAGTTCTGGGTGCCTTAGTAGTTTTCTGGTGCCTGTGAACATAATTTCAAAACTTGTCAAGCTTTGCTAGTCGTTTAGGTGGAAGAGCTTGTATTCTACCCTTTTCAGAAATGAAAAAAAAAGTTTTCAAGGTATATTTTAATAGTGGAATTCTAGCCACAGGAAAAGGTCAGTGGTAAAAATATTTATGGTAAGGGAAACTTGCTTGAGATTTTCCAATCACAACCTGTCAGTACCAGTAATTCTGCTTATAGGCCCAGCCACCTTGGCTCTGATTTGCTTATGTACCATTAAAAGGAATGCATGTAATAAAACTCTATAAACAAACAAAAAGCCATGAAATAGTCATATGCTATACGATTGATTTTTTTTTATTAAAAAAATTTTTTTTTCAACATTTATTTATTTTTGGGACAGAGAGAGACAGAGCATGAACGGGGGAGGGGCAGAGAGAGAGGGAGACACAGAATCGGAAACAGGCTCCAGGCTCTGAGCCATCAGCCCAGAGCCCGACGCGGGGCTCGAACTCACGGACGGCGAGATCGTGACCTGGCTGAAGTCGGACGCTCAACCGACTGCGCCACCCAGGCGCCCCTATATGATTTATTTTAAATCATCCCACTACAGGGGCGCCTGGGTGGCTCAGTCGGTTGAGCAGCCGACTTCACTCAGGTCACGATCTCGCGGTCCGTGAGTTCGAGCCCCGCGTCGGGCTCTGGTGCTGACAGCTCAGAGCCTGGAGCCTGTTTCAGATTCTGTGTCTCCCTCTCTTTGACCCTCCCCCATTCATGCTCTGTCTCTCTCTGTCTCAAAAATAAATAAACATTTTTAAAAAAGTGTTTAAATCATCACTACATGCCGTTAGTATGCCAGGCAAAAGACCATATGCCTACTGGTTATTAAAATTGAACGCCACCAGCTTTCTTTGATCTTGGAAATTTTGTTAATGTTTAAGTTTGACATTTCTGAGCATAAGGCTTTGGTAACAAAGTGGGGCAGAGTCTCCATTCCGCTAACTTGCAAGCTGTGTGACCATGTCCTGTTATTTCATGTCTCTGTGCTTCATTCAGTCTTTTCATCTGGAACATAGGAGTAATGCTATGTGTTTCATAGGATACTAATGAAGCTCAAATAATACAATTATAAAATGTGCCTGGATTTCTTCTCGCCCTATTTCTCTCTCAGATCATTTAGAATAATGCCTCAAAGCTGAGAAACTATGAAACCCAGCAGAAGGCATATCTAGGAGGTTAGCCATCTGGGAGCTTTTAACTGTCCCCAGTTTCTTGGGGCTTGACCAATGAAATAGGAGCTCCAGGGACAGCCCCGGAATAGGAGATAAACAGGAGAACTCCAGCCCAGGAATGAGGCAGATAGTTACAGACTAGCTACTGAGCATACACTCTGAAACCAGCTTAGAACAAGCTCAGTGCCAGACAGAACTCACTTTTTCTTCCCTTGATGTAACTACCTACCATAAAAAAGTAATAGTTCATTGGAAGAAGAAAATGTCAGCCAGAGCTTCAAATTATCACCATTTTCTTATCCACTGCCAAGCATTTAATAAAAAATTTTCCAGAAATGCTAAGAATGGGATCAAATTACTAAAAAATGAAGGAACAAAACAGGTAATAGAAATATATCCACGATCATTGGTGCTGTTTTAGATGGACTTTAACATGGCAGTGACTAATGTGTTCAAGAACAAAGATAATCCAGTGGATAGCATTTTCAGAGAACTGAAATCTGTTGGAAGACTCAACTGAAGATCATGTGACTCAAAACTATGATGACCAAAATTAACAGCTCAATAAATGGGTTTACATTTAATTTAACAGATGAAATAGAAGATAGAACTAAGAATATAGGTCAATAGAAAATCCCCAGATTGAAGCATAGAGAGGAAAATGGGTGACACATATAGAAAAGAACATAAATTCCAGGCTGGAAATGCTAGGGAGTTAATGTGCCAGGAGTAGCTCCCAACCAATAAACAGTGAGAATTGTTGCATAGATACATGACTTCCTTACCTCTCGGGTGGGACAACTCTGGGGTACACTCTCCACCAGCTTCCTGGGATCCTCTTCAGGATGGATCCCCAGTTTCTCCTGGCATAACTTGCTTGCAAACACACCTCTTTTGGCTGCTTTTTACTTCCTGAATCATTTCCTCACACATGATGTCCATGCCTCTTGAGATTACCTCTCAAATAAAAGATTTGGACTCAAACTCTTATCTAAGTGTCTGTTTGTGAGAACCCAAACTAAATGCCCTGTCTGTGCTTCCCTAATAGAGTTGTAACCCACTTAATTGCAATCGGCCATCTCCTCTAGGAACTCTGAGGACAGGGATTCTGTCTTTGCCTCTGTGTCCTAGGCCATGGCATGGCACCTGGCGCATAAGAAGTGTCCAACAAGTGCTCAACTAACAGTTGTCACATTGATGAGTGAAACTTAATGTGAAACCCATCATCCACACTCTCAGAGCAGGGTTGCCTGAACAGACCACACAGGTGGAGTTTTAAAAAGAGGGTAGAGAGAATTCTGAGCTCTGAGAAGGATAGGCCTGGATTGCATGCTGCAAGGAGTGTCCTCCATTCATGTACCAGGATGTCAGAAGAGCTCTGAGGGCTTGGAAGAGGCACATGGAGCCTCTGTGGAAGAAGGGCAAGGCTGAATGACAAGGGATATCAAGATTTTAGAGACAGGCTTTTGTCTATAAAAATTTTGCCTGGAACCAGCCTTGCTTAGAACACGAAAAGATGCTTTGTTATACTGGGATTTTATTTGCCATCAGTCAGTAATTTGATTGTAAAATCAAGAAACAATGATGTTGGGAAGTGAAAGCACTGCCCTCGATTCAGAAGTTGTCACTGCAGGCAAGTGGGTTCTGTCACCTCACCGTGTCACATCACTCTGCTATTGTGCCCTGACTATTTAGAATGCCTTATTAATCCGTCATCTCCCGGAAGATAGCCCTTCCTTTATTCCTTTAGCATCTTTCTAGGTCTGCAATGTGACAATTGCTATGTCAGTCATTGGGAGATGAGAAAACATGGTATTTACGAGACAGAGGTGTAAATGGTAGAAACAGATGCAGACTCAATATACTAAAAACTGAAAATAAGGAAAGCCTGAAAGGTTCATATTCAAACTCTGCCTTGTAACTTAAGGGAAGGCTTCATCAAGCTTGTTCTCCCCAAACCACTGTTAAAGGGTACATTTTCCAACAGTAAAGATCTCAAGCAAGGAGCTCGACATGAGGTCATGAAAAGACCATGGACTGTTTTGGGAAGAAGATGCATCTTGTTATAGTGGAAGCATTAAGTAGGTAGAATCAGTAACAGCTGGACTGGAATGTGGTTTTAGCCTTTGTTTATGCCACAGGGTGGTAATGTGGTGAGGCCTGTGGGCCTTTCTCAGAGTGATCTTGATCATATTGAGCTTACAGATATCAAGGCACTGCAGAAACTCTTAGGTGAAAATAGCTGTAATTCCAGCAAGTGAAAGAGTCACAGGTACTGTTATTACTATTACGGTCTGTTGCTACATGCATAACTTAAGGAGATAATCTGTTTCTATTGATTAATAACAGTAAAATTATAATTTTTCTTATCCAAGCTCCAGTCCTTCAGGATTAGGTTAAGAACCCATAGGTGAGAAATTGTCTGGTGTTCAAGAGTTTAGACTTTTTTAAAGAATTTTTTTAAGTTTATTTGTTTAGAGAGAGAGCATATGCATGTGTGTGCCTGTGGGGGCGGGGCAGAGAGAGGGGCAAAGACAGAATCCAAAACAGGCTCCACACTGTCAGCAGGGAGCCCGACACAGGGCTCAAATTCACAAACTGTGAAATCATTACCTGAGTGGAAATCAAGAGTTAGACACTTGGGGCGCCTGGGTGGCTCAGTCGGTTAAGCGGCCGACTTCGGCTCAGGTCATGATCATGTGCTGGCAGCTTGGAGCCTGGAGCCTGTTTCGGATTCTGTGTCTCCCTCTCTCTGACCCTCCCCCATTCATGCTCTGTCTCTCTCTGTCTCAAAAATAAATAAACATTAAAAAATAAAAATAAAAAAATAAAAATAAAAAAGAGACACTTGACCAACTGAGCCACCCAGGTGCCCCAAAGAGTTTAGACTTTTTATCTACAAGCAATTGGGAGCCAGTAAATGTTGGCAAGAGTGGGATTGTGGTGATCAACATTGTTCTAGAAATAGAAGTGTGTTCATACAGACCTCTCCTGATACACTCCTGTGTAGGGCCGCCCCCTGCAGCAGGGGTGGAGGCCCAACCTCCCAGTCATTCAAACTGGAACAAGGAAGAGGAAGCAAAGGTCACTGAGGGTCTACTCAGCCTCAGTGCTCTTTTTCTTCCAGCAAGTGCTGCTGGGGCTGGAATGCAAAAAGCAGGGTATGGATGTGATGCATCTCATTAGAATGCCAAAGTATGTGAGATTGGGCAGAGGGGAGAGTTCAAGTGCGGAGGAAAAACTGAGCTTCGTATTAATGCAGAATGTATTACCAAGGGAGAGGCAATATTCTTACTTTGTGAGTTACGAGAGAATGTGCCCCTCCTCCCCTCAGGTAGAAAAAAAAAAATTAGAATTTTGGTGTGACCCTAAGGACGTGGCTCTTAGTTCTTCTAGGAAGATGTATTTGTTTTCCTCTGGCTTTAGATATTCTTTAGTGGTAAAATGTTAGTGCCCCTGAAACACTAGCCAACAGCTATTAGGACCCACTCTTCTCTCGTTTTATTGTGAGAATATCAGATATGTATTTAATACATAAAATTCACCATTTGAAAGTAAATACGTATGGAGCATATAAAATATAAAAATATATAAACATTTTGAATATCACCCGATATGCAAAACTGTGAACAAAATTATAAGAGTTGATTGACACAATTTCTTTTGCCCACTGGGAAGTGATTCATCACCAATCAGGATGATTTTATATCAAAGAAAAGACTGTGTTTCATATATATATATATATATATATATATATATATATATATATATATATATATATATATATATATATATATATGCATTCCTATGTCTGTGTGTGCACCGAACTACCCTTTCAGTACTCCCCTAAAGTCTTTCTTTTATTTGTTGCTTTTGAAAGAATTTTCATACTGAAAAGAAATGTCAGAATTCACATTTCTTTTTCTCCCTCTACCTCTCTTTCCCAACCATATTTTCCAGCAAAGCTAAAATGGAAACCACCACCTTTTCTTTCTTGTTAAAAAATGATATCAGTAATGTTCACACAGCTCTGAGGAATAAGGATCCTATTGGATACTCTTATTTGGGGCAGGGGAAGACAGTAATCAATTGATTAGGCCTTTCAAAAGTAAGTTAACTTAAAAACTATTGTGTGCGGTATTTTATATATTCATAAAAAAGATGTGTATTGATCCAATTTCACTAATTCATATATTGCCTAAAGGAGTTACTTGTTTCAATGCCTTTACTGATTTACAGTTATACCTGTGCTATAAGGAAGTGTTATAGAATTGGGAAATAAACATTGCTCATAACAAGTTGTCACCAAATAGCTTTGTGACTAACAAAATAAGCAGCAAGACACATGGTATTCATTGACTAATTTATTTATTATCCATAAATATTTTGGATGGCTTATATGGTTTGCTTTCCTTCTTTAAAAGCCTTCTTTTCTCTGATACATTTTAATTTAAAAAATGTGAACTGAATAATGTAAACACAATGAGGAAGAAATGAATATTGGAAATGATTAATTATTAGCCTGTTTAGAGTTTTATCCATTCATTTATTCATTATTATGTTCAAACATTAAGCAAATCTTTAAAAACACCCACTGTGTCATGCCTTGCACTAAGTGCCATTGGTCCTGAATGCTCTTTTAATTCCAAATTGAATCTTTTGTCACTGCCAAGTGTTACATAACCCCTCATTTTCTCATTCTTGCCTTAGAAAAAGGTGTCCTCTCTGCTGCTTTGGGTGTTCAGCTGGACGGTTTTGATCCTTGCCCTCTCCGTATTTCATTTTTTTTGTCCCTTGTATTCAGTTCTGTCTACTTAAAAATCTCCCGGGATCTCCATATCCTTGATCATTCTCAATCTGAGGGAACTCCTTTGCTGAGTTCAGTACTTAAAATTTTCAGATGTACCATTTTCTCCTGAGGACTGGAGTTCCTGTGTAAGAAGAAGCATGTGGTGGATGTGGTCAGTGCCCTGCATGGATCCCCAGGTCCTCTCTCTGGGCCTATGTACCATCCCTGAGCTGCGGTGACTGATGGCTGCCACAGCTCAAAGCTGACGCCTTCTCTGCAGAATTGCCTTCAGCCAGTGGTAGCTTCTCCACCCAAGATGCTACGCTCATAAGCAGTGACTGACACAACAGTATAAAATGTTGATCCCCTTTGCCTATGAGGCAACTCATGCTCCAGAGCTCCCCCTTGCCCAGAGGGATTATGTTAAGACCAGAGACATCCTTGCTCAGCTCCTGGTCCTGCCTATGCTGCTTCCCTGAGAACTGTCCCTCTGTAAGCATCCAAATCCTGTCTTCAGGCTTTGCTTCTGGAAACCCAACCTAAGATGACTAGAATTATGCCAGGTTTTGCCAGACCAGGATGTTCTAACCTCTTCCACATGACCTTCCTCATATTCAAATAACAGAGTCAATTAAAATTCCAATGGCAAAATTTTTTTTTAATGTAGATCCTCTGTGATTTTCTTAGTCCGTATATTTAATATTGTTTCTAGTCACTTAGCAGTTATACTGGCTCTAGTTGTTTTGTGTCCCTTAAAATGGAGTATCTGCCTACAGACAATACAGTCTAGGAAGTACTTTATAAGAATTAGGTCCTACGAAAACTTAAAAAAGTCAAAGTACTAACAAAAATTAGGAAGAGTGTTTCCAACATTAATACAAAATCATATTCTAATGGCAGAGATTACTCAGAAGCAATACCTAGTGAAGGAACACCTTCAAGAGAGACATGTAAGAAAAGGCAACCCACTCTGTAAGGTACATGTCTTCTTCCTCCAGGATTCATGCAGGTTCTTCAACCGTGGGACCCATGGAATCTCAGGTTTTTGTTGTTTTGGTGGGGGGTGGGGTGAAGGGCTCAATCCACACATGTGTGTTAAATCTGTGTCTCTTAGTGAACAGAAGCTTGCTCAGGTTCAGCTTTGCTAGGAGAGGGGGGAGAGAAGTTCTTGAGTAGTTCTTGTTAGAATTGGAATATGGAAAACAGTGACCCTAGCGAAAAAAGATTTTGGAACTAGTCCTGCCTGTCAGAAGATGAGGCAGTTCTGTTCTTCCTTCAGCCAGACTGTGCCATTCTTGTTCCATTTTTGCTTCCTTGGAGCTTCGCTTCACTCATAATTCCAATTTACATGGTACCATTATGCTGCACCGATCCCTCTATAGCACAACAAATCATACTGTATTACTTTGGTCCCATTCGCATGCTATCTAGTAGAACCTCCCAGATTTCTGATTCCAAATCCATGTCTCTGATGAACCCAGTTTAACTTTTCTCACTGGATTTTAAGTTATTAATTGGCCAGCTTATAAATGGACTGAGCTGGGGTCAGTAGCCCCCCAGGAGCTCTGGGGAAAGTCATAGATTATACAACAATTAGGCTCCCATTCTGTAGAACTGTGAGTAGAAGCAAATTGCCCAGAAGGGGTCTGTGGGAAGAAATGTCCAATAAAATCAGTAATACAGTATAGTGATGGACAATTAGGAGCTAGAAAGGAATTTTCAACTTGATTATTGTAACAACAGATACTTGGAGAAGTTAGAAGGCAGAAAAACGGCAATTAAATCAGTCAGATACATTATAAGGGAATTATTGGCACTGTTAACCTCCCCTAAAATAACCTATAAAGTCCCAGTCATCAGGGATATACTGTCCAGTGTGTTAATAGACACATGTAGCTTTTGAAATTTTATAGCATTAATTAAAATTAAATATAATTAGGGGTGCCTGGGTTGCCCAGTTGGTTAAGTGTCTGACTCTTGATTTCAGCTCAGGTCACGATCTCATGATTCATGAGATTGAGCCCCATGTTGGGCTCTACGCTGACAGCATGGAGACTACTTGGGATCCTCTCTCTCCCTCCCTCTCTGCCCTTTCTCTGCTTGCATGTACGTGTGTGCACGCTCTCTCTCTCTCTCTCTCTCTCTCTCTCTCTCTCTCTCTCAACAAACTTAAAAATAAGTAAATTAAAAGCTCACTTCCTTGATTGCATGAACATATTTCCAGTGCTCAAAAGCTACAAGTGGCTCATGGAGCCTCCACTGACAGCTCATATATCCAACATATCTATCATTGTAGAAGGTTCTGAATAGCCCATTTAAAAATGTTATTTCTTTTATTTAAGGGAAGAGATTTGAGAGGTTCATTTCTTTTGAGTTCTTTTTCTCTTTTCCAATAAATATGATAATAAACACATTTTGAGTCTCTTTCATGGAAAAAATGAAGGACAAGGTGTCAGCTTCCTTCCATCTGTTATAACAGGAAGGACAACTGGCATTTTGTAGTCATTTTAAATGCAGTAAGATGTCAGACACAGTAAAAACATTCTGTGTCTGTCCCTCCATGTTAAGAATTCTTTCTTGTCCATATAATTCTTCCTTTTGTGTGGGGAATGGTTTTGCATGGAAACGAATAGATAGAAGAGGAAGTGAACATTATTCTTGGAGTCTGTACTCCTTAGCAGAAGGGACCTCATGGATGTTTCCATAACCATCCCTATCTAATGCAGCAACTGTGTTTGCTGCATCCTTATAGACTGAGCTGATAACAAGAGTTATCAAAGGAAGACTGTGGTTCAAGAGCCATCTGTTTGTATTTATGCCTCCTACCTGTTTATGTGGACAGAGTTAAAAAAAAAAAAAGGGGGGGGGACGAAAGAAAACTCACTATTGTAATCTCAGGATAGAGAAGATATAAATTTCTAACTTCTGCTTTTTAGAATTTACTGAATGTCTATTATTTGCCAGGATTTTGCATAAATTAAATAAAATAACCACAAGCACTGACCTATATCAGGCACTCAATAAATGTTAAGTGTATCAATGGGTTGCATTTCCAATGATGTTGGGTAAATATGGAGTGAAAAAATATCCATGTTCACATTAGTTTCAAGGCTGCCTTCAAAAACTGAATTATTAACCCATAATGTATGACCGTTTCTGGCATTACTACTATAAGAACATATGGTTCTTCCTTCCTCTCTCATTCTTTTCCTTTATTCTTTTGTTTGTCCTTCCTTCAACAAATTCGACATTCAAAGACTAAGAACAAAGCTTCTCTAATCTAGCTTTCTGCAAGGTATAGTTGATTTTCTTGGAAGGATCAGGAGTTCTGTGATAGGAGCAGAGTCCATTTTAAACTCAGAGCTACCTTTACAAGAACATACACTGGTGTGGGTTTCCCCTCTTAGGGTAAATTAGAAAACAAAATTGAAAACAGCTGTGTGTCCAATTCTGGCACCAAACCAAAATGGCCGATTTTCCTCTGAAACCATGGCAGAGATGCCCCAGCATGGATGGTGCTTGGATGATACATAAAGTTCTTCCTTTCTTTGCATAAAAAGGAATCCTTTTTTTTTTGACATACCTTCTTACAAACCCACAAGACAGGATTTATTCAGGTTATAGCCAAGAAGAAATTCTAGTCTCAGGAGAATAGAGAAAGGAAGACATTTAATGTGATTACATCTAAATATAGAAGAAACTGCATATGGGAACCACTTAAAAATAAGACAACCACCTAAAAATGGAAGAAAGAAAACTGTGTCTCTGAGATATTTCTAAAAGGACAGTAGTTATATATTTAACAATTCCATGTGTATAGATATATAAAAAATTTAAAATAGCATGTAAGCAGTAATCTGAGTTCAGGAGAAACCATCCTAAATATATTTAAATAAATATAGGGGCGCCTGGGTGGCGCAGTCGGCTAAGCATCCGACTTCAGCCAGGTCACGATCTCGCGGTCCGTGAGTTTGATCCCCGCGTCAGGCTCTGGGCTGATGGCTCAGAGCCTGGAGCCTGTTTCCGATTCTGTGTCTCCCTCTCTCTCTGCCCCTCCCCCGTTCATGCTCTGTCTCTCTCTGTCCCCAAAAAAATAAACGTTGAAAAAAAATTTTAAATAAATATAAAACAGTAACCAAATCACCTTTTACCTCTAAAACATGGATATGGACTTCCATTTGAATATTTTCTGTGCATGTCTTTATTTTTTTTAATGTTTATTTATTTTTGAGATAGAGATAGAGCATGAGCAGGGGAGGGGCAGAGAGAGAGGAAGACACAGAATCCAAAGCAGTCTCTAGGCTCTAAGCTGTCAGCACAGAGCCCAATGTGGGGCTCAAACACATGAACTGGGAGATTGTGATCTGAGCCAAAGTCGAACGTTTAACCGACTGAACCAGCCAGGTGCCCTTTCTGTGTATGTCTTAAAAGGTGTGTCACAAGTGTATTGCAACATGTATAGTTACAATTTATGCTAAATGCCTTTTGTTAAAGACATTTCCACTGACTTCTACAATTAGCACCAGGTTGGATTTTGTATTCCATGATACATTAAAGATGTCAGTTGGAGTGCCTGGCTGGCTCGGTTGGAAGAGCATGCAACTCTTGATCTCAGGGTCATGAGTTCGAGCCCCACATTGGGTGGGGAGATTACATTAAAAATTAATTAATTTTAAAAAATCTCTTATGATGATGCAATCCAAAAAATGAACTTCTCTTGAGTATGTGGTAGCTGTTGGGCACTGACAGGCTCCTGGAGGAGTCTGTGCTGGTCTGCAGGAAGACCCCAGCATATTTTCTCCAGGAGAGTGCCCATTATGTAAATGGACATTCCTTTTCATTTCTGCATTTAGGTAGCTGTGTCTTAGTTGCAGCAACCCCAGATAGGATCAGCAAAATTGACAGTATCTCAATAAATTTTCCCAATAGGATGGAGGTCATTACATCATCAAGTATATGGTGCCCTCATGTCCAGAAACAGCTAATGCAGCTCTAAAAGATGCTCTTGGTTATTGGTTAGAGCGAGACACTAATGACAATGTACAAAAATGTGTTCTCACTTTCAGTGTTATGCTTTAGTAAAGTTCATGGGTTCACTTTCCAAGTGGCCAATTACCTTTTTGCTGATGTATTCATTGACTCCCCACCATATCCTGGCCATTTTTCCTGGTCATTTACATTTCCTGGGATTTATATTCATTCAGGAATTGAGGTTATTGGGAGAAGCAGTCATGCCCACAGTTAATTGTGGGCCACATTTGTTGCCTGATAAATTATTTTTTTCACCATAATCTATTTTTAATAAAGCAATATTCATTGTTTTGTATAAATGTTAATGTAGTAAATACTAATTAAAATATGGAAAATCTAGGAACATACAGAAATAAAATAATTACCCATAGATATTCATATGAACATTTAAAAAAATTTTTTTAACATTTATTTATTTTTGAGAGACAGCACGAGGAAGAGAGGGAGACACAGAATCCAAAGCAGGCTCCAGCTCTGAGCCATCAGCACAGAGCCCAAAGCAGGGCTCAAACTCACAAATCGCGAGATCATGACCTGAGCCGAAGTTGGTTGCTTAACCAACTGAGCCACCCAGGTGCCCCATTATGAACATTTTGTTATATATCATACCAATTTCTTTTACAGAATAAGATTTTTTTTTACCTGACACATATCTATATGTGAATGAACTATAATTTGTTTAACCATTTCTTTACTGATGGACATTGAATTTGCCTCTAATTTTGTTTAAGTGTGATGTACATCTTTGTAGAAAATTGCTCATTTTTATGTCTGTTTCCTAAGATTAGTTCTACAATTAAATTTGCTGGTCATAGAGGGGTACCTGACTTGTTCTGTCAGTAGAGGATGCAACTATTGATGTCAGGGTCATGAGTTTGAGCCTCACACTGAGCATAGTTAGAGCTTACTTTAAAAAAATAATAAATTTTCTGGTCATGGAATAGACAAAATTGTTGCCCGATAAATTAACTCAACTTTTGAATAGCGGATACTCAGTGGTGACTATTTTTCTCCACACCCCACAAGCTATACTGCCAGGCTATGCTTCCCCGTGCCTATTTTTTTGAGACTGTTTTTTAGTAAAATAATTTGACATTTATGGGTCAGGGCTTTGTCTCAGTGAATATTTACTGATTTTAAATATCCTTTAGCCTTAGATTTATGAGGCTATGATACATAACGTGAAGCTGGAGGCTATGAACCATTTTTTAAAGACAATAACTATCATCCATGCATGACTATTGCCTTTAGTACTGCTAAGAATACAGGGTGGTAACTATAGAAGAATGTGGGAGAAATAATTACAAACAACAGCAACAGCAAATACTGTCTTGGTTCTTTTGGAAAAAAAAAAGAAAGAAAGAAAGAAATGCTTTTCCATGACAATGAAAGGATATCTGGCAAAGTTTCATTGTCTGGCCAAAGTGGTGGTTTCTGGATAGGTTATACTGTAATATTGCCATTTCCTAAACATTTTTTGTACACCTCTTGTTAGTTTTCAAAGTCCCAATTCCCAAAGCATTAAAGGATTTTAAAGCTGGATACGACCATTGGAGGTCTGATTTACCGTAGGAAACCAGTGGAGGTTGAAGAATCTCTTGTGATCACTCTGTTCACGTACACAAGAGGGTGTTAGTGCACTGAACCCTTTGTAGAGATAAGGGGAAATGCTGGGCAACTTTCAGTTTGGATTAAAGCATTGCACCTTGGTTAGGATCTACAGGCTGTCTCTTCCAAGCCCTGCTAATATGAGATCATTGAGTCTCAGAGTTCTGACATGTTTTCTGGGGCTCTTTCGGTCACATAATGTAACCTTGATGGGAGGGACTTTTCTGCCTGTGCCTGGCCTATTTGTAAAGCCTCGTATTTATTGTAGGATCAAGCATGCACTCATTTGTATCTAGCTTTTTTTCAGTCAACATTATGTTTGTGGTGTTCATTAAGTAT
Source organism: Felis catus (assembly GCF_018350175.1). Lineage (NCBI taxonomy): Eukaryota > Metazoa > Chordata > Mammalia > Carnivora > Felidae > Felis > Felis catus. The sequence goes on along the minus strand of NC_058370.1, from coordinate 35,567,401 downwards.
TTCTCTATAGTTCCTTCTCTTGGTCTACAACATTCCAGTATAGGAACTTGGCACAATTTATACATTCTACTGCTGATGGCCACATGGGCACTTTCCGGTTTGACACTCTTGAGCAAATAGGCCATGAGAGCCAGTAGTATGTCAAAAAGTAGAAGTATAAAGCAATAGCATTACATGTTTTCATTCTGAAGAGCTCCCCTCTTGTACTGAGAAAATTTATTTGAAAACTGCCCCTCTCAGGGGTATTCTGGGTTCCCTATCTCTACTTGAGGGCTCAAAAAAAGCCTACTGGACATGGGCTCCAAAGAACAGCCCTACCTTATATTTTTTCTTTTCTTTTCTTTTCTTTTCTTTTCTTTTCTTTTCTTTTCTTTTCTTTTTTCTTTTCTTTCTTTTGTGGTGGTGGTGGTGTTGAACTTGGGCTTATAGAGCATCTTTTAAAAAAAATGTTATTATTATAGTTGACATACAATGTTCTATTAGTTCCAGGTGCACAACATAGTGATTTGCCAAGTCTGTACATTCCTCGGTGCTTACCATGGTGTAAGTGTTGTCACCATCTGTCACCATATAACATTATCACAGTATTACTGACTCTGTTCTCTTTCTGTACTTTTCACCCCCATGGCTTGCTTGTTTTATAACTGAAAGTTTCTTCTTCTTAATCTCCTTCACCTATTTTGCCTTATCTTGGCACAGGGAAGGGCACTCTTTGTTGAGTTTACATAGTTTATAATTCTGACATCAGAGAAAGCAGGAACAATAAGCCCCTCTTCCAATTTAAAAAAGCCAGAAATCCCACCATTCTCTGCAACAAAACTCCCCAAATTAAGCAGTAGCATTCAGTTTGAGAGGAAAATGCATTTTGGCAATTTTTCAAAGATTTGAATTTCAAAAGGTTATTATTATGCATAACAGAGAGAGGGAAATGACAATGCAATTTAAATAACCCTCTCTAGAAACTTCACATTAAGTACATTTTAGACACAGTTTCAAGATGCAGAAATTAGGCGTTACTCTTCTGGCAATATTTCCTTCCTCGAGGTTATTTTACAGGGCCGACTAGCCACTGCATTGTGGGATTGCTTCATAGGAACACAAAATAACTACACCAAAATCAAGATTTGGTGAATACAAAACATTGCTCCAGACCACCGCAGATTGTACCATTGTGATGTTTTTGCCTTTATTGATTTATAGGCTTAAAGGAGCAAAACTTCCAACACTGTCATATATCACAACAGAGCTCATCTTCTAAAATAGGCAATGATTTTATTAACAACTACATTGGCAATCTGCTTTAGACTGTTAACTGCTGATATTTTGCATAATAGCTCATAATCACCATTGCTGCTTCTTCGTGTTTATGTGCCACTCCGACTCACGAAATATAATGTAAAAACCATACATTAAAAGCTGGATGAGTTTTACATGGGCCCTATACCTGCCACCAGCTAGCCTAGTGACCTCAGGCACTGATTTCATTCCTCAGCTCTTCCCTGTTTGATACGAGACTAATGCCATTTGTTGACAGCATAGTGTTGGTAGCAGAAGAAAATGACATGCGTGTTGGGGTAATGCTCACTGTTAGAATAACTAAGCCCCAGAATTTCATTAGCTCACCCATTAGATGTTTATTTTTCTCCTGTTTGAAGTCCAGTGCAGCTACTTCTGGTCAACAGGTGGGTGTCTTCCATGCAACAATCCAGGGACCCATTCTCCTTATACCTTGAAATTTTACCACCTCCTTGCACTTCATCTCTGCCTGCATCCAGCTGGCATGAAAGCCCTGAGCTGAAATTGACAGACTTGACTTCTGCACATGTCCTATTGGCCGGGCCAAATCATGTGGCAGTAGCTGAATACAAAGGGAGTTGGGAATGGAGTCCCAGGCTGGGCACACACTTCCTAGGGTGAACTCCATATTGCAGAAGGGGGACCATGTGAAACTCATATACATTACGAAGCATTCGACTGTTGCAGCTGTTGACATTTTAGGTACTCTTCTCTACAGTACTGACATTCCATACCAGCCACCCATAATCACATTGAGTATCAGTATGTTTAGATTGACCAAGGAGTGACCACAGCAAGACATATGATGGCTTTTAATACCCACTATATGGTACACCTCACTGCAATATTTTGCTGTGTCAACAAATGGTTCCTCATCAGGTAGGAACCAAACTATGCTAAATCTTAAACTACCATGTATAGACAATTTTCTCTCCTATAGTGATTCAAGTGTCATAGTGAAGGAAATCTACAGAGAAAGCCAGTCTTTCATTACAGTGTATTGGCATCAGGCAGGCATCCTCTTTTCCAGGACTAGCCACTGTCCACAGAGGCAAAAGAGAGGCCCAAGGAGGCCATGCTAAGGAGGCAGGTCCTACATGACCATCTCCCCACTATTCTGTCCTTTGTGGTCTAAGAAAATGAATATACCTGGAAAACATACAAGCAGATCATCACATCTTAAAAAAATTTTTTTAACATTTATTCATCTAAGAGCAAGAGCAGGGGAGGGCAGAGAGAGAGGGAGATACAGAATCCAAAGCAGGCTGCAGGCTCTGAGCTGTCAGCACAGAGCCTGATGTGGGTCTCAAACCCACAAGCCACAAGCTCATGACCTGAGCTGCAGTCGGATGCTTAACCGACTGAGCCACCCAGGCGCTCCAACAGATAATCACATCTTTTTTTTTTTTAATGTTGTTTGGTAAAGATTTCTTTTTTAAAAATAGAATTTAGAATTTATTGTCAAATTGGCTTAGTTATAATACCCAGGGCTCATCACAACAAGTGCCGTCCTCAATGCCCATCACCCACTTTCCCTCTCCCCCACCCCTCATCCACCCTCAGTTTGTTCTCTGTATTTAAGAGTCTCTTATGGGTTGCCTCCCTCCCTCTCTGTAACTATTTTTCCCCCTTTCCTTCCCCCATGGTCTTCTGTTAAGTTTCTCAAGATCTACATATGAGTGAAAACATATGGTATCTGTCTTTCTCTAACTGATTTCACTCAGCATAATACCTTCCAGTTTCATCCACGTTGCTGCAAATGGCATGATTTCATTCTTTCTCATTGCCAAGTACTATTCCATTGTGTGTAGAAATCACATCTTTTTTTTTTCATTTTTTAAAATGTTTATTTATTTTTGACAGAGAGACAGAGCATGAGCAGGGGAGGGGCAGAGAGAGAGGGAGACACAGAATCTGAAGCAGGCTCCAGGCTCTGAGCTGTCAGCGCAGAGCCCAACGCGGGGCTCGAACTCACAGATCATGAGATCATGACTTGAACTGAAGTTGGACGATCAACCTGAGCCACCCAGGCGCCCCGATATAAACCACATCTGCTTTTTTTTTTTTTTTAATTTTGTTTTTTTCAACGTTTATTTATTTTTGGGACAGAGAGAGATAGAGCATGAACGGGGGTGGGGCAGAGAGAGAGGGAGACACAGAATCGGAAACAGGCTCCAGGCTCTGAGCCATCAGCCCAGAGCCTGACGCGGGGCTCGAACTCCCGGACCGCGAGATCGTGACCTGGCTGAAGTCGGACGCCCAACCGACTGCGCCACCCGGGCGCCCCAACCACATCTGCTTTATCCACTAATCAGTTGATGGACATTTAGGCTCTTTCCGTGATTTGGCTATTGTTGAAAGTGCTGCTATAAACTTCGGGGTACAAGTGCCCCTATGCATCAGCACTCCTGTATCCCTTGGGTAAATTCCTAGCAGTGCTATTGCTGGGTCATAGGGTAGATCTATTTTTAATTTTTTGAGGAACCTCCACACTGTTTTCCAGAGTGGCTGCACCAGTTTGCATTCTCACCACCAGTGCAAGAGGGTTCCATTTTCTCCACATCCTCACCAGCATCTGCAGTTTCCTGATTTGTTCATTTTAGCCACTCTGACCGCTGTGAGATGGTATGTCAGTGTGGTTCTGATTTGTATTTCCCTGATGAGGAGTGACGTTGAGCCAGATGATCACATCTTAGTCCAAATCAAATATTGCTTCAAATGAAGTCACCAAACATTCAAATCATCTGTCATCCCACTCAGAGGAAAAAATAAAAAACAATAACTATCACAAACCAAAGTCTGGGAGTGACAGCTGATGCCTTAAGTTGCTGCTTCTCAAACTTGAGTGTGCCTCAGACATTCTCTGGAGAGCTTGATAAGATACTGTCACGTGGGTCCCACCCTGTCAGAGTTGCTGGTTCAGGAGGCCTGGAATGGGGCCCCAAAGTTTTCACTTTTTACAAACTACCCACTGATGCTGATGGTCTGGGGACCACACTTGAAGAACACTGTCCTGTGCTACCTGACTTCTCCTTTGTCCCTGTTCCTGTCTCTCTGTCCCCTTGCTCACTAGCCAGCTTGCTATTCCAGGAACCCACCAGGCATGTCTGCATACCCAGGCCTGTGTACCTGCTGTTGCCCATATATTCCTATGGTTATACACTTGCTGCCTTCAGTTATTTGCCCACACTGCACCTTCTTGGGAACCCCTTCTCTTCCCTGACCACACAGTTTAAAATTTCTACGCTCCTACCCAACCACTCACTAGCCCCCCTTCCCTGTCTTTTTTCCCTTCCCCTAGTCTTATCACCTTCTGATACCCTAAGAAATTTACCTGTTTATATGTATACTGTTTTTCTCTCCTAATGGGAATATGAGCCCCTTAGGGTGACAGGGATCTTCATTTCCCTATTGAGTCTTCAACACCCAGAACAGTGCCTGACCATTAGTAGGTGCTCAATAAAATATTTGTCAAAGAAAAGATGGAGTGTGGATGGAGGGAAGAAAGAATGGAGAGACAAGTTAAGCTCATCTTGCTCTGCAACAGATTTAGTCAGCTTGGAATGCAAATCACATCTCCTGTGCACTTGGCCAGTTTGCTGTACAGTTTGCTTGCAGCATCTTGCCTCATTGTAGAATTCTGAAAGCCTTTAGCCCACCGGTTACCTTGTTGCCAGCATTGTCTTCAAGCTCTTCTGGGGTTTGAGAGCTGCAAGTGACAGGCATTGCATGAGACTCTAGGATGGTCTTACAGTAGGAGTGGGCATCTTTAGGTTTGGAAGGGAGTTATGGTCTCACAGGCTAATTATTGTTTTTACTGCTAATATTGGACCTCTTAGTAGTTCTGACTTGGGCTGTATGCACCAAGCCCATTCTGGGCCTTCCCATTTGGCATGCTTGCTATAATAGAGAAGCAAATGTAAGGAGGAGAGCCACAAGATACAGATTACACCTTAAGGCAGGGTTTCTATGCATGGAAATCTCAGTTTAAAGCTGACATACCATCAAAAGTATAGTTCTTATTTAAAATGTTGGATTATTTGAATACAGAGCAATATCTAATAGTTCCAATTGTTTGGATTTTTTAAATATTGGCTAAAATTATACAAGTTTGTAGTATGGAGTGCTAATGAGGTTCTATTCTTTATTCATAGCAGCGAAATCCCTTCTTGATGTTTTGACCCATATTATCCAATAGGGAAGAGGTTGTTTTTGTTTTGTTTTGTTTTGTTTTACCAGTACTCTATTTGTAAAACTATATGATCAGAAGCTTTAGAAGTGGACAGCTTGCCAACTTGCTGTTTCCATAGCCTCAAGCAGGTGCTCAACTCTGTGAGGTTTTCAAATAATTGGTAGAATGATAATAACTAACTTTTGGAAATAAGATAGGTCCCATTGCTTTGCCCAGGCAAAGCCTGTATTCTCACCAGGAGATGGTGTCAGCATATGACCCTCAGATGAGAAAAAGCAAAATTAGGGATGTGTTGATATGACCCATATGACCAATCTAAATAAAGCAGAATTAAGGTTACTTAAGGTTATTAAGGTTCTTTTGCTCAGTGTGAAATTCCAGTGCATCAAATTTTATCATCTTGGAGACTGAAGGAAAGAAAACAGTCTTTAATGTTATTAAATTTGATGGTGTTGCCCATTATAATTTATAGGTCTGATTTTTATTGCCAGACACATGTACTTGTGCAAATACACGCCGTCCTATTTTCAGTCCCCTGGGAAGTTTGAGAATTAGATGGTGACACCAGCCACTGTGTATCTCGTAGTTTCTGTTTCAAAGACTTCTAAAATCAGTGTGTGAATTTGGAGGCCTTTGTACCTGCTGCCAGGACACGTAGCTCCCTACAGTAGCCTTTGTAAAAGAGGGCAGAGACCTTAGTATGCTGGCCTGAATAGGTGAGTGCCAAAAATTGGAGCATTCCACTGCCAGCTCTCAGATTTATGCTGGAGCTTGCTTACCTGGGCCCATGCTCCTAAGAGAGGCCAATTGTGAGCATCTTTAAAAAGTCCTTGTTCAGCAATGTCATGTTGGTGGCTTGAAATCAGCCATGGTTGGGAACATTTGCACCCTAGAAATGGGCAAGACACTATAGTCGGAGCTTGTTTCCCCACCTCCCTAGCCGCTTCCCAGAGCCAATTGTTGAACATTTACCGGCATGTGCTGTTACTAATTGCAATAGATTACAGGCCCGGTCCTAATTCACTGGCTTTCCCTGTTGCCACATCCTTTGTAATGTGACTTTGCAACTCCTTCCTTAAAGAGATGGACTCTGTTTCCCTGTACCTTGAATCTGAGCTGGACTTCTGACTTGCATTTGTTGTACGATATAGTGAAACCAAAAATGTGCCTATTTCTAGCCTAGGTCTCAAAAGGCTTCACTTCTGTCTCTTGTAAAACTGACACCACCATAACAAGCCCATGTTGTCCTGCTGAAAGATTAGAGTCCATGTGGGCATGCCAGGCCAATCGATCTCCATCCATTCCGTAGCTGACCACAGAACACTTGAGGGAGCACAGGCAAGACCAGAAGAATCACCTACCTGAGCTCAGTACAGATTTCCAGTCCCAATGGTGAGCTAAATCAGTGGTTAAGTCACTAACCATTGAGTGGTTTGTTATTGCAGCAAAAACTAACCGATAAACTAATCGACACAATTTCTGGTAAGTTTTAAACAAACAGACATCAATGGTATTGCTAGGATTAATATATGGGCCAATGTCTATTTGGGAAACTGTTTACCTGAAGAGTCACTTTGAAAATACTTTCTACCCATCCCCTCAGTTTGCTACCTGTTACCCTCAGAAAGTTGATGAGATTATTTGGGCATTAGCATCAGTGAGGTGGAATACAAATAGAAACTAGAGAATCTGGAGCTATCTAGGCAATGACTATCTCAAGATGGTGGGCCAGTCTCTTGCCCCTTCCACTGGTACTGCTTAGGCCATATGGGCTGCTTCTGTTTCTCGAAAAGGCAAGTCTTTTTCTCTCTTGAGACCATTATCCTTGGTGTTCCTCCTACTGGAATGCTCTGTCTCAACTTGGCAAGACCTACACCTTCTTATCCATCCATATTCTTACTTATCTGAGCATTCTTCACTAATAACCATGTATCACAACTAGCCACGATATTACTCTCCTGAAAGTTACTCTATCACAATGCTCCAACAGAAATATGATGCAAGGTACATATTTAATATTAAATATCTAGTAACCATATTTTAAAACACAAAAGTAAAATTTAATATATTTTGCTTAATTCAAAATATCCAAAATATTGTCATCTCAATATATGATCAATACAAAAAATTAGTAAATCTTACGGACCACAAGATACCTGCATACTACTTTTTATACTAGCCTTACTTATAATAGCCCAAAACTGGAAACAACCAAATTATCCCTCAATAGGTAAATTGTGGTGTGCTGTATCATGGAATACTACTCCACAATAGGAACTATTGATACTCAAAACAATTTGGATGGATCTCATTATATCGAGAACAAAAAAGCTAATCTTAAATGGTCATACACTGTATTTATAGAACAATCTCAGAATCACAAACTAATGGGTATGGAAAACAGTAGTGGATGCCAAGGATGAGGGGGTAGAGGTCATTATAAAAGGATAGCAAGAAGACAATCTTTGTAGTGATGGAACATGTCTGTATCTTGATTGTGCCGGTGATTACACAAATCTACACATGTGATAAAATGTTATACTACTCTTGGTGCACATTGCACCAATGTCAAATTCATGGTTTTGATGTCATACTTTAATTATGTGACTATGGGAAGAAACTGGATGAAGGGTACAGAGAATCTCTGTACACGAACTGTGCAACTTCCTGTGAATGTAGTATTTCAAAGTAATGTTCAAGCACTAATTCCTGAAACCTATGAACATGTTAGGTTACATTGCAAAAGGGAATTAAGGTTGCAAGTAGAATTATGGGTACTAATAAACTGACCTTAATGTAAGGAGATTATCCAGATGGACCCAGTGTGGTCACAAGCATTCTTAAAAGTGGAAGGGTGAGGCAGAAGAGGAGAGTCGGGTAGAAGAAGAAGAGTCAGAGAGAGATTCAATATTTCTGGCTTTGAATATGGAAGAAGGGGCCAAGAACCAAGGAATGCAGGTGGCCTGTAGATGCTAGAGAAGGCAAGGAAATGGATTCTTCCTTAGAGCCTCCGGAAAGGAACACAGCTCTGCTGACACCTTGATTTTCACCCAGTAGGACTCATTTTAGTCTTTTGACATCAAGAATCATAAGAAATAAATTTGTGTTGTCTAAGATACTAAGTTTGTGGCAATTTGTTACAGCAGCAATAGGAAACTAATGCAGTGGGAATTCAGAGAGATGTACAGATGTAGCGGATAGTTGGAGAGTGGAATGAACATGAATTGGTGGTGATTGGATGTGGAGGATGGAGAAAGGGGAAGTCAAAATGGATTCCCAGCATAACTTTAGCAATTTGATGTAACATAGGAGCTGCATACTAGGATTGAGTTATCTGTAGAAGGAACCAGTTGAACAAGTAGGAAGTTTGTGACTTATGTTTCAGAAATGTCAATAATGGGAAGAATCCAAGAGGAGATTTGGATTGCATAAATCAGAAGCTTAGGAGAGGAGTTTGGGCTCTGTCTGCATATTTGGAGACATTGGCATAAAGAGGAAATAAACTTGTGGTTTGCAGTAAGACCGTGGTGAAATAGTAGCTTTTGACCATAACATTTACATATTTTCTGCAATTTTTGAGTGCCTGTTCTGTTGATGCTCTTCTATGAACTATGATAGTCCTCTTGCTACTGTTTTAACATTATGTTATCACTCTGGACAGTGTAAAAATGATTAGAATTTAAATATGTTTTCCTCGAAGGATGCCTTTTGTCAGTCCCCTGTGTTGGGTGGCAGAAAAATGAGATGGATGAATTAAAGCCAGCATGAAGAATTGGGCTGGACCAGAGTGGTCTTGCAATGTTGAGGGTCCAGACAGTGTGAAGTTGGGTGCATGAATGTGATAAATCCAACCACAGCCACAGATTCCAGAATCAGGATGGAATCGGGAAGCTTAGATGAAAAGGAACCAGCAAGTAGAAGGAACCAGCAAGTAGGTGAAATCCAAACAACTCAATAAGTAGGAAGTGCCTAAGAGAGTCATACAGTAGAAAAGGACAAATAAGAAACAAAGAGTGTGGTATGGAGGCTGAGTTCAAATGCACATGGTAGAAATTGGAATCCAGAGTCAGCTCTACATGAGAAGAAAGGGGCTCCAGCTGTTGAGAAGGCAGATGCAGTCGGATTTGGGCTCAGGTCAGAAAAGCAGGCTTGAAGCTTGGAACAACTGGATTACAGGTGTCTGTGCAGTAGAAATGGGGGCCAGGTACAAGAATAATCTTACTGAGCCAGCATGCTCTGAAGTTTTTCTGGAGGGGGAAGCACCTGGTGGAAAACAGGGACTGTCCCATGCGTGATGTTCAAGAGACACTACAATAAAAGAATCTGAGGGGGAATATTTTTAGATGCAATAATAATTTGTCTTCGAAAATAACTTTATTTTTAGATTGAACCCATCCCAAGTTTTTTATGTTTTCCCCTGAATCACAGATGTGTGAATCATGTTATATTTTACCTAAAAGCAACATACCTGAAAGCCTTTTAGTCCTGGTCCTGAGCCTATGACAAATGTGTATCTGAGCAATGGCATCTGGACAGGGGTACAGTGGGGTTGGTGCCATCCCCTCTGCAATACAATTTCTCAAACAGCCATCTTTCTTCTACCAATGACAGGCCGGTCATTAAACCTAAATTATCTGAACACGGCTAGGTATTTCTGAAGTACTTAAGTATCCATTATTACATTTGCCAAGTTCTTCAAAGTAGAATTGAGGCTAAGAAAAGAAAAATCTCTTCATGAGGGAGTCAGTGAGGAAAGAACCACTTTTGAGATGTACATTAAAGGTGCCATATTTAATTCTGTGAGCTTTAAGTATCCAGATGTCTGTCTGGCTCAAAACCTTCATAGTCCAGTAATTATATTGACTCCTCACTTCAGCTGTAGGGCCTGCAAGTGTACCTCCAAATAGTTGTCAATGTCAAAGGTTAGACCAATACCATTTTGATGGTAAGTGGGGGGAATATGAACAAAAGATTGTCTAATAGATTGGCTCCCATTCTGCTCATCTTGTCCCTAGCCCTCCCCATCTTCAACACAACCCTTTTCTGCTAACTGCATCCCCCATGAAGGTCAAAGCTTTTGGAACATATTCATACTATTAGCTATTATTTTTTATGTATTTTATTTTTATTTTTGTTATAAAATATACATATCATAAAATTCACCATTTTAACCATTTTTGAGTATATAGCTCAGTGGCATTAAGCACATGGACATTATTGTGCAACCTTCACCTCCATCCATGTTCAGAACGTTTTCATCTTCCCCAAATGAAACAATACACTATCAAACAGTAAGTCCTGGGGCACCTGGGTGTCTCAGTCAGTTGAGTGTCTGATTCTTGATTTCGGCTCAGGTCATGATCACAGAGTCGTGAGATCAAGCCCCATGTCAAGCTCCATGCTCCCCAGCTCCCCAGTTCACTTGCTTTCTCTGTCTCTTTCTAAAGTTAATAATAATAATAATAATAATAATAATAATAATAAAACAATAAGTCCCCATTCTTCCCTCATACCAGCCCCTAGAAACCACCATTCTACTTTTTGTCCTTATGAATTTAACTACTTTAGTTACCTTATGTAAGTGGAATCCTACAATATTCCCTTGTGTATGGCTTATTTCACTTAGCATAATGTCTTCAAGGTTCATCCATGTTTTATCATGTGTCTCAAGTATCTTTTTAATAGTTTTGAATACATTAGAAAATCAATACCTCGTGAACTTGTATCCTGTGGCCCAAAGTCCACTCAAAACCTCTTCTGAGCATGCCAACATCTTGGAAACTACAGCTGCTCCCCATCAGTGTACCACTACTATTACTGAATATTCAAGCTCTACAAATTAATAAAGAATGCAGAAGTTGCAAAAAAGAATAAAAATAAAAATAAAATTACCAGGCATGTATAGCGAATTAAACTTTGAGCAAGAAAGTTGAAAATGGAATTCATGGTCCTGATGCTGAGTTTTTGCTCTAAAAATATTCAGGAGAATAAAGTGTTAGTGGCAATTTTCTGGGCCAGTTAGCATGCTCAAGTCAGGTTGAGTTTTAAAATCTACCTGCAAGGTCACTTCATTTTCTACCTAAACAAGAACATGCTTATAAATTCTTCCATACATGCTTCTGATATTTAATATTATATGTAAACTTGACTGGGGAAGGGATGTCCAGATAGCTGGTAAACTGTTTTGGGGTGTATCTCTGAGGCTGTTTCTGGAAGAGATTAGCATTTGAGTTGGGAACTGAATAAAGCAAATGACCTTCCCCAAGGTGGGTGGGCATCATGCAATTCTTTGAGGGCTCAAAGAACCAAAAGGCAAAGGAAGAGTGAATTCACTCCCTCCCTGCTTGAGCTGAGACATCCTCTTCTGTCCTTGGACATGGGCCCTACTGGTTATGTTTTCAGATTGAGACTTATATCATAAGAGTCCTTGGTTCTGACACCTATGGACTCAGACTGATTTATATCACTAGCTTTGTCCAGCTTGTAGACAGCAGACCATGGGACATTTTGGCCAACGTTACCACATTAGCTAATTCCTATAATAAATCTCCTCTTACATACATCTGTATAAATCCTACTGGTTCTGATTCTTGGAAGAGCTCTGAGCAATACAATGCTTATACCATGAGCTTCAACCAGTATGACCTAAAAGACTTCCTAGAGGGGCAAGAAATAAGGGATACCAGTTTAGGTCCAATGTGGTTTCTTTATATGTCTCCATCTGCTCATCCACTTGTTCAACAATCAGAGGAGATGTTTCTTTGCTAAGATGCACACCACTTTTGGTGAATATGGCCACCACAAAATTAAGTAGGCTTTTCTGGTACTCAAAAACTTTAGCAAGAAATGTAGAACAATAGAAATATAGGTGAAAGGGCCCAGGATTAGAAACCTACTTGTGAGTCAAACACATTAATGAATGATTCAAACACATCAAAACACTCATTCTGTATGAACCGCCATTTCTCAGGCAAGATAAGAATCTGAATGGACTGGTGCCATTTGGAAAACCAAGCTGTCATCTGATGTAGTTTCCAAAGGATAGCAGCTTCTTCAGTCATTCGTGAATGACTACTCTCGATATTTCAAAATGATGGTTGTAGAAAACAAAACAAAAAACAAAAAGATGGTTGTTACCCATGTAAATCAATCTCTTTTTCTGGACATTAACCCAAAGGATGGATTTTTAACATTTTATTTCTATATGTTTGGATACATGTTAATTTCAATAAGTGTTGCCTGTTGGTTTAAAAATACTTTTAAAAATTGAGGCGCCTGGGTGGCTCAGTTGGTTAAGCGTTAGACTTCAGCTCAGGTCATATCTCATTTGTGGGTTCAAACCCCGCATCAGGCTCTCTGCTGACAGCTGAGTGCTTGGATCCTACTCCAGATTCTATCTGTCTCTGTCTCTGTCTCTGTCTCTGTCTCTCTCTCTCTCTCTCTCTCTCTCTCTCTCTGCTCCTTCCCTGCTCACACCCTCTTTCTCTCAATAAACTAAATAAACATTAAAAAAATATTTTAGGAAAGAAATATACCACATGTGGTTTACAAAAGAGCACGAGAAATCTGATGATTGCCTGACCATACCCCATGATAACTCCAAGTTCTGCTTACCAGAGGCCATCATGACATTTCTTCAGTTTGGACCTTTTTTTTTTTCCTTTCAGTTGTGTTTTGTTTCTTTGTTTTTTTAAAAAGATTTTATTTTTAAGTTATCTCTACACCCAATGTGCTGTTTGAACTTAACAACCCTGAGACGGAGTCACATGCTCTACTGACTGAGCCAGCCAGGCACCCCTCAGTGTTTTATATATAGCCAAAAATATATGTATGCAGCTTCAGCAATTTTAGGCATCTCCCTCCTTTTATTTTTTGCTATGTAGATAGAAGTTAGCTTTCTTACATAATCTGCCCACCTCCCTTATTTTCCCAATATAATTTTGTGGGCTGTTTTTGATTATGTATGTTAAATGGTCCTTATATTTTGTGATTTTTGTCATTACTTACTGATGAGCCAAGAATTATCTTATGATTATCTTTTCTTTCTATTTCAGTTTTTGGTTTTCCCAAAGTTTCATGTCTTTCTCTTATTTTTATGATGGGTTCTTTACAAATAATCATTTATTGGTGCACCTGGGTGGCTTTGTCAATTAAATGTCCTACTTCAGCTCAGGTCATGATCTCACCATTCAGAGTTCGAGGCCCACGTTGGGCCCTGTGCTGACAGCTCAGAGTCTAGAGTCTGCTTCAGATTCTGTGTCTCCCTCTGTCTCTCTGCCCCACTGTCCATGCTGTCTGTCTGTCTATCTGTCTGTCTCTTTCTCTCTCTCTCTCTCTCAAAAAAAAGTAAACATTAAAAAATTATAAATAATCATTTATTTTGTAAAGAATGTACATCTTGCAAGGTGACATGTATTTTTCTGTTTATCTCCAAATTCCCTGCTACTTTGTGATGTCACACAGAGCTTGAGTGAGTTCCCCAGCTTGCCTATGCACCCAGGCTGGTGCTAGTTCCAGATACACAATTATTGGTGTTGCCTAAAATTGACTCCTAATTGCGTACTGAAAATGGAATAGGACTTTGCAACCAGACAGTCAAACATGGCCCCTTAAGAGCCAAGTCTGAAATGAGGTAGATTTGGGTTTCACTCCATTCCTGGCACTTGGTAACCATGGTACCATGGGTAACTAACTATGTGATTTAACTTCCCTGAGTTTAAATCCCTGCACTTGTAAAATAAATACCTCACAGAACTGTCAGAATATAAGAGAATGGCTATTCCACTTAGCCTAGACAATGTCCGATTCCAGGAAATATTCATTTCGTGTTACCCAGTATTACTATTGCTGATGTTTTCAAATGGCTTCTTCCAATGCCTTCTTATTTAGTAATTCCCACTATTCCAGAAGCTAGGCAAATCTGGAATTATGTGCACTTAGAGAGGAAGACTCTATCTCAGGCCGCCAGGGTCACAGGCTGCCAGGGTCACAGTGATCCCACAGAGCAGTGGGGACTGCTCTGATATTCAAGACAGCAAGTGTAGGAGCCTGTTCCTGGGATGTGAATTGCCTGGGCTTGCATATCATTTCAGTTTCTTCCTACCTGGGTGAACTTGGGCACTCCTTCATCTCCCTGACACTCAGTTTCCTTATCTATATGGCGGGAATAATAACAGCCCTTACGACACAAATTATTGTGAGGGGGATGCGTGAGTTTATACGTATAAAACAGTGTCTGGCACAATTAGCCCAATATAAATATACTTCAAGTAGCATTTTCTTGTCCCTGGTAAGGTGCTGTGACAACCATACCAGGCAGCCTGACACAACTGATCCCAGATGCCCTTCTCTTGCTTGCCAGTCCTTTGAATCTCTACTCATTATCCCAGCTAATAGGCCCAAATGGGGAGATGCTACCTACAAGAGCTTTGAGACTAGGCATACGTATAAAGCAGGACAACACCCCAAGCTGGGGCCAACAGCTGGGGTCTTGCTAAAAGCAGCTTAAGGGCTGAGATGACAGTGAAGCTGTCAGAGTGTTGTGTTAGAGTCTGGGGATTTGGATTTCCTTCAGTTTCTTCCAGGATAACTTCCATAAAAGAACATGTGGTGACCAAAACCATCCATCAAAGCAGTATTTGCTCTGAGTTTTGCAAGAAACTTTTGGAAACAGGGATTCGGGGGTCTGTTTACCCTCTTTCTCTAGGAATGTAACTACACAGTAGCATAATAAAGACCTTGAGAAGTCCCACAAAGGAAATTTATATAATCCATTGTTTCCCAGATTTACCTACCCGAGGAACCAACCTTCCATCCTCTAAATTTTTCACCTTTCAGAAAGCTGATGTTCCCAGGAACACACTTTTGGTAACCCTTAGTCAGACTAGCAGGTGAGTGCTCACATGCCTGTCTAGTAACGAAACAAATTAGGAAACATTAGCAATAAGTCTTGAAATGCCTGATTTAAAAACCTGTAGCAGGGGCGCCTGGGTGGCGCAGTCGGTTAAGCGTCCAACTTCAGCCATGATCTCACGGTCCGTGAGTTCGAGCCCCGCGTCGGGCTCTGGGCTGATGGCTCAGAGCCTGGAGCCTGTTTCTGATTCTGTGTCTCCCTCTCTCTCTGCCCCTCCCCCATTCATGCTCTCTCTCTGTCCCAAAAATAAATAAATAAATGTTGAAAAAAAATTTTTTTAAAAACCTGTAGCAAAATTTTCTGTGCTGAATAGTCTCTACCAAATCGTTCTGGAAGTAGGTCTGCTGGAACTCAGGAGCAGGTCAAGGTATTCCATGCCCTTGATTCACATAGATGCTGAACAGCAGGGGTCTTTTTTCTACCTGAGGGGTTGTCCAGGTTCCCAGCAGCCCTTTGACCTTATTTACTCAGTGACAGAGTTCAGCTCAGTCAGAAAAAGGGTCTTTCTGGAGAGACATGGCAGAACCCAAAAATCTCCAAAATCTCAGTTACCTTATTAGAGCCCACCTTCCCCACTAATGCATATCTCTAGGGGAACAAGTTTCCTAAAAATCGCAGGGGTGAACATGTCTGATAAAGAAAGCTAGTGCAGGGCAGTGTTGCTTTTCTAGTGATTCAAAGCACGTGTTTTGAGGTTCTGATTCTCCAGACTTGCCATTTTCTGACTTCTGAGCTTCTGTTTCCTCCATAGAGATATGATAATAACACCTCCTGTGCAGAGAAGAGTTAATGTGTGAGACCACGTATCTTAGAAAAGCTGATTTGTAAGGTTGCATATGGAAGCTTGGATTTTAGGAGGGGTCCCACCTTTCCCTGATAAGAATGATTCACTGTGCCTAAATTGTTTATGCAAATAATATTGTTTATGCTGAACCCCTGAATTCCTTCTGGATTCTAAAATTTTGGCATGGTTCAAGCAAAGGGTACTTACGTGACCTATACTGAATAAAACCTTCAGGCACTGAGTGTATCACAAGCTTATCTGGTCAACAACATTTTTCACGTATTGAAACCATTGAGTGCTGGAGGGATTAATCGTGTCCTATGTGAGTCCACTGAGAGAGAATTCCAGGAAGCCTATGCCTGGTTTCCTCCAGACTTTGCCCATGTGCCTTTTTCCCTTTGCTGATGATGCTTTGCATATGTTCACTGTAATAAATCACAGCTGGAGTGTGAGTGTGTGCTAAGTTCTGTGAGTTCTCCTAGCCAGTCAAACCTGAGGGTGGTCTTGGAACACCCCATCACCCCCTGCCACCAAAATAGGGCTATTGTGAGTTCTAAGTGAGATAGACAAGGTGAACCTTGAGCACTATGCCAGGTACAGACAGATCATGGACATATCCAAGAGAAGAAACCGTTCCAAGCAGATCATGGATTTTAGGAGGGCCCCCTACCATGTATCTCTCTCTTTCATGGTGTAAAAAGCATCAGGACTACTTCACCTGAGTGTGAGTTTCCTCATTGCTACCAGAGTAATGGCCATCGCTAATGAAATATCACTGTACCTCATGGTGATGCTCTCTCTACATTTAGGGAAACATTGCTTGAAAATGTAGAACTTTAAAATTTTCCTGTCTAGTTTCTTCCTCTATAACTCTTTAGCTCAAACTTACTAGAAGTGTAGAACTGTATAACCATGTAAATTACAGTTATGTAGTATCACAGGATACATTGTAGGTAAATTAATTCAAGCACAGGACAACTGCCTTATTTTAGAACAAGAACAGTATTAGTTCATTGATATCTTCTTTTTTATATTTTCATATGAGTGGCATGGCAACCATTGGGACATTCACAAATAGGAAGGGAATAGTAAAACATTTCTATTCTGATTCTAAAAATATTTGACCTAGCATTTTCAGTGCTAGTTCATGTATGAATTCATGCAAAATAACTCTCCTTAAGTGATTTAAGTGATTTTTCTAAGATAATTGCTACCTTGTTTTAAAAAAATATAGTCATAAAGTTTATTCAAATGTCAAGTGGACTCCACCAACACATGACCAAATTATATTTTCAAAGTATTTTTATTTTCACGATATAATACTGAGAGGTAGTATATAGACCCACTTACATATTTGGCATAATTTCCTGGCCACTGAAAACATTCCAGGCCCTCAGCCAACCAGATGGTAACATCACAATCAAGGTTCCTCTGAGTTAATGCAATTGTATAACAGCTAACACAATTACCACATTGGATGTCATTACTTGAGACTTTGCAGCAGCTAAAGTAGAAAGAGAAAAATGATGGGCACCTGAAGATACAAGGTATGGGATGATAAGCAGGTCTTTGCTATTGGTATTTTCTGTGGCAAAATTTACTCCACTATGTAATGGCTTAAAGCAACAGCCATTTATTTATGTCCTGATTCTGTGAGTCAGCACTTTGGGTCTAGCTCAGCTGCATGATTCTTCTCCTGGTTTTGACTGGGTTCACTTAGTGGATAGCTGCTGGTCAGTTATGTGGCTTTGCTACCAGAGCTGATTATTGGATGCACTGATGGGTGACTGGACCACACCGTCTGTCATCCTCCACCAGGATGGCTTGGCCTTGTTTTCAAGCTGACTGCTTGTTCCAAGAGCAGTAAGAAGGCAAACCCCAATGTCCAAGATCATTTCATGCTTGTGTCATGGTTTCTGTTGTCCCATTGGCCACAGAAAATTACATATTCAGGCCCAGAGTCAGTGTGGGAGAGACCCACATAAGGACATGGACACTGGGAGGCATGAAACATCAGGGGCCATTCCTCTAATGGTCTACCACAACTGGATTCCTTAAATTCTTTACATTTTGGCTTGGGTATTCTCAAAAGTTTAAAGTCAGTCGACCTGTATTTATTAACCCACTTTAGTAAGGTACTTAAAGAATTTTTTAAGTTGTGCTATGCTCTCCAAAAGAAACAACACATCAAGGTGTTTTCAGCCCTTATTATCTTTCATTGATTTTTCTTTATCCCTTTATATTAGTTCCCAATTAGTCTTAAGTAACAACCACGATGGATGGGAAAATGGGTTTTGATAGAGTCTAGGGAGTTAAGGCTGTGAAAAATCTGATCACTGTCAAGAGAATACATATCCAGTGCTGTGGTCTAAATGTGTCCCTCCAAAACCCGTAGGTTGAACTCCTAACCCTCGAGGTGAGCTCATTAGGAAGTGGTGGGGCCTTTGGGAGAGGACTAGCTCATGAGGGTGGAATCTCATGAATGGAGAATTAATGCCATTGTTAGAAGAGGACAGAGAGAGCTCCTTTTTCCCTACCAACATGTGAGGTTCCAGCAAAAAGACAGCCATGCAGGAAGTCCGTTCTCACTAGACACCGAATCTGCCAGAGCCTTGATCTTGGACTTCCAGACTCCAGAACTGTGAAAAATAAACATCTGTTGTTTAAGCTAGCCAGTCTCGGGTATTTTGTTATGGCGGCCCAACACCCGGGTAGAGGATGGAATAGGAACTTGGGAAAACTTGAAGGCACCAGGAAGACCCTGTTTCCCAAGCAGGGATAACTGGTTAAGAGAAGAAACACATTTTAATGGAAGGTAAAGGCAAGGGAGGGGGAGGGGGAGAGCAAGGGAAGATGTTAACACCTTTGGTGCTCTTACCCCAGGTGTCATTCACTGAATAAATGTACTGTGCTCATGATTTTAGTCTGTGAGCAAATATTTCTTGAGCAGGTACTGCATGCAGTAGTGAACAAGCCGATAGTACCCCTTCTCTGGTAGATATTACCAGATATTTCCCTATTATGTCTGGTAGGGAAAAAAAAGACACCAGGCACACCATTACACCTAATTAATTGATAGCAAGTGGGTAAATGCTGGGAAGAATATGTACATGGAGCTATATGAATGTATAACTCACCTATTCAAGCCTAAAGGCTGAGGGAAGGCTTTCCCAACAAAGCAACGTTGAAGCCAAACCATCATCATTTATAATGCCTGCAACAGTGTTTTTCAGGGTTCCCCAAATGATCATGATGGTCCTATTCACAATAAACTGAGAGATGGAAAAGCAGTTACCCACGATCATAGTGAATAGGAGACCTACCTGGGATTCAAACCCAGGTTGTCTGACATGTTTTCGGTACCATAAAGCACACAATGACTATTTTAAATATTTTCTAGAGGTATCCTGGTCACAAGGTATATTTTAATTAGGTAAACTACATTGTTTCAAATAGGCAACGTACATGCTACGAAGTTCTAAACATAATATACAGTGAAAAAATGGGTCTTTCTCCCTGCTTTGTCTCCCCAGCTCCTTTCTCTGCAGGCAATGCCAGTCAAGTTTCTTCTCTATTTGTTCAGAGATCTATTTATATTTGTAGCACTTACTTTGTGCCAGGGACTTTTCAGAGTGTTTTACCAATGTTTACTAGTTTAATCCTAATAATAATTTTATATGGTGAATGTGGTTACTAACCTCATTTTTCATGTATAAACATATATCTGTCCATACAAAGGTTTGAGATTTCAAGTGCACACCAAATTTTGAGATGCTTCTCCCTGTGTGCTAGTCAACTTCTGCTTTGCTAATACCACATAACAAGTTCAGAATTTTAGTGGCTTAGTTATAAGCCTTGATTTCATACTCATGAGTCACCTGTGGCTCAGCTGGGCACGGCTTCAGACTGGAGGTTGGATTTGGATCTGCTTCATGCATCTCTCCTTCCAGGATGCAGGCTGAGGGAGTATCACCCACCAGAAGCACAAGGAGGAAAGTAGAAACACAGAGTGCCTTCTACTCTGAGTGCCTTCTACTCTTCTACTCAGAGTGCCTCCACACCGGACTGCTGCACAGTCCATATCAAGGCAGTTCACATGGCCAAATCCAAAATCAGTTGGGCAGGGAACTGTATATTCTACATGGCAAGTGCAAGGAGAAAACAAATTATGAGTGAAATATCTTATCTACACCCCCTGAAAATCCAACTTTCATCTTTTGCTGCTGATACCTAGAGGAATAATCGAAAAGACAGAACTGCGAATGGATAGTTTTCCTATCATCTTCTGCTGGCGAGATACAAACATTATCTCTTTTCTGTTTGCATTTCCCAGGTCTTTGCATCATGTTCGGAAAGAAAAAGAAAAAGATTGAAATATCTGGTCCATCTAACTTTGAACACAGGGTTCACACTGGGTTTGATCCGCAAGAACAGAAATTCACGGGCCTCCCGCAGCAGTGGCACAGCCTGTTAGCAGACACGGCCAACAGGCGGAAGCCCATGGTAGACCCTTCCTGCATCACACCCATCCAGCTGGCTCCTATGAAGGTATGGTGAGGATTCTGTCTTTATGTTGGCTTAAGAAGCATGTTCTCATTTAATGCAGTGCACCATATTTACAGGCAAGCTAGAAAATGCCTAAATCATGTATTTGTTTTTAAGTATCTGCTGATTATCCACACTTACTCTTCAGTGATTATAATGTTCACCACTTATTGTAAATTGCAGCACATGAAAAGGAACTGCAACTTTCAGATGTGAGATTTTTTTTAATCAAACACATAAAATGCGATCACAAAATAGACAAGTCTTATTTCTACTTAAAAATGGTGTGTGTTTGGATGCCTGGGTGAAGCGTCCGACTTCAGCTCAGGTCATGATCTCACAGTTGGTGAGTTCAAGCCCTGCGTCGGCTCTGTGCTGACAGCATGGAGCCTGGAGCCTGCTTCAGGGATTTCAGTCTCCCTCTCTCTCTGCCCTCCCCCACTCACACACTGTCTCTCTCTCTCTCTTAAAAAAATTTTTAAATAAAAATAAATAAATAAAATGGTGTTTGCTAGTCTTCATACTGAAGAATATTATCTACCCCCTCTGGTAAGTGTGGTCAGTAACCTCTGATGAAATAGGCAACCTTTAGGTGTTTTGAATTTGCCCTTTAGAATGTTTAACTTGCATATCAAATATAGCACTAACAGATTTTAACAATAATAAATGATTCATATGTATGTATATACACATACACACATAAACATACATGTCCACACATATATGTACCTTTTATATATAATCATGTTTATATACATATATATTCATATTTGTCTTCATTGTCTAAGAGAGAGCTGTTTCAAATAAGAATGAATCATTTGAGTCCCAGAATACAATATAATTTACCTTAAAGAAGTGGCTAGTAGATTTTTGGCAAGGTATGTTCATGAAGATAATTGCATTAAAGCAGAAAGGAGACACAGTAATTTCAAAATGTCAAGAGGCTACAAAGGAAATTCAGTCGTTGCTGTTTCCTTCTGCATCTCAGAATAAGAATTCCGTAGACCACTAAAAAATTGTCCAAAAGCTCCCTATGGGAGTTAAACATCATTGAAGTTTATCATCATGTTATGCAATAGGTCTCTTGTTCATTGTATTAGCAGACATCTGAGCTGCATGAAGTAGCCTCTTCTGTGTAAAGATGAATATTGAGTACATTGTGTGTTAGTGATTAGGCAAAACAAGTGGATGCATTTTTAAAGGATGCAGAGAAAGAGGCCTGGCTGATAAGTTACAGGAAATTCTTACAACATACCACCTGAGCTAAGTAAAGTAGAATTGTCATTCCATCATGTGCACACAGTCTTGGTCATTCTGTTCTGGTATTGAATGGGTAGGTCTGTCCCACCCAAAGATAAATACAGAGTCTTCTAATCTTGAATTTTGTGAATTTGATTTTCTCATTAAGATTTAGAAACCTTTTAGGCCAGCTAAAATGTAAAATATTCAAAAGGTGGATATTGGAGAAGATACATCTTTGGGGACAAAAAGGAACCTCCTATTTAAAAGAGATATTGACTGGTATTTAATAGAAATTAACCAAATACATAAATAAACATATAAATAAAAAAGGGGGCGCCTGGGTGGCTCAGTTGGTTAAGTGTCTGACTTTTGGTCTCAGCTCAGGTCTTGATCTCAGGGTCATGAGTTCAAGCCTTGCATTGTGCTCCACACTGGGTGTGAAGCCTACTTGAAAAAATAAAAGTAAATAAATTTTAAAAAGAAAGTGACCAATTAACCAACTCTACTGCTTGATATTAGGCCATATCCTACTACTGAACATGATTTTCTCCCTAAGAGAAGGCTAATGCTTAACTAATGAGTAAATAATGGAGTGAAAGAATTTGCTCTTTCTTTTTATTATTTTTCTCCTATCCCAAGTTTTTATAAAACCCAAACAATGGAATGTGCACTGTGCCCAGAAAAATTTTCTGCCATTGAGGCTCATGGTGAAGGAAAAGCGCCCCAGTGAAACAGTTATTGAGTGTCATTATTATTTGATGAGGAACAAGCTAGAAGGAGACAGAGTCTTAAAAACATCCTAGCTAAAGGCCCAGGACATGCATTGTCTTATTAGAGAGTGTGTCTATTATTGAGTAAGGACAGAGTATTATCTACGCACTGTGTTTTTTCATTCATCTGGGTCCTAGCTGGGCCTGGCTGGCAGTGAAGGAGGAGGTTCCTATCTCAGTGATAATCCACCATGCTTGGTGAAGGTAGGACTTAACAGGACTTCTAGTTCATTTCTTCAGTTTCTCAGATGGGCTAGCCCATTATCCTCTCTGACAGAATTTGCCAGCTCCGCTAAGAGTTGGACCAAGGTTTCCTAACTGCTGAACTTCTGGGCCTCATGATTCACTTACTCACTCTATGGGCTTTCTAGCCCTGATGCCCATGAGTGAGCCTCCAGTCTGTATGAAATGATAATATTTGTTATAGGCACTTAAATGCAAACTGCAAGATGACGGGAAAATATATCTCCAGTAGAGACCCAGGCCTGAATTATGCAAATTGGACCTCAGGCACAGTTTTGCCTGTGAGAAAGAAAATAAGAACGGACAAGGAATAACAAAACAGTAATCAGCTAGGTAGAATTTTCCCCAGAAAGAGTGGAGTTAATCAAACATTTTGAACTGAAGGACACCCAATAAATCTCTATTTGATACTTTCACCAACTGCTATAGATTGATCCTCTCCTCCAGATCCTGTGAGTGAAGTCAGTGCTGTCGACACGTGTTGGACAATATTGGTCTGAGAGAATCCTGCTGACTCCATAGCATCTCTAGAATCAGAAAAGCGTTCAAGGGGCCAAAGTATGCCACGTGGTTTGCATGATCTACTTTTTGGAAATGCCTTCTCTGGAGGAATCTTCCATAGTTTTAACATATTATGAATCATGCAGAATCAATCTCAGAAGTCAGAACAATCCTCTAAATAAGCTATGCAGGAATTGACAGAAAGGAGTGAAAAGAATTGTGCTGATAAAGCCATTTTGGCAAAGTTATTTAAGTAGACCAAACAATTCTAATTTTTTCAGGCTGTCCTTTAAAGGGGACAAAGAAAAATAAGAGATCACCACACGAAAGCAGTAAATGGAAGAAGTGTGTAGCACTTCAGGAAGCTTTAGGCAGGCTGGTTCTGAATGGAGATTCGCCATTGCGATTAATTCTCTGATTAGTGTTTCAGCCGTTCCTATTCGGAACCTTCTTTAAATTGCATATCACTCTTGCCAGGACGCTCTTCTTCTGTGTAGATTTATTGATGTCAGTGTATCTCAAACTATAGTCTGTCAAAGTCACCTGGAGGGCTTGCTAAAACACAGATTGCTGGGTCCATCCCCCAAGTTTCTGATTCAGCAGAACTGGGATGGGGTCAGAATTTTGCATTTCTAATAAGTTTCCAGGTGATGCTGATGTTGCTGGTCTGGAAACCGCACTTTAAGAACTTTGATTTAGGTAATTATAAAGGAATTCATCCACATAAGGTGTAATCAATCAAAGTTTATGCTGACCAGGATGTCCAAATGGTCAGAAATGTAACCAGAAGCCACAGGTTAGCTCAGATTTGTGTCAAAAGTTAAAGTTCATGTACTCAAGCCAAAGGCACGTAGACAAACGAAGAAAATCTGAACCCCCAGAGATATGGGGGATCCTTTTAGGACATTTGGTAAGTGTCTTTGAGAAATTCCTTTTTCTGTCTAATGTCATTTTGTCCACAAAGCATCATAAGCAATGTTACCAAAATTTCTGCTGAATTAGATGCATTTATTTAAGTGGCAGGTTGAATGATCACATTGTTCTTGCACTCTGGTTCTCAAACTGGGGCTTTCATCAGAATCTCCTGAGTGGCTTGCCATAACCCAGATTCCTAGCCCCAACCTAGAGATGCAGATTCAGGAGGTCTGGGGTGGGCCTTGTGATTTGTGGGTCTAACAAGCCCTCAGATGAGGCTGATGCTACTGATGAGTGGGGGGGGGGTGGTGGGATACACTTTAAGAACCATTATTTTAGGTGGCCTGAAGTTAGAACTTAATGATCACTCTTGGTAACAGCCTGGAAATCATTTGAAAGATGCTGAAAAAAAAAATACAGAAGATAATATTAAAAAGCCTTTGTATCCTCTATTTAAAATGAACAGATAGCATATTTTAATACTTGCTTCATATTGGTTTTCAGTTTCAAGTAGGGCTTTAGAAATAATAGTATTATTTGCCATATATATATACATATGTATATGTATATGTATACATATGTATATATATATGGCAAATAATACTATTTGTATACTATTTGTATACTATTATATACATATATATATGGCAAATAATACTATTATTATAGTAATAATAATAATACTATTATTTCTAAATATATATATGTATTTTAGAGAGTACACAAGCAGGGGAGAGGGACAGATGGGGTGAGAGAATCTTTTTTTTTTAATATTTATTTTTGAGGGAGAAAGAGAAACAGACAGAACGAGCATGAGTGGGGGAGGGGCATAGAGAGAGGGAGACACAGAACCTGAAACAGGCTCCAGGCTCTGAACTGTCAGCACAGAGCCTGATGTGGGACTTGAACTCACAAACAGAGATCACGACCTGAGCTGAAGTCAGACACTTAACGACTGAGCCACCCAGGCACCCCTGGGGTGAGAGAATCTAAAGCAGGCTCCATGCTCAGTGAAGAGCCCGATATGGGGCTTAACCCTGGGATCATGACCTGAGCCAAAATCAAAAGTCTGTTGCTCAACCTACTGAGCTACCCAGGTGTTCCACGGCATATTGGAATTTTATTTAATGATGTCATACTGGATAGAATATTCTCCAAGTTGTTTTTTTTTACAACATTGTTTTGCTGTAAATCATATTGATAGGCAGAAAATGAGTTTATTTAGAAATTAGAGGGTTTTTTTTTTTTTATAGTTTACCCATTTCTCTACTAAAGGATATTGGCAAGTATTTGCTATTTATAAGTAATGTTGTTATGAGCATCTATATTTGTATCTCCTTGGGGACATGGTGAGAAATTTTTGTGTAACAGTTCTCAGAGTATGATCCAGAACTTCTCTCTTTGAGGGAGTCTGCAGGATCAAACCTGTTTTCCTAATACTAAGAGATCATACGCATTTTCTGCTCTCATTCTCTCCAAAATGTACGGTGGAGTTTCCCAGAAGCTATGTGATACGTCTTGACATCACTGGGTCTGATGCCTAATGGATTGGTGCTTTGTATTCTTTTATTTTTTTAAGTTTATTTATTTTGAGAGAGACAGAGACAGCGTAAGTGGGGGAGGGGCAGAGGGAGAGGGAGAGAATCCCAAGCAGGCTCTACGCTGTCAGCACAGAGCCTTGACATAGGGCCCGAACTCATGAGACTGTGAGATCATGACCTGAGCCGAACCCAGGAGTCAGACGCTTAACTGACTGAGCCACCCAGGCACCCTTTGTGCTTGTGTTCTTAAGTTTTTGTTTGTTTTGTTTTGTTTTCTTTAATGTTATTTATTTATTTAGTTATTTTGAGGGGCAGAGAGAAAGTGGGGGAGGGGCAGCAAGAGAGGGAGGCATAGAATCCCAAGCAGGCTCTCTATGCTGGCAGTGCAGAGCCTGACATGGGGCTCAATCTTAACAAACCATGAGATCATGTCCTTGAGGCTAAAGCAAGAGTCAAATGCCTAACCAGCTCAGCCACCCAGGCGCCCCTCTTAAGTTTTAAATGTTTCTTAGTTTTAATTTCAAATACAATAAATGTTACTAGATACAACATAAACCAAAGTATTTTGTGGTATGCCCTTAATAATTATAAAAGGTTCTTGAGGGCAAAAAGATTGAGAGCCACTATGTTTGGGCTGATATCAGATTTGATTATCTGTGGCTTCTACAACTTGCTCCTCACACACTACCAATACTTTTTTTTTGGGGGGGGGGTTGGGGAAAATAGAGATTTTTGTCTTCTCTAGCTGGCTGATAATCTTTTAGTCTGTACAACTGTCTCAGAGATCATTGAATGTAATACTCCATCCCTTTCAGTGTCACAGAATATAATTTGTCTAAACTGAGACTTGTGGCATCATTGAAAATCCCTGCATCCTTACTCACCATCTTCTTCTCCAATTTATCTTTCAATCCTTTCTGGCAGTCTTTTTTTTTTTTTTTTTTTTTTTTTTTTTTTTTTTTTTTTGTATCTTTTAAGTTTGAAGAATCACAGAGAATACCAAAGCAAAATTCTCTGGGTCTGCTTCATCTTTGTCATCTTCAATGTTTTCTAGTCTTCCAGTCTTCCAGAGTTGAGGCTCTCCTTGCTCATTAACCGCCTCCCCCCCAACCCCTGCCATCACATCAAAAACTGCCCTACTCTCAGAAACAGGGAAAAATCAAGAGAGGTAAATGCTCAGGTGTAGCCACTCCGTTCTTGAGGACTTGTGGCACCATTTTGTATTCTCCCCTAGCAGAGCTTATGTAAAAAGCTCATCAAAGAATGCTTCCATTGTAATTACTCTGTGATTCTCTATCCTCTCTCTGTTTTCATGATTCACAGTTTTGCATTCAGGATCTACGTGTTTAGAGCCACATCATCCTTCTTAGTTGCATTTCTGTGGGCTTCATCATTTCCTTGAAAATGTTTGTAATCAACTTTCTTGAAGTACAAGACAACTCTCTGACATTTTCTGGCATTTATTTCCTTTTGACCCAAGGGAAGAGTTTCTCCCAAAGATCCTTCTCATTTCAATGTGGCTGATGTGCAATTCCTCATTGGTCAGAATTAAGTTTGGAGGGATGTTTTCTTTGAGTACCACCTCCACCTTTTGAGAGTTGTCACCCAAGTGTGTATCAGGTGGTTGTTATGCTCTTAGCTGAAATGACTCGCAGCAATTCTGAGAGCTGAGGACTGCCCCATCATGACCTTTTGGCTCCCATGCCTATTTAATGTCTTATAACATGAAAGCCTCACACACCTTCCAGCTGGGCTGAGTGGCTCCTGCCCTTCTATTTTCATCCCGATGTTTTCCACTGGGTGCCCTCTTAAAGCTCATGGATTCCTCATAATTTTCTTCTTAAGTCCTTGTGGCTATACATCTTCCTCCTTTTAGATCTGTTTCTACTGAAATATACTATTTTTTTTTCAACGTTTATTTTATTTTTGGGACAGAGAGAGACAGAGCATGAACGGGGGAGGGGCAGAGAGAGAGGGAGACACAGAATCGGAAACAGGCTCCAGGCTCTGAGCCATCAGCCCAGAGCCTGACGCGGGGCTCGAACTCATGGACCGCGAGATCGTGACCTGGCTGAAGTTGGACGCTCAACCGATTGCGCCACCCAGGCACCCCTGAAATATACTATTGAACATAGAAGCGCCTTTCTTACAACCTGAAATTCAATACCTTGGTGTTCACCCAGCTGGGCACTTAGAAATGGAAGGGAGCCAGCACACTGGAATCGAGGTCCGGCATCTGCCGATTCATAAACTGCATGGCTTTAGATAAGTGGTTTGCCTACT
Organism: Felis catus; assembly: GCF_018350175.1. Taxonomy (NCBI): domain Eukaryota; kingdom Metazoa; phylum Chordata; class Mammalia; order Carnivora; family Felidae; genus Felis; species Felis catus. The sequence goes on along the minus strand of NC_058370.1, from coordinate 35,539,176 downwards.
TCTTTGAACAGAAGTCCCCTTATCCATACAATGAAGCTGCTAATATTTCTCTTGCAAGCTTACATGGCCAGATCCTAATTGTCTAAGAGCTTTAGCATGTGGAGAAGAATGCATTCCGTTGTTTTACTTTAGGTCAATAATGTGATAAAATTACAGATCTGTTAAGCAGTTTTTTTAGTAAAATATCCCTTATTATTAAATTAATTCTGTAAATCATAGTACCTTATGCAGTTAGATATTAATTTGTCACAATCTCTCAAATATTTCAAGAAAATCAGAGGTGGGGTATGTTAAGTTTTCTTGGCTGCTTCAACCATAAACACTTAAAATAAATGCACATAAACAACAGTAAAAACACATAAAATATAATAAGGTAATTGAATGTGTTGTTAAACTAACACTTAGCCTAATATAAAAATATTGATCATGGCATTGTTAAGAATATGCACAGGGTTGCCAACCCTTGTTTGTTAACTCAGAGCCAGTTCTAAGATCTATATCATTAAAACCCACAGGATACAAAAAAATTTTTTATATTAATTTCATTCATTCATCCATTTATTGAATGCTCACTGTGTGTGTGGTGTTGTTCTGGGTCAGGGGTTGCTTTTATGAACAAAGAGTGCCAGGTGCCTGTTCTGGGGACCTTGAATTCTCACGGAAAGACAATGATCATTTAAAAATAAGCAAATAACAGCTTCAGGAGCAGTAAATGTGAAGAATATAAAACATAATAAGATAAAGCAACTGAGGGTATGCGGAAGCTATTTGGAGTCCTTGAGTAGAGTCCTTCTGGGAAGGTGACAAGAGAACCGGAGAATCCCCAGGAGGGGGAGAAATTCACAGATGGAAGGAAAAACCAGTGCAAAGACCCTGTGGTAGGAAAAGGTATGAAGACTATAAAGGACAAACAGGTGACCGTGGGGCTAGAGCAGAGTGGATCGGGGAGAGGAGCAGGAGATGTGGTCAGATGGGTAAGAGGGTCTGGATGGGTGGCTTTCATCAGCCACAGGCAGGACTTTGCCATTAGTTAACCCCGCATGCACGAGTGACTCAAGTTGTGGATCAAGAAATTGTTCTATTATGAAATGAATCGATTCATTTAAAGGTCAGATTCAATTTAAACTGTGCCAACTCTATTGTTTTGATATGCCATCCAGCAGGTTTTAGGGGTATTATTAGTTAAATAGGCATGAAGAGTTGAGATTCAGGGAGTCCTTCTGACTACGTGATGTTGACAAACGTTCTTACAGAAGAAATAGGGTGTGTGTTCTAAAGACTAAGTTTTTTGATGGGGCGCCTGGGTGGTGCAGTCGGTTAAGCGTCCGACTTCAGCCAGGTCACGATCTCGCGGTCCGTGAGTTCCAGCCCCGCGTCGGGTTCTGGGCTGATGGCTCAGAGCCTGGAGCCTGTTTCCGATTCTGTGTCTCCCTCTCTCTCTGCCCCTCCCCCGTTCATGCTCTGTCTCTCTCTGTCCCAAAAATAAATAAACGTTGAAAAAAAAATTTTTTTTAAAAGACTAAGTTTTTTGAGAAGGAAAATCTAATTATAAAAGGCAGTCTGTTGGGCAGATAACTGGTATTTTAAAACCTCTCGTCAAAAACACCACCCGAAAAGATGTACAGCAGTGTCTGTTGAGTTGACTGAAACCAACGCAGTCATGAGGAGAAAGGGGTTGTTAATCCTCTGCTGAAGTTATCACTGGTGTTTCCACACTTGCAAAACCAGTGAGGGTAACCATTGTTTTGGTGCCTATAGTGTTCTGGAATTCCTCCTCCAATTTTTAGTATGCCTTCTTAACCTTCCCATGGCCGCAGAGACTATGGAAGAGAAACATCACACTGGCCCCTAAATTCTCTCACTTGCCTAAATTCAGGAGACTAGACTTGGGCACAAGGTAACCTTTGTTCCAAAGGAATAGACCAAGCCAAAACCAAAGCCAGATGTATTGTATACCTTCATTTCTATAATCCAATCATATCTGGAAGCTTCTGAAAGCAGTTTTTGCTTGTATCAATGAAATTAGTGTTTGATGTGTCCCACACCTGCCCCTCCCCACTCCATGCATGGATGCACGAATGCACACGCACACACACACAGACACAGACACACCCACGCCCCCGAAAGTTAAAAAAGTAAAAATTGTCATCAACCACTTATAAGTACCATCTTTCTTCTTTCCCTGCAGTGTTTTATTTAAACTGCCTTAACATTACCTTTCAAAGGTGGGGCAGCCTTAAACTCAGATGGCCTAGTTGTTACTTCACAAATAACAAAGGCTGATGTTTTCAGGGGAGAGGGAACCATCACAGGAAAATTATCACTTCAGGTATCACCCCTTCCTCCCTTTTGAGGAGGGCAGAATATTAGACACACTCCTCCTCCAGGCCTCTTGGCTGTTCATCCTGACACCCAGGGTGGCAGTTCTGTAACCACAAATGAGAGGATCCCACACCTACAACTCACTGAAGCAAGCACAAAATAACTGGGCTTTCCTAGTCCATGATCCTGGAACTTGGGAGATGGATTCTAGGCTCCCAGTGAAGATTGGACCATGAAGACCTCATGAAGGAATGCTCACAGTCACTCCCTGTCAAGAGTTTAGTATCCATAGTCACCCTCAAGACGAAGATAAACACGAATGGAATGTACCATGTACTAAGTGATTGTCAATATTGAGTTGTATTGGGAAGTAATCTATGACTAACTGACAGGTCTGTTTCTGAATGGCTCCTCTCACAGATGAAAATGCCTTTGCCAGCATCCCTGCAGTGACCGTGGTCTCCTCCTCTGACTCCAGAGAGGAGATAGAACAGCTCCCACACATTGACAGGATATAGGCACGGGTTCTGTGTCCACTTCAAGGATTGTTTGAACCCAGTACTAGTCCCAGAGTAGATGCTGGTGTGAGGCAAAGCAGGCATCAAACCTGTAGTAATCTGTGGATTATGTAGAAATATCATAGGAAACAGGCCTGACCCAAACCCAGAATATTGTTACTAAACATTGGAGAGTGTTGTGAAGAGTAAAAAATCTTTAATATTATTTTGTGGTGATCCCATAACCACTAAATAGTTTTAATCCAGTTGTGTAGATGAAGGAACCAGTTATATAGATGAAGAAGCTCATGCTCTGCTCCAAGTGGGTGCTGAGCCTCGTCCTTGTTAACAGGTAGATTTGTGGGTAGTTGGTGGGTGAAGCCTTCCAGTTTGGGAGTCTGGGTTGAAAAGGGTTTAGGGAAAAAGAGAAGATGAGGGCCAGACCATAGGCTGGGATGGGTGGGACATTACCTGGCCTGGATTAAAGGAATTGGGGAGAGTCTAGATTCAGGCGCAAGTTTGACAGGGCTGGAAATCATGGGAAGGCAAGAACGTGTGGAGGAAGCATCAAGGAGACCTGAGGAATGGGGGGGCTCCACACCCTTCATATCTCCCCCTCCCCCATCACTGCCCAAGTGTTAGAGAATCCTACACACATTCAGTATGAGAGGCGAGCATTTCTTCTCCCTCACTTGGGAAGTCAGAGGAGGTTGTTAAAGTGGAAATGCTGAGTTCATTCCTAAAACCAGTGCTTCAGAATGTAGGCCAAGGTTTTGGACTCCCTAAAAGGTTGGGGAGAATAACCTCTTCCTTGGAGAAGACCATGGTTGATCAATTTGTTCAAATTTGCCCCATTTCTAAGTTGTACCCAGATCTAATATCAAAGACCCAGGCAGCATTCTTTTGCCCCATACTCCCATACCATTTCTCTCTTCATCCTCTGCCCTTCTTTCCTAACGGGTTAATGATTACTTTGTATACCTCCCTACCTCCAAAGTATTTGCTATTGATAGGAGGGCCACAGGAAAAAGACAATAATTCCAAAGAGAGAAGCTTCTATTGCAGTGTCAGACAGGTGAGGAGAATGGTGGTATTTTTGAGCCAGAGTAATTTTCTAGTTTTTCTAGTAATTTTCTAGTTTCTGTGCTTCAATTAACACAGAAAGATTGATTGGCATCGAGAAGGTTGGGAAAAAACAAACAAACAAACAAACAAAACCATAATCAGAGATGTCAGTGATCAATCATGGCTCTGATCAAGCCCAGCCTACAGAAGAGCTTCCCATCTGTGCTGGGCTGAATTATTCAACTCAGTTCTTCATTCCTCTCGCCATAGCCTCATGGAGGACTGACTACTTCCCCACCCCTTGATTTTGGACTTTCCTATGTAACTTGCCTTGGCCAGTCGGGTAATGTGAACAAAGGCTTGCAATGTACAGCTGAGATTTGCCTCTGTGTTTTTGCCATCACCATTAGAAAAACACGCCTCAGGCAGCTGGGAGAATCCAGAAGAGTTAGGAGCACATGGGGCAGAATCACCCTGGACATCTTGCATCTCTACAGCTTAAAGCATTGCTCCAGCCCCAGGCACATTGTGCAACACTAAGCGTGCAGTGGTTTGTTACACAGCATTACTAGACAACTGACTTATAACACTGTCTCAACCTTCATCACAGCTTTTCAAATGGGGGATATTTTCTATTTTAGGTGAGGAAAGCAAGGCTTATGAAGGGTAAAGAACTTGCTAAAGGTCCCACAGCCAGCAACTGGAAGAGGCCCAGATTCAAACCCTAAACCTCTGACTCAAAACCTATTCTGTGTGGTGCCTGGGTGGCTCAGTCAGTTAAGCATCCAACGTTGGCTCAGGTCATGATTTCACGGTTCCTAAGTTTGAGCCCCGCATTGGGCTTCACATTGATGGTGAGGAGCCAGCTTGGGATTCTCTCTCTCTGACCGTTCAGCTCTCTCTCTCTCTCCCAAAAAAAAAAAAAGAAAAAACCATGCTGTAACCACTGTACCACCCTGCCTCCTGATTATAACGGTGTGTTCGGGCATGAACAAGCATTGCATGCATCAATGATGCTAAGTCAAAAAATTCCTTTCTACTTACCTCATCCTTCCTTTTCATCTAACAGATGATATAGCTGAGACTCTGGTTAGATAAAGAAATTTTTCCCAAGGTTACAGCAGGTTAGTGCTAGATGTCAGATACTGTTTCTGAGTAAAAGGGGTGGTTCTGATTCAAGCCCCTAGCTGTAGCCCACAAACTAGCCCTCCCTCCAGAATCTGAAAGGATATCACTTAAATGCCTGCCTCAGTGTGATTTCTTATTATTGGCACGTGACTTTATTTTCTAGTTGCAGAGCACTGCATATGCTTTGCAGAGTCTTTTATTTTGGGTGTAATCCACAAGTCTTCTCAGGTGAATTAGGCAGAATATTTGAACAGGAAATGTCAGTGCAAGTGTGCACTAAGACGCAAATGAGTACACATCCAGACGTGTGCTCCTCACGCTCTCTCTGGGACAGCCTCACCACTCCATGGGCTGATCATGCCTGAGGTCAAGCCATGAACCCTTCAATCGCAAGCCTCTCTCCAGACTTCTCTGTTGGTTTCCCACTGAGTGATCTGCTCTCAACTGCTGACGGCTGAACTCATCAGATGAGAATGGCTGTGCTTTGATAACTGGAAAATTCTATATAAAGGGAGATGATATTCTCAGGAATGCCTTATTTGCCCCAGCTCTTCTCTCCTGGCAGGGGTGACCTAACTGAAAATAATCCTTCTAAATCAAAAGAAAAAGAAAGAAAAAGCATGTGGCTCTCTGTGACTCCCACACACGCTTGGAACTTGAAAACTTTAATTTCATCTCTCATTTAGCATCTTGTAGAAATTGGGACACTAAAATGGCAGCTGCAGGCTTCTTTGGGGACACTGCCAAATCCTATAATCTTTATCATTCTGTTAAGTAATTTTAAATAAAACAATTATATTGCTGACTCTGTTTAAACGAGTAATAAAGCAGTGTATCAATACTTTGATCATTTCTAAGCACACCATTATCCAACTAACTGGATGCTACTCCTGTTATGTATAAGGTTAAAATTTCAACCAAAAAAGATGTACCCAGGATGATACGAGTCAAGTTTTCTGTCATCACACAGTCCATTACTTGTGGAGAATCTTTGTATTAGTTTTCCATTATTGCATAACAAATTACTACAAACATAATGGCCTAAAAGAACAGACCTCAGTTTCTGTCTGGAGTCTAAGGCATGACTTAACTGGGTTATCTGCTCCAGCTCTTACAAGGCTGCAGTCCAGAGGTCAGCAGGGCTTCATTGCCATCTGGAGGCTTAACTCAGGAAGAATCTACTTCCAAGCGCATTTAAGCTGTTGGCAAAAATCATCTCCTTGTGTTTGTAGAACTTACAGCAGCCTGCTTCTTCAAGGAGAGCAGTCTTATGTGCGTATCCTAACATAGTCATGAGGCTGTATCCCATCATTGTTTCCGTATCATGTCACATCACCATGGGAGTGACATCCCATCATCTTTGCCCTATAATCTAGTACAGCTGTGGAAGTGACATGCGATCACCTTTGCCATGTCCTGTTGGTTAGAAGCAAGTCACAGGTCCTGCCCACACTCATGGCATGAGCACCAAGGGGCTGGAATCATTGGGGGGGAGGCAGAGTCCACCCTGGGACTCATCCACTTTGGTCCCCAATATCCCTCTCACATGCTTAATGCATTCACCCCAGCCCTGGTTCTCAAAGTCGTTTCCCATTAGAGTGTCATCTCAAAGTTAGAATGGGAGCAGGTGTGGATAAAGCACTTGGGTGTAATCTATTAAGTACAGCTGCTAGGACTGGATGCCTCTCCGGGTGTGGACGCTTGAAACTAAACAGACATGAATCTGCTCCCCCACCTCCCCTCCCAGCTTATGATGGTGGCCTAGGATAATAGCTGTAGACATTCAAAACAGGGGAAATAAAAGTTAAGAAGGCATCACTGGTCCAAAGCTGTTCTGAAATCCAGCCTGGCAAAGGTTGGGAGTTCCTTGATTAGGTTTTAAGGTTTAGGATTAATCCTCTATGGCTCGGACTCCACCCACTGGTTCTGCCCTTATTCATCACAAAAGCCTGTGTTTAAGCAAAACAATTTTATCAAGCCAGTAGAATTCAGGGAGTCTGAAAGCCTCCTTTTGTTTTCTGTCATCTCTGCCCCCTTGGTCTGAGCTAGCAGTATTTTCATTGAAACAATTTCTCAAGAACTTTGTAGACCCTTTATGGATTTCACTGTGGTTCATTCCATCAGAAAAAGCTATATCCATATATATTTTTTCACGTTTATTTATTTATTTATTTATTTATTTTTAAATTTTTTTTTAACGTTTATTTATTTTTGGGACAGAGAGAGACAGAGCATGAATGGGGGAGGGGCAGAGAGAGAGGGAGACACAGAATCAGAAACAGGCTCCAGGCTCTGAGCCATCAGCCCAGAGCCTGACGCGGGGCTCGAACTCCCGGACCGCGAGATCGTGACCTGGCTGAAGTCGGACGCTTAACCGACTGCGCCACCCAGGCGCCCCATTCACGTTTATTTATTTTTGAGAGAGTGCAAGCAGGGGAAGGGGCAGAGAGGGGGACAGAAGATCTGAAGTAGGCTCTGTGCTGACAGGCTGATAGCAGCAAGCCTGATATGGGCCTTGAACTCACTAACTGCAAGATTGTGACCTGACCGAAAGTCAGATGCTCAACCAACTGAGCCACCCAGGTGCCCCTATGTCTATAGATATTTTTAAGATAAACCCTCCTGTACTTTGGCCTCTTGCTAGGTTGACTGAGGGACAGTGCCCTTAAGCTCCCTAAAGATTCTCTGGTTTGATTGAGAAGGTCTGTGGGCCATACCCTTAACTTCTCTAAAAAGCTCTTTGTGGGGGCACCGGCGTGGCTCCCATGTGTAAGCATCTGACTCTTGATTTTGGCTCTGGTCATGAACTCAGGTTCATGGGTTAGGGCCCTCCATCTGGCGCTGTCTCTGTCTCTCAAAATAAACGTTAAAAAGTCCTTTGTGTGATTGCATATTCTGACCTTTGATTTTTCTGAGTTTGTAACAGAGCTGTATGGTCACATTTCAGCCTTTTCTGAGAGTCCGTCTCTGCATTTTTGCATCTTTGCTATCTACAGAGGCTCAGAACCTTTTAAGTCCTGAGATTCTGGTTCCTTTTTTTTTTTTTTTTTTTTAAGTTCTTTCCTCTTGCATTTCTTCTTGTAAGTATAAAGAAGACATCAGGCAGCACCTTTCACACTTTCCTTGGAAATCTCCTTCAATCTGTCACCAAGTTTATCACTTACAGCTTCTGCTTTCCAGATAACTTCAGAAGATGATTTTGCCATACTTTCTGCCACTACATAGCAAGGATCCTCCTCCCTCCCTTTTCCAGTAATGTTTTTCACTTGCCCTAGTCATCAACATCCTCAAAGTCCAGATTTCTACTAAGAGTCAGTTCATGACATTTGAGACTTTCTCTACCATATTCCTCAAGGTTCCTCCAACCTCTACTCACTTTCTGGTTACAAAACCCTTATGCTGTTAGAGACTAATTTGTGTCCTTCCAAAATCCACATGTCAAAGCCCTAACTGCCACTGTGACTGCATTTGGAGATGGGGCCTTTCAGGAGGTAATTAAGGGTAAAATGAAGCCATAAGGGTGGGCCCTAATCTAATAAGACTGGTCTCCTTGTAAAGAGAGGAAGAAACCTGGGGGCACTCAGGCATAGTGGGAAGGCCACTTGAGAACGTAGACTGTGGCCATCTGCAAGCCAAAGAGAGAGGCTTTAGAATACCCTGCCAACACCTTGCTTTTGGACCTCCAGCTTCCAGAACTGTTAGAAATATGTTTCTGTTGTTTAAGTCACCTCATCTGTGGTTCTTGCATCATGGCAGCCCAAGCAAACTAATACCCAGGTTTTTAGGTATTTGTTACAGCAGTGCCCCACTTCAAGTACCAAAATCTGTATTAGTTTTGTATTGCAGTGTAACAAGTACCCATAAACTCAACAGCTTAAAAGGACACATTGATTAATATCCTGACAGTTTTCATAGGTCAGGAGCTGGGCACAGCTTAGCTGGATCCTGTCTCAGGATCTCATAGGACTGAGATCAAAATGTCAGTTGGGCCACCCAGGGGCTCAGTTGGGGAAGTGTCTGCTTCAATGCCAATATAGGTTGTTGGCAGAATTTGTTTCCTTGTGGCTCTGAGGGAATGGAATACTTGGACCACTAAAAAAGAAAAGTCAAGAAAGGGGGTTAATGAACAGGTAACATGTTGTGTGGGTACCTGGGGCTCAGTCCTCCAGGGATGGCCTGAGCATTTGTAGAACACACATTAGAAGTGCCCCAGCAAGGAATCTGAAGCATATCTATGTACCAGCTTTAATTCCTCAATGATTGTGTGTTGCTCCCAGGAGTTAATTCCCTGGCAAGACCCAGCCTGCCCCACGTTTGATCAGGCATTCCTTAGCAGCCAGAGAATGCCTTCAGGTAGAAGGACTCAGGAAATGTTCAGCATGGACAGGGAATGTCTGCAGGTGACCTTCAAGGTGGACTGAGGACATAAAGGGACAACACCAATGGCAACTGGTCTCCAACATCAGCTTTCTTTTTTTAATCAGGTATTTATTATGTACCTACTTTGTTCTAGGAACTGAAGCTCTAGAGAAAAACAGTGTTTGGTCACTACACAATAGAGTAGGGGAGTCACATTAGTAAAGACAAAATATAATGTTACAGAAGAATATAGAACACTTAATATATAACAGTAGAATATATAAAAGCTTTTATGAATGCTTTGAGAACAGAATGGCTCTACTTCCCAGAACATTTAAGGAAGGTATAATCTTGTGTTTTCAAAGAGTACAGTCATGTAGTCATGCCTAAGGGAAGGATACCCCTAGATTAAGGAAATAACTTTACAAAGAGGAAGTGATGATGTCTTCCTTAAGAGCCCTCTGGAGCCAGACTTTCCAAAATAATTCTAAAATCTTGGTTGGGCCAATTCCAAATATTTGGCCTTGCACAAGTTCTTCAAATCTGTGTGCTTCTGTTTCCTCATCTGTTAAAAGTGGATATAATAGCACCACCTCATCAGTTTAATGTGAGGATTTAACAATCTAATTGATTTAAAATATTAGAAGTCTATAAAGTGAAGCAAACTCAATTATCGCAACTAGAGTGTGAGGAGAATTGCCCTTTTTCAGAGGACAACAATGTGTTAAGTTTGTTTTCCCCTCACAGTTAATAAAACAAAGACTTGTGTATATCTTAGTGTTACAGCTAACTCTCTAAGGTACAGAAAAGGTGAGTTCTCAGGTGTTGGTCAGTTGTAACAGCAAAACAACCCATATCTCTTTCACTCATGGGTGCTTTCACGGGTGAATTTCCTCAAGGCGTGTTTCCAGTGATATCTTTCACATAGAACCTGAAGGATGCTGCAGGCCATTCGTTTCTCCATGAAGCAGGAGAAGAAATATGGGTGTCCTGGCAGCAGCATCTGACATTGAGAAACCCTGCCTCCCCATCCAGTCAGTTATGGTGTCATTGTTAGACTTATCAGCTTCTGGGCCGCTGTCACCTATGAAAACCCCAACCCAAGTTCACTTCCTAAAGGCTGCAGGGGTGGGACATGAGCCTTTTTAAAACAGCACCAAAGAGAGATGCAGGTAGAAATAGGTTTCTTCAGAATCTCAGTGTCCTAAAGCTAGATCCCAAATTTGTGGAGCAGGAAGCTGGAGAAGTTAACAGAGTGCAGTAAAACCTTCTCCCAAAATGCCATTCTCTGGTATATTTAACAGAAATTTTTATTCCTAGAAGCATATGTGCTTCTTTGGGAAGTCATTTTTTTTTTTTCTTTCTTTCTTTCTTTCTTTCTTTCTTTCTTTCTTTCTTTCTTTCTTTCTTTCTTTCTTTCTTTCTTTCTTTCTTTCTTTCCTTCCTTCCTTCCTTCCTTCCTTCCTTCCTTCCTTCCTTCCTTCCTTCCTTCCTTCCTTTTTAGAAAGAACGTGCACATGCACGCACAGTGGGGGAAGGGCAGAGAGGGAGGGAGAGAGAGAACCCCAAGCAAGCTCTGTGCTATCAGCATAGAGCCCAACTCGGGGCTCCATCTCACCAACCATGAGACATCATGACCTGAGCTGAAATCAAAAGTCAGACGCTTAACCAACTGAGCCATCCAGAAGCCCCAGGGAATCATTTTTAATAACCTGCTTTAATTTTTTTCAGCATAGGAGAGTAATAGCTATTTACATTAGTAAATACAGAAACTATGGAGAAGGAAGACGTAGTATATCTCCACTGCCCACTGTTTAATTTTGATGCATTTTTTTCCATTTAACACACACACACACACACACACACTCTCTCTCTCTCTCTCTCTCTCTCTCTCTCTCTCTCTCTCTCTGTCTCTCTCTCTCTCTCTCTCTCTCTAGGAAGAGCAAGACTGATTGCAATGTCTTTGCAGTTTTTATTAAACTTTTTTAACCTACTGCAGCCCTTTCCAAACTTTGTTCACAGCACCCATCACGTGTCAGCAATTTTGTCACAGCGCCCCCTAGGCAAAAAGAAATATCCGTTCCATTTATTAAGCAGTTCAATCCAAACAAAGTATTAAGTAACACATATAAATTCGAGATTATAATTTTTTTGTGTAATTCCTAAAACACATATGACTTCTTCAACCATGGAACCAGGTTGGATACCACACCTTCATTTCCTGTTCCACATTGATTTTCACACATAACTTACCTTTTTGTCTTGGCAACTGCCAAAGACGCAGCTTTACATTCAGTGATGCCATCAAAAGACATAGAGGGGAATAAAATGTAGAAATGAATGACCTTTGAGCTGGCAATGTACAAGGAATCTGACAGATTACATATTGCTGTTTTCTTCAAAAATTTAAAATATCCTGTCCCACCCTGTGAGTTCATGGCAGTCATCTGGGGTATCTTGGCATACAGTTTGGGAACCATGAAACTAACATTATATTTTCTGCAACATTATTTTTAGTGGCACCTTAGGACAGACATATTATGATTTAAAATGTTTCTCTTGTTGGAAATTTATCTTGATTGCTAGTTTGCTTGCTATTGATAAGTTCATTGTCCTCAAAAGTGTAAGAAGTTCCATTTTTCTATGTGAAGGGAGAATTTCTGAACACGTAGTTCCTACCCATAGCCAGTTGGTCTGTTAAATTCTCACCTTGCAGAATCAGAGCCCAATTAGCCCAATTAGCTGGTAGCACCTGCAGTCTTGAATGCTTTGATTTTCCACCTTTCAAATCCTATGATCCTCATGGTTTTGTCAGTGGTTCAGCTTTAGGAACAATGAGCCTATAACAGGAAACATTGTTTAACCCATCAGCTATGCTTCGCATTTCCAAGTTAGTGAATAAAAATAAAGCCAAGGAATTGACAAGACTTTGTAAATTTGCAACAACCGGAGAGAACTTAGCCTAGAACCCAGAAAAAAAAAATGCAGACACATAAAAATAATTGTAAAATTCCAAAAGTTCTGACTTTTGATAACTGAGCTCAGAACTGTCTCCTACCCCATTGGTGAGTTTGGCTCTGCAAGGAGAGACATCAGTGGGCTACTCACGCATTTTGCTTCTCTCTTTGGCATAGATTTTTAGACCAGGATTCAGGTTTAGAATTAGCTCTTCACTTAAGAAGACATCCCTTCCCTGTGCTGCATTAACATTCCCTCAGCTCCAAACTGCATCTTCCTGACTTGTAGGTTGTTATGTGGATGGAGTCAAACAAGAAAGAACTTGAAAATAAGAGGGTTCTCTGCAAACTGAAGGTGGTAGTGGAGGTGGAGGTGAGAACAGAGGTGATTCATGGTAGTAGAAGTTGGGGGAGGGGACAGTAGAAATAATCCCCCCCCCCTTTTTTTTTTAACCCTCAGGAAAGGTTACCTGTAGAAATGAAAGGCCCACAATTATTTTATGTTCAGTTGTCCACAAACCAGTGTGCCTGTAGGGTTATGTGTGCTCCTTCCAGATTTGCAGGGAACAGGTTCACAGTTCAGTTTTCTCTGTAGAATACAAACGCTGGGGTGCAGGGCTGGGGCTAATAGTACTAATTTATTTGGATGGACATGACGTAACCTGAGCCTTACTATGCAAAGATAGGCATTGTTATCCTTGTATTACAGACTGGGTAGCTGGGCCTCAAGAACACAAGAGATTTGCCGAAGGTGACACACCTCTCCAGTGGCAGAGCCGGAACATACTTCCACCCAGCTCCTGGGATGCCAGCGCCTTTCCAGGCAGCTTTGCCATTTGAGATGGATGGTAGTTGCTGAGGGTAGAGCAGCCTTAATAGTGTATCACAAGATGGGGATGGGAGGGGGAGAAAACAGCCCTTAATTTCAAGAAAACAGGTAACTTGGACAAAACTCTGTTTGCTTTATCTCTACAATATATCCACCCTGTATTAAGCATTGCCGAAAGACCTGTAAACCTCCCTGTAAACATCTTCCGGGTGTTCAGATTCTATTGTTTTCTAATTTCTTTACCCTGACAATACCTTTGTCAGGTATTCAGCATTTATTTGTTCAGCAAGCTAGACTCTCTGCTGGTGCTTGCTGAGATGTGAGATGTGTATGTCCGTGACTGAGATACTGATAACCAGCGGTGGCTGAAATTCTTCTAAGATTGGACCAACTTGAATTTCCCGATGCAATTCTTCTATGCCTTATTTCTTTTTATAGCAAAACTTCTCTATCTCTGCCAAATTCTGAGAGAGATAGAAGTCCCTCTCTAGGATTGTGATTTTATTTTTTATTTTTGCTTTTTGAGAGCATGCAAGTGGGGGGAGAGGGACAGAGGGAGAAAGAGAATCTTAAGCAGGCTCCACACACAGTGCAGATCATGATCTGAGCTGAAATCAAAAGTCGGATGCTCAACTGACTGAGCCACCCAGGTGCCCCTGGGATTGTGACTTACAATGTTTTCCTTGTAATCTTTTTTTCTCTAATGTTGGACCTCAGATGCAGCTTTGAACTAAAAATTTCCTTGACTGTAGACCAGGCATGCTGTCACCCTAGGGTGACATTGTTGGGTCATTGGTGTATAAACCCTAACATTGAGCGAGTACTGCCAGATGGCTCTCCAGAATGGTGGTACCAGTGCACCCCACCAGTAAAGCACAGGAGCACGCATCTCCTTACACTCTTACCAACCCTTAGCAATATAAGCCTTTCTAGTGTTTACAGCTCCAAGAAGTGTGTTATTGTAGTTTTTAGTTATTTTCTCTGATTGCTAATATGTTTGATCATCTCTTCATGTCACTGTTCACTGTTTAACTACTGAGTCCGCCAATTGCATATTCAAATCCTTGGCCACTTTTTCTGTTGGTTTCCTGTCTTTCCCGTTGTGTCTGTTACAAGATTTCTTTTTGCATTTTTAAGAGTTTGTTTGGTTAAATGACCTCTTGCCTGATACTGATATTTCCAAAACTGATTTTTTTTGTTGTTGATGCTTATCTCATATCTTTGTCTAACACTGTTTTTACTTTGTGCGTGGGTAAGCATTTTCTTGCAAACTGCATAGTTATTTGGTTTTATGTCGTTTTGTCTTCATGAAATCTGTCATTTATCAGAAGAACTCAGTACATTTATATTTAATATCATGATTTATGTATTTCATTTTATTTCTTCCATATTCGTGTTTTAATTAGTGTGCATTGTTATTTTCTCCTTTTCCTTGTTCTATTGCCCATTTATTCATGTTGCTTTTCATTTGTTAACTTAGAGTTTGCATTTTTCTATTTAATTAATGGATCTCCCCATTTCTCTGCTTTTGGAATCAGATACCTCCCTGCTTATTACATTTTCGAAACAAAATCCCTACTAATCCCCCCAATGACACTCATGGTGTCCCCCTGAAAGATGCTGTATTTCGTCCCTATCTCCCACTCCAATAAAACAAGGTGTTTAGAAAACTTTCATCCATTCCCCTTCTTCCTCTTATCCACTCCTTATGGATGCCTTTCTTTCTCTAACACCTCCAAAACTCTCAAATTTTGGTGAACTTATTTTACATTTCCAGCACTAAACTATTATTAGGCTTTCCCTTACATTAATTCAGGATTTTTTATTTAGCAATTTTGCTATATACCATGCCTAGACAGTTGTCTTTATCCATTCAGAATTAATACATAGAGAGACACCTACAGAGATAGAGACACTGGCTGTGTTGCTTAAGTTTTTCCTCTCCTCCTCATGTTTATCTCATCTTGAGGCATGTTCTGGATTAGTGCTATCCAGTAGAACTTTCTGTGATCATGGAGATGTTCCATATATGTGCTTTCCAGTAGAGTATCCACTAGTAACCTAGAGATAGTAAGCTCTGGAAATCTGGCAAGTATAGCTCAGGAATTAAATTTTTAATTTTAATTCAATTGTAACTTAAATTTAAATGTAAATGGCCATATATGGCTAGTGGCTACCAAATAGAATAAGCTAGATCTAGATAATTTATTGTTGGATAGAATCTTGACTTTAATATTATCTCTAAAATCAGTATATGAATGTTTTTCTTTCTTTTTTTTTTTAAAGTTTGTTTAAGTGATCTCTACACCCATCGTGGGGCTTGAACTCCCGAGATTAAGAGTCACTTGCTCTTCCAAATGAGCCAGCCAAGTGCCCCTGTATTGCTTTTTTAATTCTAACATAAGATCATCTATAGATTTGGTTTGGGTTTTGCTGCTAAGTGAACTACATCTTGGTTGAATATGGGTTTCTCAGGCCTTTTCTCTCAGGTCAGGTTCCCTAGAACCTGAGATGGGATTATTGCACAAGTGGATTAATTGAAGGGGAGCTCTCAGGAGGAATCTGTGACAATAAAGGAAGCAGGACAGGACAGAAGGAAGAGCTGGGCAAAGACATGGCATCTGCCAGGGTCCAGCCTCAGCCCAGCTCCACAAGAGCTCTGCAGTGTGAACAACTCACACTCATCTCATCTCAGGGTTATCTCATCTTGGAGTAAGAACTCTGACCTTACTCCCACTTACCAATCAGTTGTTGGCTGCAGGCACCCCAAAGAGGGTTATAACCGCCCAGGCTCTGCTGGGTGAGGCTATGAACCCTTTTCCAGAATGTTCCTAGAAAAAGTGGGCAGCAAGTTGCTGTTAGCCACCAGCACTCAGCCCCTGGTAAAGGGGATATGGTCAGGTACCCAGTGTCTATTCTATGCTCTGTAAACTTAAGGTTTTTAGCAAATAAGCCCATTGACATTCTCATTGTTTTTCCTTTCCTAGAAGTATATAAGCTATTCTTAGAGTTAAGGAATTTCAAGGAAATGCTGAGATGTATCTTTTTTTTTAATCAGTCCTGCCTTGAACTTAGTAAACCCGTTTAATGTGCATACTCAGATCTTTCTTTAGCTCAAGGAAATAATCCTCTATTTGTTAAATTATGTCCTCCATCAGTTCCTTTTTATTCGTTGGACACTGCTGTTACTTTGCAGATTGTCTCTTTATCTCATGATTCTCATTTCTTTGTGCTTTTGCACAGTTTTTGAGATGTTTCTTCCACTTGTTAGGCTCTGTTTTCAGCAGTTGATCATTCTCTTCTTCAGTCCACATGTTGAATTGTGCAGATGCATCCTTTGTGCCATGCTTGGGTCATCGAAGATGCTCTGGCATGTTGTATGTAACTTGTTATCTGTCTTTCACAGTTGCTCTGTTTTGCTGGATATGAGTTTAATTTGCTGTGAGTGAATATCTTCTCTCTCTGGCTGCTGGATCCCCTTAGTTGGGAATATATATTTTTTTAGAATCAATCAATCTCTCTCTCTCTCTCTCTCTCTCTCTCTCTCTCTCTCTCTCTCTCTCTCTCTCTCTCTCAGACTCCAGTTCAGTGATTCCCAGGTCTGGCTGTTTTCTTTCCAAGTGGCAGTAGTCCACCATTAGAGGCAGGCAAAGTGAACTAATGGTCAGATGCAGGCAGTCTGAGAGATCCCCACTGAGACACCTAGAGAAAAGCCCCTCTCTTCTCCCACAGTCTCTTTGTGCTCCCCCAGCCTCAAGGGCAGAAACTGCATATTTCAGTGTGTATCAGCTCTTTAGAGCCTGACAAAGTCCACCTTCCTCTGGGTCCACATGTTGCTGTGGGCCATGTTCTTCCTGAGATCTCTCCCTGTTTTCCACTCATACACAGCCAGATCTCAGGCTCTCTCCCAGCCCACGAGAAACAAGCCCACCAGCTTTCTCTATTCAGATGTCCTCAGCACCCAAGTCTTGCTAATGTCCAGCTGCCCACAGTCCCACAGGTCATTTGGTGGAGAGAAATAGCCTGGCACTGAACATGGAGAGGAGGGGAACAGTGTTTGGATCATCATGATTCCAGAATACTCCATGTACCTTCAGCAATCCTTCTGAAGAGTCCTGTAGTCAAACGAACCTTCTTCTATTTCAAGTCACTTTGTTTCAACAAATGCTGCCAGGGACCAAGCCCAGTGCTACATGCTGAGAACACAGCAGTGACTAACTCAGGCTTGAATTATTTACTCCAGAGGGGAAATAATTATTAATGTGGCCCAGAGACATAAGTGTAGTGTGTTGTAAAGAGGCAAATAAAGGGTATGGTAGAATGGCAGTGAGTCCTAGTTCACATTTCTGCTCTCAGTATCCACACAGGTGTCACCACAAAACCTACCGCCATGTTGGCTGTGCTGTAATAGCGTCAGTTTCCTTCTGTTTCCTCCTTGGACAGTGTTTAACAAGTGTGTCCGAAGAAAGGTGGTCAAGATGATGGAGAATCTAGAGTGGAGGCAGTTTGACAGCTGATAACTCCCATCAAAGACCCAGAGAGGGAGGCACATGATGGCTTTCTTCACTCACTCAGTGGCTGCCCTATAGGCGGGGAATTCAGGATCCTCTAGGAATCCCCTGGGAGGAGGAGGAACCAGAAGAGAGAGATAAGTGGAGAAAGCACCAAGAGGCCTCAGTACTGCACCCTCTGCTGAGCAGGACTTGGAAACAGTGTGTATTCCCTAGCAATGGAAGGTGTCATCTGGGAAATGAGTGAGATCTTTATCATTAGGAAGGTTCCCATATTGACCCAACTGCACACATAAAAGGTACCCAGACACAGCAGATGGGGTAGGAGCAAAGCCAGGAGGGACTGGAGTGGAGAAGTCTATCTGGGAATTTAGTGTCTGAGAAGGAAGAGTATTGACAGGAGGGGAAAGGGGGTGTCAGATACGAGAACTGAGGCCGCAGTTTGGTGGCTGTATCTCCTCCAAAAAGAAGTTAGAAAAGAATGGAGTTCGTTGTTCACTTCTCTCGTCGTGTCCTGGATCACACCTATGGTCCCTAAGATTGAATACAACCATGAATTTTTTTTCTTCCAAACTTCTTTTTCTGTTTTCCTATCTGGTCTACCAACAGTAAAGCAGCAATAAAGAATAGGGCCCTCCTTCCTTATCTCCGCTCAAAACCTTCAGTCCTGAAACATATGCTATGTTATAAATATATTCATTTATCTAAGCTTTGTTTAATCTGCTTGTACATTCCACTTTCAGAAATGTGCCTGTCACCAAGCAGGTGCTCAATAAATATTTGATGACTGAATTGATACATTCCAGCCCATAATAGTTTGTCATATGTATTAACATATGCCTCAGCAATAACACTGGGCAGGGGATCTCAACAAAGAAAACACTGCAGCCGCATGGAATAGAACAGTTTCTCCAATCTGATTATAATGTAGTAGTCTGATAACGTTTGGGAGGTACCTGATTTTTTTTAATATATGTACATAAAGTAACGTTAAACTTTATACATTAAACACTTACCTCCTCTGTTAAAGCTGTATTTGTTTTACCTGCTTTATTCCGGATGGTGGCAACTAGAGTTGTATGTTCCTTAGAGTATGCTGCCATCTACTGGAATTGGGGCCACTTTACAAGCCTACCCATCTTTCTCGTACTTCTAAAAGGTTTATTTTTTTGTTATATTAATATTAGCCTCGTTGCAGGTTAAACAGTTGCATAATTTCTTTTGATAGCTTCAACATTTTCTTCCATTGTGTATCTTGAATTTCAGGACACAATTTAGGGTTTAGTTGTTTCAGATGATTGACAGTAAAACTTATCTAACTTTTTTATTTTTTTTGTTTTCCCTGATTTGGTAGAGAAACCAATGAAACAAGAGTCAGGATTGTCGGGTCCTAGACTCATTGCTGCAAATTGAGTAAATCGCAACCTCTTCATTCCTCAATTAAAGCTTTAACTGTGTCCGCTGTTTCTCAAGGCAGCCCATGGCAGCCCATCAGCCAACCACATGGAAAAGTCACCAGGGAAGAATTACTTCAACTACAAATTCCCAGAGCCCAGTCCCCAGAGTTCTCAAAGAACCACTAAACTAACACGTTTCCTTCCCTGGGTTTCAGCTTTAAATTCTGGCTTTGTCAAGAAAAGGAAAAAAAAAAAAAAAAAAAAAGGCAAAGGTGCCACCTAGTGGCCCTGAAGAGTTTGTACAGCCTCACGCTCTGAATTAACTGGATACAGCAGTGGCTGGGTGGCACCTTGCAGCCTTTTATGTTGTTACATCAGATATAGACATATTGAAACTTTAACTTGTCAGTGTTTCCACTTACAAAGGCAATCGAATTTGCATTTAATTAGGGAAGCCAGTGCTGTACTGAGATAAGCAAATGTTATCCCATCAACTCACTTGGAATAATTGGTATGATCTCTCTTTTGATTTATGAGTTGGCCTTTTTCTGAACTCAGTTGTGCCTCCCAGCCTTGCTGTGCCTGAATCACACACAACTTCCCTAGTCCAGCGTTTTGCAGTTACCTCTATTTTTACGCAACTCCAGGAAGACCAAAGTGAAGGATTGAAAAGACGGGACTTCGCAGAGGAAAATCGCAATTTCTAACTCCCCATTCTTTTTTTTTTTTTTTTAATGTTTAGTTTTGAGAGAAAGAGAGCACGGAGAGGGGAGGGGGGCAGAGGATCCAAAGTGGGCTTTGTGCTAACAGCAGAGAGTCCGATGCGGGGCTCAAACTCATGAACGAACCATGAGATCATGACCTGAGCCGAAGTCAGATGCTTAACCAACTGAGCCACCCAGGTGCCCCTAACTCCCATTCTTACTGGCAATGAGCAACAGACTGCTCAGGAATTCAACAGTGTTTTACCTCCACCTCCCACCCACCCCGGATTTCTATCCTTAGGTTCTTTCTGCCCACAGAAAGCTAAGGTTATCAGACTCCTAAGGAAGGAGACCTGCTTTTCATGCACCCCAGCCAGTCACTGTCTTGTGTCCCAGAGCTTAGTTTTCCACGGTGCAGGTCACAGGCCAGCAGCTTCCACATCCCTGGCTAATTAGATGCAGACTCTCAGGGCCACCCCAGACCTGCTAAATCAGAATCTGTGTTTGAACAAGATGTCCAGGCGATGCATATGCAGGTTAAAGCTTAAGCACCATCGCAGAGGACACAATGGTTTTAGCCAGAGAGAACTCAGATTCCCTTCCCAACATGCTGCTTCCCTTGCTGTGTTCACAGGAACATAAACGGGTCTGGAAGGATGAGCATCCAGCAATCCAATCTGGCTTTGGCATCAGAATCTGCCACTTACTGCCCATAATATTTGGGCTAGTCCGTTAATCCCACTCTGCCTCCCACTGTAATGTGGGAGCTCTGGTGCATGCATACTTCAAAAGATATTGGGGGCTGACCTGTGTAAGGTGCCAGCATGATGCTTGCCTCAGTTTGTCCTTGATAAATACACATTTATTTCCCTACCTACCCACCTCTGCTTCAGGTGAAGTTATAGTTGAATATACTTTCAGCATTGCTTGCATGGTGAGTGAGCCAGCCATGTAAGGGAGCATCTTGGTTGGCCCAGCCAACCTTGCAACCACAGACTGCAATGACAGGCAACTGCCTAGCCCCTCCCAGCCCTCCTCCCCCTGCCAAATTCCTGACCCACATGATTATAAGCAAAATAAAGCAGTTGTTTTTATGCAACAGTAATTGGAACACACTTTGGTTTTTTTTCACTTGTTTAACAGAGGACCTATGCTAGGAGTCAACACTATAACTTACTGGCTGAATCTCACCTGCTATCCATTAGGCAGGAGTGTGTGTGTGTGTGTGGTGGGGCGGGGGGGTGTTGTTGTCATTGTTTAATAGAATAGACTTTTTTTTTTTTTTAGCATTTTTAGGTTCACAGCAAACCTGAGAAGAAGGAACAGAGATTTCTCTACATCCTGCTCCCCTTACATACATGCAGTCTCCCCAACTATCAGCATCCCCCACCAGAGTGGTACCTTTGTTCCCATCCATAAACCTGCACTGACACACTGTCAACACCCGAAATCCATAGTTTACATTAGGTCCACACTTGGTGTTGTAGATTCTGTGGATTTTGACAAATGTACAGTGACATGCATCCATCATTTCTGTATCCTCTAGGATAGTTTCAACTCCCTAAAATTCTCTCTGTTCTACCTCTTGCTTCTCTCCTCTTCCCCAACCTCTGGCAACCACTGACCATTTTAGTCCTTCCAGAATGTCACATAGTTGGAATAGTATGTAGCCTTTTCAAACTACCTCCTTTCATCAGTAATGTGCATTTACGGTTCTTCTGTAATGGTTTGATAGTTCATTTCTTTTTGGGACTGAATAATACTCCATTGCTGACACATACCTGTTTATCCACTCACCTAATGAAGTCCATAATTGTTGATTCCAAGTTTTGGTAATTGTAGAATCAAAGCAGCTATAAATACTCATGTGCACATTTCGTGTAGACATACGTTTTCAACTCATTTGGGTAAATATTAAAGAGTGCAGTTGCTGGGTCACGTAAAAGTATGTTTAGTTGTGGCGCCTGGGTGGCTCAGTCAGTTAAGCGTCCGACTTCAGCTCAGGTCACGATCTCACGGTCCGTGAGTTCGAGCCCCGCGTCGGGCTCTGGGCTGATGGCTCAGAGCCTGGAGCCTGCTTCTGATTCTGTGTCTCCCTCTCTCTCTGCCCCTCCCCCGTTCATGCTCTGTCTCTCTCTGTCTCAAAAATAAATAAATGTTAAAAAAATTTATAAAAAAGTATGTTTAGTTCTGTAGGAAACCCACCCATCTGTCTTTCAAAGTAGCTGTACTATCTAGCATTCCCACCGGAGATGAATGAGAGAGTCCTTGTTGCTCGATATCCTCACCAGTATTTGGTGATGTCAGTGTTTTGGACTTTTTTTTTTTTTCATTCTCATAGGTGCATATCTCATTGTTTAATTTGCAATTCCCTAATATGTGATATTACTCATCTTTTCATATGCTTCTTTGCTATCTGTCTATAGGTATCTTCTTTGCTAAGGTGTCTCTTAAGATCTGTGACCCATTTTTTAATTGGGTTGTTTTCTTGGTGAATTTTAAGAGGGTGTTTTTGTGTGTGTGTGTGTGTGTGTGTGTATGTTTTAGCTAACAGTTCTTTATCAGATGTGTCTTTGCCAATATTTTCTCCTGTTCTGTGGCTTGTCTTCTCATTCTCTTGACAGTGTCTTTCATAGAGCAGAGGTTTTTAATTTTAACGAAGTCCAGCTTATCAATTATTTCTTTCATCAGTAGTGCCTTTGGTGTTGTGTCTAAAAGTCATCTTCACACTCAAGGTCATCTAAGGTTTCCTTATTTACCTTCTAGGAATTTCATAGTTTTGCACTTTACGTTTAGGTCTATGATACCTTTTGAATTAATTTTTGTGAAGAGCATAAGGTCTATGTCTAGATTTTTTTTTTTTTTGGCATGTGCCTATCCAATTATTTCAGCACTACTTGCTGACGTGACTGTCTTTGCTTTATTATATTGTCTTTTGTTAAAGATCAGTCGACTGTATTTGTAGGCGCCTATTTCTGGGATCTCCATTCTGTTCCATTGATGTATTTGTCAGTTATTTTGCCAACACTCCACTGATTTGATTACTGTAGCTTTACAGTAAGTCTTGAAGTCGGGCATTGCCAGCCCTCCGACTTTGTTCTCCTCCTTCAAATTGTATTGACTAGTCTGGTTTTTGTCTCTCCATATAAACTTTAGAAGCAATTTGTCAATATCCACAAAATAACTTCCTGGGGTAATTTTGTTTGGGATGAATCTATAGATCAAGTTGGGAAGAATTGTCATCTTGACTATTGAGTTTTCCCACCCATGAACATGGAATGTTTCTCCATTTTTTTTTTTTTTTTAATCAGCGTTTTCCTCCTATAGATCTAGTGCATATTTGGTTAGATTTACACCTAAGTATTTCACATTACAGGATGCCAGTGTAAATGACATTGTATTTTTAACCTTAAATTCCATTTGTCTATTGCTGACATATAGGAAAGTGACTGACTTTGGTTTATCAACCTTATATCCTGCAACTTTACTGCAATCACTTATTCCAGGAGTTTTTTTTTTTTTATTGTTGATTCTTTTGGATATTCTGCATAAATAATCATGTCATGTGTGAAGAAGGACAGTTTTATTTCTTCCTTCCCAATCAGTGTACCTGTTATTTCCTTTTTTTAGCTGGGAACTTCCGGTAAGATATTGAGCAGGAGTGAGGCACCTGGTGGCTCAATCACTTCAGTGTCCAACTCTTGATTTCATCTCAGGTCATGATCTCACGGTTCATGAGCTCAAGCCCCACATCAGGCTTTGCACTGATGTGGAGCATGCTTGAGATTCTCTTCCTCTATCTTGGCCCCTCCCCTCCTAGTGTGTGTTCTCTCGCTCACTCTTTCTCTCGAAATAAATACATAAACATTAAAAAAAGGTATTGAACAGGAGTATTAAGAAGGAACATCCTTGCCTTCTTTCTGATCTCAGCAGAAAAGCTTTTATTTTCTCACTATTAAGTAAGAAGTTCGCTTTAGATTTTCTGTAGACCTTCTTTATCATGTTGAGGAAGTTCCCCATATTCCTAGTTTGCTGAGAGTTTTTATTATGAACAGAGGTTAGATCTTGCCAAATTCTTTTTCTGCATCTGTTGATGTGATCATGAGATTTTTCTTCTTTAACCTGTTGGTGTGATGGATTACAGTAATTGATCTTTGAATGTTGAACCAGCCTCGCATACTTGGGACAAACTTGTGGTCATGGTGTATAATTCTTTTTATACACTGTTGGATTCCATTTGCTAATATATTCTTGAGGATTTTTGCATCTATGCTCATGAGAGATAGTGATATATGGTTTTCTTTCCCTATGATATCATTGTCTGTTTTTCAGTATTAGAGCAGTGCCAGTCTCATAGAATGGGTCAGGAAGTATTCTCTTTGCTTCTGTTATCCAGAAAAGATTGTAAAGAGTTGATACTATTCCTTCCTTAAATTTTGGGCTTTGGAAAGAAAACAAAACTCCAGAATTTGGGCTCTGCTACACAATCAGTTTGCTTGAGGGCAAGCCTTGTTAAGAAGAACGCTCTGGCATATTTCAGAATGGCTCCTGTCCCCCCACCTCCTGCTGGAAGCACGAGGGCGTTTTTCTCTTACTCACTGTGAGAGCCAGACTGAGTTCCTAGAGGTGAAACACAAAAGTGGGGAGCCCCCACCTATGGCTGGGTCCTCATGAAGTTTTTTAACTCTCAGACTTCTCTATCCTGAGCCTCCAGGAATTTGTCAAGTGCAGGTCTTCCTGGTTTGGCAGAGGTTTCTGCTCTGGTAAGTTGTGATTCTCCGTATCTGCCTGTTTTTACAACTTGGGGCAGCAGTCTGCCATGGGACCTCGCTTCTCTGACAGAGCTAAGAAGAGTTGTTGGTTTTTCAGCTTGTTCTGCTTTTTACTTGTTATTAGGATGGAGTGGCCACTTCCAAGTTTCTTACATGCTAGGCCAGAAACTGGAAGTCTGGTTTTTGTAAGCAAAGTTTTGTTGGAACATAACCTCACTCGTTCATTTACGTATGCTCTGTGGCTACCTTAGTGCTAAGGGCCATAGTTGAGGAATTGCCACAAAGACTATATGGCCCACAAAGCCAAAATACTTAACTGTTTGGGACATTTACAGAAAAAGTTTGCTGACCGCTATTCTAGGTGAGGGGGATCGAATGGTATGTAAAATAAAGTTCCTAGTTTTGTGGAGTTTATATTTTAGTGAGGGACAGATGGTAAGTGCCAAGAGGAAAAATAAAGCAAAGAATGGGACAGAAAGTGACAGGGAGAGTAATAGGCAGGGTGGTATAAGGTGACATTTCAGTGGAGATGGGAATGGGGTGAAGACACAGGTCTGACACTAGCTGGGAAATGTGGTTTCCAGGCAGGGTGACAGGTGTTAAGGTGGGGTGTGCTCAGAGAGGCAGCTGGCCTGCGGCACAGTGAGATGCCAGGAGCTGAGGGCAGGGAGGCCATCAGAGCCCAGAGATCGGGCCTCAGTGACAACTTTGGATTTGGATGTTCACTGTTCATTGTGCTTCAGGGTTGTTTTTACATTTTTTAAAATGTTTATTTTGGGGAGAGAGACAGAGAGCGAGTGGGAGGGAGCAGAGAGAGAGGGAGACACAGAGTCCAAAGCAGGCTCTAGGCTCTAAGCTGTGAGCACAGAGCCCAATGGGGGGCTCGAACTCACGAACTGTGAGATCATGACATGAGCAGAAGTCAGACGCTTAGCTTAACCGACTGAGCCAGAGTTTAATTAACACATACCACTGAGAGGCATTTTCCAAAATGGACCAGACAGCTTTTGCCTGAGGAGTTGGTTGAGGGATGGGGCGTAGCAGAATGACATTGTTCACACTTGTTTAAAGAATTTGCAGAGAACAGGGCTGTCTCAGATGGGGTTGCCTGGAAGGAGACCTTAAGGCAAAGATTTCTTATGAAAGGGATTTTCCAAGAAAGTGCTCCCACGAAAAAGTGGTAAGAGGGTGAAAGAAACAGGCAGAGAGAAGGAAGAAAGGAGCCCTGCATCAGGCAGTTAGTGGCAAATTCCCAGCCTCAGCCCAATCCCATGGGGAGTTCTGGAGCATAGATCACTCCTCAGAGTTTATTCCCACTTGAGGCAAGGAGCTGGGCTTCAGGATCCCACAACAAGCAGGCTGCCTGAGGACCACACTACGAACAGGGTAGAACGCCCAGGGTGGAACGCCCAGGCTCCACTGGTGTCTGTCTATGCAGGCAGAGCAGCCCCAGCAGTGCTGGAGCAGTCCTTCAAAGATAACTTACAGGAATTGGCCGTTAGCAATAAGCAAAGCACACAGGAGCCAGGGAAGGGACACATGGGAACAGTAAAAGAGATCCACACGGATCCAAGAGATTATCTATCAACAGCATCTGCTATGAAGACCAAAGTGGAATGTACAAAAAGAAAGAAGAAATACCTTAGGGTGTTGTAAGTATGCCAGCACCTTATAAATATAATTTATTTGTAATTCAAATATCAGGCTATATTACATTCATTTAGATATAGGAAACATGATTCTAAGGAAGAATGCTGCAAACATACTGCACCACACCAGCTGGCTCTCTGGTCAGGGAATGGCCCAACAGCACCACCCCACCCCCACCCCACGCCCAGCAATTTTATTTGAGAAAGTCAGAAAATACAGCAGAGATAACTTATAGCACAGAACCTGTCTGCTAAGCCATCTTCAAAGTGTACCTGGGGCAGCATATGAGGGAAGTGTTTAATAATAGTTTGATTATCTTGGAGGCACACACTAATTCTTCCATTCCTTTGATAATCTCTGTAGTGGCCAGTCTGGGTCTGAATAGACTCAATGCAAAAACAGTGGTTGGCTTCGTTAGCCCAGCGTACACAGTAAGTTTTGGGTACAGTAATTTCAGCCTTACAACCAAGATACGTTACTAAGGTGCCAGTTGTATGGAAACCAATTTGACAATAAATTTCATATTAAAAAAATTAATATTAAAAAATGTTTTTAAAAAAGCTGCAGTTGCTTTTATCTATTTCCGACACCAGGGGGCAGCCTTCAGTCTTCTTGAAATCTGGTGTGTGGTCCTTACAAAACAATACCTAGGTCTAATTTAAAACAAACAAAAAACCTACTATGTTTGTCTACCTCAGGAGAAAATCACCATTCTGCATTTTACTTCTTCCACTGTCACTTGCTGATTATAAACCGTCTGTGGGTGGGCTTTGAAAGTGTTATTATCCATCCATCCTATCAGTGTTTCTACTTCATTGGGGAGAATTTTTGAGGATTCATTTGAATTTTAAACATGAAGATATTGCTCCCTGTGTAAAAGATCCACCAGTTAAGATATGGGCCACAGTTCTCAAAACCTTAGAATAGAAAATCTGCCCAAATTAGCCATTTTTAATGTGTTCTTGTTTTGCCACTATAAAATCTTTCATTAAAGCATGTGCAGGGGCCGAATGCACAAAAGCCCTGATATCTATACCTCTAATGGTTTTGACTGCTGATGGCTGAGCATCAGTCTCAGAGCTCAAGATTATAAATTCATTTGCCCAGTACAATCCCTCACCATAAACACCCACCCCATGGGAGGAAAGGAATGGTTTGCCTGCTCAGTCCCTGTTGGTGTCTTTGCCTGGAAAATACCAAGGTTTTCATGCTTCTGCTTTGCTCGCAGTTTGGATGTACGGGCACCTGCATAGGATTAAACTGTGGTGGCTCTGGAGGTGATGCCCCACCCCAGTTGCTTAGGGCCACACAAATGGACTCCAACTGTGGGTAACCTCTTTATTTGGTTCGTTCAGTGGGTAACCTCATCAGGTTTGGCCTGAAGACTGACGAGTCAGCTGGCAAATGAGAGCGACCAGCCTAGGCCAGGGGAAGCGATGGCAGGCATCTTTTCACTCCTGGAGAGACTACAAAGTGTATGTAATCCACTGCCTCCCATGCACCACTCCCCACCCCTCCCCCGGGCCCCCACCCTTATCGTCAGGAGGTTGCCAGTATCCTGTTACACAAAGCCTAGTGTCTGGCTACAGAGACAAGCCTTTCTCCCATCCTGGGGAAGGGAGAGAGTTCATACTTTCAGATAATGGGAGTCACTCAGTGAAGAGGAATCATTCCTTTCTGAAATGTGCAGCAGCTTTGCTTTATCCATCATTGCCCCGAATATCCGCCATTACTAGAGTTTTCCCTTTCTCCTCTTTTATTCTTGTGTCTGTTAGCAGTGGCATCAGACGAAGGAGCAGCAGCTGGACAGTTTAATTTATTAGAGTTGTCAGGACCACTCTCCCACCGGTAATAGAACACAGTGGGGGTGGGCTTGTCCGGCAAAGCAGATTTAATCTCAATGATTCAAAAGTGTTTCATCAGCATCCTAGAAATTAATTCACTTTAGACTTCCCCCTATGCATCTTGTTTTCATTTGGGAATATGTACGCATTATACACATACTTCCCTTAAAAAAAATACCCTGTCAGGTTTCGCAGAGAAGATATTTGGTATTTACAATATTTTTCTTCTGGTTTTGAAGATGATACTGAAAATCAAATAGAAAGACATTGCTTGGGATCCAGGGGTATCTGAACACCTTGTCCCACATAGAAAACACTGAGGCTCAATGGTCAGTTCAGATCCATCCCAGGATCTTCCACCTCATGTTCTTAGACTACTTGACTGTCCTCTGAGCTTCACGCCTTGATTGCCCCACTGAAACTAGCTGTGTGAGTTTGACTGAGTCTCTTAACCCTCTCCACACCTCAGTTTCCTCATGTCCTATGTGGATGATAACTCTGCCAACCTTATAGGGTTACTGAGTGGATTAGATTTGAAAGTCTATATAAAGCCTTTAACACAACTCCCATGAGACAAAGCATGATTTTAATGTTAGCAATGGGACTGTGCTAAGAGGTGGTATCTGTAGCCAGGTGGGTTCAGACACACAGCTTTCTACTTCCTGGCTCAGGCCTCAGTTTCCACATCTGTAAAGTGGGGATTAATGCTAGGACAGGCCTCATGGAGTTGTTATGAAGATGAAATACACAGAGAAAAACAGAACTTCAGACGGTGTGTAGCACATCAAAAGCACCATAATGTGATCCATAGATCTAGAAAAACAACTTGAATCCAGAAGCTGTTTGGAAACAGGAAGCTGCAGTCATTGAGTGTGTATCCAGACAGTTTGGACTGACTCATCTGTAGGATGTGCATTAGCTTGGCCAAGAAGAACAATGTGAAAACACAGTCCTGAATTTTCCCTTGGGGCAGAAGCCCTGTGTGATTTGGACACCAGCCAGGGAGAGGCCAAAACCCTTAGGTGCCAGGATGTACTGATTCTCTGATGAAAGTAGGGCAGAGCTTGAAGCCTTTGGGGAATGAGGAGGCATAAGTAGAAGGGAGTCTCAGAAATAGGGGGAAAAGACAGATAAGGTGGAGTTGACAGAGATTGAGAAGATGGATCACTCCCTCCTCCCCCCACCCCCAGGTAAAGCTGCCTGCTGCTAATGGGTACTCCCTCTCAGTCATGAAGCACTTCCTGCGAGAGGCCAAAGGTTGCATTGTTCCCTGAGAGCTCCCTTTACCCAGAAAGCCATTGTGTCTTTGCACAGGTAGCTCGTAGGCAATTTGGATGCTTTTCTGTCTAGAGACATCTACGATCTTTCCACTCCAGGCCACCGAACCTACCAGCTTGCTGTGCTCTGCGATGCTTCTGTGTCAGAGTGGTCCCACCCAGCTTCCTGGGTTCTGTGCCAAGACAAAATGGGGCAAAATCAATCAACTTGGCTTTCGCATCAAAGCCACCTCTGTCTCAACCATCTGTGACTCAGAGGAATAGGAACGAAAATGCATGACTGATGACACATGTTATTTTTGTTTTGTTTGTTGCCTTTTGTGTTTTGTGTTGTTTTCTGGTTAAAGAGTAGAGTAAGCAAATGGATATTTTTGCCTGCAAACACTCCATGACATATACATTCAGGCAAGATGAAGAATTGGAATCTTGGATTTAGTTCAGATTATTCCCTAAGAGGAAACCCAAGTTTGCTTGACAAAGAGGGTCTTTTCTGCATTTTGCTCAGATGCTGTTGTCATGTTTGACTGATTTGGAGCAGCTCTGCATCTCAGCTCTGTGAAATGTTGCATGTACACCAAGCTTTTTACTAGCTACTAATCTAGCGTGGAAAGTCCTACAGTACAAAACAGTAACAATAGAACGAACTGCAAAAGGAACTTTAGATTCTTAAGACCTGAGTGCCAGATCAGCCTGAAGCTCTGTCCATAAAGATGACTAATGCATGGCAGGTGGGCATCTGTACTAGTCTTATCCCAGACACCAGAAGGCTCTGCTTCCCCTGAATACAGATGGGCTAGCCATGGCAGTGGTGTTCCCTAGATTGTATATTAGAGAAGTTACAAGCAACAGCTATGAATTCAGACATTCTTGGAATTTAATCCTCACTTCATAACTTTATTAGTCAAGTCTGGTTATAAAAATGTTGTATAACAAACAACCCCCAAAGGTAATGGCTGATAACAGCAAATATTTTTCTTGTTCATGGGTGTGTGCAGGTTGGTGGGGTCACTCTACTTGAAGCTTCATTACAGCTGATTCTGGTTTTAGGTTTGGTTCAAGTTTACTCTGGATGCCTCTTGGCATGATTCTTGGGTAAGCAACTACCCAGATTAGGTTTTTCTCAGGGAAGGTGGCAAGAACTCAAGGAACCAACCTAAACCAGGCAAGCACATAAAAGCCTCTGCTTGTGTCCATTCACTAACATTCCAATGCCCAAGGTAAGACACATGACCCAGCCCAAAGTCGATGGATCAGGAATGTATACTGCACATACTCCACTTGGGTGGAGCTAAAAAGGCACATGCAAAGGGTGTGATATAAATCATTACAGGGAGGAGGCAAAGAGTTGAAATAATACTTCAGTCTACTATGACCATTAACAAGCTATAGACCTTGAAAATCATGTAAGTTTTCTCATTTGTAAAGTGAGGCTTAATTTACATTTTCCTCCCAGGGCTGTTGGAAAGATTAAAACCAAGAGATAGATGGGGCACCTGGGTGGCTCAGTCGGTTGAGACTCCGACTTTGGCTCAGGTCATGATCTCATGGTTCATGAGTTCGAGCCCTGCGTTGGGCTCTGTTCTGACATCTCAGAGCCTGGAGCCTGCTTCAGATTCTGTGTCTCCCTCTCTCTCTGCCCCTCCCCTGCTTGCACTCTGTCTCTCTCTGTCTCTCAAAAATAAATAAACACTAAAAAGAAAAATTAAAAAAAAAAAAAAAACAAGAGATAGTAGCACATAGTGAGAGAAAAAAAAAAAAGTAACTTAGGGCGCCTGGGTGGCTCAGTCAGTTGAGCATCTGACTTTTGATTTTGACTCAGGTCATGATCCCAGGGTCATGGGATTGAGCCCCACGTTGGGCTCTGCACTGAGCATGGAGTCTGCTTAAGATTCTCTTTCTCCTTCTGCTCCCCTCCCCTACTTGCTCTCTCTCAAAAAAATAAATATTTAAAAAATAAAAAATAAAGGGTAACTTAATGAATCCACACTTTCCATTTTGGACCCTTTTCCTCTCCTGATGTCCTCCCTCTGCCATCACACCAGCAACACCTCCTTCCCCTAATTCCTAAATGCTCCTGCTATGCCTTCTCTCACTTCCAGAACCAATCCAAATTATTATACTTGCACATGAGGTTAGAGTATGTCTTTGCAGACTCTCCCTTGTATTTAGCCTGCAGGAAAGATAGACTGCAATCCAGATATTAGCTTTGTGATTATGAAGCCCCATTTACTAATGAGACCTCTGACAATATGTAACGCCACCTCGCCTTGCAGCTTAAATATGAGGGAGAGCTCTGCAGAGCTGATATTGACCCAGCCTGCTAGTAGGAGGAATCACTTGCACACACTCATCATCAGCCAGCACTGGATCAGAGTGAGACTGCTGACTGAAGTTCTGGGTCCTTGCCCCGTGTAAGTAGCAGGATGCACAAGCCATACAGACAGAAAGACTGTCCAGAAAAAGGAGGAGAAGGGTCCTCAAGCCAGGCATGTGCCCTTACCCTTCTCCAATCTCCCCCATCAGATGAGTCATATCCAGACAAGTGAGTGGGGGAGGCAAGAGAGAACAAAAGCATCATTCCAATGGAAGACCCTCCATGCAAACATGAGGACAAGGAAGAAGTGGTTTCCCTGACAACCTGTTTTGCAAATGAGGAAGGTTAATCCCTTGCTGGGAGCTTTCTAGCCAATGGAGAAATCCATAGGGTTAGAGTCATTGACATGAACTAATACCAATAAAAGATCAGCCATCTGTTATCACAAATATGGTTGTATATAACAAAGCACTCTGAAGCTAAAGAGCTTAAAACACAAAACTACCAAAAAAATTGCTGAAAGAAATTAAAAACATAAATAGATGGAAAGACATCTGTGTTGGTGGATTGAAGTACTGTTAAGATGGCAGTAATTCTCAAAGCTATCTACAGGTCCAGAGCACTCCCCATCAAAATCTCAACGGCACTTGTTTGTATAAATAGACAAAACTGCATCCTAAAATTCATGTGGAGTCTCAGGGGACCCCGAATAGCCAAAAGATTCTTCAAAACAACAAAGTCAGAGGACTCACATGTTCTGTTTTCAAAACTTACTACAAAACAACATTAAAAAACCAAAGCCATCTGTATGGTGATGGCATAATGATAAATGTCTAGACCAGTGGAACAGAATGTAGAGCCGAAGAACATACCCTCACATATATCACATTCAAATGATTTTTGAAGGAGTGCCAAGACCATACATTGGAGAAAGGACAAAATTTTCCACAAATGGTGTTGGAAGAGCTGGATATCCACATACAGAATAATGAGGTTTGATCCTTACCTTGTACTACATACAGAAATTAACTCAAAGTGAATCGAAGACATAAACATAAGAGCTAAACAAAACAAAACTATAAAACACTTGCAAGGAAACATAGAAAAACTTCATGACATGGATTTAGTAATGATTTCTTGGATATGACACCAAAATCACAGGCATCAAAAGAAAAAAAAATCAGTAAATTGGACGTTGTCACAATTTAAAACTTTGTGCATTAAAAGACTATCAAAAAAGTGAAAACACAAGCCACAATGTAGGAGAAGATATTTGCAAATCAAATGTCTTATAAGGTATTAACATCCAGAATATATAAAGAACTTCCACAGCTCAGAAACAAACAACTAAACTGAATAGTGGGCAAAGGACTTGAGTAGACATTCTCCAAGGAAGATATACAAATGGCCAATAAGTGCTTGGAAAAAAAATGCTCAATATCACTGGTCCCTGGGGAAATGCAAATTAAAAATCACAGTGAGATACTCCTACACACTCATTAGGATATATATTAAGTATACATAGGTGTAGATAGCTAAATATTTTTCTATGGAAAATAACTTTCAAGGATATGGAGAAATTGGAACCTTCATGCCTTGCTGGTGGGAATGCAAGATGGTGCAGGTGCTGTGGGAAACAATTAGGTGGTTTCTTGCTAGTTAAACATAAGACTTACCATACAATCCAACAATTCTACTTATCAGTATTACCCAAAAGAATTGACAGCAGTGACTCAAATAGGGGTGCCTGGGTGGCTCAGTCGGTTAAGCATCCGACTTCAGCTCAGGTCATGATCTCGCGGTTCATGGGTCTGAGCCCTGTGTCAGGCTCTTTGCTGACAGTTCAGAGCCTGGAGCCTGCTTCGGATTCCGTGTTTCCCTCTTTCTCTGCCCCTCCCCTGCTTATACTCTGTCTCTCAAAAATGAATAAATGTTAAAGCAGGGACTCAAATAGATACTTGTCCACCAGTGTTAACAGCAGCATTATTCATAATAGCCAACAGGTGATGGATAAACAAAATGTGGTGTATACGTGGAATATTATTCAGCCTTAAAAAGGAAGGAAATTCTGACACAGGCTACAACGTGGATGAGCCTTGAAAACACGGTGGGTGAAATAAGCCAGACACAAAAGGACATATATTGTATGATTCCACTTATATGAGGGACCAGGAATACGCAAGTCCATAGACAGAAAGTAGATTAGAAGTTACCAGGACCTGGGTGGGGGGAGGGGGCGGTATTTTTTAACAGGTACAGTTTCTGTTTGGGATGATGAAAAAAGTTCTGGAAATGCATAGTGATGATGGTTGCACAGCAGTTTGTACCCAATGCCACTGCATTATACACACTCTCACATAGTGAAAAGGTAAATTTATGTTCTGTTTTATCACAGTATTTTTTTAAAGAGCTTAAAACAATAAGCATTTGTCTCTCACAATTCTGCAAGTTGGCAATTTGGCTGTACTCAGCTGGCAGTTCTTCTAGTCTTGTCTGGGCTCACTCATGGGTCTACAGTCAGCTGCTGAGGGGACTGGGGGCTGCCTCGGCTAGGATGGCTTCAGCTGGGATCGCTTGTCTCTGCTCCTCAAGTCTCTCATCATTCCCCTAAGCTAGCTCAGGCAGCTGGGCAGGGTCCAGAACTGCCCAGTCTCTAGAAATGGTAGGCTGGAATAGGTACAGCCTCACTTCGGCTGCATTGTGTTGGCCAGAGCAAGTCATGTGGTCAAAGCCAGTGTCAGAGGGAACTGAAACGGCCCCGATCTCCCGATGGGAGGAGGTGCAGAGTTTTACCGCAGATGGCCTGGATACAGACAGGAGAGGAAAACTGGCAACTTTTTTGCATCAACATACCACAGTTTGACATTGTTAATAGAGAACTCTGTCAGGACACCAAATGGTTTATGTTAAGATAGGCTCGTGTATCTAATCTAGAAGTTGTTTACAGGAGTGGGGCAGTGCTGGTTCTAGAGATTTAAAAGTATAGGAGAAGTATACACAAACTCCACTTAGTGCCCAGAATATTCTCTCTCAGGCATTGAGTACTTCTCAGATTTTTTTTCCAATCAAGCCAGCTACTTTGCAGATTTAGTGCTCTGTGGGAGCTGTAACTTTTCAGAGAAGCTGAGACATGGAGAGAGTCTTCAAGACAATAGAATTTTGGAGGCTCAAGGGACCCAGGCAGATCATATCAGTAGGGACAGGAACCATAGACCTAGCAAGGGAAAGGGGTTTGATGAAGCCTTCAGAGTTGCCAACAACAAAACTTGGACTAGATCCCAGATTGCTGAACACACAATCCAGTGCTCTATGATCTAGTGATCCCCTTGAAGTATGCAAACCCCAGCTCAACCACCCAAGGAATTTGATTTTATTCTTTGGGACCTTTCAATTAAAGGGTGCTCTGCAGACCAGCAGCCTTACCTGAGAGCTTATTAGAAATTCAGCATCTTGGGACACCTGGGTTGCTCAGTCGGTTAAGCATCTGACTCTGGATTTCAGCTCAGGTCATGATCTCATTGAGCCCTGCATCAGCACAGAGCCTGCTTGGAATTCTCTCTCTCCCTCTCTCTGCCCCTCCTCTGCTTCATGAGCATGTGCTTGCAGTCTCTCTCTCTCTCTCCATAAACATTTAACTTAAAAAAGAAAAAGAAAAATTCAGAGCACTGTGCCCCATGCCAGACCTGCTGAATTAGAGTATGCAAATTAACTTGCTGCCCAGGGCATTTGCATTAATGGTAGAAGTTAAACATTCCCTGGGGACCCTGGTTTTCGATGTTGGCTGTTCCTTGGGAAAGGTTTAAAAATGCTGATGCCTGGGCTTCACCTCAGAGATTCTCACTTGTTTGTTCTTGGGTACGGTCTGGGCATAAGGATTTTTGAAAGCTCCTTGAGCCACCTCTAATGGCAGCTTTTTATTACATTTTCCTTCTGTGCAAGAGGCTAGTTTTTCCTAATGAGTAAAAACAACGTTCAGAAGACCCTAACTGACGACCTTGCTCCAGTGTCCTGGGTAGGGTTAAGTGGCTTATAAATTGTTGAGAATTATTTAAATGTGTTTTTGTAAGAAAGGAAGGTTAAACACTAGAACTGGTGATTGGGAGGAGTGTTTTTAAAAAGCTACTTTGTTGCCAAAAAAGGATTGGCACTAAGACACAATGAAACCCCGCTTAATAAAAATTCTGCAAATTATACATACAGTAAAAGATTAACGACCCAGAAAAACATAAACATGGGAGAAAAGACAATGAAAAAACACAAATGTGCAAAGCTCACACATGAACATAATAATAGTTAAGCTATAAATTTGATTTTATTTCAAGCCTCCTGGGAATCCAGTAGTTAACAAAGTTTTTACTTATGGGGCACGTGGGTGGCTTAGTAGGTTAAGCGTCCAACTTTGGCTCAGGTCATGATCTCGTGGTTCGTGGGTTTGAACCCCGTGTCAGGCTGTGCGCCGACAACTCAGAGCCTGGAGCCTGCTTCAGATTCTGATTTTCCCTCTCTCTCTCTCTCTGCCCCTACCCCACTCACATTCTGTCTCAAAAATAAACATTAAAAAAATTTAAGTTTTTATCCATAGGAAAGGGGAGTAGGAGAGTGTCTTTCCTGCAGGAAAACAAGTCTTTCTAACTCTTATTTGTAAATAAAAGTTTCATGAGGTCTTTCTGTGGGGACACGGAATGACATTAGTGAAGCGTGTCTTCAAGAAAGTTCCTAGGGCAAAAGCAGGACTGGATCTCATGCTTCTTGAGTGTCTTTTGTTAAATCTGTTCATAATGTGAAACATGATTGATGGAAAATGGAGAGATGTTGTTTGAGTCTCTTGTGGGGGGTGTGTTGTGTGTGTGTGTGTGTGTGTGTGTGTGTGTCCAGCCTTATCTAAGTTATACTTAAGGAAGGGGAGTTGTAAAATCCCTTTCAACTTGTCCTGGGAGCTGGCATCCCACTTAGAGGAGAAAGGTGGATGATTATCTCTTTGTGCTGGTGCAAGGGCTCTTGCTGTTCTGTTAATATCCTCGAATGAGTGAACAAGATTATCCAATGAACTCTTCAGACTCCTGCATTCTAGCCTTAAATGTTCCCTCAGGGATTGTTTGAAGACTTAATGGGATAAATGTGCTCTAACATTAAAGTCATAAAACAGGTTCTAGGAACATGATACCCCAGCGCTGCCCTTTGTGGTACGCCCCAGTCGTTTTCCCCTTTCTGTTTGGGAGCAGTTTCTTTTCTTTCTTTCTTTTCTTTTTTTTTTTTTTAAATATAAAACAAAGAAATGACCCTTTTAATCTGGAGTTTAAGGACTACAGGGTATTTTTTCTTTTGAGAATATATATCTATAGATCTTTGCATATTTAAATGTGTGCGTATATGTCTACGTGTGTATGTGTGTATTTCTCACACAATTGGCTGACCTTCAAAATCTCTGTTGAATTGAAATCATTTGAGTCGTGAAAAGGGGACCTCAGGCACATGGTCTACCAGTGCTGTTCAGACTTGAGTGTCTACATTAATTCCCTGGAGTCTTTGTTAAGATGCAAATTCTGATTCTCAGGTTCTGGCTGAGGGGGCTGAGAATGTGCAGTCCCCACAGGCTTTCGGGTGTGTCGTAGGCTGCTGGTCCAAACCGCACTCTGAGTAGCAAGGGGACAAGGTCTACTAGTAATGCCATTCCCAAACTTGGCTGCATATTGGACTCACCTGGGGAGCTTTAGAAATTACTGACACCTGGAACAACCACCAGCGATGTAATTGGTGTGGGGAAGAGGCCTTGGCTTCATAAATGCTCACAGGCTCCCCCAGGTGACCAGTGTGCAGCTATGGCTGAGAGCCACTGCATTTGAAGCTGCCAGGTAAAGAGGAACCTGTCACTGACTCAGCTGTTAGAAAACCTCCTGGTGCATTCTTAAACCTGTTATTGAATTTCAAAGACATAAAAGCTTTTCAACGGGAACACTTTTCTATCTTGAATAGACGGAAGGATGGTTGCATGGATAGATGGATATCTTTGGGGAACAAGTGATCGCATTTTGCAAAAGAAAGGAGAAACCACATGATTTTATCCTGTACGTAGCTTATATAAATCAAAGAAATGACTTAGCACCTCTGCTGTGCAGAAAGAGAGCCTCACAGACTTCCAGGTTTCTCTGGGGGAGCCAAGTAAGCAGGGAGAGCAGCACTAGACTCCACTAATCGGAAAGGTAAAGAAATTAAGGATGAAAACAGCCTCCCAACTTGTGATAGCATTGTTTCTTTGGTATTTGCTAAGTTACTAGAATATTCAGTGCGCAGTCTCATATCTTTTTTTAAGTTGTTTTTTTTTTTAATTTTTTTTATTTTTTTGAGAGAGGGTGAGAGAGAGAGAGAGTGCCAGTAGGGGAGGAGCAGAGGGAGGGAGGCAGAATCTGAAGCAGGCTCCAGGCTCTGAATTGTCAGAACAGTGCCTGATGCAGGGCTCAAACTCAGAAACCGTGAGATCGTGACCTGAGCCGAAGCTGGAAGCTTAACCCATTGAGCCACCCAGGCACCCCCCCCCAAAATTTTTTTTTAACTTTTTAAAGCTTATTTTATTTTGAGAAAGAGAAAGCATGTGCACATGCTCAAGCTGGTGAGGGGCAGAGAGAGAATCCCAAGCTACCAGCATGGAGCCTGACTCAGGGCTCAATCCAACAATGAGACCATGACCTGAGCCAAAATCAAGAGTCAGATGCTTAACTGACTGAGCTACCCAGGTACCCCTGCAGTGATATCAAAGATACCTTTAATCAGATTCACCTCCTCTCTGACTCAGTCACCCACACAAAGTCACCCATTTAGTCCCCACAAGATTTCTTCTTCTTCCCTTGGACCTCCAGTCTTCCAATGCTACTGCATTATGCTTCCCTGTCAGCCCCCTTCTTTATTAATTGCCTTCCAACTTAAACTCCATAATTCATCCACGTTGTAGCCCATATTGACCCTACCTGCCAACACCTGGCAAACACTGATACTGGGATATATCCACCGTCCCACTTTTGCAGAGGCTGCCCTCAGGATGCTACATATTTTCTGGACAAGACAAGCAATCATTTGCTTTTGTGCCACCCCAATGTATTTTAACAAAAGAATAATTTACATACAAGATCATTATTATACAGCTTGCAATATTTTACATATGTATGTATTCATGGGACCATGACCCAGATGAAGATGGAACATTTTCATCACCCACCAAATTCACTTGGGCCTCTTCCCAGTGAACATCTTCCCCTGGAGGTAATCATCATCATTCTGACTTCAATCACTGAAGAGAAATGAATGACTAATAGCTAGGAATGTTTGGTAAAGCTGACCTTAATATTTAATGGACTTTGAAGTTCAGTGTTTCTGAAACTTTTGGAACATTTAGAGCCCAGATTTTCTCCACTTTTTTCCCCACAGAAGCATAATTTTTTCTTGGCATCCAAGACCAGTCCATCTCTGAAATATAAGTACATAATTACAATACCAACTTTGTACTCTAAAATGTTATTTAAGTGCTTAGCAGTTTTATTCCCAGATTAACAAGTTTCTTAACATTTATCATGCCTTGAAGAGATCATTTTAATGTTTATTAAAATTGTTTAAAATGTCAGGTGGAAAAAAATTTGAGTTTTGGACACTGAAAGGTAAAATTTTGTTGACCAAATTTAAAATAAATATGCCCTTGGAGATCTAGTAGAAGGGAAGACAGATGTCTCTGGAAATAGAATGTTAAGTAAAGGTGAACTGTATTGACTTATTAAGCTTTTTTAATGTCCACCCCCTCCCTTGTTTGAATGTGAGGTCTGTGGGGGCAATACCATCAATAAATAATTATTAAATGGAAAAAATAAATATGCTTTGTACATCTTTATATCATCTATAGGCAAGTAAAAAATTTTGACATTTGGCGTTGCATATGCCCAATTTTTCACGAATCATGTAACTAGTTGGTGTTTTTACAAGGGTAGGGTAGCAACTGATGTGTAGACTACACATTTTGTTAGCTATTAAATTTTAAATGTCAGAATCTTGACCAAATGCAAGGTGAGAAGATGTTTCCTTTGTTGCAGTGATGGAATTTTGAAGTTGCTGTAAAGGCTAACCATTCCAAAGAGCAATCAATTTGTTTCTCCCCAGTTCCCATAATCCTGAGTTTTAAACATCTTTCCTTCCTGGAAATATTTAACATGACCTTGTCCTGGGATGTGCTTACATTCCTCTCATTGTGTCACAGACTGGGTGGAGCTTGTTCCTGTGTGCCGTGCTTCCTTTCCCACACCCTCAGAGGTTCAAGTTGAGGATGCTGATGGGCTGTGCTGTGGTTTTCACGTATTTTGGGAGGCATTGATACTACCAGCTGAGTGATACTGGGCAAGTTGCTTGGCCTCTCTGAGCCTCATTTCCCTTCTTTGTGCAAAGAGGTAATATTGTCATCTATCCCAGGGTCTTGTGAGGGTGAAGTATGGGGGAAACACCTGTAATTCTCTTGGCACACAGTGTTGAGGTCAATGCTAGTGACTAGAAGCTCTCTTCAACCCATTCGTGGAATATTGGCAGCCATTCCATTGATCTCACAAATAATTTAAAGTTCACATCCTCCGTGGAGGGTGCTGAGCTTTTGTTTATGCCATCATGTCTGTGACGCCTAACACTGAACAAGAACCCGAGCAGCTCGCATCTCTGATTGTTGCTGCTTGAAAATTCCTTTGAGAACAGGACACGATCTCTTATTCTAGTCAGTTGGCTTGACTCACAAATAAAATTGCTTCAGAAGTGGAAGACCTGTGTTTCATGTACCCTTCTGCCGTAGAATTGCAGATTATAAATGAACCAAGTGCTTTTCTGGGGCCAAGTGACCCTATACCACTGACAAATAGAAATATTCAACTCACCAAGAGGCTTTCTTTCTCCTCCTTTCTCCCTCCCTCCCTCCCTCCCTCCCTCCCTTCCTCCCTTCCCTCCCTCCTTCCTTCCTTCCTTCCTTCCTTCCTTCCTTCCTTCTTCCCTTCCTTCTTCCCTTCCCTCCTCCCTTCCTTCCTTCCTCCCTTCCTTCCTTCCTCCCTTCCTTCCTTCCTCCCTTCCTTCCTTCCTCCCTTCCTTTCCTTCCTTTCCTTCCTCCCTTCCTTCCTCCCTCCCTTCCTCCCTTCCTTCCTCCCTCCCTTCCTCCCCTCCTTCCTTCCTTCCTCCCTCCCTCCCTTCCTCCCCTCCTTCCTTCCTTCCTCCCTCCCTTCCTTTCTCCCTCCCTTCCTCTCTTTCTCCCTCCCTTCCTCTCTTTCTCCCTTCCTTCCTCTCTTTCTCCCTCCCTCCCTCTCTTTCTCCCTCCCTCCCTCTCTTTCTCCCTCCCTCCCTCTCTTTCTCCCTCCCTCCCTCTCTTTCTCCCTCCCTCCCTCTCTTTCTCCCTCCCTCCCTCTCTTTCTCCCTCCCTCCCTCTCTTTCTCCCTCCCTCCCTCTCTTTCTCCCTCCCTCCCTCTCTTTCTCCCTCCCTCCCTCTCTTTCTCCCTCCCTCCCTCTCTTTCTCCCTCCCTTCCTTTCTTTCTCACTTCCTCCCTTCCCTCCCCTCTTCCTTCCTCCCTTCTTTCTTCCCTTCCCTCCTCTCTTCCTTCTTCCCTTCCTCCCTCCCTCCCTCCCTTTCTTCCTTCCTTCCTCCCTTCCCTCCTCTCTTCCTTCCTCCCTTCCTTCCTTCTTCCCTTCCTCCCTTCTTCCCTTCCTCCCTCCCTCCCTTCCTTCCTTCTTCCCTTCCTCCCTCCCTTCCTTCCTTTATTCTTTCCTTCCTTCCTTCCTTCCTTCCTTCCTTCCTTCCTTCCTTCCTTCCTTCTTCCCTTCCTTCTTCCCTTCCCTCCTCTCTTCCTCCCTTCTTTCCTTCCCCTCTTCCTTCCTTCTTCCATTCCCTCCTCCCTTCCTTCTTTCCTTCCTTCCTTCCTCCCTTCCCTCCTCCCTTCCCTCTTCTTTTCCTTCTTCCCTTTCTTCCTTCCTCCCTCCTTCCTCTCTTCCTCCCTTCCTTGCTTCTTCCCTTTCTTTCCCCCTTCCTTCTTCCCTTCCTTCTTCCCTTCCCTCCTCCCTTCCTTCCTTCTCCCTTACTTCCTTCCTCCCTTCCTTTCTCCCTTCCTTTCTCCCTTCCTTTCTCCCTTCCTTCCTTCCTCCCTTCCCTCCTCCTTTCCCTCCTCTCTTCCCTCCTCCCTTCTTTTCTCTCTTTCTCTCTCTCTCTCTCCCTTTCTCCCTCTCTCCCTCCTGCTACCTCTTTCTTTAGCCCATGAATCAAATACTAGAACAGTTTTTCCCCCAAAAAGGAGCTGGGACAACTGGTGACACTCTAGATCAAGAGTCAGCAGACTTTCTCTGTGAAGGGTCACGGGCTACGTGGTTTTTGTCACAACTCCTCAACTCTGCCTATTGTGGCCCCAAAGCAGCCACGTGCTGTACATAAGCACATGCATGTGACTGTGTTCCAGTAAAACTTATTTACAAAAACAGGCTGGATTTGGCCCACAGACCATAGCTTGCCATCTCCTGCTCTAGATGAATGCTGTCCAACAGAAATACAATGCAAATCAATATTCAATTTTACATTTTCTTGTAGCCACATTTTTGAAGTTCTTGATCTATTAAGACATGAATTTTTAAAGACTTTTAAAAGATAGAATGAACAAATCTTAGAACGGGAAGAGACAGACACCTCAACTTACAGATAACATAAATTTACTGCAGCACCCTGATATCTAATGGCCCAAGATTTTTTAAGTGACGGTAGGAAACTGCACAACTGCCAAAATGCCCACTTTTGAATGATTTTTCTCATAGTCTATGTAAGTAGAACCAAAATTCTAACCATGAAGCTATGCCAAATTCAAATAATTTTAGCCACAAGAAACTAAAAGCGACTCAGAGATAAGCCTTGGCCATGCCCCTGTTAGTACTTCGTACTGACTCATCCTTCTGTGGGCAAAAGCAGATGGAGAATGGCTTCCTGATTATCCCCACTTAAGAGAAGCCCGCATCTCTTCTCGTCCTTTTGGCTAAGATCAAGTGAAGAGAAGCCTGCCACCCTATCACTCAACTCTCACGAAATTCTATTCAGACAAATGCCTTCTTTGGCCACATTAAGAATTGCCATCCCTGCCCACAGGCACACAAACCTTTCCTCCTCCCGTAGCCTGCTTTACCTGCTCTAGTATAAATGGGCCCAGCTCCTAGCTTTTATACCTCCCCTCCCTGCTCCAGCCATCATGGAGGAAAGGGGCACATGGGTGAATTGGGGCTGGCTGATCTAGGATGGCTCATTTCGGATCTCCCAGTGGTCCAGCCCAAGCTTGTTCACCTGGAAGAAGCAGGGAATGGAGAGGGTAGCAGCTGACAAGGCTTCTGATAGCCCAGACTAAGCATTGATAATGTCACTTAAGCCCATTGTCCATTGTCTAAGCCAGCCATATGGCCATCTCCTATTCAAGGGTGGAGACAGTCTTCACCAGCTCCCAGTATGAAGAACTATAAAGTCACATTATGTAGAAGGGGGGGAGGGGTAATTATTCCCATTTCACAAGCTGTCTATCACAGAGATTAATATCAAACTACAAGGTTGGGTTTTGTGATATGCTCTAATGAATGTGCTTCTTCCTCTCCCCTGTGTGGGTTTATATCTCAACCTGAAATACTGAAAAATAAAACATTTGTTCAGACATGGTCACCTTCTTGTTGATACCTGAAATCAAGCTGAGACAAGCACTTCCATTCACAGCTTTCAGTGCTCTGTCTCAGGACTCAGGTGCTCAACGTCATTTCTTCTACCAGGACAATCTCAGTGCATATACATGTAAGAATTTAATACTGTTCTTTAAGCCTTCTGTGTACTATAGGCATGTCTTAGGCTGGGTTCCTCAAAAGCAGAGCTGAGACCAAGGCTTATATGTGAGTTTATTTTGGAAAATTAGGTTAAGGTTCATAACTGACATTGCTTCCCTTGGTATTCCTGGAGCTGCTGTGGATGTCCTGTGCCCCATGACTGATGCCAGTTACAGAGAGTCAGCGTGGGCACACGTGATAGGAACATCAAGATCAAGTCTGTCCCTACCTGCTCTCTTTAATTCCTGGTCTGCCTTCTAATTCTAGATTCACTGTCATCATCATTGTTATTATACTACTTAAGGT
This sequence comes from Felis catus, assembly GCF_018350175.1. Lineage (NCBI taxonomy): Eukaryota > Metazoa > Chordata > Mammalia > Carnivora > Felidae > Felis > Felis catus. The sequence continues at coordinate 35,495,406 of NC_058370.1, read as the reverse complement.
ATTCCAGCTGCTGTGACATACTAACCCATACATCTTAGTAAATAAGGTCAACAAAATAGAAGTTTATTTCTCATTCACTTAGTATCCAGTGTGGATTTTCCTAACCAGAGCATGGTATCCCATGTGGTCATTTAGCAAGGAAGATTCTACCATGTGGCCCTGGCATCCCCTAGCAACTGAGAGGATCCTGCCAGGTCCTCTCCATTCATTTGGCAGACAGGAAAATAAAGAGAAGAAAAGGCATTTCTTTGTGGCATTGGCCTGGAAAGGATAAATATCACGTCCTGCTCCCATTCTATGGGTGAGAATTGGTCCCATTGTCTGTCTAGTTGCAAAGGCTCCTGGTAAATGTGGTCCCTGGCGGGGAACAGCTTTGCAGCAATGCCTTTACACAATGGAAGGGGAGTGCCCATTGTGGTGGCCACTTAAAATATCTGCCACATCAGTCAAGCATACTGGTATCCATGCCCATTGGTTTACAAGAAGGGGACCCCATCCATCTTCATTTTCAATTTTTTTATTGTGAAATCTTTGTCTAAAAAAGGTATGCCTGATGCCTCTTGTGTCCCATCTCATGTCTTTTAGGCCAGCCTTTTTCACTCCGGCCATTGCTGAGGCAACCTGCTGTTCACCCCCATTGCACCACTTACCTTTGCTTTCAGACATGGCAGTTTCTTCACTGCCACTTTGTGGGACACACATGGGAGTCCCCTCAGCCATTCTGACACAGAAGATGGGAGCAGGTGGATGAACACTTCCATCCTCAGTCCCTTGAGTGGCCAGTTCTGAGACAGGTTTACAGCTCTTCAAGAGAGCTGAGCCCCAATTGTCCACAGATAGTCAGCTTGATAACATACCATTGAATGGGCTTCCCCTTTTCTGTTTCACCCCCTTACAGTTCCTAACTTCATTTTCCAAAATAAACTACTCATGTGCGGGCCTTTGCCTCAGATCTGCTTTTGAGGAACCCAGACTAAGATGTGAATATGGCATATGAGAGGTTTAAGAGTAACATTAAATTCTTATATGTACTACCCAAGTTAAGAAATACATGGTGGAATCTTGTCTCATCTCAAAGTACTCCCTGCCCTTAGAAACAATTTTTTGTTTCAGTAAATGAATAAATCAATGAACAGAGATATTTCTATAGTCCTACTTCATTGCTGCCTACACTCTAAAACAGAACACCACAAGTAAATAATTTAAGTTCCCAGCTATAACACTCATAGTCTCAAACTGACTTCAAACCCATCCATGAAACACTTATATTACCTCTGATCAAACTGACTTCAGTTGACTTCAGCATGACTGCTTTACATTCTAAGCAGCAAGAACCAGGGCCATAAATTGCATTTGCTTTGCCAGATTAACAATAAATAGAAAGTCTGCTTTAGGGATTATCCTTGTACAAAACTGGTCACTAAATGTGTTAGATTCACTGTGTTTAACGAGGTAGAGAAAAATGGCAAACAGACTGTTTTCCAGTTAATGAGGAATCTTGCCTTTTACTAAATTCACAAAGTAATTCTTAGATACACTAGGCTTTATTATAATCTGTGCAGAATATAACGTTTAGTTAATAAAGGAATTGACTTATTTGTATTCTATATGATCATTACATATTTACTGAAAAGATCTTAATGATTAGAAATCCACACCCCTGCTGGGTGGCTCAGTTGGTTAAGCATCATGATCTCAGTTTGTGAGTTTGAGCCCCATGTCAGGCTCTGTGCTGACAGCATAGAGCCAGGAGCCTGGCTCAAATTCTGTGTCTCCTTCTCTCTGCCCCTCCCCTGTTCACACTATCTCTCCATGTCTCTCAAAAATGAATAAACATTAAAAAAAATTTTTTAAAGGAATCTGCACCCCTGCTGCTCCTTGGAGATGTTCTGCCCTCATTCTCACATTTCCAGGAATATGGAATTCCACCTACTTACTCAATTAGCCCTACCCCCTGTGGTTACCAAAAAAAAAAAAAAAAGTGTTTTCTACATTGAAAGAAAATAGAAGATCTGAGTCTTCTGGTGTATAAAAATCCAGCTGAGAATTAGCATTTCTTGCCATAAGGATTCAAGTATGTCAGATCCGTTTGTTGTTGTTACATACACAGCTGTTTGCCACCACATTCCTTAATAAAAACAAGGCAACTGATTCTCTGCAAACAGCATGAGAATTCAGATAAATTGTTAAAAGTAGATATTTTCTGAGAGAGTCTTGGTTTGTTCTTGAGTCATGGGAATGTTTAGCTTATTGACCTCCTGAGAAGTGTTTACCCAGAAAGACAAAATGAAACGCATTCTTGAAGAGGATAGAAGACATTGTTTTTTAAAAAGAAAGGCAAGGTCTTATTAGGGCAAAGCTGTTAATTACACACTTCATTATTGTCAAGGTTAATACAGTCTGTGAGAGCAGAGGCACTTTTTCATCTCTTCCTCAGAACAAGGGGAGACAGCTGTTCTTACGGACAGATCCATTATAGCTTATCACTGGCCGGCAGCCTGGGGAAGGAGCACCATGAAATATGGCCGCTGTCAACAAGAGAGCAGACGCTGAGCTGGTCCAGGCACAATGGAAAGGCAATGAGAACCAGGGTGTCAAACTCAAATAGGTTGGGTTGCATTGATTTTTAATGCCTGGCTGTTCTGCAGCATGAAGTTCAGCGATACTCTTGCCATTATATTATTGATCTCTAAAACTGCACAATCTCGCTTTAATAAACATCAGATACTGACAGCCATAAATAGAAGTTCTTACATTTTGAAGCCTGGTTAAACCATGTTGTAAAATTTTGCATGTTTGGATTTCACTATTGTTGCTTTGGTGTTATGATTCCTTAAAGTGAAACCTGTGTTAGGGAAACAAATATTACCTCGGTTCTAGTTTCACTGGTCTTCCTGATTAAATAAGGTTACCAAACCCTTCTTTTTTTCTATTCTTTTTAGACAGGTCAACAGTTTATTTCCAACAGATATTTACATTTTGCAAGCCCTTGCTTTTCAACACCGACTAAATAGTTTTCACTGAGAGAAAAGCATGTGCTCCTTTAAGAGTAATACAGTTACACCATCTGTAAACATCTCCAAATGTTAAAAAGGAGATCCAAGAAAAGACTGTGTCTTCTATAGCCTGTTATTATAGTGTCTTTGGGTTTTTGTTTGTTTTGTTTTTGCTATAGATGAAATTTTCTTCTTTGCAAATGTCTGCAACCACACCTTCACTTCCATAGTACTCGAGTTTTATTCATCAATAACTCTGAGATTTATAGCCTCATAATAAGATCATGATGCTATAGAAGCAGGTGTGCCAGAATAGTGAAATCTTTCAAAGTATTCATTTTGGTTAAACATAGGAAATATTTCACCTTTGTAGAGAATGGGAAAACATTGAACAGTGTAGCTCCCAGCAGCCAACTGTAACATCAAATAATTTTAACACAATACATATATATGTAATACTATATATATGTATACAGATATATGTTATATAGATATAAAATACAAATTTAACATTATACTATATATTTAATAAAATATATATTTAGTGCCATACACACACACACACACACACACACACACACACACACATATATATATATATATATATATATATATATATATATATATATATATATAAAGTCCTGGATCGTATTATACTGAAAAATATATGTCAGTCTAATATGTTTTATTATAAAAAGTACCCTAGTTGTAGAAAATATGGAAAATGCACTAACCCCATTGAGTACACAGTGTGAACAGCAGACCAGCAGGATTATCACTGCCTGGGAGCCCATTCAAGATGCGGAATCCCAGACCCCACTTCAGACCTATTGAATCAGACTCTCCCTCTAACAGAATCCTCAGGTGATTTGTGTGCACATTAAGATTTGACAAGTGCGGGTTTAAAATCTATGTCACACTTAATCTCCCCGCCTAGAGATGACCACTGTCAATATTTTACTGTATTTCTATTAATCTTCCTTTTCCGTATGTATCTTTCAGTGTAAATAATAGGAAGTCTAATTTTGTTAATTTTTAGGACTCAGATATTACATCTTTAAGAAGGATTACAGTAGAGTGCTGATCATGTTTTGAAAGTATTCCATTTTTTATATCTAATAAGGAATATTTCTTTGAAATATATAACAATTGTAGTTAGCTGAAGATATATCTTTAAACTCAGGAAATTTGTATTTTGCATCTAAAGTTACTAATAATCATTTTTAAAAATTTTATTAATGTTTATTTATTTTTGAGTGAGAGCAGGGGAAGGAGAGAGAGAGAGAGGGAGACAGAAGCTGAAGCAGGCTCCAGGTTCTGAGCTGTCAGCACATAGCCCGACACGGGGCTCAAACCCATGGACCACAAGATCATGACCCAAGCTGAAGTCAGACACTTAACCGACTGAGCCACCCAGGCGCCCCCTAATAATTGTTTTTAAAAGCCTAAAACATCAATTCTTTTCCTTCCATTGCATAAGGCTGAGATTGATTTATTCCATTGTTTACATCTTTCTTCTTTTCTTTAATTATTATCAACCTAATTTTAAAGTAAAATTTAACTTATAAAATAGTTAAATAACTACCATTTATTAGTGCTTCCTGTATGCCAGGAATTATGCCAGCTGTTTTACACATTATTGTATTAAATCACATTAACCCAATGAGACAAAGATTTATTCTTGCCATTTTATGGATTAAGAAACCATGGCTTTTAAAGGTTAGGTAACTTGCCCACTATCACACAGTTGATAAATGCTGTAAGCCTGATTCAAAACTAGGATAAAAAACTACATTGTTTTTAAAAAGTGTTTCTTATTCAATGATAGTCTTTATTTTTTCTTCTAAATAGTAGTTATCTCATAACCATATATTTCTCCTTCCACATCAACAAGTATGTAGAATTCTGTTTATTGAGTTTACTGCTATAATTCTGCATGTAAACTGAACATGTCTTTGGGTATGCAGTGATAAGTGCACAGAAACAGCAGACTTCCCAATTTGGAGGTCACAGATTAATTCATGTCTTAAAACAGTGACCCTCTAATCTCCCATAAAAAAATCTAAATTAACTTACTTGGGGGACAAAATTGTGAAATAGGTGTTTATGATTGTTTGGTTTTTCATTTTCCAAATGTAGTATATTTATAGCACAACTAATGAGGGAAAGAAAGGGCTCTCTCCCAAACAGGCCTTCATTATGTTATCACTTAGTCATTTAAAAAAATATTTGCAGATAGTATGGATATAGACATATTACAGATCTCCATTATAGCTTTTGATGTTATTGTATGGATGGGTGGGTGGATAGATAGCCAGTTGGATGGATACATTGATAGATGATAGACACATAGATGGGTGCCTCTTTGTGACATCTAAATTCATTTCTCTCAGTATTCCTCAGAAACCAAGTGACTGAGTTTCACGTCTGCCCATTCAGCTCATAAATGAAATTGGAAAATTTTAGTTGGAAAACTGGAAGATTTAAAGGATTGAGCAGTTTCAAAGGAGGTACTCAACAATGCTCTGATCACAAAAGAATCACACAGGGAAGGATTTTTCCCCCCTTCTAAATATCTGTGTCTTGGTAGTGAATTTCTAAAACTGATAGTTCAGCCCCATCATAGCCATTTATTAATTTGCTGAAGATAAGCTAACAAGTTCTCTGGATATAAATTCCAAAGGACAAGTGATTGAAATGCTGATTTGATATGAGTGGGGAATGCTTTCTTCTGTTATCATAATTATCCACATAGCCCCAAAGATGGTGGCATGTTAACATATTCTGATCATCTCTGTGTCTCAATCATTTAGTAAGTGATGAGCTGGTAATTACCTCTTTTTTTTTTTTTTTCCACCATCCAAGTATACCTATTATTTCCTCCTGGACCTAGCTCACAATTCTCCCCTCCCTGAAAACTTTCCAAGAGTTTTAGCCTGTTCTTCTCTGATCTTTTCTTTACTATATAATCTTCACATTTTAACTTGCCTTCATTTAGGAGTTGTGTTTAATATTCCTAACTTGTTTCAGATTTACAAGTTTGTGTCCACATGAAGGAAGTGCATACATTAGTATGTTTCAAAACTTCTATGTAACCCCTCCCTCCATCAGCCTCTATGATTCCTGGGTATCAATCAGTATCAATATCAAGTGATAGTATCCTTTTTATAAATTGGAGAATGGGTAATGAAAGAAGGATGAAAGTAAATCACATAACAAATGTGGGTGAAATTGAGACCAGAACCTGCAATTGTCCATGTGCTGTAAACTGAACAATTTATCGCTAGAGGGATGGAGTGCACAATAGAAAATGTGCACTTTATTAACCCATTGTTGATGGATTATGATGTCACACACCAAACGTTTGCATTGCCAACTGGTGCTATTTTATTCAAATGAGTCTGAAGAGTACCTTGGAAAGAGAGCTAGACTGACCTGAAAGTAATATAACATTCATTGTGTGTCAGCCATACTTCGGTTTGAGAGAGAGAGACTGAGAGCATGCTAGACTGGAAGGGAGAGGATTGGAGTTTGAATCCCAGGTCTGTTATATATCAGTGGGCAAAGTCAGCTCTGAGTTTTAGTGGTACTCAGTAAAGGAAGGAGGATGCCTACCTAGCTGCCCTCTAGATTCCTTCCAACATTAAAAAACTGGAAGTGATTCTGTGGTCCCAGAGTTGCATATTTCATGTATTCAGAGATGGGAGGTGTGAAGGCAGACAAGAAAGATTGACTGAAATATTGTTTAAGATGGATAGAATTTAGAGAAGTTTTTTTTTCCCTGCAGTATATACCCAAAGATAACACTGACCATGAAAAATTCTAATATAGTTAGCTATTATTTGTCAAGCTCACAGAAAGTCTTGATAACATTTTTGCTAAAGGATTATCCAAGCAGGTCCAGTAACTGAGAAGTTACTTGAAGACCTTGGCATACCTTACAGTCTTTATTCATGTTATACATCAGTCAACACAGATGCCCAGGATTGGAAATACCAGGAAGCTACTTTTGGGGAAGACCATGAATTACTGAGAACATTTCATTAAGTAATCTGCTAATTGTTGATAGAGAATAGGAATGTGCAAGAGTATAATTTCTGTCTAGAATGCTGGCTGAAAAGACTTTATCCACTGTGATATAAACAAATTAATACTGTTTTCTTAAAAATTTGTGCAAAACATTATTGAAGAGGAGAGGCCAATTGTTTAAATCCACAGAAAATAAGAGTATATATGTCTAAAAGGGTTTTAAGGAGCACCTTGAGGGGGTGCCTGGGTGGTTCGGTCGGCTGAGCATCCGACTCTTGATTTCAGCTCAGGTCATGGTCCCAGGGTCCTGGCGTCGAGCTCCATGTGGGGCTCCATGCAGAGCGTGGAGCCTACTTAAGATTATCAGTCTCTCTTCCCCACTCATTCTCGTTCTCTCTCTCTCTATATATATATAGATAGATAAATCTATATAGATCTATATATATATAGAGAGAGAGAGAGGGAGAGAAAAGGGTTTTAAAAGGGTTTTAAGGAGCACCTTGAGGGGGTGCCTGGGTGCCTGGGTGGCTCGGTCGCACTTTGAGCAAATGAGAGAAATAATAATAAACAGGTAAGATACAACTGAAATGCACTAGAAAGCTACTCAAATGGGCTTGATATTTTTGAGGATGAGTTAGCTAGCATTCATACTAAATGTATCAAAAGATGTCCATTTCCTCCTTTCCTCTTCCCAGCTACCTCCCCTTCTCTGTTCAAAGGTATTATTTCTTCAGTTCATCCATTGGGGTCAGCATAGATGTTGTTACTCTGAGAAAAGGTTCTGATGTATATGTGATACATGGTTCTTTTTCTCTCTGAGAAATCCTCAAACAGAACATCACCTATTTGGGCAATCAACCCATTTATACCCTTCCTCCACAAATAACCATAACATTCCATATAATGGAAGACTATTCAGTGATTTAAAAAGAACTTGGTGGGGGTGCCTAGGTGGCTCAGTCAGTTAAGAGTCCAACTTCAGCTCAGGTCATGATCTCACGGTCCGTGAGTTCGAGCCCCGCATCAGCTCTGTGCTGACAGCTCAGAGCCTGGAGCCTACTTCAGATTCTGTGTCTCCCTCTCTTTCTTCCCCTCCCCCACTTGTGCATGAATACAGGCACTTGCATGCACACGTTCTCTCTCTCCCTCTCTCTCTCTCTCTCCTCCTCCTCTCAAAAATAAATGAACATAATGAATGAATGAATGAATGAATGAATGAATGAATAAGAGTATGCAAATCTGTGCAGAAGAATTCCATGTACTTTATGTAGACATACCTCTCAAGGAGGTAGAGTGACTTACTTCAAAGGGTGCAGTAGAGAAAGCAGCAAAGGAAGCAGAATGTAACTTTATGTGTGGAGACCTGGCAAATACTACCTGGGCCAGGTGACCAAGGTCAGTATCATCAGGGAGAAGCCATGTTAATGGTATGCACCCTGCATACGATGTGATATAATTGGTGATCGCCTCCAAAACCAATAATCCCAGTTTAACCCTGGGAAAAACATCACACATACCCAGTTGAGGGACATTCTGCAGAACCCCTGAGCACCACTTGTTAAAATTGTCAAGGTCATCAAAAACAAGGAAAATCCAAGAAACTATCACAGACCAGAAGAGACTAAGGAGACATGACAAATAAATTTGTAGTGTCATGAATGGGGCCCTGGAATACTGGGGAAAGAAACTAGTGACATTCACATAAACTATGGAGTTTAGTTAATAGTAGTGCAAGATATTAACAATACAGTAAGGGGTACATGAGAGCTCTGTGTATGCTCTTTGCAACTTCTCAGTTTATTTAAAACTATTCCAAAATTAAAAGTTTATTTAAGGGTGCCTGGGTGGCTCAGTCGGTTGGGTAACCAACTTCAGCTCAGGTCATGATCTCGCAGTTTGTGGGTTCGAGCCCCGCGTTGGGCTCTGTGATGACAGCTCAGAGCCTGGAGCCTGCTTCGGATTCTTTGTCTTCCTCTCTCTCTGCCCCTCCTCTGCTCTTGCTCTGTCTCTGTCTCTCAAAAATAAATAAATGTTAAAAAAATAAAAAACTTTAAAAGAAAGGGGTATAGACAAAAAGTATTAGTCCAGGACTGATTGGACAGGAAAAAAAGAAAACCTTGTCTTTCACTGATCTATAAATCATATGTTCTAGGACAAATTTGACTTTTGCCTCTAGTTTGAAATCCTCTATTATACTGAGATGATTTTGAACTCCTTTGCTACTTGCTCAAAGGTATTTTTCTCCTAAAATTCTGGAAGTCTGAAGTCACAACACTTTGTTCTTTGTTCTTTTATCCACCCCCATCGTATTTTGCTGCAAACCTTGTCATTGTCAAGGCACAGCTGACTGGCTTTGTAAGTGGTTTGTGATTTCTTTCTGTTCCTGGTATTCTGGTGTTATTTAGGTTCGTTAAGGGGAACATTTGGGCTCGGCAGTTTGTCACTAAGGTTCAAGTACAACAACCACATCAACTACTAAGCCATCCAGACCTCAGCCGTGATGATACAGAAGTGTGGCTCTAGCAAGCATTACAGTTAGATGCTTAATGAAAATATCACAGGTGATCACATATAAAATCTCATAAGTGATCTTTAAGCTGTTCAGTGTAGTTCAGAAAATGCCTTCCTTTTCTATAAAATCTAGTAACTCCAATTTTTATGAATTCTGTAAAAGGGTAAAAAAAATGTGCGCCCATTCCTGGGTATGTTAATACTCAAGTGACAATACTTACTCGTTTTGCAAATAATATGAATAATGAATGTAAGAAATAATATGCTTTTTAAAACCAGTTATAGACTTAAAATTATAATCAGCTTATCATTAGATGGTTAGGGATTATTATTTAAGGAGAGGAACCAGGGAGGAGGTTTCCCCTAACTAGTAAATAAGACAGTGATTGCTTAGTCTTCTAAATGGCTTTTTGATGTTTAATTGATATCTCTATTGAAATAGGTAAACACAAATTTGCAATTAAGGTTATATAATATTTGACTTATTTCACCACTGAAACGATCAATTTTTATCACTTTTTGGGGGATATTCCTGGGGTCTTTTTTCCTCAGTGGAGTAGGGGTGGGATTGCAATATCAGTTTGAAAGCATGAAATGATTTCTTTAAATGGCATTCCCTTTACTGTTCCCAGACAATCGTTAGAGGAAATAAACCGTGCAAAGAAACCTCCATCAACGGCCTGCTGGAGGACTTCGACAACATCTCTGTGACTCGCTCCAACTCCCTAAGGAAAGAAAGCCCACCCACCCCAGACCAGGGAGCCTCCAGCTACGGTCAAGGCCATCGGGAAGAAAATGGCTTCATCACCTTCTCGCAGTATTCCAGCGAGTCCGATACCACTGCTGACTACAGCACCGAGAAGTATCGAGAAAAGAGTCTCTATGGTGATGACCTGGATCCGTTTTATAAAGGCAGCCATGCCGCCAAGCAAAATGGGCATGTCACAAAGACCAAACACGGGGAAGCCTACTATTCTGAGATGAAGCCTTTGAAATCCGATATTGCCAGATTTCCCGTTGATTATCACACACACTTGGACTCACTGAGCAAACCAAGTGAATACAATGAGCTCAAGTGGGAGTACCAGAGAGCCTCAAGCAGTTCCCCTCTAGATTATCCATTCCAATTCACGCCTTCTAGAACTGCGGGGACCAGCGGGTGTTCCAAGGAGAGTCTGGTGTTCAGCGAAAGCGAGTGGGGACCCAGCCTAGATGACTATGATAGGAGGCCAAAGTCATCATACTTGAATCAGACCAGCCCTCAGCCCACCATGCGGCAAAGGTCCAGGTCAGGTTCGGGGCTCCAGGAACCAATGATGCCCTTCGGAGCAAGTGCATTTAAAACCCACCCCCAAGGACACTCGTACAACTCCTACACCTACCCTCGCCTGTCTGAGCCCACAATGTGCATTCCAAAGGTAATGTTATGTTCACTGCCTCCTTCCTCCTTATGTGCAGGCACCCCACAAAGGTGGTGCTAACATGAGCTTCTCACAGAGATCTAATGTGATGCTTCACCTTTTAAGTGAGAGTCCATATCAAAACCCTACCTGATTTCTATCCACGAGCCTCAAGGGCAGAGGATGTAGGGCAAGGCACATTTATTCATTAAAATCCAAGTCTTTGGAGATCCCCTACAGGGTTTCTGATTAAAAGACAAAAAATTATTTATTTGAAAGATGTCCTGATATACTACTACTAAGTAGTCTGCTCATATTGTACTGTCCTCTATTAAGGAGCATACGATCATAAACCATTAGATAGAGTAATTACAGTGGTTCCTATATTCTAACAAAGTTTACATGGATCTATAGAAAAGGAAAAAAATAATCAGGATTACATGGTAAGTTTTTAATAAAGTTTATTTTAGAGTTAAATTTTAATTTAATAACCATTCTCACAGGTGTGAGGTGATATCTCATTGTGGTTTAGATTTTTTCTTATGATGAGTGATGTTTAGAACCTTTCTTTCCATGTACCTGTTGACCATTTGTGTATCTTCTTTAGAAAAAAGTGTATTCAGGTCCTTTGTCCATTTTTTGATTGGGTTATTTGGGATTTTTTTTTTTTTTTTTTTTTTTTTTGCTATTGAGTTGAATGACTTCCTTCTATATTTTTTAACCTCTTATCAGATATGTGGTTTGCAAATATTTTCTCCCACTCCATAGGTGCATTTTCATTTTGTTGATGTTTCCCTTTGCTGTGCAGAATCTTTTTATTTTGATGTAGTCCCACTTGTTTATTTTTGCTTTTGTTGCCTTTTGGTGTCAAATACAAAAAATCATGCCAAAACCAATGCCAAGAAATTACCCCCTCTTTTTCTTCTAGGAGTTTTATGGTTTCAGGTCTTACATTCAAGTCTTTAATGCATTTTGAGTTGTTATGTATAGAGTAAGATAGGGACCCAGTTTCATTCTTTTACATGTGGCTGTCCAATTTTCCCAGCACCATTTATTGAAAACACTATCCTTTCTGCATTTGTATATTCTTGGCTCCTCTGCTGAAATTTGATGGACTGTATATTTGTGGGTTTATTTCTGGTCTCTGGTCTGTTCCTTTGAGCTATGAGTCTGCTTTTATGCCAATACCATACATTTTGATGTCTATAACTTTGTAATATAGTTTGAAATATCCAGCTTTGTTCTCCTTTCTCAGGACCGCTTTGGCTGTTTAGGGTCAAATGTGATTTGTGCATGTGTGCTGTAGTTGCACACTTATGGTAGGAAGCTGTTTGTGTCAAGGTCATAGAAAAAGCTTTGTCCAGAGACAATAACCATTCAGCCCTGGGGCCATATTTGGCCCATTGACCTGTTGGGTCCACAAAATAGTCATCTCCACCTTCTGAAAAATCAAGATATTTCATTTAGTATCTTCAACTTCTGGGTTTCAGCCTTTTAAAAAAAAATGGGATGATCTGACATGCCTGGGCACAATTTTCACATAGCATTGGAAATGGAACTGGCTGGAAGCAAAGGCTGACCCATTAGAGGAGAGAGGCCCTTCTCAGTCCACTTCATTCATTTTTCTCATTAACCTAATCCTAGAGGCATTTGGGATTTAATATAACCCCCAACAGTGCCTGCCCACCCATTTCACAGGAGGAAAAACTGAGGTCCAGAGTGTCATGTGGCATACTTATGGTTTCATAATTAGTTGGTTGCAAAACAAGGACAAAATCCAGGTCTGGTGTTTTCCCTAGTCCCATATTCTTCCCCTTATGAGGGCATACGTGATTTCAGGGGATTAATTGCATTTGCCACTAAAACCCATGAGGGGCCCCAGTGGCCGCCAGAAGTCTCAGCTAGGTAGAAGAGTAGGAAGAGGATGGAGGGAAGGGATAATTTGCTTCATTCCTTGCTGGGTCCTTCTTCCTGCAGACTTCCAATTATAAAGCAAAGCAGACCTACTCTGAAATCTGGTTTTGTTAAACCCAGACAGTGCAAGAAACAATGCAGAAAACTATTGTGGCTCAGAAAAGATATATCTGTAACAGAAATAATGAGGAAACTGTTGTGGCTCAGGAAAAAAAAAAAAAAAAAACAACATATTCACACTTGGGAACTTCTACCAAGAGTTTTTCAGCCCTTATAATCAAGGGCTCTGAAGGAGCAAGCTGCTGTTCCATGTCACACAGGACCCACGAGAAATTCACGGGCAGGTTTTGTGGGAGGGTAGGTGGTGGGAGGCATGTTAGTAATTAAAACGTTTACTTGATTAAAAATATAACATCTCTCTAAAAAGACTTCGGTGCCTGTGTCTTTAGAACTGTACTCTTAAAAATCTACCAATCACATTTGGATTTCCTGCTGAGGGAAGAAATAGAGATCACGACTCAGATAATTTGGCTTTGCCTTATGGAAAGTCCTAGAGGCTGGTGGGTAATGTTCACATCTCAAATAATAAGAGAAAGGATCAAATTTGTGTGGGTTTCCAGATAGAGCAAATATGAGGAGGAAGGTTGTGTGTATGAGAGAGAGAGAGAGAGAGAGAGAGAGAGAGAGAGAGAGAGAGAGAGAGAGACAGACCAGTTTTACATTTTGGCCTAAAGGAGGAAAAATACTAACATTAACTCACAGAAATAACTCCTCCAGTGTTATCTGCCTACCTAATTTTCCTGTTGACATGACAGGAATCAAGGATGTTACAAATCTGTAGATATAGCATCTGTCTCCCTACTTTTGAATGTTTTTGGCTGCCACAAGGCAGATGAAACCTTGGGGGGTAAATAAAGCCAAAAAAAAAAAAAACCAAAAAACCCGTTCATACTACACAACTATAAAAACAGCTTGAGGGGAGCCTGGGTGGCTCAGTCGGTTAAATATCTAACTTTGGCTCAGGTCATAATCTCACGGTTTGTGAGTCCGAGCCCCGCGTTGGGCTCTGTGCTGACAGCTCAGAGCCTGGATCCTGCTTCAGATTCTGTATCTCTCCATCTCTCAGCCCCTGCCCTGCTCATGCTCTGTGTCTCTCTGTCTCTCAGAGAGAAATTTTAAAAAAAGAAAAAAAGCTTGATGTGGAGGGAGAATGCCCTCCACCCTCCCCTGCAGACAAGTCTGCTTTACAGGGAGGGAAACTGACTGAAGATGTTGTCACCATGCCTCTGATTTTGCTCATTCCCGGGCTCTCCAGGGAGCAGGCAGCTGCCAGCTCGCGTGTATCAGTGCTGACCCAGCAATCCATTTCTTGCTCTGGCTCCAGCCTCTGAGAAGCCCCTGGTGTAATCACACTTCTGCCAGTTCACTAAGCACTTGCCGTGTGCCAGACACATGTGTTGCCTTGTTGAGCCTCACAGTCCCGGAAGACAGCAATTCTTGCCTGCTTTGTACATATGAGGAAACTGGGGCTCTGAGAGGCTCGGTAATAGCCAGGTCAGCTCATAGCCAAGCTGGGATCCAGCTGTCCGGGCTCGGCCCCTTTGCTAGACCTTGGATATATCCCCACTGGCACAGGAATTCTGCAGGCACCAAGCCTTCAACCTGCCTCCTTCCAAGCTCCTTTGAATACCTTTAGCAGTGAAGTGCCCTAGGGTTGTATAGTACTGTCCCACTCAGGAGCAGGGTTTCTCAGCCTCAACACTGTGGACATCGTGGGCCTGATAGTTCTTTGCTGCAGGGGAGGAGCTGTCACTGTAGGATGATTAACAGCATCCCTGGCTTCTACCACTAAATGCCAATGGCATCTCTTCCTGTAACATCCAGAATATTTCTAGACACTGTCAAATGACTTCTGGGGCAGCAGGGAGGGAAATCAGTCCCAGCTGAGAAGCACAGTTCAAGGCTATTTGTCAAGTACCTTTTGGCATTCAAGGGTGTAGGTTCTGGAGGTAGACTGCCTGGATTTGAGTCCTGACGTTACCACTTACAACTGGGTGAGTAAATTGCTTAACTCTACTTCCCTATCTATAAAATGGGGACAATCACGTTGTGTGAGGGTTATATAAGTTAATAATTGTGGCATCCTGATTATGAATACACACATGTATCTGTATGTATAGCATACCAGATGGCAGCTGTGACATGAAGCCGAGGGTTACCTTATTCCAGGCACTGTGCCAAGCATTTTGCAAGCATTACCCCCATTGAGCCCTCATGACGATTCTGGAAGACTTCAGGATCATCTCCCTTTTACCCTGAGAAAGCTGAAAGATGGAGGCCAAGTCTTTATCGACTTCCCAAGGATATGAAGGTAAACAGCTGAGTCAGGATCCAAAATTAGGTCCATCTGACTCCAAAGTCGATATATTCCAGAACATTCCTGTTTCCACAGAAGAAAACTGAGGAGGAAAAAGATGGATATGAGGCCTCAGGGCTCAGATATGCCACAGTCAGCCCTCACCTTGCTGGTGAGAAATGGGTGATGAGTCACAGACGGATTTGGGGTACATGGGAACTGTCCTTTATTCTCTCTGTAGGGTAGGGTAGGGTGAAGTCCTCTGAGAAGCTCCTTAGTGTCACCCAGACTGATTTGTGGCCAAAAAACTGGGATCACTGGTCAAAAAGAGGCATTAAGAATAACGATCCCTGAGGGGCGCCTGGGTGGCGCAGTCGGTTAAGCGTCCAACTTCGGCTCAGGTCACGATCTCACGGTCCGTGAGTTCGAGCCCCGCGTCGTGCTCTGGGCTGACGGCTCAGGGCCTGGAGCCTGCTTCCGATTCTGTGTCTCCTTCTCTCTCTGCCCCTCCCCCCTTCATGCTCTGTCTCTCTCTGTCTCAAAAATAAATAAAAAAAACATTAAAAAATTTTTTTTAAAAAGAATAACGATCCCTGGGGCACCTGGGTGGCTCAGTTGGTTAAGCATCCAACTTTGGCTCAGGTCATGATCTTGCAGTTTGATTCGTGTGTTCAAGCCCCATGTTGGGCTCTGTTCTGACAACTCCCAGCCTTGATCCTGGTTCAGATTCTGGTCTCCCTCTCTCTCTGCCCTACCCAGTGTGTGCGCGCGCGCTCTCTCTCTCTCTCTCTCTCTCTCTCTCTCTCCCTGTCTCAAAAATGAATAAATGTTTTAAAAATTAAAAAAAAAGTAACGATCCTTGAGACTCTCATATATACTCACTCTACCTTGAGTGATGGTGTTATTCTCTTTTATGAATGACAGTCCAGATGTTCTCACCCATTACAAAAGACATTTAAGAACACAAATTCTAAAATCCGATTCTCTGGATTTAATCACTTACTGGCTTTATGATCTTGTCTGTGCCTCAGTTCACTCATCTGTAGAGTGTTTCCATGCCTACTTTGAACTTCTTCTACAGATTAAAAAAGATCAGTAAATGTAAAGGAGTTATCACATGGCAGGCACTCAGTGTTAGCCCTTATTCCCTGGAATATTTTTGGTTGGAAAACATGTCTCCATATCTGCTAACACCAGCCATAGAAACATCCTCTCTGTGTAATCTGTTACATTTTTTTTTTCAAAACATGGGAACAAGTTCCATGTGACTTTGCCCTCACAGACTCATAAGTACTGATGCCCTCACCTTAGAGATGCAGGTCACAGAAGGCCAGAGTAGCTATGTGCCTTCCTCAAGGCCCTGCGACTCCTGAGTGATGGAGCTAGCTGAAGGATCCCAATCCCGCCACCTTACCAATTGCTCTACTCTATAGGATGGACATGAAATTCTCAGACTTCCCCATAGAGGCCAGATGTTAAGAGAGCAGAGTATTTAGCAGCATTTAAACAAGAATCATCGTAGGTAACTACATCTCCAGTCATGATGGTTCTTGCCAGCCAACCCCTCCATGTTACCCCAAGCATCTGGTCTACACTGGGCAGCAAAGTGACCAGTGCTGCAATCCAGGACATCCCAAACAGATGGCATATTAAGGAGTTCTGAGTGGAGAGAGAGGGTGCAAGAAAACTGGCATGATTCCCCAGATCTGGGGTCACCACTGCAATGGTTTTTCACTGCTCAGCTGTTCCTTTGCTTTACCTGGAAGGAAAAAGCTGAACTAATGTGCTTCATCTTCCTGCATTAATAATTGAATGACTCACTGTTCTTTGTGACACACTAGTACACCGAGATTCTGCCAGGGTTCAGGAACAAAACTTCAGCTTCTTATCTGCTAAGGATTCCAGCTGAACACTTTCAGAGATCCTGGGCAATGGGAATGCTGGTAAACTCTTATGAGCTGCAACAAAAATCAGAGGTCAAGGGAAGAGAGGGAAGGAAAGAGAGGTGCTAATCGCTTAATATAACAATGGGTATTATTTTGATTTTTTTCTTTACATATGGGCTCTTATAGGGTGTTGATTCCAGCTCATAAAACATCCAAAAAGGTGATTCAGAGCATCTCAGACACCTGTCCCTTTGGCAGGAAGACTATAGGGGTTGTTTGTATATGAATGGACATATCTTCCCATGAATATTCCTATGGTTCAAAGTAAATAGTGAGATTGCCATTAGCAAATTAAAATGAAATTCATCTAACCTGGCAATATGTGTTCTGGCTGTCTTGGAGGCCCTGACATACTTGAACCATATTCTGCAGCAGGGAGCCAATCCCCAGAAGTGCAGACACCCCCTCCCCACCCCTGTAGCTGCAGGCGGTGGCCAGTGTCAGGTCTTAGTAATCTGCTCTTGAACAGAAAATGCATTCTTTGTGTCTGGAGGAGCAAGGGGGGCACGGGCAGGGGGTGAAGGTTGAAGACACCAATTCAGAGGTGGAGGAAGAGCCTGAAATACCTGTATGCTTAAGCCTGCTGATCACAGATTTATTCACTTCCTTAAGCTTTCCCTACTTGTAGAGGTCATAAGCCACTTGTCCACGCTGTCTCAGTGTGCATTTGCCATATATTTTGTAAGGCAGGGTAAAGCACGACTCTTCCTCCTTCATGTCATAAGGGGTGTAAGTTGCCTGCATGCCTAAATAGGAATCCAGTATCATGGCGTGGGAGATCTCCTTGCAAAACACATATGGTGCGTGGCTCCCTGCTACATGCAGTTTGGAAGTCCAGCAAGTGTCTGACTATCCAGAAGGTAACCTACTTCCCAAGTCCCCTGCATCAGAACCTTAAGCAGACACCTTGATTCTTCAGGTTCCAAGTAGGACCTGCTCATGACCACTGCTCATTGGCGGTGATAGCATATGCTTGCTTCTCTTACCAAAATTGAATGGCAGCTCATATTGTGTGCTGTATCTCTTCGTCATCTAGGCAGGGCAAATATGAAATAGGGCCATTTCATTTTGTAAATGGAAATAAGTAAATCGGAGGAAACTGACCATGGCTGGGCAATTGTCGAAGTCTTGCTTCAAGCAGGAGTTGTATTAGGGTGCAGTAACCTCCCCCCACCTGAGGGCAGATGGGGAATAGCTCCCATCAGTGCCATTCCTGCTCGTGGCAAGGAGAATTGGCATGGCAGAGAACAACCAGAGGGATACATGAGAGTAAATACATATCCAAGTCACAGGATTTAATGAATCCCTTTCCCCTAATTGCCAGCTTCTAATATGTCCCTACAGAGAAAGCTAGTTACTGATTCTCCCTGGAATTCTTACGGGCAGTCATTCTCCTTTCCCAAAGCCGAGGCTGCTACTGCTACACTTCCCTTTGAGTCAAGGAAGGACAATTTCAGATGTCCTTTCCTTGTTCAGATGATAGAGGTCTGTGATTCACCTTTATCCCACATTTGATTTACGTAGAACAAACAACACCCAGTCTGGCTCTTTCATTTTTCAGAGGAGCAGTCTCTTTGCTTTATTGTACTCCGCAAAGGTGTATTAGAGCATCACACTCAGGCACTGGAACCAGCTGCCTCCCATCCCTTGTAGCTCTGTGGGAAGTGGAAAGAGACACTGTCCATCTTTCACTGAGCGTTCCGCAGTCCCCATTCTGCAGGCACAGACACACACACACACACCCAGTCCAGCACAACCTAGCCACAGCCTCCCTGTCACCAGTACGGAAGACCACGGTGAACATATAGATGCTGCCTCAGGACTTTTTTTCCCTTCTTTTCTTTCCCCCGCCCTCCCCCCACCAAACCTTTTTTTTTTTCCAGCCTTGGCATAAAATGGTCAAATGATGTTCTACTGCAGAATTCAATTTCACAGTTCAGTTAGGTCCTTGATTACACTGCCAAATTCAGATTAATGTGCATTTAACGAACATGGATCAGGGGAATTCTGGCTGACAGCCAGCTGTAATCGGAGCAATTGATAGCTGTGTGGAGTTTTATGCCCGTCCACCCCAGCGTACCACTGGTGAAATTGATTGATTAAATGAATTCATTGCTATAATTATTTATAATTTTGATACATCGCAAGCCTGTGTCTGACCCTATCCTTGGAGACGTTGTGCTCATTGTCGAAGGGTAGTCCAGCTGAGTTGTTAGCCCTGGATTATTTATGCCCTTATAATATAGCCTTTTGTTTGTTTTGTGCCCTTATGTTTTGATTGAGTTTGAATAGAGACATGAAAGGGCACAGTTCTTTAAGAATTAATTTCTTGAATTAATATACTTGAAGGCAACTAAAAAATGGAACCTAAACTACGAATGCAGGTTATTAAGCATTTCAAAGAGGAAGCAAACCAAAACTGCATATAAGTTCTTTTAGTGTTTTTAAAGAATCCCGTAGAGAGAATTCCTTTTCAGAATGTATTCGATTTTCAATGATAATTACTGGTCTCATAGCACTGCAGCTAAGCACTTTGGCAGGTTCGGTGATAATTTGCAAAACGGTCTAGTCTGCTCTTATTACATCTTGCCATTTGGAAGTCCCCCCCTTAAAAGTATGTGGACCATGGTCTCATTTCTATGAAGTTACTCTTTCACAAAATCCCAGGACCATTCTCTCAGGAGGGGTGGGAAGAAAGCCTTTCTGGTGTTGTTTTCCACCCCTGCTTCTAGTCCTGTGCCCTTGCAATGTCTTCAGAGGTGAAACACTTACATAGATGTTTTGGAAAGGTACATTGGATTTGCTTGTTAAATATCTGTACCTTTCGTTGGCCTGCTTCTACTGCATTGTGGTTTCACTAAATGATTAAAATCTATATCCGTCTCAAGATACTACACTCTGAATGTACTTTTTTTTCCTAGAATATATATTTGTAGATCAGTTGTGAAAAAGATCACACAGGTCAAGCTTTACTCCTCTGAAAGCCTTGCTTACATGCACAAACGTGTGTGTCTGTGCAAAACAATATACATGAACAAATTCATCCGATTTTTTCACCCACTTCCAAATATAGGGTATCATGGGAAAGATTATTTAGAGTGAGACAATGAAATAATTAGAGCAGTTTGAGGGCCATGTAAGAGGGCCACAAGGGCTTGTTACAGAAGAAAGCTTGGGCTTGCTTTCTTCTTAGCAAAAGAAAGGACATTACTGTAGGTGAACACAAAGTTCTGGTCTGGCCAACGCAATAATGAAAGTGATGAGTTCTGTACATAGATGATCAGCTCGTTTTGCTGTGATGGTTATTTCTTTGCTGTGTATTTTGAGCTGATTTCTCTAAGCCAACACTTCAAAAAAAAAAAAAAACAATTTATCTTCACCTCCCTCACCACCCCAGGCATTATCATTCATCATTTTCTGGCCCTTGTATTTCTAGCATTTTGCTCCTGGCCTCCCAGACATCTGAGCCCCTGGTGAAACACTTTAACCATGCTTTTGCTCTGTAGTTGTCTTTCCACACCATGCCCACCTCTGCTCTGACCATGTCTACCTTTTTATCACTGAAGGGTATCTCTGACAACATATCAAAGGCCCAAGTTCTAAAGTGACATTATCTGAATTTGAATCCCACCTCTACTTTTTTTATTTTCATGTTTGTTTATTTTTGAAAGACAGAGAGAGAAGAGAGAGATAGTAGGGGAGGGGCAAGGAGAGAGGGAGACACAGAATCCGAAGCAGGCTCCAGGCTCTGAGCTATCGGCACAGAGCCCAACACAGGGCTTGAACTCACAAACCGCAAGATTGTGACCTGAGCCAACGTCAGACACTTAACCGACTAAGCCCCCCAGGTGCCCCAACCAACTCTACTTCTAAATAGCTTTCAGACCTTTGCATAAGCTGCTTGAACTCACTGTGCTTCAGTCTCCTTATCTGTAAAATGGAACAATTATGGGGCCTATCTCATTGTGTAACTTGAGGTTTAAATGCATCTATGTATATAAAGTGTTTAAAACAGTCCCTGGCACATGGAAACCACTCAGCAAATGTCAATTATCATTATTAACATTTATATGTATCACTCCTACAGGGATAGACTTCTAAAAGAGCAGTTGATTAATGGAAGGGGCCCTGCTTTGGCTCCCATTAACATGCCCCTGCATTCTTTCAAGGAGTGAGTGTCTCAGCCTTGATTACACAGAGCGGGGAGGTGACAAGTAATGATAGAAATGTCAAGACAGGCAAGAATGCAGGCCTGTAGTGACAATGTGCCTAGCACCTGGGACATCTAGACATCCTCCCCCTCGGAGTGAAAGACTGACCTGAGCAGAAGAAGAACTGGGTTGTGCAATCCTCTTGAGGGAGTGGAGGGCCATTTGCCTTGGATGGCTAGTGGCGGGGGTTGGGGGGGGTAGTTTCACCTCCCTGAGGCTCCATTTTGTCCACAACAAAATGGGATAAATTTCCCCTTTCTTGACTCTCAGAGTGAAAAAGAATGAGGCTGGCACAAATAGGCCAGCAATACCGTCATGGAACCCACAGTTGGGTGGGTTAATGACCCAACTGAAGGCTATAGGTCAGCAATATGGTGGCCCTGAGCCAGGACATTCACTTCTCCTTCCCAAAGTCAGCTGTTTGTCTGTCATCTTCTCCTTGAGCCGATGGAAACCTGGAGGGAGGACCACATGTTCTCTCCCTGGAAGCAGTCAATTCTCCTTCTACAGGTACACCTCGAGTTTCGTTCAAAAATTGTTTCTTGTGAGAGTGGTTGCTCCTCACCCATCACTTTTTTTTTTTTTGAGTCTGTGCCTCTTACCGGCAGGCATGAAAGACAGTAGCACGGTTTTGTCTCAAAGACCTAATTTCAAAGATGTTTAGCTCCCAGCGAACAACTCAGCCTTCCCTCTCTGACTGGAAATGGTCCCATTCGTGTAGGCAGGCCTCCTTTTCTTTATGCCACACGTTGGCTGCTAAGAGTAGACTCGGATAATTCTGTTGACAGTCGGTAAAGGAGAGAAGTGGCCTGATGTGGTACGGAGTGGTGTTTGCGATTCCTACTGGATTTTTATTTTTAATATATCTTCAGAGATCAGTTACACATGCTTGTGGGGAATGAATTCAATTTCGCTTAAAGTACAGGAGCCAGGCCTCCACGGAAGACACCGCGGGATGAGGCCATGTGATAGTTCCCAGGACATACTTTCAAAAATAAAAGCCATAGACCCCGCTTCCCCTCACATGCTGGCCTTGTAACTAGCCTGGGCCTGGTTAATCTCAAACTTAATTTAAGGGAAGAACCCAGTTGTTTAATTCACACTGACATTTTATTCCCCCTCCCCACATCACAGAAACAAACCAGTTTTCCCTGAGTATAGCACAAATTCAGCGTGATTTCAAATACAGCATCTTAATTATAATACAGTATTCAGTAGATTATAATTAAAACCATCTTTGCTGATTGTTTTGAGGATACATTATACATTAGTATAGGAATACATATGCTACCAGTATATTATATTCAATAAGTGCTAGCTGGGCTTTTAAAAAAATATTTTACTATTTCTTTTCTCTTGCATTCCCACTATGCTAAGGACTTTCTATAATGATGCCAGCATGTAGAGTATATTGTCCAGTCACTATTCAAATCCTTTGATGTGCATTCAGTCCTTCAGAGCTCACAATGACCTAAAGAGGTAGTTACTATTGTTACAATTCCCATTTTACCAATGAGAAAACTGGAGTGCAGAAGTTTAAATAACTTGCCCCATGTCACACAATGTGTAAATGGCAGAAAACATTTTTGAACCCGGAGCCTGTTTTCTTAGACATTAGGTTGCTCTAGGTTTAGCCTCATCAAAACCCTGTGAGGGAGGTATTTATGATCCCCATTTTACAGATGAGAAAACTGAGGCTCAGAGAGGCTTAGCGATTTGACTAAAGCCATCAGAGTCAGAATTGAACCCTAAGTATGTCCCTCAAAAGCATGTGTTCTCTTGCTGAACAGCCAGGACGGGGCCCTGGCTTCACAGTACCCTTGTTCCTGCTGGGTGGTGCAAGGCTGCCTGAGTGGTGAACTCACCTGAGTAGATTCTGGTGTTTTCATGACTAGGAAGGACTTCACTGCTGGATGTGCACAGGCCAGCACTGTCATCTGGGAGCCAATTAACAGTGCAAAAGAAGTGAGAATGGTGCCATGGTAGGAATTTTAAGGAGCCAACTGTGTTCAACTCTTGCTGCCAGACTTCTGGAATAGGTGTGTGATGATGTGTGATGAGGCAGGAGCTTGGAACACCTGCTGTCTTCCAGGTGACCACCATATTGCCAGATCCAATGAGCAATATGCCCCATCCTACTTCAGTTCTCCATGGCATTCGACATGCTTCATTACTTCTTCCTTTTTGAAATGTTTTCGTACCTTGACTCAGGACCACCTAGTCCCTTACTTTCTCTCCTACATTACTGGCTACTTCTTCTATGCTCCTTTATGCAACATCTTCCTGCCTTTTCTGATCTC
Organism: Felis catus; assembly: GCF_018350175.1. Classification (NCBI taxonomy): domain Eukaryota; kingdom Metazoa; phylum Chordata; class Mammalia; order Carnivora; family Felidae; genus Felis; species Felis catus. The sequence goes on along the minus strand of NC_058370.1, from coordinate 35,471,743 downwards.
TGAATGTTGGGGTCCTTGGATTTTCTCTTACACATGCAACATCATGGCTTTAATACCAACTAAATGCCAGTGATGCTCAGATGCATGTCTTAGCTTCATCTCTTTCCTAGACGCAAAGCATGTCTAAGTCACCTAAGCAACATCTCTGCGTAGATGCTTGATGGTTCTCCCAAACTTAACGCAGCCATGCTGGAATTCTTTGTTTCCCCCATGTAATAATTAGCTCTTGCTGTGTAACAGATTATTCTAAAACTTAATGATGTAAAACAATAATAAACATATATTACTATTTATTTATTACCTCACACCGTTTCTTTGGGTCACTTCTCTGTGACTTACTTACTAAGCTGGATGATTCTGGCCTTGAGATTCTCATGAGGTTGCAGTCAAGATGTCAGCCAGGTCTAGTCATCTCAAAGCTTGACTGGGACCAGACGATCACTTCTAGGATGGCTCATATGGCTGTTGGTGGAAGACCTCAGTTTCTGACTCTTGGCAGGAGACCTTGCACTTGGACCTCTCTATTGAATTCCTCAAGACATGGCAGCAAGAGAAAACCAGGACAGGTATCCAAGAGAGAAGGCAGAGGAGCCACAGTATCTTTTTTGGTCGTGGAAGGCACTTGCTATCACTTCCACTATATTCTTTTGGCCAGACAGATGAGCCTACTACAGTGTAGGAGGGGACTACCCCAACTACAATAGCCAATCTAATCTCAACTCACACGGACCACAATAAGCTAACAGGCATTCCTATTTCCCCTTTTGCCACAAAGGTCTTTTCTGCTCCAGCGTGCAGATCAGGATCAACATCAAGCTCATGTTTCTCTTCTCAGCAACCTCCAATGGTTCCCATCTTACTCAGAGTGACAGCCAGTGCCCTTGCCATGGTGTACATGATCCCCTCCTAGCTGCTTTTCTGGCCATCTTTCCAAAATGACTCCCCTGCACTCTAGAAGAACCTCTGTGCTGTTCCTCAAGCCTGTATTTTCTTAGAATTCTGTGTGTGCTGTGCCCTCTCCCCAGACTACCCCTCCCCACATAGACATTGGGCCTATTTCTTCATGTCAGCCAGGTTACTGCTCAAATGGCACCACCTCAGAGAGGCCTTCCTTGGCCATTACATCCAAGATGGCATCTCATTAATCTCAAGCCCCTTGCTTTGTTTTATTTTCTTCATGTCTTTATTAATACTGGACTGCATACTGTATATTTATTGGTTTTCTTGTTTATTACCTGTCTCCTCTAGAATGTAAACCCCAAGAGGGCAGAAATACCATCCATTTTTATTATTGCTGGACCTTCCCATGGCACTTAAAATGGTGCCTAGCACCTAACAATTGCTCAAAGATTAATCAGTGGGCTTCATGAATGTACTACATGGGAGCAATGAATTTATTTGGAAAGGTACTACCCAGTAGAACTTTCTGCAGTGGTGAAAATGTTGTATATCCATGCTGTCCAATGTGTGGCTATTGGATACTTAAAATGTATCTGAATAATGTAACTGAGGAACTGAATTTTTTATTTTAATATTTTTTTGTTGATTTCAGTTAAGTAGTTACATGTAGCCAGTATCCATATATTAGAGTAGATATAGATCCTTGAGATAGACGGGGGGTGGGGGCATATACGTGTCATTTCCTGTACATCCCAGTAGATGGTAGAGATTTCCTAGGGTGCTGTGTTAGTATAATCAAAAATCTTTTTGGAGAGCTTTCTGTGTACCCAGCACTGTGTTGTCATCAGAATATTATATATGAGTGCATTGATTGGTTAGTGCATTCTATCCTGCTCAAGGAGGTGAATGTGGCACGATGTGGTATATTCATGACCTCAGCCATTCCAGGGTTGGTCAAAGATCCTTCCTGATACCTCTCAGGGAGCAAATTCTGGCTGTACATCAAGTATCATATAAACCCCTCAATGACTTCCCCTACCCTTGTTCTGTCTTCCCTCCCTATATTCCTCTGTTGAGTTCCCTCAATCCATCCTTAATTACCAGAGTAAAGTGTTCTCTGCCAGAATCCTTTTGAAGGATGACCAAATTTCCTTTCACACATACAGCCCTGCAAATTTTGGCTGCTCTCAATTATATTTCTACATATTTGATGAGAGCATTGTACTTACCTTATGGTCCATACTGAAAAGCTGCTTAGCACAGGGAACCATATTTTTCCTTTTACATATATCTGCTAGGTTATATGTGTGGATAGTACATTCCCCCCTCCAGTAGATGGGTTCAAAAGCATGGACAAAGGCCTTCCATCCCTATCTCATTGAAGACTAACACCTGTTAATGACAAATGGGATCTTATATTCCCAAAAAAGAAAACAAGGCCTAAATACACATTGGATAAGGCACATTTTAACTAAAACTCTCCGTGTGGTTCAGATGAGGGGGGAGAAAGCCCTCTCCTAGGAGCAGTGGGTACAGTTGTTGCCCTACCATATCCCTTCATCACCTATTGCTTCTGTCTGCCAACACTGCTTTCCTTTGTCTAAAGCAGTAGTTCTCAGCCAAGAACAATTTTACCCATATTCTGGGGATATTTGAAAACATCTCAAGAAATTTTTGCTGGTAATGACTGGCAGAAGAGGCTGCTCCTGGCTTCTAGTGGGTAAAGGCCAGGGATGCTGCTAAACATCCTGCAATATCCAGGGCAGTCGCCCACACAGTTATCTGGACCCCAAAATCAATAGTACCAAAATTGAGAAATTCTGGTTCTAAGAGCTTTCTCTACCCACTGGAGCCTACCCAGCCCAGAACATGGCAGGCCAGATGTGCCAGGAAACTAATATCCATGGAAGCAGATGTTAAACAGTGTTTTAAAGGGAGCTGGTGCATAAATATTCCAGCTCTCTGTCCCTCAGATGGGATAACTCCCAGGTACATGCTTAATATAGTCTCTGAGGATGCAGAGTTACCTAGTGGTATTAGGTTCCCTGTTTCATTGGTAACTTGCTGTGCCTGTTAGGGTTCACTAGAAAAACAGAACCAGTAGGTGTGTGTGTGTGTGTGTGTGTGTGTGTGTGTGTGTGTGTGCGTGCGCGCGCGCGCACACACAGAGAAAATGTGTCCTCTGTGGATGACCTTAGTCTTTTCACTTAAAGCCTTCAACTGATTGGATGCAGCCCACCCACTTTATGGAGGGCAGTCTGCTTTGCTCAAAATCTACTCATTTAAATGTCAATGACATCTAAAAAATACCTTCACAGTAATATCTAGACTCGTTTTTGACTAAACAACCAGATGCCGTGGCCTAGCCAAGTTAACTCATAAAATTAACCATCATAGTCTATGACTCACCCTTTATTGGTTTTCCCCTTCCTTGTCTCACTTCATAACTCCTGGGATCACCTCTCACCATTTATATTCAAATCCAGGTCTCATAGTCTGCTTCTGGGGATTTTAGTAGGGAAAGGGGAAGAAAGAGGCTGGATGGGGGTAGAGGGTAGGTAAATGGTGGAAGCAGGGACAACCTGGGACCTCACAAGGTAAGTGTCACCCACGACCATGTTGTATAATGGCACTCTTCATTCAGGCCAACTGTGGGTTGGCTCACTGACTAGAGCATTCAGATCTAGCATGTGAATATTTTCCATCCGTGTCTGTCTTCCCAGGTGGATTACGATCGAGCACAGATGGTCCTCAGCCCTCCGCTGTCAGGGTCTGACACCTACCCCAGGGGGCCCGCCAAACTACCTCAAAGTCAAAGCAAAGCAGGCTACTCCTCAAGCAGCCACCAGTACCCATCTGGGTACCACAAAGCCACCCTCTACCACCACCCCTCCCTCCAGACAAGTTCACAGTACATCTCCACAGCTTCTTATCTGAGCTCTCTGAGTATCTCATCCAGTACCTACCCCCCACCCAGCTGGGGCTCCTCTTCAGACCAGCAGCCCTCCAGGGTGTCCCATGAACAGTTTCGGGCTGCTCTGCAGCTGGTGGTCAGCCCCGGAGACCCCAGAGAATACTTGGACAACTTTATCAAAATCGGAGAAGGGTCAACCGGCATTGTGTGCATCGCAACTGAGAAACACACAGGGAAACAAGTTGCAGTGAAGAAAATGGACCTCCGCAAGCAACAGAGACGAGAACTCCTCTTTAATGAGGTATGTGGTGTGTTCAGATCGTTATTTCTCTCCTATGTAACATTTATTTCCCGTGCAAAAATATTACACATACAGTGTAGGATACTAGAAAGCAATGAAAATATAAATACAAAAATAGTGCCCCCATAATCCTTCTGGTCTTTTTCTATGCATGTATGGCTGATACATTTACAAAGTACTTCATGTGAATCAGCCACTATGCTAAGCACTGATATGGCCTGATTTGCACAACAACCCTATGAGACCGACGTTATTGCTATAGCAACAAGGAAACCTGGACTCAGGTTAAGTGACTAGCCCAGGGTCATAGAGCAGGTCAATGATAGATCTGGGATTTGAATTCTAGCAGATTCCAAAGCCTCATGCTACACTGTCTATGTAGATGTATATATACATTTTACACATGGTGGTGATACCATGTATATACCCTTTATAGCCATTTTTTAAAAATCTCAATAAACAGGGACATCTGCGTGGCTCAGTCAGTTGTGTCTGACTTTGGCTCAGGCCATGATCTCATGGTTCATGAGTTCGAGCCCCATATCAGGCTCTGTGCTGGACAGCTCTGTCTCTATCTCTCAGTCTCTCTCTCTCTCTCTCTCTCTCTCTCTCTCTCTCTCTCTCTCAAAAATAGACATTAAATTTTTTGTTAATTAAAGATTTAAAAAATAATCTCAATAAACAGAGGTCAGCTTAGTGACAGATTATCACTCTTTGGGAAATTTAAGATATGTTTTCCTAACTATAGTAATAATGAATTCTTCCTGTGGAAAATACAGAAAATGTCCCATAATCTCACAACCAAGAAATAGCTACTTTAATATTTCAATATTTCTATATTTTTTCTCTTTAGAGAAAGTAATATAAAGTATTAACTTACAGAAAGTTTGTAACAATGAGGGCCCTCACTGATATAGTCTTATGTCATCCTTACCAGCACTGGATACTGTCATGTGATCTCTGTTAATCTGATAGAAATAAATAAATCTTCTTGCTTTAATTAACACTATTATTACTAGCGAGGCTGAATTTATCTTTATGTGTTAATAGGCCATTTTTATTTCTTCATTAAACCATATGTCCTTTGCACAGTCTTCAATTAGGGTGGTAGCATTTGTCTTATTGATAAGTAAGAACTATTGATACGTTAAGGAATTAACCTTTTTCTATGTGTTTGTTTCAAATATTTTCCACTTCTTCATCCCCCTTTTACACTTGAGAGCTCTAAAATGCACAGAGGTGGAAAAACATGAGTTCCTGTGTCTAAGGACACAAAATGTTCTGTAGTAATATTCATCGATTGATTTTATGAGAGCTTAGGGAAGAGAGATGAGCTTTTGTGGATGGAAAATTTAAGTCTTAAAGATAGCAAGTCAGGATTCCAATGTTAGATAATATGTCAGTCTCTAGCAAAGGATATACCACCCATATCCCCTAACAGACATTATAAAAATACAATCACATGTGACTTTGGATTCCTCTTCTATGGAGGCTCATGTGAGGCCATCAGTGGCCTCCACATGTCTTCAGCCCCCATGGGTTCATGTTTTCCTGTGTTCCACATTTCATAGAGAACACCAGGTGGGTGGGCTTCAGTTTGTCACTTCCACAATGCTGATTTCTGGAACTTATTTCCAAATCACAGTGCTAGAGCAGACAGAACAATATAACATAGATAACTTTGTAATTTATTATTCAGCACTAATTCTGAAAATGTCACTAGAAGCAGCCACAGGGCAGCAATTCTTGGACACTCTCCCCAGTAAGCAAGTTCAAGTTAGCCTTTTATATGCCTGAGTCATATTTGCTTTTACCCTCAAGACCTGTCATTAGTATTTAGCCCAAACCTCTCTCACACTCAACCTAGATCTTCTCCCAAGATGTTAAGTTAGCCTCATGTGGCCCCACACCTACTGTTTACTTCATTCACTTGTGAGACCTACTTATCATTCACTCATTTATAATTTAGAGTTGGTGATGCTTTTGCCAGGTTAACCAATAGTAGAGTAGTCTGAAGGAGACTCTTAGAATCCTGTCCCCCCTGTTAATAGCCTCCCCCCAGAACAGTCAACAAAACTCCCTCTTATGAGTACAAATCTTGCCAGGGTTCTGCCTGTTTCACTCTTATTATCCCCAAACCCAGTGCCTGGGTGCTCTGCCATTTTCTCTGAATTTACTAACTTGATTCCTTTCTACTGCTACTAGCTGCCTTCAATGCTGTCTTTTTGTCTATAGTAGACTCCTGAATAAATCTCCCCCCAAATCAATATTTCTTAATCAATTGTACTCACAGCACAGATGTGGCCACAAGAGAACAGAAAGCCAAATTTCACCGTCACAAGTCAAAAAGCATCTTTCCATTTGCCCAGGTTGTGATAATGCGGGATTACCACCATGACAACGTGGTTGACATGTATAACAGCTACCTTGTTGGCGACGAGCTCTGGGTGGTCATGGAATTTCTAGAAGGTGGTGCCTTGACAGACATTGTCACTCATACCAGGTATGTCTCTTCATTATCCAGACAAAAAATTCCAAGTGCTTATTATCTACTCCAGGGTAAGTCTTCAATGGCTATCTCTATGAACTCTATAAATTGTGAGCCCTTGGAAGTCAGGGAATAGGGTGACCCTTTTTATTTATGTTCCCTAAGTGCCTATTGTAATATCATGTATGTAGTTCATTCATTCAATTAACATTCTATTCTCCTTGCGCTCCAGAAATTCATTAATACCCAATGATTTAAAATCAGAAAGCTGCTGAGAATGGGCTTTGGTGCCAAATAATAGAATTTACCATTCCTACATATTTTTTTTAAAAAAACTTAATTTTATTATGAGTTGCCATGCTATCGCTATGTGTTCATGCCACCAAAGGTACCTGGGTTAGGAGGAGGCAGGCGGGAAATTAGTCAGAGTTTTATGTCATAATAAGAAACCTACATAATAGAAATTCTTCAGTTCTATTTTTAAATAGTCTTGCAAGTAACAATGGTTAATTGTCATTGTTACCTCTGCTCCTTGTTTCCCTGATGTATCAGTTGTGGTCATTTCATTAAGTGTTTATTGATCACCTTTGATGTGCCAAGCTGTTTCCTGAGTGCTGGGGATACAAAAATACAAAGGATTAAGTCTCAAAGATATTCCATCAAGGAAGTCACAGATTAGAAATAAATACATTATAATACCTGTGCAGAATTAGAAAGATGTATACAAGTAGCAAAGAAGAATACCTGAATATCTCTAACAGGGAGAGTAAAGAAAGATTCCCAATATAAGGTGGTAACCAAGATGAGTTTTGAGAGATGCACAGGAGTTTCCTAGGAAGGCAAATAGGGGGAAAAGGGCTTTGAGGCAGAGTGTGTGCTAAGACAGTGTTCCTCAAATTTTAATGTGCATGCAAAGTGCCTGTGGGTCTTAGTAAAATGCAGATCTCGATTCAATAGGAAGGGGCATGATACTGTCTTCTAACAAGCTCCCAGATGACACCAATTCTCCTCATTCATGGACTGCCTTGGGGAAGCAAGGGACTAAGGAACAGACCTATTTTTTGAAAAAACACATTACATTTGGGAAACTTAAATTTGTTCTTGGTAGTAAATAAAACTCCAAAGTATTAGGGGATGATTTTAAAGAAGGAGAGGCATTGAATGTTAGCTGACGGTGCCTGAATCATAAGTGAATCCAAATGAACAATAGGCGGGAAGCAAAATAGCAAGAAGGTACTGGGAGGCCCTGTGAGGGGTAGAATATGCTGCTGTTTCTCCACTAAAATCAAATGATGTGTCCATTGTGACCCCCTACAGCTCTGGGTCTGTAGTAGACTATGTAAAAACAAAAGAACATGAGGGAAGACACAGAACGTTTATCACCAACATTTCAGATGGCAGATCTCTGTTGGTATAGCCATTGGACACAACCACCCAAAAAATACATAAGATCATCTTAACTTGTAGAAAAAAAATATACTGAAGAAACCTAAGCATAAGGCAAATGTGACTTATGTCTAAATTAATAAGAATATGTCCAAAGGAGAGAACTTTTTTCTTGTCCTGGAGAGCTTCAGATAGCTATGCATGTCTCTCTAGAGCCCTCTCTTTGTCAAGGTGGGGTTTTTTTTTGTTTTTTTTTGTTTTTTGGGTTTTTTTTTTCAGCTTTTATTGTGTGTCAGTGGGATCCACTTAAGAGCTAGCCTCTCTGGAATCCATTATGTTCTCCTATTCTCTCCATCCAGTTTGTCAATAATATTCCATTGAAAGTGGAGTAGCTCCAGAGAGCAGGGAGAAGTTGTATGTCAAGGAACACTGAATATTTAGAACTTGAAATCCTTTTAATCCTGAATTTAGACTTTAATCCTTAAATCATTCAAAGAGTTTCCTATATGAGATATTCAATAAATGCTTCATTGAATGATTGACTGATTAGTTAAATATCTAACCCCTTGCTACTCAAAGTGTGGTCTGGAGAATCACAGCATAATATCACCTAGAGGCTTGTTAGAAATGCAGAACCTCAGGAATTTCCTATGCATGCCAAAGTTTTGGCCCTACCTAGCATCTTGTTAAATTACATCCTACTGATTTTTCTAGAAGGCAAAAGGAAGTACCAGGCACTTCATACATTAACTCATGTAACCTTTGAAACCACACACCTCTTCAAAACAGAGCCAAGATTTGAGTTTGGAATTGACTACAGAACTGAGGCATCTTTATCCCAATTCAGGCTTCCTTCCTGCAAGAGTAGGAAAGCACAATCTTTCTACAGTGGATCCTGTACAAAAATTTCAAAGCCACTGAATTCAGAATCAGGAGCATTTGTCACATATGCCAGTTAAAGGTGATTTTTCAGTCAGTGATAGGGGCTCAGATTTGATTAATTTTTGTTGTAGTTGACCTGTAAGTAATCTTTATGCCTGCTTCAAATAACTCGGATCCCAAATAACTTGGATCCCATGGAATCCAAGAAGAATGAATTTTACTAGAGAAGGTGATTGTTGCTTTTGAATTATTTTTAAGGTATATTTGAGCTTATCCCTGCTGATGATGCTCTAGACCTCTGAGGGCTCTGCTGTGGGCAGATGGGAGAGTTGTCATCTGAAAACAATAAAGCTCAACAACCAGCCCACTCATACAAAACTGAGAACACAGAAGTTGTAGGTTTCCACTCTCCCAGACAAGACCATTTCTTCTTGCCTGCCTTTGTAACAGACCGATGCATTACTGGAAGAAGTCTCTTTGAAGAGAAGGGGTACCCATCCACTTTATATGCTCAACATTCTCCCAATTGGTCATCTCTTTGGGATTTTACTTTGAATCCTAATTTTACTCAGGGTTTGCTGGCATCAACAAGACTGACACAAATTCAGGGTCATCCATTGCCTTGTCCTGCTGAGCTAAGAGTTACTCCGGATTGTTTTTCAAGTCAGTCCTTAAATTTGGGCTCTGGTCAGTCACACCCTCTATCTCTCCTGACAGTGTTCTCTTTTTGTATGGCGGTTTGTTTTAGGAGCTCTTTCCACATTTGCTGTCTGGTCTAGGCCTCACGCTGTGTGTGACAGGAAGGAAGTTTTATACCCAGATGAGTTAGGCAGATACCTCCCTGCGTCATTTTGAGGGTACCAAGAAGCCCCTGCTATTCAAATAATTCTTCCCACTTAGGTTCCTCAGTGGCTGAAAAGCCATTCATATGAGTTGCAATGTCAGCGTGATGCCATGGGGACAGTGGAAATGCATGGGTCTGAACTCAAAAACAAGTGGGGTTAGAATCATGGTCTGGTCAGTTTCTTAGCTGTGTGACACCTAAGGCAGGTTACTTGACCTCAATCTCCTCTGAAACCAGAACCTTTCTTCGGAAGGGTGCAGCGATGACATGTGGGAGCACATATCCAGTGCTGTGCTTGCCTTTCCCATACCCATGATCCATTTGTTCAAGTGTCATCCATTCACAGTTATTAGTAACTAACTAAGGCCAGTTTTCTTCTTGATGGAAGGACCTAGAGCAACAGGAATCTCTAGCCCCTAGAGACAGGGCTAGTGCTAGGGCATCTTTGAGATCCAAAGACTGTGTTGTCTGAGTACAGCCTTGAAGAGAACCATAGATGTCCCCATTTCCAAGATGAAGAAAAAAAGAGACCCAAGGAAGTTAAAAGGGCTTGGTCAAGGTCACCTAACAGGCATACTTGAAACGTTGGCTCTATTCAGTACACTCTCTCTGTAGGACTCTGGAGGTTTGTACAATACCTAAGGAATTACCCATGAGAGTCTAAGGAAGTACATTTGCATTAATGACCCAAAAGCCAGCAGTAGGCGGGGGGGGTCTCTTTCCTTTGGCTTATATTTGGTCCCTGTCATCATCAGTGCCAAGCCTTAGGTTCTGGGAGTCACATTCTAAGATTTCTTTGTACTTGCCTGTAGATTTTCCAGACATGGGCTGGGGAGCATGGACTGGTACAATAGAACCAAGGGAACTGCCTCTCTTGATCATTTCAAAGATGTTCTTAAAACTGTCTTCACTCCTTAAATGTTATTTCCTTTCTAGAATGAATGAAGAACAGATAGCCACCGTCTGTCTGTCAGTTCTGAGAGCTCTTTCCTACCTTCACAATCAAGGAGTGATTCACAGGGACATAAAGAGTGACTCCATCCTCCTGACAAGTGATGGCCGGGTAAGATTTCATGTTTGGCCTCTCCATGGTTTACCTTGTCACTTTGTCTGTCATGGGCATTCTCCTCCGAAGAATACTTTCTCATAATTCTAAGTTTCCTTGCTCACAAGTCACCCACTGCCCTTCCCAGAAGGCTCACCAAAAGGAAATTACTATTCTCTGTGTCATCCTGTTAGCCAGAATTCTCTGTGATCTGAATTTGATGGATGACTTTCCCCTTTAACAATGAGTGTAGGAAGTAATAGAAACTATGAAAATTTCTTTTTCTTCTTTGTTCTTATTTTTGTTGGGGGAGAAGAGAGGACTTTTCTGGGGATTTGTCCACCCTCATTGTGGGGTTGTGCATGTCTGTAATATCTCTCAGAGTTCCTGAGGGAAATACGAGACAAACTCCAGCAGACAACTTGAGGAGAGTTTAATAACCGTGTCGGCAGATGTAGACAAGTCATAAGGAAGAGAACATGAGGATTAGTGTGGTACTCTAGAATGGAGTGCCACTCTTACTACCCCCTGCCTGAGGAAGTGAGACAGGGAACTGGCTACTGGAATCTGAAAATAAACATTGTTGTCTAAAGTGGGATGCCTGGCAGGAACTCTGATCTTTGGTGGAAGACAGACCATGGTAAATCTGCAGGATCGGAGCTGGGAGGATAAATGCCCAACCTTACTTCATTCCTTCCTTCTGGTCCCTTACAAGTTCTCCTCATTGGCTGAACCCAATCAGAAGCCATCAGTAAGGTCAACACAGGTTGGCCTCCCAGGGCTCAGAGAAGGGAGGAGAATAGATCTGGAAAGGCAAACAAAAGATATCCATCACACTAGCTTATCCCCAGGCCCAGATTTCTGCATTTCCCATTACTACAGCCTGTTCAAGGGATTCTGCTGAAACTCATCAGCCATGCTGGGTTACAAAAGGATATACAATACAATAGCCAGGGGATGAATGAGTTGACGTTTCAAGACAGTCTTAGTTAGATGGAAGAGTTTTGAAGCATAGATTTTCATCATTTAGACCCTTTTAACCTCCCTGAAACTCCCCCCAGAGGTAATGGCCATGGCATGTAGGGAGCCAGCTGTCCCTTTAATATACCTGTCTTTTAAAACCTCAGCCATGTGGAAAATGTTCATGTCGCATCAGAATTGCCCAAGAATGATCAGAGGGCAGCCAGAAGAAACTGCCGAAGCACTTTGGCTTTTCTCAAGGGAAAAGATTGTTTTGAAATCTCTTTTGTTTTGAAGAGATTGTCAATTCTATTGTGGAAAATTCAGGAAATTCAGAAAAGTATAAAGGACAGAATAAAGATCACCCTTAATACCATTTCCCATTTTCCCCCACATTTCCCTGTATAGCATACTTGCAAACTTGGAATTATTTTTTAATGGGCGGTTTTAAGTACTGCTTTTTGCATTACTCTGGCTGAATTTTTTTTAAGTTTTTATTGATTTATTGTGAGGGGGAGAGAGAGAGAGCACCTAAGCAGGGGAGGGTGAGAAATAAGGAGAGACAGAATTCCAAGCAGGTTCCGCACCATCAGCGCAGAGCCCCTATACCAGTCTTGAACTCATGAAACGTGAGATCATGATCTGAACTGAACTGAGATCAAGAGTCCGACGTTTAACCTACTGCACCACCCAGGTGCCCCATAAATTTTTTTTTTTTAAGAGGATATGGGAAGATGCCTTAGTCAGCTTTTGCTATGTAACAAACCACTCTACACTTAGTGGCTTAAAAAGACAACCACGTATTCGCTCACAGTTCTGGGTCAGCATTTGAGCTGCCCTCTGCTGGAACAGCTTGTCTCTGCTCCATGTGGCATCAGCTGAGCTCACTCTTGCTTCTGTGGTCAGCCTGCTGCTGATGGACTCACTTCTTCGACCGGCACTTGCCATGTGTCCTGCATCTCCCAGCAGACTATCACAGGCTTATTTCCATGGTGTCTATGACAAGGTTCCCAGCAGGAGCAAGGGAGGCAAGCTTCAATGCACACTTTTGAACCCTCTGCTTATATCTTGTTTGCTAATGTCCCTATGGGCAAAATAAGTCATACAGTCAAGCCTAGATGCGTGGGATAGGGAAGTAGACTCTACCTGTTGATGAGAGAAGATGCAGAGTCACATTGCAAAGGGATGTGGGTTCAAGGAGAGGAAAGGTATGTGGCCATGTTGCACATTCTCCCAGACAGGGTGCTATGGGAAATGGGTTGGGGCCTTCCCCTGGCCGGACTCAGGAAAGTACTTATGCGAGGTTTCATGACCTCAGAACACAATTTACAAAGCACTGAACTGGTCCACTGCTTGGCCCTCAGGACTGGTGCTTACAGAAAAAAAGAAAAAGAAAAAGCTGGGCTGTTTCAAGCCAGGCTTTTGCCCCTTATTTCTGGAGACTGCTGACAAAGACTTCCTTGCTACAAGTACATGTCAGATGTCAAAATCAGACATGAGACTAAGATAATTCATTTAAATCAGCTTAAAGATCTCCCCTCCCCACAATGTACAAAAGGTTATTAAATCATTCAGTGTCATTCTTGAGGGTGGACCTATGCTTCACACATGTCCTGCATTTCCATGTACCCAGCAAAGAGTTCATGGGGGCTGGCACATGGTAAGTGCTTTTAGTCTTACTGGTTTGCTCGCTCCCTCCTTCCACAAATACTCACTGAATATCTGCTCTGTGCCAGGGGAGTTCTAGGTCCTACAGGTGAACAAAGCAAAACTGCTACTTTCATTAAGCTTATTTGGTACATGGGGGTAGGATAAATCCACAAATAAAATCATCTCCAGGCAGGCGGTGATAAGCACTAAGTTTTCGATAATTAATTTAAGCAGAGTAAGGATATGGTGGAAAGTGATAGAGGTGTGGGGTCATAGAAGTCCCCCTGAAGTGATGATGCTACAGCAGAGACTGAGGGAGTAGGTGCAATGGCTGTCAGGGTGATAGTGTTCCAGAAGAGGCAACAAGCAGCATGTGGAGTGGATCCTGTGGCTCTTGGCCATGTTGCCCAGAGTGTGCTCATTCACACCTCAGGACAACACACATACCATATTGACTCTAGTGGGCTTCTTCAGTTTCCATAGAGAAAGGAATTTTTATTTTTTAAGAATGAGAGCCAAGGGGTACCTGGGTGGCTCACTTGGTTGAGCATCTGACTTTTGATTTTGGCTCAGGTCATGGTCTCATGAGTTCAGGGGATTGGGCCCCACATAGGGCTCTGTGTTGACAGCACAGAGCCTATTGGGATTGTCTTTCCCTCTCTCTGCTTCTGTCCCACTTGCGCTGTCTCTTCCTTTCTCTCTGTCCCTTCCCGGCTTGCTCATGTGCACTCTTTCTCTCAAAATAAATAAATAAATCACTAAAAAAACTTGAAAAAAGAATAAGAATCAGGATAGAATGTGGCTACTCCAAGAAAATTTTGTACTAATTTGTTTCGTACTAATTTATTAGAGCATGAAGTTTTGCAGTGGAGAAAACATTCTCATTTACTTATTGTTGTTGTAACAAATCACTCCAATGCTTAGGGTCTTGAAAGTCACTTCAGTGTTTTTAATGGCTCTGGCGGTTGGCTGGGCTCTACTAGCCAGGACTGCTCTGACTCGTGGTGAGACACTGCATCTAGAAGTCTTCCTCACTTACATGTCAGGTAGTCAGGGCTGGCTGGTGGCTGGGCACTCAGCTGAGCCATCAACTGGAACACCTACAATGTGACCTCTCTGGGTGGCCTTCCTCACAGCATGGAGGCTGGACTCCAAAAAAAACAAGATGGAAGCATGTGGAATTTTTATGACCCAGCCTCAAAGTCCCCAAAGGCCACTTCTCCTGCAGCTACAGGCCTTCCAGCTCAGGAGGAGGGAATGTAAAACCCTCTCCAGTGGGAGGAAGATTGAGTTATATGGTCAGAAGAGCTCATGGGCTGGGAGATATTATTGTTGGCTTTTTCTGGAAAACATTGTCACGTAAGCTGCATACTGAGTTTTCTTCTTGGTGGGAGATGTGCAGCATCATTAACCCTTAGAGAAGTACAAATTAAAACTAGGATATGCCACTTAATACCTAGAGGAATGGCTAAAATGAAAAATAGTGATAATACCACTTATGGGAATGTGAAATAGTAGACACTCTGGAAAACAGTTCCTTTCAAAACTAAAAATGGACTTTCCATGCAATTGCATTCTTAGGCATATATTCCAGAAAAAAAATGGAAACTTATTTTCACACAGAAATTTCCACACAAACGTTTATAGCAGTTTTATTTATAAAAATCCAGAACTAGAAACAACCCAAGTGTCCTTCACAGAGTGAATGGTCAAACAGATGGTGATTTGTCTATACCATGGAATACCACTCAGCAAAAAGAAACAGGAATGAATGAGTGATACATGTAAGAGCTTGGATGAACCTCAAGGAAATTGTGCTAAGGTGGGGGGGGGGTGGTAAAGGCCAATCTCAAAAAGATACATGCTGCATAATTCCATGTATATTACATTTGTGAAATAACATAATTATAGAGATGCACAACAGCTTAGTGGTTGCAGGGGTGAGGGACTGCAGGGCGATTGTAAAGGGGCAGCACAAGGAGTCTTATGGTGACAGTACAGTTGGGTACCTTGAGTGTGGGGGTTGTTACTCAAGCCTACAATATGATTCAGTTGCAAAGTATTTACACACGCTCACACACTACATACATAAATGAGTTCATGTACAAATGATTACATCCTAGCAAGCTCTATGGACTGTACCAACACCACTTTCTTTGTGTTGATATTATACTACAGTTGTATAAGATGCCAGCAGGAGGGAAGACTGTGTGCACATTTCTTTGCAACTTCTGATGAATCTAGAATTATTTCAAAATAAAAAATCTAGAAGAGACAGTGAATTGCTCAGGTTTCTTTTAAAAGGATAAATCCTTTCTGGCCTCTTCCAAGACTAGAAGGGAATGATTTGCTATCAAAGTTAAACTGTTCGCTGTTTTTCTGTGGCAGAAATAATGTCTAGTGAGTCACTAATTCGCATTTAGCAGGGGGAAGTGGGGGGTGGTATTTGGTGTTTGAAAAGGAAAATGAATAGAGCAGTTGCAAGAATTACATGAAGTAATCTGTGTAAAACCGGTCAAAGAAAACCAGGTACAAGGTAGATGCTCAGAGAGGATGATACCCCCTTTTTAATTAAATTCATCTATGATTTTTCTTTGGCCCAAGACTTACATTTGAGAGATGATACTTAGGAGCCACTAGACACTGAATGATTTAACTTTTACCAGATTCATTGGCTAGAATGGCATTCAAACCCATGATCTATTAAGCCAAGTGCCTATATTGAAAAGGGACATACACGGTGATTTTTATGGCCCTTTTTTTTTTTTTAACTAAAATTTGATTGCCACAATTCACGAATCAGGACGTTTCACATAAAATTTCAGATTCCTGTCTTCCTTTAAAAAATCTAAGTATCTTTGGGGCGCCTGGGTGGCTCAGTCAGTTGGGTGACCGACTTCGGCCCAGGTCATGATCTCACGGTTCGTGGGTTCAAGCCCTGTGTTGGGCTCTGTGCTGATAGCTAAGAGCCTGGAGCCTGCTTTGAATTCTGTGTCTCCCTCTCTCTCTGCCCCTTCCCCACTCATGCTCTGTCTCTCTCTGTCTCTCAAAAATAAACACTGAAAAAAAAATTTTAATAAAAAATAAAAAAATAAAAAATCTAAGTATCTGGGGTACCTGGGTGGCTCAGTCAGTTAAGCATCCGACTCTTGATTTTGGCTCAGATCCTGAGCTCACAGTTGATGGGATCGAGCCCCCAGTTGGGCTGTGTGCTGACAGCATAGAGTCTGCTTGGGATTCTCTCTTTCTCCCTCTCTCTGCCCTCCCATGCTCTCATGCACTCTCTCTTTCAAAATAAATAAATATTTGAAAAAATCTAAGTATCTGACAACACTTTTTCTGAATTCACACGTGGCAGTAATGGCGGTGGTGTGATGAGGGTGAATAGCACCTTGGAGAATGCTGTTGGTGCCACACCCATATCTTCACCAGACTCCGTCTTTCAGTGCTCACTAGTTCTACCTCCCAGTGCCACCACTGGCATCCCTTTTTCTGGGGACTTTCTCCAGCTACTGCAGTCTGTTCTCCTAGTACACAGAAGGCTAGAAATTCCAGAGAATTAACATTCACGTTCCCTAGGAGCAGCCCAGGATTAAGTGATGGGAGTTGCTGTAGAAATACCCAGCTCTCTTGTCCTTGTGTGGACTAGCTCTGAGGCACATGTTCTGTGGTCTCCCAGACTTCCTCATCAGGAATGAGCTCTAGTTCCCACAGTGGTAACTAACCTTTGACTGACTGCCTTCCCTTCCCTGCTATATATCTCTGTTTCACTACCGGTGTTTCCTATGTCTCCCCAATAAATGACTTGCACTGAATCCTTGTCTCACAATGTGCTCAGAGGGGGCAAGGGCTGAACTAATCCAACCTCCAAAGATAATGTAATGTGTTTGTACCCTCTCTTTCACAGGATTTAAAATGAGGGTAAAGGGTAGAAAAGTGGCCATAGATGTCAACAAGGGCCTGTGACTATTCCACACCTCCTGTACTATGCCCTGACAATCATCTGGAAGTCAGTGTCTCTTCACCAAAGGCATGTACCCCTAGTTTTCCATGGTCTCCACCCAACCCATTAAATTCATTGATAATTTGCCTGGCCCCCTTAGGCATTTGAGTGTTTTTGTCTCTCAAATAACTGGAATTTTAACAATTAGAAGACCTGAAGATTATCTCCAAGAAGCTCTTTCTAAATGAAGAAAGATGGGAACATGTTCCATAACTTGCATAAATTCATTCATTTCCCATAGTCTCTGAGATATACCCAGGCTCTGTGTGCTCTCTCTCCCCTGCTACTCCACAGAGGTGGCTTTTCCTACATAGGAAACACAGCCTGACAAGTCAGGAGACTGGGTCTGAGTCCTCCTCTAATACCGTTGTACAGTCTTGGGCAAACTCCCACCCTGTCCCACTTAGTCAAATGGCAGAGGAGCCGGCTGAGGCCACTATACTGGTCCACCTTAGCTGCTGTGATGGCCTCCCTCTCCTCTCTGGTTAAGGAGTTGAAGAAGCTGGAGACACCTTCATCCATCTGGCCCCTTCTGTTACCCTTCTCTGTTCCTTTATCCCTGGGCCATTGTTCTTCTTAAAACAGAAGTTCTCAAACCTTAGTGAGCATAAAACCTTGGCCAAAAACCAAATTCTTGGGTCCCCACCCCAGAGATTCTGATTCAGCCAGACTGGATGATACCCAAGAACCTGAATCTCTCCCAAGTTCCCAGGGGATGTTGATGCTACACGTTTTGAGTACCATTGCCTTATAGGAAGAACCCAGGAACCAGGCACAAAAAGCATCCATCTGTTTGCCTTAGCAAAACCTAGAGCAGATGCATGAATTCTTTAGAGTGTATGCAATTTACAAAATGAGGGTTTTACCTTCTCTTTTAAACCTGTAGCTATCTTGTAGATAGACTCTCCCCCCAGCCACCACCCATGTTTTTATGTGGCCCCTGATTCCTAGCCAGGGCACACTGAGATGAACAAGATGTCAACTTTAAAGAGCAGCTTTGAGCTCTGAGCTCTGGTTTCTTGTCTGGCCCATGGGGAACAGGCTGCATCTCCTCCTTTTTTTAGGGGTTGGCCATGTTCTAGCTACAAGTCTCTTAGCCTAACTGCATTAGTGAGACAGAGTGTTTCCTAATACACCATTCTGTACAGTTCTATCTCAAATAAGGCTCAGCTTAGAGTCTGTGTGATTTGCTTTGAAGATCTCCCTACAGTACTTTATTATACTCATTACTTAAGTTCCCATTATCTACTTTCAGATTTATTTGGAAGAGTGTTGTGTGCAATTATGTTCTTTTAGAGAATTGTCTCTTTTATGTCCTTGGATGAGTAAAAAAAAATCATGTAAAAGCAGTTGCACTTCTACAACAGAGGAACAGGCCTAGCTTCCTAGTGTTGAGTTTCAGTTTCTCACCTTACATATTGCCGAGATAATTATTAGTCTGGCAGTTTTGGGGTTTTTTTTAATGTCTAGAAGAAGAAAGCCACATTAGAGTTACTAAAAGCTGCCAATACCAAAATGCTGATACATTCACCTCCTTAATTCATATTTTTTTAAATCTACAGGCAAAAAAAATGCTTTGGCAAAATTGTTCCTCCTCCACTATCTGTATAGTAGGATTGCAAATTTATTCACACCAAAGCTTTGGAAATAACCACACATGCATGCGCCATCAATTATAGTTTCTCTGCTTCTTTTTTTTTTAAATGCTTATTTATTTTTGAGAGAGAGAATCCCAAGCAGGCTCTGCACTGTCAGGGCAGTGCCTGACACAGGGCTCAATCCCATGAACCGTGGAGATCATGACCTGAGCCAAGATCAAGAGTCAGAGACCTAACCAACTGAGCCACGCAGGTGCCCCTAATTTCTCTGCTTCTTAAAACTGATTTGCACTTCTTCACAAAACTCCATTGATGAAAAGAAAAGAAAAAAGACTTTTAATTCAGTCCATTAAATTTAGCCTGCTTAAATAATTTAAACATTGTCTGTCAAAGTTCAACCACATTATTATAAGTTTCAGCTGATACCTTAGAACCTCAGTCTTTCAGATTTGGCCACCATCTACTCCATCTTACCACTTCCTACCCCCCTCTTTCTCAAAGAGTCTGGGAGAATAAGGGACAAATGTGGCTTATGGGAATTCAAAGTAAAGGATATTAGACCCATTTTGTTCCGTTCTGGTCCCTGCCTTGGCATAACTGGCTTCTTCTACCAAGACTGGTGACTACTGATGATTAACAGGTCACACAGCTACTGGACTTTTCAGGAAGGTGTCTTCTGCAGCATTTCACAAATCCAGCCTCTTTCTTCAAGTCTTGAGAGCCATCCTGAAGCTCCTCATGTCAACCACTTCCTCATTCCCTCACTGAGATCTGCAGGAGCTCTGGGCCCCTGCACAGTAGACCAAGACCATGGAAGCCAGAAGCGTTGCCTCAGGTTCTCTGCCATCCACTCTGTTGTGCCATCTCTCCACGGGGGCCACATTGAGCAGAGCCAAGGTTGATGTTCAGCCAGTATTCACTACTATGTCTATACCCATATTAAAATATTACAATATTTTCATGCTTGTTAGTTAATAGCCACTGTTTCAAGTCATTGGAGTATCCCCCATTATGACAGCCCTTTACTGGGATGCCTGTGCCTCATTAAAGATAGTAAAGCCCTAGGATAACTCCAGGACACAGCTCAACTTTATGTCTAGATTCCAATTGATCTAGATGATTCTGGTTATTAAATATTTTGAATACTACCTCTGAACACAGATACATGTGGCTTCTCCTCTCCCTTGTTTGTTTGGTGGTGTATGCTACTTAGATATTTCTGAAGGCCACCACCATCTGCTTGGGTGATGGAAGTGATATATAATAAATTGTGACCTGCCATAATCAAATCACTGCTCTTTGTCCTCTTCTGCAAATAATCCCAGGCTAAAAAGGATTGGACTATAGGATTTTCACTTCTCTGAATTGTAGATTCCTTTTACAATAGGGCAGCAAGGATTATGGACCAGCTACTATGGCCACAGGTCTCTCTTTATACCACATGGGAAGTCTATGATCTGACTCATCTGGATTTGGTGCTTGATATGCCAAAGCAGTGAAGAAAAATCATCTCTCCATTAAACCAGCTTTCTATAGCATTCCATCTGAAGCATTTCAATCTCTTCCCACCCCAAACCATACCAACACTAACCTTGGCCTGATTAGAGAGGAGATCATGAACAAGGAAATAGAAAAAGGCCCCAATAATTTCTGAAACATTACTCCCACTTCATCTGTGTTCCAACTTTGATTCTAGTAACAGCTGTCTTCAGGAAGTCAATAGTGGTTTCAGAAAGAGTACCAATGTGTCCTCTACCACATGATCTGCTATCATATATGTATGTGTCATTATAAAATAAATCAATCTAGTAACGTGTTTTTTGGTTACCTACTGTTTTCCCAGTTTTTAAGGAACACAGTGAGGCTTCACAATTAAGAGGTAGAACCGTTGCCTCTGAGGACTGTCATCTCTAGTTGGAGGGACAAAATCAGCATCAGAAAATAGTTCAAGATTGAGTGAGTGCTAAATTCTCTCACATCTGGAGAGGAGAGAGATCAATATGGGCTCCTGAGAAAAAATCTAGAGGAAGTGAGAAGTGACCAGGGCCTTGAAATATGCTTAAAAATTCAATATACTTACCCACTAAGATTAGGAAGTAGGCAGAGATGTTCTCCTTCACCTCTCCTTTTCAACATCATACTAGATGTACTAGCATATGCAGTAATTCAAAAAAAAAGAACAATAAAAGTTATACATACTGGGAAGAAAGAAATAAAACTGTCTTTCTTCATAGATGACATGATCATCTATGTATAAAATCCAAAAGAATTGACAAGAAAAACTAAAACTATTACAAGGTTGCAGGATATATGGTTTTAAACAGAATTACATCATTTTGCTATATGCTAGTAATGAACAAGTGGAATTGGAAATTAACACAGTGCCATTTACACTAACACCCTAAGATTAAACATTTAGGTATAAGTCTAACAAAATGTATACTCAATTTATATGAGGGAATCTACGAAAACAGTGACAAATGAAATCAAAGGACTAAATAAATGTAGAGATACTCCATGTTCATGGATAGGAAGACTCAGTATTGCCAAAATGTCATTTATTCCCAACTCAATCTATAGATTCAATGCAATCCCAGTCAAAATCCAAGCAAATTATTTTGTAGATATTGACAAGCTGATTCTAAAGTGTGTGTGGAGAGGCAAAATACCATCACACTAGCCAACGCTTATTAAAGAAGAAGAGCAAAGTCATGCAAGACTACCACTGCCTGACTTTAAGCCTTACTAGAAAGCTGTAGTCATTGAGACAGTGTTATTGGCAAAAGAATAGACAAATGGGCCAGTGGAACCAATTAGCCCAGAAATAGACCCACATAGAGTCAGCTGATCTTTGACAAGGGAACAAAAGCAATACAATGGACCAAAGATGGCCTTTTCAACAAATGGTACTGGAACAACTGGACATCCACAAGAAAAAAAACTCTAGACACAGACCTTATACCTTGCATATAACTCCATGTGGAAACATATATTCGATGGAAATCTAGGTTTAGAAGGGAGGAGAAAGAGATCTTAATTAAGCATGGGAGGAAGAAAAGTACCCAGCAAGAGCATATACAGAGAGAAGAGATGAGGGTTAAGACCTGAACCCTAGGAAGCCCAGTCTTTAAGGCATAGGCAGCATAGAGACAGCCAGGGAAAAGGGTTGAAACAATTCAGGGAGTTCTAAAGAGAATTAAGGGAGAATTTGTGCCATAGAGACTATACCTTTAATCTATGAGAATTTTTATTTTAAATGCCCATTCTGAACCATTGTTTTCTTTGCGTGTATTCTGTCATCACCAGCAGCCCTAAGTGGCAGTCCTCTTCAGTGAGGCCATCTGAAGTTCAGATCAAGTCATCATGAGCAGGAATCATGGCCCCCACAAATGAACTGAATCCTGGTTCTCTGAAGTATACACACCTGCAGGGTGCCTAATGGTGCAGTATGTTCTTAAGAGTAATCTTGAAAGCTCTGTGCAAGAGTTCTCAGGGCTTTTTTTAATGACATCTAAGGTAAATTATATATATATATATATATATATATATATATATATATATATGTATATATATATATATATATATATATATATATATATATATATATATATATATGTTGGTCGGGTCATTAGGATGACCCCCTTAAAGCCTTAGTACAAGTGCTAACATCCAGTTTCTATACCCATATTTCTACCTACACTGATGTTCACATTGGCAAATTCAATTTGTGATGAGAAAAAAAGGAAAACAAAAATAAGAGCCAATATTCAGCATTCTATAGAAATGGGGCCTTGCATTAATTCAAATATAGAAATGGGGTTGACGATTTTAATCATCTCATGGTACTTGGAAATCTAAATATGTTCAATGCAAAACAACCTAAATTCCAGCAGTTTGTACAAAACTCACGTGAAGAATAGCAATTCACTTACACTAAGCCATCATCTGTATATTAAGTATTAGAGTTGTGTGTTTGAATTTTAACAAATATGTTGTCTGGAGTGTAATTTGTAAATTTTTCTGGTTTCACATTTGCAAGTCAACCCTGGTGGAGCCATGAGAGGTTTTTCCATTAAAATGGATCGTGCCTTTTCAATAAAAGGGTCTGACCACCTCCCATATTTCCAAGGCCTGTTCATGAGACTATTTTGTTTTGAATTTGAAATTCTCTTTCTCCATCTGGAAACTGGTATTAGTAGATTGTTACCTTGTTATATTCCTTTCCTTTTCAGATAAAGCTATCTGACTTTGGTTTCTGTGCTCAAGTTTCTAAAGAGGTGCCGAAGAGGAAATCACTGGTTGGCACTCCTTACTGGATGGCACCTGAGGTGATTTCTAGGCTACCTTATGGGACAGAGGTAAGGGGGTGACAGTCATTGTTTGGGAGTGGCAGGACAGCAGGCTTAGGGATTCAGTGGTTCTGGGAGAGTTAATGACCACAGATCAGGGTGATGACTTTGGACTCCACCTTTGACCCCATTCACTAGACTTGTCACAGAGGAGGTTGTGGCAGGAAGGGGACTAGCTGTCATTGACGAAATCACCACAACATTGACCCAGGGGCATTTATTGAGGTCCTAAACAGACACTGAGGGTGAGGGAGGTAGATCACACAAACTCCAATCGCATCCTCTGTGGCAGGCACACTCAAAGCAAGGCAGTACAACTTGAAAAGTAGCCAGAGATGCACAGATGAGCAGGTGTCATAGAGGGACAGAGAACAAATGTTTTCTCAGAGAAAAAAATTACGTATGAATATTATAACATTTTAAAACGTGGCACAATTTCTGTTTCCCTTGGAAAAGAAACAATTTCTCTTAATCTATTAAGGGACAAGGTTTGGAAATCTGAAAATAAGGGGCCAGAAGGAGTGGAGGAAAAGCCTTCTAGGGAGGGAGTAGCATGAGTGAAGCTCTGAGACACACAAGTCTACACACAGGGCAGCAAAGAGTTCGTTCCGGCCAGGCAC
Source organism: Felis catus (assembly GCF_018350175.1). Taxonomy (NCBI): domain Eukaryota; kingdom Metazoa; phylum Chordata; class Mammalia; order Carnivora; family Felidae; genus Felis; species Felis catus. The sequence goes on along the minus strand of NC_058370.1, from coordinate 35,447,803 downwards.
ACAACATTTCCACACATTATGGTGCAGAAGGTGATTCTAAGAGAGGAGAAGCATGAAGAGGCAGCATGGACCAGTGAACTAAGGATATTGGCAGAAGTGAAGGCAGACTCTGCTCTCTTTCCTTGTTTGCTCGCCCTTGAATGAGTACTTGTTTTTATCACTGTGGTCCCAAGAGCATAAATTCTCAGTGAAGATTACAGCAAGGGTTATAACAGGAATGCAGCTAACTGATAAGAGGTATAATGAGGCTGTAACAGGGAAGTGGCTGTAACTGGGAATTTATAGCACAGCGATGGCTTCTCGTTGTCCTGACTTCCCATTCTTTACTCAGAAAGAATTGCTTGTCATCCCTTCCTTTTCTTTTCTCCATTCCCTGAAAATGTTTTTACAAAGCAGAGTGCTGTGCATGCTGCTTCAAAATGATAAAATGAAAAGGAAATAACTCCAAAGTAGAGAAAGAAGAACTATTTTTAAAAATCAAATTAATAAAAGGATCAGCAAATATCATGTTGTGTAAAGTAGCTTTTTGCAGTTTGTTATGAATATGTCAGCTTCCCTTTTTTATGGTTTTAAACGCAACTTTCTTCTCTACATTCATAGTATAAAACTTTGGGTGTTTTCCTCATCTGTCCTGATAGGCCTGTAAACACCAAAGTTAACAGTAAAAAAAAAAAAAAAAAAAGTTCTGGACTCCTGAGGTCCAGAATGTTAACATATTCATGTGTACCTAAATGACAGAATCTTCACTGAAGTCACATTTAGAAAGAAATGAAGACCATTAGCAAAAACTTTATAACTCAACAGTTCAGTTTATAAATCTGTGTTGTAAATTTTGAGAGTTTACAAATACCACATTAATTTATAAATGAGTATGAATCTGTTGGGTCCCCTAGACACATCCAGAATTTCAGAATGTTCTCCTGGCCTGAGATAACCATTGGATTGTCCCTAACAGGTGGATATCTGGTCCCTCGGAATCATGGTGATAGAAATGATTGATGGCGAGCCCCCCTATTTCAATGAGCCCCCCCTCCAGGCAATGCGGAGGATTCGGGACAGTTTACCTCCAAGAGTGAAGGACCTACACAAGGTGAGAAACAGCATGTGTTGCTGAAGTTCACAGTCATTCTTAGCTTCTCCATTCTCTCTGTAGTTTCAAAGACTTGCCTATCCTCCCCAGGAGTAGATCCTGGTTTATGGACATGAACTTTGGAATTCGAATCATTTGGATTCAAATCTCTGTTCTTCCTGTTCACTCACTGGGCTCGGTACTTAGCTTCTCCATCTCTGAAGTCTATCTGTAAAATGGGATACAGTTGGCTCCTCTTTTGTAGGGTTGGCTAGAAGAGTAAATCGGGCACTCCACAAGAACTCCCTCTCCGAGCACCTGTGACATACTGGGAACTGTCCTAATTACTGGGGATATTGTAGCTCAAGACCTCAGATTTCCTGAGTCTCATAGAGTTTGTGTTCTAGTTGGGGAGTCAGGTGGTAAACTATAAACAAATGAAGGAACAAAATTCATTTCAGACAGTGGTATATGCTATCAAGCAAATAAAACACTGTAATGCAGTGGAGTATGCAGTAGAGGGGATTCAGAGCTTGTTTAGGTTGAAGGGTGAAAGAATCCCTTTCTGAGGACAGATTAACTGAACTGGAATATGAATGGCAAGACGGAGCAAGATATGCAAAGATCTGGGAGAAAAATGTCTGAGGCAGAGGGAACAACAGGTGCAAAGGCCTTATGCCAAAATGGAAAGATTCTGTGGCTGACCAAAGTGAGCCAGAGAAAGGAGGAAGACAAGACATGTCAGAGAGGTGGGCAGGGACTGGATCATACGGGCCATGAAGGGCATGGTTAAGGGATCAAGTAGGATCTTTCCTGTTTCCTAAGGATTGCCAGGTAGGGTCAAGCTCAGAAAAAAATGATGCTGAGTCAAAGAACCACCAGTCTGGGGCGCCTAGGTGGCTCAGTAGATTAAGCACCCGACTTCGGCTCAAGTCATGATCTTGCAGTTCATGGGTTCGAGCCTCGCATTCAACTCTGAGCTGATAGTGGGGATCATTTGGGATTCTTTCTCTCCCTACACTCTCTGCTCCTCCACCACTTACATTTTCTCTCTCTCAAAATAAATAAATAAACTTTTTTAAAAAATAAAGAAAAACAAAAACTACCACTCTGGTAGCTGCCGGTGCGGGTGGAGGGACAGGGCTTGCTGGGAGGGGCCATTCCCATGAGATGATATAACACTGACCCAGACACACACCTCCCCTGCCCTCTGCCTCATGGCACTGAGAGGAAGTAAGGCTGCCTTTTAGGACAGTATTACCCTCTTCCCCCACACCGAAGTCTTAGAGAAGAGCTCCCAATTGAATCACCCCTATAGTTGTGTGAACTTGCAAAACAAACAAACAAACAAGCAAAAAACAACCAGGAGACTGTTTGAAACGAACAGGAGGTTAAAACCTTGACCAAATTGGAATAAGTTTACACAATTAAAAATGGCTAAAATAGCATGACATCAAAAGAGTCCCACATCTAAAAAGAATGGTGTGATGTTCTTCAATGTCATGTAGAAGAGCAGCCTTAATCCTAATGGTCAAAGATTAGACACTGCCCAAGGTTGTTTTCCAAATGGATAAATAATATGTGGTACAATTTAACAGTGAATGTTACACAGCATTCATGAAAAGGAGAAAGCTTTTACCACATACATCAGGACGAATCCCACAGATGCAATGTTGAGTGAAAGAAACCAGTGAAAGAGGGTGAAAGAGGAGACTTGATGGTAAATGACTCCATTTCTATAAAGGACAAAAGAGGCAATGTTAATTCATGCTATTAGAAGTCAGGAGAGTGGTAATCCTTTGCAGGGAGATGGGTATTAACAGGAAGGGGGCCGGAGGTCAGCCCCTGGAGTGGTAGAAATGGTCTGTATTTTGGTGGGGCTGGAGAGTAATTAGGTGTAAATATATAGAAAAATACTACTGTAAAACATACACGTCATATTTATACATTTGAATGTATGTAAGATATACTTCAAAAAGTGAATTATAATGAATTACAGAAAAACATGTTATCTGTGTCAGGTAACCCTACAGAAGCTTATTTGTCTTCAAGAAGGGGGAGTCCACAAAGCCTAGATGGTTGCAGTTAGAAAAATAAAACTATTCCATGTTTGTACCACATTTCATCATATGTGTGTGACCAGTCCTTATAAATAGTAAGCACTTCATAATGCTGTTATTTCTATTATTATTCATTTTAGTCAGCAGAATGTCATTCTTTATTGCCATGTCATTTGCTCATATTATTTCAAACCTGAAGAAGGTAAAGAAAACATCTTATGTTAATAAAGGCAGTACCTGCTTTTTGCTTACATAACTTCTATCTTCTTAAGCTGACTTTCTAGAATTCAATGTTGTTTGATAGAATGACTTAACTGGAAATTGGCTGGGAAACCACTCTAGGGGAACTAGTTGCATTTCTGTGTTAGTCCTCAGAATGGAATCTTGTGTTCTCACAGGTTTCTTCAGTGCTCCGGGGATTCCTAGACCTGATGCTGGTGAGGGAACCCTCACAAAGAGCCACAGCCCAGGAACTCCTTGGACATCCATTCTTGAAACTGGCAGGTCCGCCATCTTGCATCGTTCCCCTCATGAGACAATACAGACATCACTGAGCAAAGGATTCAGTGGAAGCGCTAGATGAGGACATAAGAATAATTCAGGAGAACATGAGGAACACGAAAGAGTCTTGTGGACTCTACCCAGCTGATTGGTGGGACAATGTGATGACAGGCAGGGTTCAACAGACCAGGGCATCTTCTTGTGTCTTAAATAGGCATCTCTCCACCGACAGCTGGCGTGATCATTTGGAACAAGGCTTTAATAAGTCATTATTATATTTTTCAGCCCTTCATCCAGCAAATCAGAAGGACTCAGTACAAACTCCGTTACGATATATCCTAGCCACATGCAGGGTAATGCATAGGATTTTCTATATTGAAAGAATACTTTTCTGGCAAAAAAAAAAAAAAAAAAAAAAAGAAAGAAAAAAAAGAAAGGAAAACAAAAAGCACTTTTTTCTTAATGGTAGCAGTGTAATGTATTTTGCAATGAATTTGTAATTTTTCTGTACGATAGTTTTGATAATTTATAGTACTTTGATGTCACGTAGCCATTGTATCAGTTGAAGTAATTGTTTACTAGCAAGAGTTTGAACAAAAGCCTTTCCTACTTTTTTATCCCTTTCAGAGAACCAACGATTCTTTAGGAACTTTGAATACTGAATGACTCTCAATCACCGTCAGCTTTAGTAGAATATCTTTCTTATCTTAACAAGTGTCTTACGTGATGGAGGAAGAATTAAGAGTGATGGTGATGGAGGCACACATTTCACTTATCCAACCAAAAATAATAAAATAAAATTTGAGCCACAATATGCCACCATGCTACTCCTTGGGATAAAGCTAAATATGGGGAAAAATCAAATTTTCCTTCAAGGCTATTAATCACAAGCCAGTATTTGCACAGCAGGGTGGTCCCCAGAGTGCCCTCTCTCAGATAGGTATGGCGTCCCCTTGTGGCCAAATTTCCCTCCACGGGAATAATTTCAGTGCTACGATCATTGGACTCAGTTCCCCAAATTGAATGTTTTAAGTAAGACTGTGAGAATTCCAGTCTCACCAAGGGAAAGGAGAGAGAACAGGGCAAGATGTTTGGGTTCGTTTGTCACTGTTTTTAAAACTCTGTATGCTAGCACACCAAACTCTTGTCTGTATTTACCTTTGTACCACAGTATTAATTGCTATTGTTCATGTGTTGTGCTGGAAGTTGAGGATGAATTAGGAAGGGGGTATCTTACCAGGTGTGCTCTGACTTCAGTTGTGACCATGTTATAATGTGTTTCCGACATAGGAGAGATGTACTGCTGACTAGATCTTCTTGAATGTTGATAACAATGAATGACGACTACAATACATTTTGTGTTGCTTGTTGGATGAATTTGCATGTTAACTGTAGGCCAATATAGATTTGCCTTTAAAAACTCTGGAAGAGCTACATAGTCATCATTAGTTTCTATTAATTATGCATCAGAAAAAAAAAAGCCATTTGTTACCAAACTGGAAAACCAGAGGCTTTTCTTAATGACTTCACATACAGTAACAAAAAGGATTTGAAATGTATGAAAATGCTCTGGTTGCTCTAGGCATAATTAAGAATTTTTGTAATTAATAGGTTGCTAATTATTTATTATAGCTAAAAAAAAAGGGGGGGGAAGGCATAAAATGACCTCTACAGATTAGATTTTCAGTTTTTCCCCCAAACTGGAAATGTCTCACCATAAATAGGATCTATAATTTTGTTTCATAAAACATAGCAAAGCAATGTTTTATGTAAAATATTAAAATATTGATATAAATATGTATGAATAAAAATCTAAATCCAGAAAATGGCCGTCCTAAAAGTTCATGGGACAGATTGTATTAATTTAACCAGGACTATGTAGAAGTAGAAAGAGAAAGAAATCTTTTTTTAACCAGAACAAATATTAAAAACCATTGCAGAAAATAGTGGATTTTGGATTCCAAACATTTTCAACAGTGTAATGGAAATTTTTCTGTAATTTTCTTATCACTGGGTATTTTATAAATATTCATTGAGTTTACCAAAAGTTACTGTAGCTTAAAAGGTTTTGTGAGCACTAACTATTGGCAGAAACTGCACTTGCAAATAAAAATAAATGTTTGCCTTTTTCCCATCGTGTTATTAGAACATCCAGTGATTTCCCAAATTAGTTTTCTTGAGTAACCAAGAATGGTTTCTTTATGATCTTGAGGAATGTACATGAGTTAGTATAATGCTATATGTAACATCATGATGACATGAACCAAAGATAAATATTTCTATCCCCGGAGGTTACAGATGGTGTAAGACTGTGGTAAAGATACCACAACTGAGAACAAAATTACTAAATTCTGGAAGGCCATGGGCAAGGAAAGCCAGTCTCATGGCTAAAGACCCTTACACCTTTTTCCTGTGTCAAAGATGCTGAACTGATCTGAAGGCTTTTACCAACAGAGACATAAAAAGGAGATTATTCTGGATCAGAGCAGGTATGTGGCTCTCTGGCAGCTGGAAAGAGAGTATTGGGTGCCTCTTCTTCTTTGGCAGACCAGAGAGACATTGACATTTATCCTGTGATGTTGAGAGGGACACTTGTATATAAAGAGCTTGTTTCTCACCTGGAAATTTCAGGTGGTGGAAACCCTCAGGAAATAGCCTGAGATAGCAGGATGAGAAAGGATGTAGTATATTATGTGCCAGGGAAGAGAAAGTTGGAAGCTTCCTCCCCAGGCAGGAAGCCATTACAGAACATGGAAGAAGAGGTCCCTTTGTGTATGATAGATAATGGAGAGGGAACAGGGAACATATCAAACCATTAACCAAGTAATGAGATGCCTCCCTTGGAGAGTGCATTGGAGGCATGCACCATGGGGGAAATTAAAGGAAGATGAGGCTACTTTTCTGCAGGGTGAAGGGCTGAGGGTAGAGCTGAACCTTACTCTAAAATCTGCATATACCATCTACACCAAGACCACTCTAAACAGCAGAGGCTGTAGTCTTCAGGCTGACACAAATGACATTCAGCCTCTCCCCTCCTTCCAACAAAATCTCCAAGGTGGCTGGCTACGCCCAGCTGGGTTACTGGAACCTCCCTTCCTGGCTGCTCCCTATGCATTTGGGCCATGTGTTAGTGTGACACCCCCATAGTTTGCGTGAAGGGTCTAGAAGAAAGAAAAGGAGACTAAGAATGCATACTGTGTCTTCTGCCACTTCCTATCTACTGCTGCCTCTTTCTCTGATACAAGTTTAGCCCAAGCAAAAGAGAAGGGAGTTATTTTGAATTCGAATGAGATTGATTTTTTTAAATGGATTAGACAGTTGGAATCACACTGACTTATGGTTGTGTCCCCATTACCCACTGGGAAGAACACACTAGCAATTACTGAAAAAATAAAATCATCCCATGAAGTTAACAACTCAATGAGTTCAGATTCTTTGGTCAAACTGGTCAAATGAATAGCACTGTGTCATCAAAGAAACAGTAATGAGGTTCCAGGCAGAGAAAGGATCGATTCAGTCTGAAGCAGGTACAAGATGTACAAGCAGGAGCAGTTCTGTGAAAGTGACACAGGGTAGTACAAATCCAAATTATTCAGGAAAGTCGGTCAACTTGAGCCTTCACATGTGTGCATTTTCAGTTGTATTTCCAGGTGAAATAAATATATTACCTTAGTGTGGGTTCTGCCAAAAGGAGAACCTAAGACAGAGACTTAGATACAAGTACTTTATTTGGGAGATGATGCCAGAAGCTCTCTCACACGGCAGAGTGGAGAAGTGACATGAAGAAGGGAGGTAAGTTTTTTAAAAACCCTTTTTTTAATGAATGGTGTACCACTGTGGGTAACTGGGGCTCAAATCCAGTGAAGACTTTCTGGGAGAGACACTGTAGAATCGTTCTTCTGGGGGTGAAAATGTTTAGATATTTATCCACCACCTCCTACTCCTCATTGGTTGATAGTTGTTCCAAGGATATCAACTCCTGAACTTCTATCTTGCCCTATATATGGGCAAAGTTTGTTCCCTTTGACAGAGAGAGGCATGGGAAGCCTGTACAGAAACACTCAGCACATGGCCTCCAAGAAGGGCTGAGGGAATATGAGACCCTGAGACCCTGACAACATGTCCTACATAAATAGATAAAGTGAAAGACACAAAGAGAAGCCTTGAGAAATTCTATAAAGGTTGCTGATTTATAGATCAAAATATACTTTTTTAAAGGCAAAGGGATTTCTTAGCCTGAAAGATTTGCCCACGTAGCAAATGTTTTGATAATTATGCCTCACCATTGTCAACATTTTAAAAATATTAAAGCCAGAAGAGACTTCAAGATCTTCCTTCTATGATCCATTTTAACTGAGTCAAACAAGGCTCCCAACGTTAGGTAATGTCAGTACATTAATCTTACTACCTGAATGGAACACACACATACACACACACACACACACACACACACAGACTTCGGTTCTGTTAGGGCAGGAATTTTTACTCAGTTTGATCACTGATGTGTCTTCAGCACCCAGACCAAGATCCAGAAAACATATGGTCAGTCAATGCTGACGCATACTTGTTATCTCATTTGTCATATGAGTGTTTGTGAATCCTTCCCCAGCAGACAACCTGACAAGTTCAGTCACTTTTTTCTTTTGAGGTAATTGACATATTAGTTTCAGGTGTATAGCATAATTTGCTATATGTATATGCTATGAAATGATAATTCTAGGTAACATCTATCAACACACATAGTTACAATTTTTTTTCTTAGGAACACTTGCAAGATTTATTCTTAGCAACTTTCAAATATACAATATGGTATATTAATCTGTATTGTATTATTATATAATTATACTTAATAAGTATTATTGATCCATATTGTATTATTAATTATACTTATTAATTAATAAGTATTATTAATTATAGTCACCATGGTATACATTATCTTGCAGGACTTATGTTATAAAAATTTAAAAAGTTGTAACTTGGACTCCCTTCATCCATTTCACCCACCCCCTATCTCTTGCCTCTGGCAACCACTGATCTGTTCTCTGTATTTGTCAACTTGTTTTTTTTTAATACCACATATAAGTGAGATCATACAGTGTTTGTCTTTCTCTGACTTATTTCACTTAGCATAATATATGTGATTTTTAAAGATATCTCCAACAGGTGCAATGCGTTGATTTCTACTGATGACACACAGTTCCTGGTTATGCTGTAGTGCTTCGGTGCCTATGTTCATAACTGAAGCAAATGCTACCTTTCTTTTCAGGTTGGTAAAGGCTAAAGGTATAATTTTTTCCCTTACAAGTTCATGGACTCTGATGGTCTCCCCAACCCCTATCAATTGACACCCTCCCCCAGTGGTTTCCTGGGCTGAGGGAGCAGGGAATCCCTGCATAGAAACATACTCTGAATTCAAAATAAATTGACATGGAAAATTGTGGGTGCTAGGTTAAACCCCCCCACATCAGTCCCTTTGGACCTTTCCTGAACTCAGATGGCAGGTGACATTTGAACGCGCATGTTAAGAATTGTGCCAGAAAGCATGTCAGTAAAACTAGCTTTTATGGAGCATTTCCAGCATGCCAGCCATTGTTCTAGGGACTTAAATATACTGTCATGAATCCTCAAATAGCTTTGCAAAGATTAGGGAGTAAGCTCCATTTTCAGGAGAGAAAACAGAGAGAAGCCCGATAATGTGGATAATGTTGCAGGTAGGCTGAGAGCAAAGGCTTTTTCACCAGTTTTCATACCCTGCATCAAAATGAACCGGGAAGCATAGTAAAACTGCAGATTCCAGGTCTCACCACAGAGATTCTCTATCGGTCTGGGATGATTCTCTAGAATTGATGTTTTATTTTTCTTTAATATGAAATTTATTGTCAAATTGGTTTCCATATAACACCATTGGTTTCCAGTACTCCTTCCAACAGGTGCCCTCCTCATTGCCTATCATCCACCCTCTCCTCCCTCTCACTCCCCATCAACCCTCAGTTTATTCTCAGTTTTTAAGAGTCTCTTATGGTTTGCCTCCCTCCCTCTCTAATTTTTTTTCCTTCACTCCCCCATGGTCTTCTGTTAAGTTTCTCAGGATCCACATAAGAGTGAAAACATATGGTATCTGTCTTTCTCTGCCTGACTTATTTCACTTAGCATAACACTCTCCAGTTCCATCCACATTGCTACAAAAGGCCATATTTCATTCTTTCTCGTTGCCAAGTAGTATTCCATTGTATATATAAACCACAACTTCTTTATCCACTCATCAGTTGATGGACATTTGGGCTCTTTCCATGATTTGGCTATTGTTGAAAGTGCTGCTAGAAACATTGGGGTACAAGTGCCCCTATGCATCAGCACTCCTGTATCCCTTGGGTAAGTTCCTAGCAGTGCTATTGCTGGATCATAGGGTAGATCGATTTTTAATTTTTTTTTAAATATTTTTTTTTCAACATTTATTTATTTTTGGGACAGAGAGAGACAGAGCATGAACGGGGGAGGGGCAGAGAGAGAGGGAGACACAGAATCGGAAACAGGCTCCAGGCTCTGAGCCATCAGCCCAGAGCCCGACGCGGGGCTCGAACTCACAGACCTCACGGACCGCGAGATCGTGACCTGGCTGAAGTCGGACGCTTAACCAACTGCGCCACCCAGGCGCCCCCGATTTTTAATTTTTTGAGGAACGTCCACACTGTTTTCCAGAGTGGCTGCACCAGTAGAACTGATGTTTTAAACTGGCCCCCTGGGATGACTGATGCCAAAGCTGCTTGCAAATTGCTCTTGGAGACACGCTGATTTAAAGCTACATCTGCCTGGTTCTGGTCACTCTGGTGTTTGTTCCCGGGAAGTGACTGCGCCCAATGCCAGCTGGGACCACCTCCCTGGTGAAACACCCCTTCCTGAGCACACAGCTTGCTGCCTCCAACAGACACTGCTGGGCTTTCCTACCACCTCTCCCCTCTCCCACCCATTTCTCCCTTCCTGTTTCTCAGGTGTCTCCCACACCTACGCGGCTTTGCCAAGTCTTTGTTAACAGAAAGATTGGACAATTGGTGACAAGCGAGTGGTTATAGCTTAGAAGGCCTTCTCAGGCTGGAGAACAGTCTCCCCTGCTCCCTGAGGCAGCTTCACTGGGAGCTATTTCCCCATAATGGGGGAATCTTGCAAAGAAGCACATTCAAAATTTAATTCAAACTCAGCCCCCGCCCCCCCCCCCCCCATAGAAACCTGCATATGGTTCATCTGGCCTGGCTTTTCCAGGCAGGCAGACCAGCAACCAGACACAGCATCCTTTTGTGCCCTGAGGCAGTTGTGTTTAAAACTGCAGTAAAAAAAAAAATGACAGTTACAGGGGTAATTGAGCATCTGTGGTTTGTTTTCTCTCTTATCTCTGAGCTTGAGAAGCAATGCAGATACATGAGCCACCATCTCAGCTTGCTATACTCAGGTACAGGAGCTGCCGTGAAATGCAGGACAATGGGAATGGCCATGAACGGAGCCCAGGCTGAGATCCAGGGCTGAGTCAGTTCCTCTGGACACCTTGTGTTATCCACCCAGAGACCACTGCACCTGCCCTCACCAGGAGGCTCCCCTTTATTCTACTGAGTTGATAAGAAAAATGCAGGACTGAGAGAAATAAGGAGAGGATCAAAGAAATTAGGCTAAATTAGGCTCAGTTTGAGCTGAGCTAGTTTTAGGACAACTAGATAAAGATGCTGTGATTATAGCAATTATAAGCATGGTAATGTGGCTTTATATACATACTGCATATTGCAGGTAAAAAAGCCACTGGAATTTGAGAATTAATAAAGTTGGAATCTCGAAAGATTTAATGAATCAGCTTAAACACAGGGATGTGGCCATGTGACAACACTGTAAAAAGAGCCAGGGCACTTGTCTTTTTTAGAACAACCTGTGTATGTATGTCAGCCCTCCCCCATAGACTCAAAGTTGTCAGTTTACCCCTGTATATTCAGCACAAGAGACTGCTCAGTAGGTGCTCAAAACCTGTTTGTTGAACAAATGAATGAATGACAATACCAAAAACTAATCATGAATCCTATGTTTTGTGAAAGTAAAATTTTTAAAAGACACAGATTTCCTTTTGTGAAAGTAAAGAGATACAGAGTATTGAGAAGTGTGAGTCAGGTCTAAATTTTTTTTTTTTTCTGAAGGGGTTACAGAGTGCAAAGGTAACTCACTGATACATCTAAGTGACCATTTCTCGCCAGATTTTTGGGTGGCTCCAAATAAATGGGAAGTTTTTAAAAAATACATGAGATGCTAAAAAGGAAAGGGCAATGTCAAGTTTGGGGCACGGAGTGACAAGATGGCAGATGATAGAAGGTATCTCCTTTTCCTTGTGCAATGTCCAACTGTTATGAGGAACCAGGGCTTCTTCCTCACTGGAACTGAGCACTGAAGAGAGAGAGTGCAGGGGAAGAAACTAGCAGATTGACAGAGCAGCAAACAAACAAGTAATGAAACAGCAATTGACTGATATTTATCAAGATTTGCTGGGATAATGGACTTCCAAGGATACGCTACTTTTAGCAGTTGAAGACTTGGGGTGATGAACACATGAGTTGCTCTCATACGATGGAGATAGTATGGGTTATGGAGAGATTCCCACCTAACACTGGAGAAAAGAATTTCTCGTACCCTTGCTCAGATTTTTCAAAAAATGCTTATTTAGAAAGTGAGTGAAATTCAAACTATGTCCATTTCTCTAGAAAGTTTCAGCAAATTATATTTTACTTCAAATACAAATCATCCTAGGCTACCATGTTCAGACCAGCTTTTTAATCTGAAGTTAAATGCCAAATTCAAGACCAGGAAACATCAAAAACAATAGTAGACCAATTATTCAAAAGGCACCATTATTAAAACTATCTTTGTCAAAATAATTCCATGTTTGTTCACCTGGAAAAACCAACCTCCATCTTCCAGCTTCCCTGCCCTTTCTTTGCTCTCATCTTGCAGAAATGAAAGCCCATCTTCAACATTCCTCTCTCTTCTCTGAATGCCAAAGAAACCATTTTAGTTTTGTTTTCTTGTTTCAAGAAAGCAGCCAAATGTTACACAGTAGTGTGTTTTAATTCATTTTGAAAAACAAACTCACATGATTGATTCTTCAGGTCCCCTTACTTGGACCTGACACATTATGAAGTCCGAACAGCTCTGCATAGTTACATTAAACAGGTTCTTGTGCTGCAAAGTCACTGGGTGCAGGTAGCAGTGAAACATTCCCAAGACAATCACTAGACATGCAGAATGCCAGCCAGAAGCAAGGATCACTTTCAGGGGTCTTGCTGTAGGGAGCATGATGCTGTATTTTGTGTGCATTGACAACTGTATAAGGTAGGCCAAGGGAGCGAAGCACCCCCCATTTCTCTGAACCCAAAGGGGTGTCTTTCCAAAAGAAGTGTCTTTCAATCCCTAAACTTCGAGCCAGATACTCCTCTGAGTTCTATGTGTTGCTCCTTGGAGAGTCAAAGCCAAGCCACCATGAGCATGAAGCCTGGCTGACCCCTCCCTCCTCGTTCCCCAGAGTGGAGAGAATGTCTGCCACTTACCCCATGAATCCAAAAGAATCCCCCCCGCCCATCCCTGGGTTTAAGCATGGACGCAGGCCAAGCAAGCCTTGGACACCCAGGCCTGTTGCATTGTAGCTATGTTGGTGTATCCCATGTACAAGGTGGAAAAGTGCTTTTGTTTCTCTACCTGACCCAGCCGGGATAGGGGGATTTGGGGGCTGCCTGTCTAATGGCCCCTAGCCCATGTGCTTATATTGGGATTGGTCCCTAGGGATCTGCACCTGGTTGGCAGTCATTTTGTGGTGGATGTGGTAAATCGCCAGTGTTACCACAATGACGAGGCCTAGGATGAGCCCCAAAATCAGGGGCAAGGTTTCCTCCAACTGCTCCCGCTCATCCACCGGACACTTATGTTCTGAAATGGGAAAGAAGAAGAAAAGAAATCAGCTCCTGTCAAAACATTTTAAATCATAAGCTCTCCTATCAAAATAAAAAGAGAAATGGAGGTGAAAAGATTTCTCAAGGAACATTTGGGGAGACTCTTTTATTTAGAAATAATGTTTCCCCAACCAACCATAAGGATGAACCACTTAATATTTCTGCACAAGGTAAAAATAAAATGTATCAGTTAAACAGGGCAACAGTCATTGGATTCCTGGCAGGTGCCAATAAAACATCCAGACAATTGATTTCAATTTTCAGTTTCAGCATTAAACACAGCCACCATCATTTTTATTGTTGGTTTAATTTTTTAACTTTTTATTGAAGTATATGTACACACAGAGAATTTCACACAATATAGAGCTTTCAAAAAGACTGAAAATATCAAGTGTTGGTAATGATATGGAGCAGTTAGAACTCATATATTGTTAGTGGAAGATGGTACAACCACTTTGTAAAACTGTCCAGTAGTTTCTAATAAAGGGAAGTATACACCTACCTACCTACTAACACAGCATTCCATCCCTAGGTGTTTACTTAAGAATAATGAAAACATATGGACACAAAAAGGCTTGAGCATAAATGTTCGCAGAAACTTTATTGACAATAGCTTAAAACTGGAAACAATCCAAATGTCCATCAAAGTGGAATGGAAAAACAAACAATGGAATATTAATAATAAAAAGGGATGAATAAAAAGGAATGAACACATAACAAAATGGATGAATCTCAAAAATACTATGTTCAGTGAAAACTCTAAGACATGAAGAGTACATATATATGATTCCATTTACATGAAGTTCAAGAGCAGGTAAAACTAAGTCTATGGTGATTGAAATCAGAAAAGTGCTTATATATGGGGAGCAGGACAGGGAACATCCAAGTGTGATGGAAATATCCTGTATTTTGATCTAGGTAAGGGTTACATGGTTGCAACTACAGGTAAACATGCATGAAGCTATGGGGTGCCTGGGTGGCTCAATTGGTTAAGCATCCAACTTCAGCTCAGGTCATGATCTCATGGTCCATGAGTTTGAGCCCCACGTTGGGCTCTGTGTTGACAGCTCAGAGCCTAGAGCTTGCTTCAGAGTCTGTGTCTCCCTCTCTCTCTGCCCCTCCCCCACTCGTTCTCTCCCTGTCTCTCTCTCTCTCAAAAATAAATAAACATTAACAAAAACGTGTCAAGCTAAATTTTTTAGATTTTTGCATTTTGATATGTGTAAATTATACTACAATTTTAAAAAAGAGAGTGCAGAACTTCATGAGTTTTTACAAATGAATATCCCATGTAACCAGCACCTAGATCAAGAAAGAAAATGTTACCAGCACGTTGGTGTTGACTCCATTTTACTCTCTTACCCCCAAGACAGTTTAATAGCCCTTTGCCTCAATTTTTAACTAGAGCCAGAAAAACAATTTGGGGCAACGTGTTGGTCACATAGTTTGTAGATCTGAGCAGAACCACATTCCTAGAAACCAGGACATGTTTGCTCAGGCTCCTTTGCTCCTTGTGGGTAACTGATGGCCTCTTCACCAAGCTCATGAGCCACAACCGGAGAAAACAGGCTTTAGATATCTGTTCATAAAGACTAAGTTTTTAAGTCAGGGTGACCCAGTAAACATTTACTGAGCACCAACTGTGTGCCAGGCTCCTCCATGTTGACACAGTCCTTTGTCTCACCTCTCCTGAGGCCAGCAGAAAGGAGAATAAGGCCTGAGCTTATTCTAGTAATTAGAGTCTGGAAGATTACGGACAAACATATAGCTTTTGAAAAGCTGTATACTTGGGGCACCTGGGTCGAGCATACAACTCTTGATTTTGGCTCAGGTAACGATCTCACTGTCATGAGATCGAGCCCCAAGTCAGGCTCTGAGTTGAAGTGGAGCCTGCTTAAGATTCTCTCTCCCATTCCCTCTGCCTCTCTTTCCACTTGTGCACACTCTCTGTCTCTCTCTCTCTCTCTCTCTCAAAATAAAAATAAAATAAAGGCTGTTTACTTAATACACATGGTCCCTAAATTAACTTTCAGTTCTATGCACAAAGATTTTCTCATTTAATCCCCATGACAACCTTATGAGAGAAATACTGTTATTATACCCATTACCTAGAAGGTAGAATGAAGCTAATTTTCCCAGGGGAAATGAAGCCCCAACTTGAATTCCAACAGCCTAACTCAACAGCACAATCAGGGGGGTAGTTAGCAGACATGAGCTAGGGGTAGAGTTAGGGTCAGTAGCAGACCTGACCTACTGGCATTTAGAGGCTACAGTACCAGAAGAGGGGGCAGGAAGAGGGCTTCTGGGCTCTGGGGCTGTGTGTACTGGTCACAGAGGTACGTTCAATTTCTGAAAACTCAGTGAGGGTCATATTACCAAGAGGTATGAGGGTACTTAAGGGGGGATGGATATGTTGTTTTTTCTGGATTGTAGTGATGACTTCATAGGTGTATTCCTAAGTCAGAATTTCTCATATCGTACACTTAAATGTGTGAAGTTTATTGTATTTCAATTACAACCTGAACAAAAGTGTTTAAAATAAATAAGTAAACATACACATACATACATTTGCTGATTGAAAAAAGAAGATATTTTTTTACAGGGAAGATTTTTTAAAAAGACATTTTGGCAAATGTTAAGGAAGGGCTAAGGACCTATTATTAGCACTAAATTGAGCATTTCTCTTTATTACAATCAGAAGGACTAAAAAGAATCAGTAGGGGACTTTTATTTTTGACTATTTGATTAAATTCTAATGAGTTCCACACTTTGAGTGTCGGCCTGCAGCCCAACATACCCATTTCCCCCGGGAAAAGTCTTAAGGTTGTTACAGCAGCACCAGGAGCAGCTATGGGCCCAGAGCTCCATACCCAGAAGGTTGCTTTTTCCCCCATGATACCACACTGCCCCTTTGAAGAGAAAAATGAGTAGAAATGGGATTTCTTGGGGTAGGGATTTTATTAACAAAAACTGTTTTCCCCAACAGGCTGTTGCCTGTGAAATGTCAACGTAGATTGTGGGCTTTGCTCATTTTCTATGTACTAGTCGCAAACTTACACCTTGATATTCATAACATGCCCCTTTCAAGCACACCTGACTGTAGCTAATGAGGTAACTTTGGGAAAGCCCCTAGGTCACCTAAGGATAGGGGCTAGTTGCCAGGAGAACTAAACTTGTGACCAGAAAGTTGGAACTTTCAGCCCCCACCCCCTTGATTTCCAGAGAGGGGAAAGTGGCTAGAGCTTGAGTTCAATCACCAATGGCCAATTATTTAACCAGCTGTGCCTATGTAATGAAGCCTCAATAAAAACACCAAAGAATGGGATTCAGAGAGCTTCTGGTCAGTGAACACATGGAGATTTGGGACAAGTGGTGGGCTTGGAAAGAGCCTGGAACCTCCACCATCTTTCCCTGTGTCTTACCCTATGCATCCCCTACATATAGCTGTTCCTGAGTTATATCCTTTTATAATAAACTGGTAACTTAGTGAGTAAAATATATCTCTGAGTTCTGTGAGCCTCTCTAGAATTCAAGGAGAAGATCATGGAAACCTCTGATTGTAAGTTGATCGGAAGCCTAGGTAACAGTCTGGACTTGCAGTTGATATCTGAAATGGAGATGGGGAGCAGTCTTGTAGGAGAGAGCCCTTAACCCGTGGGATTTGATGGTATTTTCAGGTAGTGTCAGCAGTGAGTTGAATTGCAGAACACCCAGCTGCTGTCAGAGAATTGCTCAGTGGTTGGGAAAAACACCCACACATCCGAATTGGTATCAGAATCATACTGCCCAAAGTATTATATTTTTTTTAACTTTTTAAAAAATATTTTAAAAGTGCTTGTTTATTTTTGCGAGAGAGACAGAGCTCCAGCAAAGGAGGGGCAGAGAGAGAGGGAGAGACACAGAATCCGAAGCAGGCTCCAGGCTTTGAGCTGTCAGCACAGAGCCCAATGTGGGCCTCGAACCCATGAGCTGCGAGACCATGGCCTGTGCCATGACACTTAACCGACTGAGCCCCCCAGGTGCTCCCCAGAGTATTGTCTTTAAATAGATAATAACTTTAGTATAGTTATGGGAGAATAACATCTCATATCCCATTCTTCAAGGAAGGCAGAGGGGAAAAGCACAATATATTCTGACCAAAAAAGTTATGGTTAAAATACCATTGTGGTTTAGTTTCGTGGTTTTTTTTTTTTTAATTTTAATTCCAGTGTAGTTAACACACAGTGTTATATTAGTTTCAGGTGTACAATATAGCGATTCAAAAATTCTATCCATCACTCAGTGCTCCTCATGACAAGTGTACTCTTAATCCCCGTCACCTATTTCACCCATCCCCTACCCACCTCCCCTCTGGTAACCACCAGTTTGTTCTCTATAGTTACGAGTCTGTTTTTGGTTTGTCTCCTTTTTTCTTTGCTCATTTGTTTTATTTCTTAAATTCCACATATGAGAGAAATCACATGATATTTATCTTTCTCTGACTTATTTCACTTAGCATTATAATTGTGGGTTACTTCTTAAAAATTATTTTTTGTGCCTTAGGAAAAAACCTGAACTAAACTCACCACAGAAAGGGGTATATAAAGGGAGCATTAAACTACAGACATGTCAAAAATAATCATGGGGAAATAAGGGGATGTCAAAAATTATCATGAAAAATACTGAATCCCCATCCTCATCCATCCACATCCACTAAGTGGTCAAATAAGGGGACATTCCCAAGTCTGCCATCCCTTACCCACCCTTTCAAAATCCACAGAGCTCTGGAAATCCAGAGCACTTTGTATCGTGCATTTGGCAGCAACACCTGAACTAATGTAGGATGCCCATGATTTCATGCATCCTACTTAGCATGAAGGTTCACGTGTTTCACTGCAAGAAACAGATGTATTAATATATTTTATTACAGGGGGCTGCCTGGACTCTTCTGGGGTTTTCCATAATATATGGACTATGCACTAAATTATCTTCCTAAAGTCTCAAAAATCCTGAACTCTGAAACCCATCTATCCCCAAGGGTTTTAAATGAGAGACCGGGAGCTCACACAAGAGGGTCGCACATTCCGCATTCAGGCTCAAGCCAGTGGTTTCAAACTCTGCCTCTGACCCCGAGGGGAAATAGTGTTTTACATTGCAACTCAGAACATAGGTAGACAAACATAACCAAAACCAAGTTTTCACAAAACAATACTTATCCTGACCCTATGCATCTAATAATTTCCACTCCAGTCTATTCTCTTTAACTTAAAACAGTGCTGGCCATGACCTACTAAGGCAGGAGATGCCATCTTTTTTTGCACCAGTAATGATGAAACCGGTGCAAACCAGTTGAAAACCCTTCTCAGAATCATGCTGACAAATGCATAAAGATAAAACACACACAATTATGAAGGAAAGATATTACACTGAAATTCAGCTATCAAAATATGTTTAAATAAGTTGGGAGAAAGCAATACATGTACCCCTTTATTAGTACACATACTGGCTGGGCTTGCAAAGTAACAAGAAGCATCATTGTTACTTTGCAAGATCTACATAAGCAAATGAGGGATGACAGTATCTGTGATTTCTATTGGTGAGAAAGTCACCACTAATTATTCATTAATTATCACCACTATTACTACTGTGGGTTGTTATCTTCATTTATGACTGAAGGGAATGTCAAAAATTAGAAATTTGCAAAAAGAAAGATGTAAGTTTTTCCCACTGAAATTCACACATTCCCAGAATTCTATCCACAACCTTTACGGACCCCAAGGTTAAGATCCTTTGCCATAAATTGATTATGTAACCCACAGATTATGAAACAGGAAGGCTCTAGGCTCTGATAGGAGAAGAACATCTTTTGGCTTAGACCACACTAAATCTGGCTTTGGATGCTCAGAGGCCCCTAATTCCCTGTTCACCTCCACAGGGCGTGGGGTCCCTCGTGCCTCTGCCCTGGCTGGGCTCAGGGTTCTCAAGTGCACAAAACAGATCCTGAAGACAATGGCATATGGCTGGGAAAGACAACCAGTCTAGCCATTGGAAAGAACCAGATAAAGACAAATCGGACAACAGAGGGTTAATCTATTGCCAGCTGCCAATTGCTGAATAAGGTACCTCAACCATAAATCCAATGCTGCTGAAATTCTGATCCATCTTCAGTTCTCATTTTTAGTCCATGGTTTTGTTTTTTGGGTTTTTTTGGTCACTTGTTTGATGACCACCATTTTTTGTGTGTTTGATGGTTTTATGTCCATCCCAATGGTGTATTTACTCCCTGAGGTGAACCAACCACAAGAACTCTTCATTGTTCCCCAAATGAAAACACTGAGATGGGCAGTAGGCAAAAAGGCAAGCTACCTGCTTTCTCAAGGTCTGCTAACACCCCAGACTATTCCTGTTCAAGGAAGGGGCTGATTGGGCTTCTTCCACTCTCTGATAGGACAGCTGGAGGGAGGAGTTTGCCCCTCTTCCCATTTTCTCTGGGCTGGTTCTGGACTCCTGTAACTGCAGCAAAATGTGTTTTGTATTTTGAGAAAGAGCATAAATGGGCCTTGGAGACCTTTGGCTGGAGACAAGCAGATACTTTTACCAAGATGTAAGCAGTAGCAATTAAGATAATAAAAGCAGTTGTTGATTAATGCCACTGTGCACCAGGCACATGGCATGCACAAGAAAGAGTTGTATAAATCTTTCTCACAATCCTATAAGCTCTGCCAGGGCAGGAAATTTCATACACCCCAGAACCTACATGTAACAGACCCATCCAGACAGTGTCCTTGGCAGTCACTTTCTCACACATTGCAATGGGTTTTGCCTACAAGGCAGCTTAGAAGTCCCAGAGAGTCAATGCTCTTCCCCCACCCCAGCAGCCATCAGTGGTGGATAAACGTTGATGGGTAAATGCATTGTTCCCACCTCTCAGGCTGGATAACTCTGACATGGGTTCTACACTCTCGGGGGTTCCAGCAGTGTCAGCCCCAGGTGCCCACAGTGGAAACCTGCTCACTAATGCATGGGTACTGGTTGCCTTACTATCTCACTTCCCCAAGCCCTTCCCAGTGCTTTCTAGAACCACTTCCTAAATAAACTACTTGCACTTACATGCTTGCCTAGGATCTGCTCCTTGGGGAACCCAGCCTAAAACACTATGTTCCAGGAAAGTACCAGGAACACTGAATTCTACAACTGGCTAGTTACATAGCCCTACACTGGGGCTCCACATTCCTGCCCTTGACACAGTTCTCAGCAGTGTTCATAACAGGATTATCTCCCCCTAGATGCATACCCAGGAGACCCTGAGGAGGAACTATGCATGCTGGGAGGTGCTATGTAAGTCACAGGTCTACATAATGCTGTGGATCAGCATCAGCTAAGCCTTCGTGCACGTGGCAGCCAGCCACAGGGTGCCCTACCGAGGGCTGGTGTACAGAGAATGGTAAGGCACGATCATTTCCACTATAACACAGATGTGGTTAAAACAAAGATGAGGTGGCATCTTCCAATCATGCTGTTAGGAACACTAATAAAAGGCTCATGAATTCAGGGTACTCAACAACCTGTGTAAAGGTGCCTCCTGTGCTCACATGTTTATTAGGAGCAGCTGAGGCTCTGAGTAAGCGCTCAGGATCTGACACCCAAAGACAGGCTCTTGCCCCAGCCCTGGCAGCCACTATAAGGGCAGGCTTCACCAATAACTTCACTTCTCTGAGCCTCAGTTTCTCTGCAGTCATCTGGGATCTCAGCACCTTCTTTACAGGTTTGTTTGTTTGCTTGTTTTTCCCCCTTGAGAATTAAAAAGGGACCAGCCTGTATGTGGTCACTTTTAAATGCCTTTTAAACCTGAATTTTTTTTCAATATATGAAATTTATTGTCAAATTGGTTTCCATACAACACCCAGTGCTCATCCCAAAAGGTGCCCTCCTCAATACCCATCACCCACCCTCCCCTCCCTCCCACCCCCCATCAACCCTCAGTTTGTTCTCAGTTTTTAAGAGTCTCTTATGCTTTTAAACCTGAATCTTTAACAAAGGGAAACAGAGACTGGGTGCCTGAGTGGCTCAGTCAGTTGAGTGACTCTTGATTTCAGCTCAGGTCATGACCCTAAGGTTTGTGGGTTCAAGCCCTGCATCAGGCTCTGAGCTGACAGTGCAGTGCAGAGACTCTGTCTCCTTCCCTCTCTTCCCCTCCCCTGCTCCTTCTCCTTCTCTCTCTCTTTTTCTCTCAAAATAAATAAACTTTAAAAATTTTTAAACAAAGGGGAACAGAGATACCCTTTGCATTCTGTTATGTTTCTTTTGAAATTATGCATAAAATTTGCCTTTAATTCAAGCCGTTAAAATTCTCAGGCTGATCTGTTGCTTATCAGTGATGCAATCCTCATCCATCACAGCCAGGAATCTCCAGGAGGCCCACAAAGGGACACACTTTAAGGACTTAATTGTGGAAGGACAACCCCAACTGAGAGACATGAGGTGCTTTGAACTGCAGGGTGGTCGTTACCATACAAGTGTATTGGTTATAGAAATGAGCCAAAGTAGCCTCTGTGTATCGGCTCCTAGGTGGTTTATTTCTTCACTGCAGGCTGAGACCATTAGCTCTAAAGCCTATCATGCCAAACTCAAATTTTTACACATCTAATTATTTAAAAACCAGCCCAAAGAAGCACATTTTTAGCTATTTACAGCCTGCCTGCTTTGCATACCAAACCTCACCCAACAGCTGTTACCCATTGATAAGATAGGCCTTGGCCTCTGCTGCCCCTCAGAGCTCTCTGACCCAGAGACTCCTTACCGTGCTGCTGAGCCATATTGCCTAGACACGTAAGCCCCCTCCCCAGTACCCTTCTCCCTGCCAGGAGGTCCTTTGCCCTCCTCCCTTCTGGCTGGTGGTCCCCATATGCCTCTCTCTGGATAGTCTCATGCTCTGAGCAGCTTCCGCTCTCATGCAACCCTGTCCAAGCACCACCCAATAAAACTTGTGTATTATTGCCTCTCAAGGTCATACCTTTTCCTTGATCAGCTCACGATTCCTCAACCACCACCCTCCCCCCCCCCCCCACACACACACAGAGTATTCCACAGACCAGCAGCATCACCAGGGAGCTTGCTAGAAATGGAGCATCTTGGGCCCCGCCCCCAGACCTACTGAACCAGACTCTGCATGTTAACAAGATTACCACAGTCGTGCACAATGCAGCTACAGATTCCTGTGCACACTGCAGTTGGAGACGTGCTGGGCTAAGAGACTTCTGTTGAGGATAAGCGTAGTAGCCGAGCTCAATGCACTAAAGGGATTTAAGTGATAAAGACATCAACCCCCATTTGAGCTGCTCTCAATTCTGTGAGTATCCAGTAATCCATTTCACTGACCCTTTCTTGCTTTAGAGTCTATTAAACAGGCAGATGTGAAACTTCAGACAGCCAGTATGGCCCCCTTACACAGGGAATGGTTTCTTCATTGGAAACCCTGTGGCTATAGGTCCTGCACACACGTGCCAAACCCACATATATACCCTGCAGTAGGCATGCAGTTATAAGACCAGATATGGCCCCCTCCCCCACTCCCCCCCCCCCCCCCCCCCCCCCCCCCCCCCGCTTCCCTACGCGGGTGCAGGCTACTCATCCAGGGCCTCCTGAGCTACTTTTCTGGGAAAGCAGGGGCGGGGACAAGCCCCAGGTCCCCAAAAGGCACTTAAAAGGAATCTTTTGGATTCTACCAAATCAAATCAAATGATCCCTTGCAAAACACAGTGGGGGGCAGGTGCTAAGAGGCACAAATGGGAGGAGCCAGGAACAAAGGAACCCCTGCCACACAAAGGCAAACGGATCCAGTGAGTGATTCTGAATGAGGCTTGCCTCCTCTCAGGAGCAGGAGCTTTGAGCTCCAGGGCACCATATAGGAGGGGACATCCTAATTATTACCCAGAAAAGCCTGAGACAAGTGCAGTTTGCTTGTGCTTAATAATACATCTGCATTTAGAAAGTTCTACATGCCTACAAACTCTCTAAGTCTACCCAGCAACCGTGCCCCTCTAGGACCTGTAAGTGAATAAAACCTGGTTTTCAAACAAAGAAGGCCAAGACATCCATGCTATGAACTTCACTGATTTTCAGGAAACCAGCTCTGGTCCTGATTCAGTGCTCATTTACTCTTATTTTGTATACCATTCTAAACACCGATGAGATTTGATTTCTCAGCTTATCAATGACTATCAGCAACAGTGTAGAAATAACCCAGAACGACTGGGGTGAGGTTGAAGTAAGGACCTAGTAAAAGCAGCCATCACAGCACAGATAGCACCAACCAGTAAAGAAGTGCCTAAGAACAGCTGACCAGTAAAAAACAAAGAGTAATTAGAGACTATGAAAAGTACCCGCATAAACTCAAACGTATCTGTGGTAGGAACCCTGGGGGCTGATTCTACACAGTCCAGGATGTTCATAACGAATTCCTGGTCATCAGTAATCATAAGTCCAATCACATTTAATTATAGTTAATATTTTCAGTTGAAGAAAGACACTGTTATATTTTATAAACACTTATGTAATCAAACAGATATTTTTAAAACACTAAGGTCTTGACGCTTGTGAGTTTAATTTCAATTTTGTGAAGATCCATGAAAATGCAGTTAGCCCATCCTTCCCCAAGTGTGTGGAAGTACTGCACTGACTTACTAAACATATTAAATCCTGATTCATCTGGTATTCAAGCATTTGGAAGTCTCTGTTAATTGTGTCCACAGCTTCAGGATATCAATTCAGCCAAAGTTAACTGGGCATCTACGGTGTACCAAGCACTGTGTTAGGCACTAAAAATACAAAGATGAAAAAAGAAGTAGGGTCTTCTGTCAAAGACAGTTTAACTTAAGAATGTTCAAATGGTCTTTAAATGATCATGGTATTGGGGGAGGGGAGCATATATTCTACTCAGTATAGTTTGAATTGGGAGGGGAATTTTATGAAAGCTGGATTCCCTGGGAAATGATCGAATGATTTGTGTATGACACAGATGGGGATTCCCTGATATCCTGTATGTTCTAATAGTTGTATTCATCTGGGGATCCCCACTCCAAAAGAAGGCATCCATAAAGCAATGAGAATCTCTCCCCATTTCTTAGCCACAAGGAATAAACAGAATATCAAACCATCTTTAACAACCTTCTCCAGATGAATTGAAAAATTGATTCACCCTACGTTTGCCTGGTAAAAATTGTTGCTAGACTCAGATAATTGCAGAAATGTGGACTCCCCTTGTGCCCAACTTCTGCTGGGATGCAGAGAACCAAGAGAATGTGGATGTCCTGAATCTGCCTCAGCTATATCCTGCCTGACCCCCTTTCAGAGACTAGCACAGACTGAGAAGAAGCCTTTCTCCACACCCCAGGAGGAAAAGATCAGGGGCCCCTGCTTTTCTGAAGCCTCAAGGGTAGCCCTCCTCACAAAGGTGAGTGCTAGAGGGAGGCAGATCTCCATGAGTCTCTCTGTAGCATACACACACACACACACACACACACACACACACCCCTATTGCATTCTAGCCACACAAAAACTTAGACTCACAGTGGTACAAACTACAGCTGAAACTAGTTGAAATAACATGGAGAAGTGAAGACCCATGGAAGCAGAGGCCCTTCTGTAATCCATGGCTCTCTATGTAAGTGTTTGAGATTTTTAGCTGATTTTTCATTGGGAAATTTGCATCAAAATTATATATATATTTTTCCAAACGGTCTTTGTTACCTCTTTCCCTATCAAGGTTCCTCTCTTGGCAAACAAAAAGGAAGTGAGGAAAGAAATAAAAAGAAGGGAAGGACCAAAGAAGGGAAAGTGGGAGAGGAAAGAATGAAGTGAAGGAGGAATGGAGAAGAAAGAACCATTGAGGAAGGTTGATCAGTTCACAGTCTAAAATATTATAGTGAGAGGAAGTGTCAGGTCAGCCTGAAGAAAATACAAGTAGTAACAGCCTGAAACCCTGGCAGGTCCCCTTCCCCATCCACCCTGAAGTCAGCTTTCCCTTCTCTCCATCCTGTCTCCTCCTCCCACACTGATCCCCACCAACCTACCTTCACTGAAGACAAAATCAGAGATGATGTCAAAAGGCTGGATGTGTACCGCAGACAGAATCATGGTAACTGTCTTCTGTGGATCGCTGGAGGCTAGTGAAATGGTCTGCTGAGCTTGACACTGGTAGGACTTCCCAGCTGGGGTGACCAAGGCAGAGAGGTGATGTGAGTTGGCCGTGTGCTTCCCAGCTGCAGGGAAGGCCCAAAACAATGGTTAGGCCCCTACTTCTGGAAGAATCCTAACCTCCTAACCTCCTGTGCCTCTCTCTCTCTCAGTTCCAGAAACCTCTCTGATCCTCTGTGTTGCCGAGCTGGGGCTGGAGCTCTGCAGAGGGCATCAAGTGGTGACAAAGGACAGGCACTCCCCTTCTTTCAGGAGCAGGGGTTCCTTAAACATTGATTTGAAATTTCTTTTCTGGAAAAGGAGAGTGATACCTAAAAACCCAACTTTGTTTACTATATGCAACCTGAAAATGGAGATTTCAAAGAAACAGAACAGTGACGTGGTTTTCCACATTTCACACTGGCCCACACAGAATTAAAGATCTTCAACAAAGCAGGGCTGGTTGCTGGTGCCCTGGGCAGACTTAACACACATATACACTCTTTGCAGGGCTGCACCTTTTTCTCCTTTTCAGGTACATGCTTGTTGTTTTTCCCCCTCTTTCCCTTTTTTGGAGAGGAAGGTATCTAATTTAACTGGGAGAAGTGTTTGAATATGGATTTTGATGAAGAGAAGAAAATGCTCTTTTTACTGCAATGATAAAAAGGGGTGGAAAGGGAGACATGATCCGTACATTCTTTCATGTGCTCAATAAAAATCTTTTCCCAACACCAGTGCCCAGGTGATGGAAGGCCTCATTAGGAGATTACACAGTTTACTAAATAAATAGGTTGGTTAATTAATTAATTTGAATGTGGTCTTTGATGGCTCTTGCACATGTGAACATTCTTATTTGGGGAATGGCTGTTGCTCGTGCCACAATATTTTTGGAGGCTCTGGGAGAGTTGGAGCGATGGGCAGGAAAAGCTAATAAATTAGGACACGGTTCAGAATCTGCTCTGGGGTGACTGCAGTCAATGACTGAAGACCGAGTGTGAGCCATAGGGCCACGAACAAAAAGATACTGCAGGCTAACCGAGAAAAGGAGTCACACTGCCCCTTTTAAGTTTCTGCGCATAAGAAGAAAAACCAGGGTGCAGGGGGAAAAAATTTTAGCTTCTCGGTGCTCCTTTAAAGGACAAATCATGAGATCCTCCTGAAGCAGCCAGGGGGAAGACAGGCCCTCAAGAGATGTCTCATCGAGGATCAGGCTACAGTGACCTACCGGCTGATCCTTAGGCCTGTGGTTCCTTGCTCATCTACAAGGCCTAAAGTCCAGAGGACACGCAGGTGCTCCGCTTCCTCTACCTTGGAGAGAAAGCCCAGGGCTGACGTGGCCTGGGAGCGCAAAGTCAGGATCTGTTTCCATATATTTCCTGAGGAATTTGGTCTTCATGCCTGGGCTCTCTGCAGTGCCCAGGCTTTCCCAGTCTTCCTCCCTAGCTTTGGGGCCTCTACTCACCACTGACTGCGTCTTTAAAATGGGTCTTCTCTAAGGAGTCATAGACAAACTGGACCTTGCTCAACCTCCACGTCGCCTCGGGTCCTTTGGACGCATTATGACTTTCCTGCCAAGAGGGAGGCGCGCGTCACTCGTCCCCGCGGCTTTTAGGTGAGGAAATCCTGGGGGCGGCCCCCGCCCACATCCACCCAGAGGTGGGCAGAGCCTCCTCTACGCGTCCCCCTCTGGGTTACCTTTACAAACAGCATTTTGAGCGCATACGCGCGATCCACCCAGAACACCTGCAGCTCCGACTCGTTGTGGCCACAGCGGCCCTTCACCTCAGCTCCTCGGGTCAGGGAGATGTCGGCCTGTTCCGTGATCAGCTGGGAACACATACGCCCCGCACCCCCTCAGCGCACCCGGCCTCCGCGGGGGCTGTAAAGGGCAGTGCATTCAAACTCGGGGTGGCACGCCTGAGCGCTCCTTTGCGCGCGCGCTCGCAGGTCCCGGAACATGCGGTTAGATGCTTGCTCTGCGTGCAGACCCGGCCGTTAGGGAAGCAGAGAAAGGGGGATTACTTTCAAAGCAGGCAGGGCGAGCAGAAGGCGTTACAAGCCGGAACCCCCATGCAGCATTCGGGAGAAGCCTGCAGGGCACAGAGGGGGAAGGCGGGCGACCCAGGTCTTCCTGGGGCCTTGAAGGGGGATGCCCTTCGCCCCTGGAACCCTAGGAGTAAGCCCGGAGGGAAAAGGTTCCTTACATCGACATAATTGCTGGCCCACACATCATAAGGGACAATAAATTTGGCTGCGAACTCGGCCATGAGACACGTCGTCCCATTTTCCCGCACCACAAATATATCTTTTTCAGGGTTAGTGGAAAGGCCTGAGAGATTTTCCACTTCTTGTTCTGCCATGATTCCAGCCGTTGTATCTGCGGAAAAACAAACCAAAAAAAAAAAAATCCTCTCGGTTCCGGGCTCAGTGAGCCCACGCGTCGCAGGCACAGGGGTGGAGAGATCGTGGTCTGCAGGCTTTGGGGTGATAAAGTTCCTTGCCGGCTGCTGTGCGCTCTGCAAGCCATTTCCCTAACCTAGCGCCGACAATTTCAACTCCGTTGCTGTTAATTTATGATAAAAATAAAATTTTAAAATTTAAATCCTTACTATTTTGTAAGCCGACTGGTCTTTTCCTTCATCTTAGGCTTTTAAAACCAAATCTTTCTTGCCAATGCTCAGACCCCACGAAGCAGGCTCGTATAGCATTCTGTCTGGGATGTGCGGTACAGGTGTGTGGCCCTCTGGGGAATTCCCTGCCTCTGGCGGGAAGGCCCTCCACCCCGCCCGCAAAGAAGAAAGAAAATAACAAAACGTAAGGGCCACATTTTGACCTTAAGCTACTGGTTTTGCTCTGCTCGTTCTATTCTCTGCAAATAGTGCACCCTGCCCTCGCTGTGGCCCAAAAGCTACTCACGGAACAGCATCAGGAGAACTCGAAGTCTATAGACGCTGGAAAAGGCTCTTCCTCGGAGATCCATGCTCGCCGTGCAGCGAATGAGGCCAGATGTGCTGCTGCAGAGGCCGCCTGAGAGGGAATCCCTCAAAGTCGCCGCTGGAGTGAGCCGGGGTGAGCGAGGGGCGGGGGCACCGAGAGGGAGGCGGGGGGAAGCGCGTGTTCTCTGCGCGCTGCCGAAGACTTGGTGGCGGGTGCCGCACCGACCCGTGCAGGCTGAACGCGAGTCGGCTCACTGCGGAGGAACCGACCGAGAGGTGAGGGAGCTGTCCACGGCTGCGAGTACTGAAAGGGATCGGTTGTGTTGCAGGAGTGATTGTTGTGGCTTGGCTAGTGCAGCTAGCCAATGAGATTTGGGGGGGCTAAAATTCTCCCTGAGTCTGTTTCCTGTTCTGCAATTGCATCCGCAGAGATGATTGTGTCCTGAGAAACTTAACAGCACTCTCAGACCTATTCGATATCCCTACTAGGTACAGTTATTAGGTGGTGTAGACATCACATCCTTGGAGTCCTGGTTGCCGAAAATGCCTCTGGTTCCTGAAAGAAAACGGTAGAACACAAATTGTTGCTGCTTTGGGGGAGGAGGAGTAGGCAGAAATAGAGAAGGGAAATGCTATGGCAACAGTTTCCTGCATTTGGAGACATCCCCTTCTCTCCTCTGCTCTCAATGAGCTAATGGATTTAAAGTTAAATTGACGCCTCCCTAAATGAGGCCGTCAGTCAGTGCAGTATTCTGGCTTATTTTCTGTGAGTTCTGCTCTCTGACTGCATGAGGGCTTTAAACTCTGGGGTCATCTACCCTCACTCATTATATTGCGACTTTTCTGCCAAGAAGAATGTAAGTGAACCCGAAGTTTGTGAGGGTTGTCTAGGGTCTCTTAGGACAGTAATGTCACCTACTTTTGTAAACATAGACATTACACACATATTGCTCTATGGCATCCAGTGGGACAAAAAAAATACTACTGGACTAATTCCTATATTTACATTTTTGGTAGCTTGCTTTTTAAAAAATTTCTTGCTTCATAAATCAGAATACAGCTTTTTCAGCAATGAACATGCTTTCCTCATCAATTGTATTGATGTCCAAATATTTAATGTCTTACAGGATATTTAATTATGTGAATAATCAGTAATATAATGTCATAAAATAAACAATATCATATTAAGGGGGAAATTGCAAAGTATTTTCACATGCACTCTCAAATTTTATCCTCCTTACCACCTTAGAAGGAAGACAAGGGAACATTTGCCTTATGGTGGTTGTACACTCCCAAAACTGAGACTCAGAAAAATTAAATGACCTTGCCTAGTGTCACATGGTCAGTTAGAATTAAAATAGAAAAATCACATGCTTTAACTTCATAGGGACCATCTTCATTTTTCCTTATATAATACTTTGACTCCAAAATATACTATATTTTCATTTCCATAAAATCTTTATTCAATGACCAAATAACAAGCTGAAACCCAAAGTCTCTAATAAGATCAATAGCAATTCAAATTATGAAGTAATATTTAAATCAATACTATATTTTATATCTTCATTTTTATCTGGTATATTTCATTCAAGCATTTTTCAAGAACTTTGCATAAATGTTTATATACAGAAGGACTGAGGCCTTTGTGATTGATAAAAGTCAATTATTATGATTGCAATTTGCAAAATTTACATGTCTTGCAATTTGTCACCATAGCAATTGCTATTACACATTTTCCTGTAGTATCATAAAAACTTTGAAAACAATGAGACATATGTAATGAAGCATTTATATTCTCTCTCCCTCCATCTTTCCCTCCAGTACTTTAATGAGGAAAGAAATGGATAGATTTTAGTTTAGTGTTCACAATTTATTACCTTCATGACCTTGTACAGATTATCATTTTCCTCAACTGAAAAACTGGAATAATACCTCAGGGGATGGCTGGTTAGGCCAAGTGAACTAATGAGTAGAACATCATTCAAAACAAAGACAAATTAATTTCATCATAAACATTAACTGAATACCTATTACTTGCACTATGTTTGGTGCTCTGGGAACCCAAAGATAAACAAATACCACTATAGAAGTAGAAGAGATGTCTGTGAAAGATTATGACAATTTTTCTTGTGATACATTATTGCAGATGTCCTCATTTATAGATTATTAAAAGATCAACTGAATTAATTGATGATTATCTGCTTTAATAAGAAAACATAGATGGGAAGTAGCATGGGTCATTAATCTTAAGTTGTTGTAGTTGATTATTGATTTCATTATAAATCAAATGGTCGTTCCTTTGAAATGGTTTCCTTCCATACCTGACATACATGATCTCTTTGTTGACACCAGAGAGTACTTCAAGAGTTAAAAGAAAAAAGGAAGCAGTTTTAACTCTTTCTTCCTGGAAGGATCATCCTCAAAACATACTTAAATTTCCGTTTAGGTGTTTAATCTTAAAGATAGCTTACAAAGATCCATTAACTTATCTATCTGTCCTCAGTGATTCTTATGTTGCAATAACAATTGGATCATTTTTCCTACAACTTTCACCTACATTAATTAAATAACTTTCTAATCAAGCTTTAAAAAAATCTTCACTTCTCTGAAATCAGCAAAGAGCAAGTAAAGCTCACCATTAAATCATATTTTAAGATAGTAACAAGGTTTTCCAAAATTTGTTCCATTCTTCATTTATTGAATGGGAGAGAAAGTAGGAGAAGCTAACATAAACAAGTACACTCTTGTGGATAACGGTTGTGTCAATTTTCATTATTGCTGCTGGTGGTCAAAACAAAATGTCAGTGGTAAGTGTAACCCATGCATGTTGCCCTTGGAATCTTCTCTAGATCCTCTATGTCCTTCAAAGGATTCTTTTCAATTTGTGTACTTACTTATTTGGATTGGCCTTAATGAATCACATGCCATTGGGTGGTTACTATTTCACAGTAGTGGAAGAAGAGGCTCCTGTGTGTCTAGACCTTTCAGTTTAGATGGGAGAATAGAAGAAGATACATGAAGATGTAGACTTGTGTGGCACAAGGTGGGCATAGACACACAGAAAAAGGTAAAGTAAGACAGCCATCCCCAGGGTGGGGTAGAACTGACCAAAGGAGGCCTCTTGGAGAAGGTGGGTTTTGAAAAACGTGGACAGATTGACCTGGTATCAAGGAAGACAAGGAAGACAATTGCCCTTGGCACTGCTAATGTAAGAAATATATATTAAATAGGAAAGCCAGTACAAAGATGTAACTCTTCATCCTTCCAAGTTTATCAATTTGCATTAAAGAAGAAGTTAGACCCAGAAGTTCACAACCGTTTATAGACTACATAGTCTCTATTTAATGTCTTTATGTGATAATATGCCCTACATATGGTATGCATATGCAAACCTTATTCTAAAAAAAATAAATATTCAAATTGTTAGGTGTATCTCTTAGTCACACAAATAATTGACTTGGATTTGTAAAACCAAGCAAAAAATTACAAAAATCAGAAAAAATGCTGATTAGAAACCATATTTGTGAACTTCAAAAGGGGAAAGCTAGGCTTTGTTACAGCTAAAATTTGGCTTGTTGATGTTTCAGTCCACTTTACAGTGAAATGTAAAAATGTACCCTGGCCCTATTATCCCCCAACTCTTCCAACACACACACACACACACACACACACACACTGGGAGAACACAAGGATTAACGAAGCAGGGATAATTTAACTAACCTGGACAAGGTGCACAGAGATGTCAAGCTGGAATTACTACTTACCAAAACCTTTTCTTGTATTCAGCATATCACTGAACACTTATTTAATTTAATTTATTTACTGCCTTTCAAACCCTTTCTAGGATAGAAACCCTTTTGGATAAGAACTGAAAAGTAAGTGTACACACGAATATTTTGTGCAGAAGTTTCCAAACCCTAGAATATTTGCAAAGAATGAGAAAGTGAAGCGTGCCTCTGATGCACTCAGCTTGCATGACCTTGGTAAAATTTCCCTCATCCTTTCTTTTCATTGGTCTTTCCTGCACCTACTTTAATGAAGCAAGAGCTGTTTCTGCAATGAGGGTAACCAGTGGAGGAGACAAGGCACCAGAATAATGGCTCTTTCATTGGCAAAGTATGTTTATGCTAAGTCCTTAGGAAATGTCCTTTTATGGGTTCATTTAGAATAAATGCCTTCACAGAGGAGAAAATGCGAGGGGGGAGGGGAAGACAAAGTCCATAAAGCAAACCCTGAATAAGCAGATGGTAAGGCTTGGTAGTCATTCCTGAAAAGTTCAGTAGCAAATGAGGCAGTAATTAGTTAACCATTTTTAAACTTGTTTTAAGTTAGTTACCACTAAGTTTCAATGCGTAAGATTTAGGCCTTGGAGTACAGCCCTCTCTGCTTTCCTAGCAGAGAGGAAAAGCTTAACGTGGGAGCAGGGAACTTCTCTGCAAAACAAAACAAAACAAAAAACAAACAAACAAAAACAAGAGTCAATGGAGAAGTTTTAAAATTATTTAAGGAGTGTTTCTCTGCAAGAAAAACAACTACCTCCATGTGTCTCAGGGTTAGGCAAGCTCATTTAAAATAGTTTGCTGCCTGAATTCTCAGATGCTGCAATTCCTTAAAATCATGTTACCAGCATCTCTGGTCCCCCAGTTAACTACTCTTTTAATTGCCTATTTGAAGTTATCACTTGAAGATGTGTTGGGACTAAGGACAATTTATATTAATTGCCTCTGGGAGGGGAGGGTGAGAGTGGGGTGGCCAGTCTGTTGTGCTTTGAAGGAAGCATTGCTGGACAGAGCTGGAATTCTGGAATGCCCTCAGGTGTTCTGATGTTGTAGGTTTGGGATATGTCTGTGACTTTTTTGTGAAAACACTGCAAAGATGCTCCAGTAACCAAGAAAGAGAAAGAGGAAGGAGTCTTCGGTGTATTGCAAAGGTGCTGGAATGGCAATCTAGAAAGCAATATGCTAGTTATTAAGAGCGACAATTTCAGGGCAGTAGCTCCGAAAATGCCTTTCCTAAAGGAATCCCTCCAGGACGAAACACAATGCGTCTCTTAGTGACCTTAGTTGAGAAGTGATCTGAGCAATTCCTTCAGGGAAAAACATGCTGTGAATTCCATTATTAAAGCGTACTGTCTCAGCATGGAAGAAGTGTGCGCTGGTCAGGGCACATGGCCTGTGGCCTGTGTCAGTACCTTGGGGTGGCACCGATGCAGGAGAGCCCGGTTGCTCCGGGTTTGGAGCTTCGGCGCCCAGGCTGCAGACTCCAGACCTGGGAGCTTCTGCCTGAGCAAAGGGAGATGCGCGCCACTGCGGGCGTCTAGCTGCCTGCGCCCAGAGCTCGCAAGGACCTCAACCTGAGAAAGACACTGGAGCCTGGCACCTGGGTTGGACTTCTGACACATTGGCGCAGCTGCTCCAGGTCTAGACATGGGATAGAAAAACCCGGTCCAGATGCAAAGATCAAGTCCACACCGGCTCCAAAGCCGGGATAGGGGGATCAATTACAAGGGTGCTGGGGCTGAGCAAATTCGGCCACAGCGACCGAACCTGCGGGGTCTTTTGTGTCTGGGCGTGGAGGGTCGTTAGGACTAGAAAAAGGAGAAAGAAAGTTCCTAGCAGAGAGCGTGTCCCTGCCTCTCCGGAGACCTTCTTCGCAGCTCCTGCGCCGCACAGGAAGTCTTGCCAAACCCGGTGTTGGAGCGAGGTAGGTGGGCTGTGAGACCCAGGCGCTCTCCGATCCTTGGGCCTCTCGGGTCCTTCCTCCATCCCGAGAAAAGTCGGGAGACTCTGAGGGGGGTGTAGGATGCTGAACTTGGGGAGAGAGGAGACCTGTTTACACAGGCATCCCTTTCTTTTCTTCCTGACCAAACCGCCAGCGCTGTATCCGCACCGGAGGAAAATGCCCCGAAGTGCCCCAGCGGTCTGGATTCCAGAAGAGAAGTCGTGAGGATGCGCGCTGCAGGGCCAGGGGTGCACGGGGTATCACGCCGCAGCTCGGTCCTCGGACAATTCTGGGACCCGCGCGAGGTTTCCCAGACGGAGAACGGATTCTGCTGAGAGGAGATCGAAGCTGAGACAGCACACGAGGCCCAAGTGGCGCGCAGACAGCTCGGGGCGAGCACCCGGGAGCAAGCGGTTTCTGCGGGCCGGACTGGCGGCCGCCCTGGACCCGCAGGTTCCGGACCGGGACGAGAAGGTCAGTAGGTGGACTGGCTCATATGGCCAGGGCTGTGAGGTTAGGTTCGACTTAAAAAAAATTTTTTTTTAAATCAATCAATCAATCAATCAATCTGGGTAAGGGGTGGGGAGCAGAGGGCATTCCCCACCCCAGGCTGCAACTGCAAAAAAAGCCCAGGCTTCTTCTGCCTTAACGGGAGTCCCCAGGGACAATGGGGAGGGGGCAGCCTCTCAGCAGCAAATCTCGCGCCCAGACGATACTCCTGCGCCCCTTCCGCGGATCCCGCCTGGGGTGCAGGTCCAGTCTGCCGGCAGGACGCAGGACCGGCTTTCTGGCGGCTCCAGAGGGCGTCCTGTCAACACCTCTCTCCTCTTGGGTGGACAGGGCTGGGTAAGAACTCTGGGAGGCCCCACACCAGAAGAGCACCGTGGATACCCTCCTCTTAGTCCCCTAAAAATAAAAACAACATTAAATCCCCTATAGTAACACGAAAAATAACATTAACCTTCGGATATTTCTGTATGGCGAACCTATGGTTATCTTTTAATTCAAAAGCAAATTTGCGGGTGCCTCAGCTTTCCCCTGCCTGTGAAATGCCCCAGGCCCCTGCCACCCCAGGTCTGGCGGTCTGAGGTATCCCCCCGCCCAGCAGCCCAGGTGGAACCCGCAGGTGCTGTCTCTAGGCCCAAATCTGTGTCCTCCCCGGGACGTTCTTTGTGTTTCTAATTATCCCGGGACATTTTTTTTTTTTTTTTCTTTCAGTGTCAGAGAAAGAGTCAGATCTATGGAGGTTGTAGCCACGGCCTCGGCCACAGCTTCGGGAATCCCAAGCCAAACCAATGGGCCTTGGAGCCCAAAGCACCAAAGCCACCAAAAGCAACGTTCGCCAACCTCTGTCACCCGGAGGTCGGGAGCCTCGGTGGCTGCCGCCGCGCCGTTACTCCCGGGTGACTTTGCGAAACGCACAGATGGGGACGCCTCCGGCCCGGCACGCAGGGCCGGCTGATGGATCGTCTCATTTCCCGACTTGATGGGCCGGAACCTGGGGTGGCGGGGCTGGGGGAGGGGGCCGTCCGCGTCGGGACCCAGCCGGATGGCCGCGTGGGCCGGGTGGGAGGCTCTGGCCGCCGGTTTTGGGTTGGGGGATGAGGGTGCGACAAACAGATCTTAGAGAAAAACCTCGAATCCCCCCCCGCCCCGCCCCCTCTGTCTCCGTCCCCAACACGAAGTTATCCCTTCCTCCTTTTTCTGTTTTGGGCACAGGCGCCGCGTCCCAGGTCTCCGGGGACAGCGTGACTGTGAGTGCGGTGGCGGCTCTCCGGGGCTCCGGGCCCCGCCTCCTTCCTTGGGCGTCCGCGTCCGCCTGCACCGCGCTGTCGGCATCCTTTCCTGCGGGTGACTGCAGGAGGGCAGGACTCAGGAAGGACCCTGTGGGGGGAGGGTGTGAAAGCCGCAGGGGGTGAGGGAAAGCTTTCATTCCGGGTCCATCTAAAGTCCAATTCTGGCCTCGGACTGGGAATTTTGGAGAGAGACAGAGGGGCAGGGGTGGAGAGTCAGGGTAGCGGCGAGGGGTGTTGTAGAAGGGAAAATGCACACCGAGCAGCTTGCATCCCGGCTGTCCTACCCTCCAGGGAGACCTAGAAAGACAGGAGCCTCGGGGAGAGACAAAGTCGGCGTCCCTGTCCGCGCACCTCTTCCAAGGTTCAGACAGGCCAGGCGCGTGAGGAAGCAAGGAGCGAGGGGAGAACGCGAGGCTGAGCTTAGGCGAGGTGAGGACAACTGAAGGGGAGATGGGTGGCATCACTGGGGTTCCTGCTTCAGGGCCGTAACTGTGGGGTGTTTTCCTTTCAGCTTGCCAGAATTTCCCCCAGGTCTCAGGAGCAGGAACTCCCGGCTGTGCTCCAGGTGTTCATCCCAGGGCCTCAGGCCTGCCATGAGGAATCCCCGTTCTGGGCGTGCATTTGGGTTCGGTAACCTGCCCTACTCCCCTTCTGCTGGCCAGTGGACCACTCTGAAGGCCCCTCTGGCCAGGAGCCTGCCACAAGGGTCAGGGCATCCAGCTAGTGCACTGCCCCAATACTAAAGTGTGGTCTGTGGACCCTTAGCATCTCCCCCACCTGGCTGCTGCACAAGCTCCGGCCTCACCCGCCGCACTGCAGCAGAACCTGCGTGTGAAAAGGTTACCTAGGGGACTTGTACACCTCTGCAGCTGGAGAAGCCCTGGCCTAATTTCCAGAGCCCGAGTTGACTCCTGCTGACTCCACACAGTGTGTCTCCCGCTTCATCTTCATCATCTGTCCAGTGAGAGGTGTTTCTGAGGTCCCAGGGCAGCTCTGCAGCAACCCCTGAAACCACTCCACCCCAAGGAAATGAAAATCGCTAGTTAGTGGAGCCTGGCAGGAATGCAGTTTTAAGTGTCCCCAAATGATTCTAATAGCCAGGAAGAACTAGTAGAGAATTAACTCCCTTTGCAGATCAGCTGAGATATGCCCTGGAGCCTACACAATACTGTGAGTACAATGCTTCAGACCCCTGGGCTCTATAGCCAGATTCACTCTGGCGCCAGCAGATGTGGCCTTGAGC
This sequence comes from Felis catus, assembly GCF_018350175.1. NCBI lineage: Eukaryota > Metazoa > Chordata > Mammalia > Carnivora > Felidae > Felis > Felis catus. Next base: position 35,410,353 of record NC_058370.1, on the reverse strand, counting down.
CGGCTAATGAGCCTTGCGGTGCCTCCGTTTCCTTACCTGTAAAATGGAGTTGATAATAATGCTCTACCACAAAGAGCGGGGTTCGGGTTTAGAACCAAACATTTAGAATCAATTTCAATAAATCTTAGTTTATAATGCCAAATAGCTCAATCTCTCATTTTAAGCCCAAATCACAGGCTACTTATTTACCTCTCCCCTCCCCCACCCCAAGGGGCTTTCTTCCAGGGCTCAAAGTCTTGCTTTGGCTTCAATATTCACGTCTATTTCTCAACATTTTAAACATGAAAACTAACATTTTAAATCGCTTAGCAACTTACTCAACCTGATTTTCTGCAAAGTTGATTTTGCCACTTCCAGAAGTGCTAGTAAAGTATGCTTTTAGCTGTGTGGCTCACCAGGGAAGCTGCTGAAGAAAAATACCTGGAGGGCTTGTTAGGAACAGATGGCTGGGCTCCACCCAGAGTTGCTGATTCTGTGAGTCTGGGAAGGGGCTGAGTAATTATGTATCTAACAAGCCCCCAAGTAATGCTGATGCTTCTGGTCAGAGGGAACCACACTCTGTGAATCACAGTGCCAAATGAACGGTCTGCTCCAAGCCTGGTGGAAATCTTACAGCAGCACGGTCCATAGAAATATAATGCAAACTACAATTCTAACTTGAAACGTTCTGGGAGCCACATTTCATTCTTAAATTGTTATGTATTTATTTTCTATTGAAATATATTTGACATATAACCTTGTATAAATTCAAGGGGTAGATATGTTAATGTGATACATTTATATATCGTAATATGACTGCGGTTGTAGCAATAGTTAGCATTTCTGTCACGCCATATAATTATCGTTTCTTTTTATGTGGTGGGAATAATGAAGATCTAGTCCCTTAGCAAGTTTCATGATGATACAATATTGTTGTCTATATGTGTGGTCTGGATCTCCAGGACTTATATATTGACTAGTTGAAAGTTTGTACCCTTAAACAATATCTCTTCTATTCCTACTCACTGGTAATGAATCACCATTCTACTCTCTGTTTCTATGAGTCTCATAGCCACGTTTTAAAAAGTAGAAAAGAAAAGGGTAGAATCAATTTTGAGAATAGATTTTATTTAATGGAATATATCCAGAATTAACATTTCACCATTGAACTAATAACAAACACTGATGAGCCATTTTATTTTGTTTTTTTTTTTTTTGTAACTTTTTAAATGTTTATTTTTGAGAGAGAGACACACACAGAGTGCTAGTGGGGAGGGTCAGAGAAAGAGGGAGAAACAGAATCTGAAGCAGGCTCCAGGCTCCAAAGTGCCACCACAGAGCCCTAAGTGGGTCTCGAACTCACAAATGGTGAGATCAGACCTGAGCCGAAGCTGGACACTTAACCTACTGAGCCACTCAGACGCCCCCTGATGAGCTATTTTATATTTTGTATTAAATGTAAATGTACTTTGTATTTTTGTATTAAATGTTTTAAATCTGGTATTTCTAATCTGGAATAGCCACATTTCAAGTACTCAACAGTCACACAAGTCTGGTGGCTTCTCTAGGAGACAGGCATGTCTAGAGAATTCTTTCAACTGGAAAGAGATGGACATGAATTTCATTCTTCCAGGCCATGATATTACTGGTGTGATGATCAATCATGTTCATGTTCTGAAAGGATGTTTAGGGGACATCTCTTGTTTTGCTTCCCCAAGCTCCGGCATCCATGTTCTTTAACTATATCCTACTTTGCTAGAAGGAAACCCTATCTCTAACTCAGCCCATGGGATCCTGGCACTCTTTTTTTTTTTTTTTTACATTTATTTATTTTTGAGACAGAGAGAGACAGAGCATGAACAGGGGAGGGTCAGAGAGAGAGAGAGAGACAGCATCTGAAACAGGCTCCAGGCTCTGAGCGGTCAGCACAGAGCCTGACGGCAGGGCTCGAACTCATGGACTGCGAGATCATGACCTGAGCTGAAGTCGGATGCTTAACCGACTGAGCCACCCAGACGCCCCAATCCTGGCACTCTTGAATCTGCTATTGATTTCTGATTTAGGGATCAATATCTGACTTTACAAAGGAGGATGAGGTATTTCCCAGGTCTTCTTGGGAAAGGTATTCTTGTTCTCCTCTGGACTTAGTTAAGAGAATATAAGGTCTGGAGCTGCTAAAGGTGACAATTTGAACTTCTGTCATGAAGAAACAAACTTTCTAGTAACATAGGGAAGATCAGAACTGAGAAAGTGAGCGAGAGAAACCAGCCCATGGGACTTGATTCCTTAACTCTGCCCTACTTAAAAGCCAGCTGTGATTCAGCCTATCTATTCTACCTTTTAAAAGATAAGGAGGGATTCATTTTAGAAGATTGTAGGTATCACAAGCTGGGCTAGAGTGGCAATTTGCATTTGTCGGACAGCTTACTCTATCATTTAAGCCCTTTGATGCATTATTATTTTCTAAACAACATTAGCAGGAATGTAACTTTTAAGGTAGCAGTCCATTTTGGGAGTCCTTTTTCTTAAGAATGTTCTGTGTATGAGTTGCAATCTATTGTGCCTTGACACTAGGAGGCTTGATAAGAGATCAGGATCTGATGTGGTCCAAAAGGCTGCTCTTCACTTTCCCTTTGAAATAGACCTTCACAGGAGTATGGATGAACACAGGTATTGTTCCTTGTTAAGTGGCTATAATAATACATTTCACACACCTCTGACTATAGCTGAATAGCATTATATTGTGGTTATTTTTCTATTTTCTCTGCTAGACAAGAATTCCTTGAGGGCAAGGATCACATTTAATACATCTCTGTATTTTCAACACCTACAATAAGGTCTGGAACCCCACGGATGCAAAGTAAGGTTTTCTGATTTACACAGTTCTGTCAAGGCTTTGTTATTTCCCAGAGTCACACTGCCCACAGGTACATGGAAGTAAAATACTTGGAAATCATCATATTCTGCAAGTATCTGTACATTACCAATGGTTGATGTCCATTATACAAACAAACATTTGTGGGTATTTATCAGACTGTTCTAAGCTCTATTCTAAACAGACCAAGACACTAGGCATTTTCCTGTCTTTAGACTTTTCCCCTACTATTCCTTCAACCTGGAATTCTCTGGTCACCCCCTCCATTTGTCCATGAATCTGTCACTCACCTCCCTCACATCTGTCTTCAAATGTCCCCGTCTCAGAAAGGGCTTCCCCGGACATCCTGTTTCCAAAGACACCCTGTCTCTCCTGACAGCTATACCCCTCATCCTACTTTGTAGCTTAATTTTTCCCCATATAACATATCACTTTTTTTTTAACCTTTCTGTATTTCATCGAGTCTAAGGTTGTCATGTTATTGTAGAAACACACTATTATTTTATGCACCACTAAGAAAACATGCCAATTAAGCCATGGTATGCCATCAATTAAGACTTATTTTGACTTCAGATCCTAAAAGTGAGGGACAAACATGTGGTTTTAAATCAATAAAATACAGTACTATGAAGTACAGCCATTTGCATTATTGTCTGGCCACTTTCAGTAGAACAAGTGTTTTGATCTTTTTTTTTTAAACTTCTAATTTCTTAATGCCTTAAATACTCACTAAAACATAATAATCATTTAAAACTTTGTTGAATGTGGAAAGATAAAGCCTGTTTCTTTAGAAGTGAGACCAGAGATCAAGAAAATAGTTAAGAGGCACTTGGGTGGCTCAGTTGGTTAGGCGTCCGACTTTGGCTCAGTTCATGGCTCAGGTCATGATCTCGAGAGTTTGAGCTGTGCTGACAGCTCAGAGCCTGGAGCCTGCTTCAGATCCTGTGTCTCTGCCTCTCTCTGCCCCTCCCCTGCTCACCATCTGTCTGTCTGTCTGTCTGTCTCTCTCAAAAACAGATAAACATTAAAAAGAAAAAGAAAAAGAAAAAGAAAATAGGAAACAATATAATAAATGCTTAAGTGGAAGATGGCAGGAAATTTTCTTTGGAAGCTGAGAGAAATGTGTCTCCGTTAGCCTGGCAGTGGGGAGGCTTCCCAGGGGAGGTGATGGTCAAGCTAGTCTAGAAGGGTATAAGAGGCACATACTATAGGGGAGGATTTCCCAAGCAGAAGGAATAGGGTCAAGGCCCAGGATATAAAGGAGTACAAAAGTTAGGAGAACCAGGGGGTATTCCATATGACCAAACTGTGTGTTGTGTCTAAAGCTGCGGTTCCTAAACTTGAGCATGCATCAGAATCACCTGCAGGGCTTGTTAACACACAGATTGTTGGGTCCCACCCCCAGAGATTCTGATTCAGTAGGTGTGTGGTGCAGCAAGAGAATTTGCATGTTTACTAGATTCCTAGGTTATGCTGATGCTGCAGGTACAGGGACCCCATTTTAAGAACTGATGGAGTAGGGGGTGGGGCTGGAAGGTTAGAGAAGGGATCAGTCATTTCAACTTGGGTACCATGGCTTGGAGGCTGCCATAAGCTGACCTGTGGTGTGGAAATGATTGAGGGGTGGAGGAAAGTAAGGGGCTCTTTTATTTCTGAATACAGCTTTCTGAGATGTCAGTGAAAGTGTGTGCAGGAACTCTTATATAGTTTCATAAGTTCAGGGGAAAGTCAACAGCTTTTTTGTGGATTAGTTTGCCCTCTTGTCCTTTAGAGGAGCCTGGTACAAATGACATGTAGTGTATTTGTTCTCTTTCAATGTTGTCATGGGACAGGCCCAGAAGGCATTAAAAGTGATTTTGCGACTAAAAGTTGTGAAAAGTGAACATTTTGGGAATCGAATGTTTACACCAAACACGAGATACAGAACAATTTTAAAGAATCACAGGTTGGGGTGCCTGGATGGCTCAGTTGGCTAAGCATCCAACTGTTGATCCGACTCTTGATTTCTCACATTGGTTCAAGAGATTCTCTTTCACCCTCTCTCTGCCTCCTCCCCTTCTTTCTACTCTCAAAAAAAAAAAAAAAAATCACAGGTTAGCTGGAAGTTGCTGCAGAGAATTTCTGCAACCAAATTATTGTTCCAATGAGGAACCCAAGACCCAGGGAGATAAAGTGCTGGGATACAACTCCCCTGCTTCCAGCTTTGATATCCCCATCAGTAAGAGTGAAAACAGGGCCCCAGAACTTGGGCTCTTGGCCAGACTCCCTCGTCCTTACATACTCCTCAACACTCACAGCCTCATGATCACCATCTTCCTGGAAACCACTAAGACTATTCTCAAGGTCAGACACCCCAGGGCACTAGCCCCCCACCCCAGCTGCTTCTAATATGGCTCTGAAAACCCCCTTACTGATGTCATTTTCCCTCTCCACCCCCATATTCTGAAACTCACTATCAGCATTTCCCATAAATCCTTAATTTCTCTGAAAATTCCCCTCACCTGCTTGCTTTAGCTCAGATGGGGATCTCATATGAGGACACCACTCTCTGTGCATCCCTCTCAAGAGAGGGCTGTACCCCCAAACTCCCCATGCTGTGTTTGAATATGGATGTGTGTCTTCTTTACTCCTCCTTGCTGTCTTCCCAGATGCTTCTCTTCTTTTTTTCTAACTTCCTTATTCCCCCAGCTTTGAATTTGATGTCATCAGATTGTAACTCCAGTACTTTTTCTCGTACCACCATGCACTGTCACCCCCTGACCCAAACCTGGGGCATGTTCTCATTCCCTGGATATGTTAGCTATTGACTCACTATCACCCTCTGTCATTCCTACATCTTCTTGGTGGTTTTGGTGTCCATTGAAATGACTTTCTAACAGCAAAGCCTCTAGTTCCTCAAGCTCCTGTCTACCAATGGTCTTGCCATGTCTTCCCTCAACCACTTAACCCACATTCCAATTTTATTCCAGTCCATGCTCCATTTTTATGCTTCTCTTCATAGCACAGCTCTTTGAAATAATTGCCGACACCATCTCCACATTCACTCTTACCATTCTCTTGAACCTGCTTCAGCTGGGCTTATTCCCATAATCCACTGAGGCTGGTCTTGTTGAGGTGTGATGGTCTTTTGATGTGTCAGCTAAGTTAGGCTAGATTATTCAATCCAATAGCAATCTAGGTGTTGCTGTGAAGATATTTTGTAGATGTGATTAAAGCCCATGATCATAATCAGTTGATTTTAAGTCAGGGAGATAGTTGAGGTAATCTGGTGGGCCTCATCTAATCAGGTGAAGGACTCAAGTCTTCTCCGAAGGAAAAAAAAAAAAACTTTGCCTGTGAACACAAGCTTTATCCCATGCCTGAGATTTCCAGACTATCTTTCCTGATGACCTGCCCGATGGAGTTCAAACTTGCCTAGACAACCCTCACAATTGCATAAGCCAATTCTTTGCAAGAAGTCTCTTAATGTGTATCTTCTACTATTTCCTCTTTTCTGGTTGAATCCTAACTGATGTATGAGGTTGTTCACGATTTCCAAGTTGCCAAATCCAATCACAAATTCTTGGGTTTTACCTGACCTATCAGCAAAATTTGACACAGTGATCATTTCCTCATCCTCGAAGCATTTTTGCCTTGGCCTCCAGAGCACTGCCCTGTCCTGGTGAGTCCAGCGCATCTCTGGCTTCTTCACAATTTCCTCTGGTGGTTACTCCTCATCTGTCCTAACTGTTAATATTGGAACGCTCAGTCCTCAAATCTATTCTCTTCTCTTCCTACACTTAGTTATATCATTCCATCTTGTTTCTTTAAACGAAATGTGTATAGCGATGGACCCAAATGTTCACCTCAAGTAAATCAAATGCCTACTCAGCATCTCCACTGGGATATACAAAGGCATTTCCAACGTAACATGTTCATGATAGTTAATTTTATATGTCAACTTGGCTAGGCTGTGCTGTCCAGATGTTTGGTCAAACGCCAGATTAGAGGTTGTAGTAAAGGTATGTTTTAAACATGTGATCAACATTTAAATCACTAGACTCGAAACAAAGCAGATTATTCTCATAATGTGACTGGGCTTCATTCAATCACTTGAAGGCCATAAGAGAAAAGCCTGAAATCCCCTGAGGAAGCAGGGGTTCTGCCTCCAGACTACCTTCAAAACACACACACACACACACACACACACACACGCTCTACTTGTTCTCTTTCTTTGGAGAACCCAGACTAATACAGTGTCTCAAACCAAACTTCTAATTTCCACCTGCCCCCACTTCCTAAATCCCCGCTACCTCCCAACTTTCCTCACTACAGTTAGCAGCAACTCCAGTTATTCAGATACCACATTCAATTCATCAGCAAATCCTGCCATCTCTCCTTTCAAACTAGATCCATGATCTGACCACTTCTCACCATCTTTATTGCTATCTCCCTGGTCTCTGCCACCATCACCACTTACCTGGATAAAAACCTAGTTAACCCTCTGTTTGTGTCTTGCTCCTCTCATAGCTTTTCTTTACATGGACTCAAGAATGACTCCACGGTGTAGGTAAGACCATGTCACTCTCTTTTCAAAACTCTGAAGCGGCTTCCTGTTTCATTCAGATGAAAAAACCAAGTCTATACGGCTCTATATGACGTGGCCACTATTGCCTCTTCTACAATCTCTCAACCTCCTCATTCTGTTCACGTTCTGGACATTCTCCTCCCTCAGGCCCTTTGCTCTTACTGATCCCTCTGTTAGAAATGCTCATCACTAATGATGAAGTTTGGCTGTAAAAGATGGAAAACCCCAAATAACTGTGGCTTAGACAAGATAGCAGTGTATTTCTTTTCTTTTTAATTAAGTAGTCTTCATGCTCAGTATGGAGCCCAATGTGGGGATTAAACCCTAAGATCAAGACCTGAGCTCTGAGCTGAGATTTAAGAGTCCGACACTTAATGGACTGAGCACTCTGATAGCAGTGTATTTCTGTCAAAGAAAAATCCAGGGATCATAGCTCTAGGGCTGGTAGGCTATTCTGTGGTCTCAGAGACTCAGTTTTCTCCAACCTAGAAAGGATTTCATTCTCAGACCTCCTAATGGTCGGGCCACCATGAAGGAGCAAAAGGTACAGGAAGAAATGGGTCAAAAGAGAGACAACTGATAATCTTTTAAGGAAGGTTTACTAAAACTTCCTCTGTATACTTCCTTGGACATTCCATTGCCTAGAATGTAATCACATGGTCATACCTTGCTTTAAGGGAGCCTGGGAAGTGTGGTATTTATTCTGGGGAGACATGAATCTAATGGAAACTCAGAAGTTCTATTCCTAAAGAAGATGGACAGAAGGATATTGAGAGAAATGCCAGCAATCTCTATCTCAGCATCTATTAACAAGGGATAGATGCCCAGTGGGGCTTGGAGAAAGTGGTATGAAATTAGATTGGAGAGACAGGTAGATGTGGAAGATTATTTCTAATGACAGTTGCCAAATATTCCTCCCATTCTTGAACATTTATGTCACTCCTCTAATCAAGAGGCATATCTATCTTCACCGTCCCCCACCCCTTGAGTCTGGGCTGACCTTGTGACTTGCTTTGACCAATAGAATGCAGTAGAATTGATGTTATGTGTTTTGGCTTGGGCTTTAAGAATACTGGTAGCTTCCTTTTCTGCCCTCTTGAGATTCAGCTGCCAGAAAAAGACACTCGAACTTGCTCACTAATACTGAGAGACCCTGTGGAGAGGGAGAGGCCAAGCCAGCCATCCTGGCTGAGGCACCAGGCATGAAATCTGTGTTGGACATTTCAGTCCCAGATGGGTTCCCAACCAAACACAGCCATACAGATGATCCTAGCCTATACCAAATGGAGCAGAGAATGGACCAGCTGTTCTTTTGTTGAACATCATGAAATATAATAAACTGTTACTGCTTCAAGCACTAAGTTTTAGGATGGTTTGTTATGCAACAATAGATAACTGAAATAGCAGGGGTCAGATCATGCAAAGGTTTATATTCTCAAGAAAGGTGTTTGGCTTTTATTTTTAGTGCAGAGGGAAGCATTAGAGGACTTTAAATAGATCAGTTACATGATCTGATTTATACTCTAAGAAGGTTACTCTGCTATTGCGTGGAGAAAGGGTTGTAGGGGCTCAAGAGTGGACAGAAATGAAGCCAGGAAGCTGCTACAGTTGTCAAAGTGAGAGCTGGCAGGTGATGGTGGCTATGACCAGGGCAATTAAACCAGTAGGGCTGAGAAATGGTTCCATCCCACAAATATTTTAGAGGAAGAGCCAAGAATACTTATTTATTGATTAGACCAAGGGACAACAGAAAGAGAGTAAGAAAAATTGTTCTTAGATTTTTGACCTGAGGTTGGGAAGACAGTAATACCATTAATAACTAAAACATGGAAGAGCAGGTAAAACAACAACAACAACAACAACAACAACAACAAACCCAACAATTAGGAATTCTGTTTTGAGTAAGGTAAGTTTGAAAGGCCTGTTATTTATCCAATGATGGCTCTAAGTGAGGATCAACAAGGAGGAACTACTGAACATGTGAACTAATGACACTGATGACTAAGGATCTTTCTTGCTATTTCAAGGTAGGGCTGTGTTGCTTTGCCCTGCCCCTTAGTTTAGAGTTCGCTTTCTCATACATGTGTGCAAAATATTGGTGAACCCAAATATTAGACTTCCACATTGGGAAGTGAATTTTACAAAGCACATTGTCCTTGAGACATAGTTTCACGACTTTCTTGGCAACTGGCATGCACACGCAGTGGGCCTGGGATGATTAATGGACAAGATTGTTCATGACCCACTTCTGGGCTATTTCTTCCATTATAAACCCTTCAAAATCTGTAAGGCTGGCTGGATTTTATTTCAGTTGGAAATAATACCATCCTTTGTCTTTTTTTTTATTATAAAACAAAACCAAATAACCCTTCCCTTAAACCCCATGATCTAGTCATATCTCTAGCTGTTTTGTTATTCAAATATAGTGCATACTATAGCATCTGTGTACCTGCCATATTTGTTGAAATATTGATATGGAGGGGATCCTGAGTTAAATTTGTGATGGAGGGGCGCCTGGGTGTCTCAGCTGGTAAAGCATCCAACTTTGGCTCAGGTCATGACCTCACGGATCATGAGTTTGAGCCCCGCATCAGGCTCTGTGCTAACAGTTTGAAGCCTGGAACCTGCTTTAGAGTCTGTGTCTCCCTCTCTCTCTGCCCCTGCCCCACTCATCTGACTCTCTCTCTCTCTCTCAAACATAAATAAACAGTTAAAATTTTTAAAAAAGATTCATGATGGGGAATCATGATTCAAAGTTGAATAGCTCTCATTGGTTTTGGTGATCAATTTTGATCATTCAAGAATAACTTATTAAGGAATATTCATGGCTTTTGTTGTTTACATGTCTCAGTAATAGGCAGTGAATGAGAAAAGAGGGAGCAAAACCTTCTTTATGCTTTTTCCTGATTGACTAATCTATTAAGCAGAAGTCAAGACTCATCTTTTTGCATGGCATTGAGGAGTTTGTTCTCTAATAGGGAAGTTAAGACACAGACACAGACATGCAACACACTCTGGCCACTGGAAGTACCTTTATTTCTTTTCTAATCAAAATAAATCTAGTTTGGATCCCCTCCACTAATCCCACTAACTCTTCAAGGCTGAGGACCAGCCCAGTGTGGCAGACACTCCTGGTGCTGCTCTCCTACACGTGTGGTTTTCCCGCAGCATGGAGAAGCTTGTTAATGCCTCGTGCCTTGAGCACCTGTAGCCTCTTCCCATGGGCTTTCTCCAGCCCCAGAAGTTTGCTCAGCTCATAAGGGGAAGGCAGAAGTGCTCTAAGGTTACTACTCCTGTGAACAACTCTCTTTCAGTGAGAGGAGAAGACTGGAGGCCACATACCCCTTGTCTTCGCCCCTGGTGGGACAATTCTGAGGTGAGTGCTAATTTTCTTCACAAAGTCCCCCAGAATTGAGTCCCAGTTTTCTGTAGCATTAACAGCCCCCAGAATTATGCCATTATTGATCAACACCCCTACCCCAATGCCTCACTATGTTTCCTGGGGTCACCTCCCCAAAAATACTTGTACCTGAATTCTTGTTTGAGGGTCTAGTTTGCAGAACACATAGACACCCAGCGTCACTTGATTGTCTTCCTCCCCTTGTTTAGAATGATACAATGACACTGTGAGGCACTGGGGGATTGGGGAGGTGGCCACTCCTCAGACCCAGAGTCTACTGCTACCAATGTTACTTGTTTCAGCCAGCATGGACTGGGCTCCAAGTCCAAGGCAGTCTTATCTCTTGGCAGCTCCCTTCCTTCTAAAGGCTTGGAAGCAGCTGGGTGGCCTGCCCATCTGAAGTTCTGCTTCTGCCCAGGCCCTGGGTTTCAGAAAGCCAGTGTGTCTGAGGGCGCCAACAGCCTGTTATGGCTTCCCTTCTCCAAAAGCTGGAGAGGTGGGTTCTTGCCACTCCACTCCTCAACGCTGGGAGCACCTCCATCCCCTTACCTCTTGTCCCCTCAGCTTAAGTGGGCTAAAACAAGGGCCCAGCAAACCTTCTCCGTAAAGGGCAAGATAGTAAATATTTCAGACTTTGTGGGGCAGTCTGTGACAACTATTTAGCCCTGCTGTTGTAACATGACAAACATAGGTCATACAGAAATGGATGAGTGTGGCTGTGTTCCAATACAACTTTATTTATGGACATTGAAATTTGAATTTCATATAATTTTTACAAGTCAAAAACAGATTTTCTTTAAACTTTTTTCTAATTCCTTAGGAATGTAAAAACTATTTTTAGCTCATGGGCCATACCAAAGCAGGTAGTAGCCAGGATTTGTCCAGTGGGGCATAGTTGGCTGATCTGTAGGCTAGACTTTCAAAAGCAAAGTCCTGTTTAGATTTTATTATGCTGCTGAAATTCTTTTTTATTGGTATTTTTAAAATTTAATTAATGTTAGGAATGTGTTGAATTTATCAATTCCTGATATATTACCAACAAATAAATCCTTTTAGGGCAGGAATGATATCCTTTTTGCATTTTTCCTATAGTACCTTGCTTGATGGTCTGCATAAGTTGATTTATAATAGCACCAAAAACAGGGAGCTTATTATTCTTTATTGTACTTTGTGCTGTGGGACTCAATAGTTTCCTCATTTAAAGAAGAAGTGATAAAACCCACACTAATAGGTTGCCATGACAATTAAATGACATTGTGTCTGTGGCAATGCTTTGTCAGTTATTATTATAAAATGTCAGGTGGTATTGTGATTGCGGTTTATAGTTATAAGATGGAATGATCTCTCACAGGGTGGTGGTTCTGTAGCAAAGAGAAATTTGGAGGCTGAGTGATAAATGGATTCTATTCTTTAATCTCCCACCGTATAGTTTTGTGACCTTGGATTCAATAATTTCTCCATCTGTACAATGGTGATAATGTTCTCGACTTGCCTGTAACATGGGGTTTAAATGAGACAGATTGCTAAATGCTATAACCAAGTAAGATTTAACTTTAACATTTGGGGTCTGTGCTAGGAGGGTGTGTGTGTTTAAAGGTGGTTAGGCAGAAATCTAAGATTGGCAACCAATATTCCTGCCCCTTGTGTATATACTTTGTGTAATCTCTTCCTCTTGAGTGTGGAGAGGGCTGCATATGATGAATTTCACTGCATTGATTAGGTTATATTACATTACAAACTTGAAAGAATTTTGCAGATCTAATTAAGGTACCAAACCAATGGACTTTGAGTTCATCAAAATGGAGACTATTCCAGGCTCATCTGACCTAGTCAAATGAGCCCCTAACAGGGACTGGGCCCTTCCTGGAAGAGGAGGGATACAACAGAGAGATTGTGCTGCTGGCCTTGCAAAAGGAAGCTGCCATGTTGAAAGAGGATCCATAGATCATCTGTGGCAAGGAGCTATAGGCAGCTTCTAGGAGCTGAGAACCCCCCCTGAACAATAGGCAGCCACGAAGGGGGAACTCAGTCCTGTAACTGCAAGGAACTGAATTCTGAAAACAACCCCTTGAATTTGGAAGGGTATCCTGAGTCTCAGATGAGAACATCGCCCAAATGACCCTTGATTTCAGCCAGGTTAGACACAGAGCAGAGAATACAGTCACTCTGCCTAGACTTCCGACTTACATAACTGTGGGGTAATAAGTGGGTTTGCACCTCTTGCACTGTTGGTGGGAATGCAAACTGGTGCAGCAACTCTGGAAAACAGTGTGGAGGTTCCTCAAAAAATTTAAAAATAGATCTACCCTATGACCCAGCAGTAGCACTGCTAGGAATTAACCCAAGGGATACAGGAGTGCTGATGCACAGGGGCACTTGTGCCCCAATGTTTCTAGCAGCACTTTTAACAATAGCCAAATTATGGAAAGAGCCTAAATGTCATCAACTGATGAATGGATAAAGAAGTTGTGGTTTATATATACAATGGAATACTACTTGGCAATGAGAAAGGATGAAATATGGCCTTTTGTAGTAATGCGGATGGAACTGGAGAGTGTTATGCTAAGTGAAATAAATCAGGGAGAGAAAGACAGATACCATATGTTTTCATTCTTATGTGGATCCTGAGAAACTTAACAGAAGACCATGGGGGAGGGGAAGGAAAAAAATTAGAGAGGGAGGGAGGCAAACCATAAGAGACTCTTAAAAACTGAGAATAAACTGAGGGCTGATGGGGGGGGTGGGAGGGAGGGGAAAGTGAGTGATGGGCATAGAGGAGGGCACCTGTTGGGATGAGCACTGGGTATTGTATGGAAACCAATTTGACAATAAATTTCATAATAAAAAAAAGAATGAAACAATGGTTTCTACTCAGTGTCTTCAGGGACACTGAGGAAAAAAATAAGTGGGTTTGCAATAAATTTGTGGCAATTTGTTATGTTCCAGTAGTAGACTAACACAACATGAACTTCCTGTCTAAATGAGGCAATGAAAGTAAAGCATGTAAGAGTAAAAGACAAAAGTCTAACAGACGTGGTCTGGGTCATAGGTTAGGTATCCATTCTTAGAAGGGAAGAATGAGGGAGGGTGTGGTGGGATGGGGGCTTCATGGACAGAAGATTCCTGAGATCAGCCTTCCCAGCATGGAAGGAAGAAGAGGAGGAGTTTTCTTGGGGAGTGTGGGACTAGAACATGGGAATTTTTTGCCTCCGTGTAGTGTGAGGCCAGAAACACAAAGGAGAGAGCTTCAAGAATGAGGTAATGCCTCACTGACTCTGTCAAACACTGCTGAAAGTTTCCAATGAGCACATTAGAGGAGACCGCTTGGCTAGGTGGAGGTCGTCCATATTTTGAGCAATGTCATTGGGCATGATGGGAGATTCAAAAGGGAGTTTACCTTCACATTAAGGGCAAACTGATATTCAACAAGCGTACCAAGATAATTCAACCAAGAAAGAATAGTCTTTTCCACAAATGGTGCTGGTACAACTGGATATCTACATGGAAAAGAATGGAGTTAGACCCACGTTTCACGTCACATACAAAAATGAATTTGGGACGCCTAGGTGGTTCAGTCAATTAAGTGCCCAACTTTGGCTGAGGTCATGATCTCAACGGTTTGCAGGTTTGAGCCCTGCAAGAGCATTGGACTCTGCTCTTAGTACAGGGTCCACTTCCTATCCACCTCTCTCTCTGCTCCTCCCCTGCTTGTGTGCACACTCTCTCTCACTCTCTCAAAAATAAATAAACATAAAAAAATGAATTGAGAATGGAGCAAGAACCTAAATTTAAGCACTACAACTATACAACTCTTAGAAGAAAAGAGGTCTAAATCTTAGTGACCTTGGATTAAGCAATGGTTTCTTCTGATGTGATACAAAAAGCACAAACAACAAAAGAAATAAATTGGACTTCATCAGGATTAATTACTTTGGTGCTTCAAAGATCCCATCAAAAATGCTAAAAGACAACTCTGAAAGGGAGGATAGTTTTGTAAATCCTATAGCTGATAAGAGATTAGTATTTCAAACGTATGCAAATTCTAATAACTCAATGATAAAAAGGCAAAACATCCACTTTAAAAAATGGGCAAAGTCTCTGAGTAGATATTTCTGCCAAGAAGGTATACAAGTGGTAAATAAGCCCATGAAAAGATAATCAATATTAACCATCAGGGAAATGCAAATCAAAATCCCATGCGTGCTAGAATGGCTATGATCAAAAAGAGGGTTCCCTGTTCTCCACATCCTCGCCAACACCTCTTGTTTCCTGTGTTGTTAATTCACCCTGATACTTATAGCAGAATTAACAACAATAGCCAAATTATGGAAAGAGCCCAAATGTCCATTGACTGATGAATGGATAAAGATGTGGAATGAATATATATATATTCCACATCATGGAATTGTGCCTCTTGTGATGAGCACTGGGTGTTGTATGCAAGTGATGAAGCTCTGAATTCTCCTGAAACCAATATTGTACTGCATGTTAACTAAAATTTAAATAAAAATTTTTAAATACAGGTAATAACAAGTGTCCCCAAAGAAATCAGGGCCCTAATGCATTGCTGGTTGGAATGTAAAATGATACAGCCACTTTGAGAAACAGTCTGCCAGTTCACAAGGGTTAAACACAGAGTTGCCATATGACTCAGCTATTCTAACCCCATGTATGTACCCAAGAGAAATGCAACCATATGTCCACACAAAAAGTGTACCTGAATGTCCATAGTAGCATCATTCATAATCGTCTCAAACTGGAAGCAACTCAAATGCCTGTCAACTGATGAATAGGTAAATAAAATAGGGTATCTTCCTTTAAAGTTTGGTATATTGAAAAAAAATGCAATTACCTTTCTGAACATATCTAATGTATATTATTAAACATCATACTGAAATAAACTTTGTTAGTAAATCATTAATAGTATATCAGCCTAGTACATTTTTTTCAGAATTTAAAAATTATGTCTTCATATACCATGCAAACATAATGAAGTGATAGGATTTAAACATTTCTAAAAGGGGTTATAGATATTATGCATTCCTGACAAGTAAAATTTGCAGTCAAAAAAGCAATCCACACTTAAAAGAATATCACTCATTGAACACTCATGATATGTCCAGAACTGGATGTTCTTTGCACTTAAAATCTCATTTAAGGGGTGCCTGGGTGGTTCAGTCAGGTGAGTGTCTGACTTCCGCTCAGGTCATGATCTCATGGTTCGTGGGTTCAAGCCCCACATTGGGCTCTGTGCTGACAGCTCAGAGCCTGGAGCCTGTTTCAGATTTTGTGTCTCCCTCTCTCTATGCTCCCCTCACCTCCACCCTGCTCACTTTCTGTCTCTCTCTCTCTCTCTCTCTCTGTCTCAAAAATAAATAATAAAAACAAAAATAAAATAAAATCTCATTTAATTCTGACAGCAGCCCTATGAGGTAGGTGATGTTATGCCCTTTCTATAGATGGAGGCGTAAATTCAGTGAGGTTAAGTAGCGTGCTTGAAGTCCGCAGTTGGGTAAATACTGGAGTTAGAATTTAAACCCTAGTCATTGTGATCCCACATTACGCTGGTCTTTGTCACACTGACCTCTACAAGCAGAAAATTCTGCATCTCTTAGTTGACTGCAGTTTCACCCATTTCCACTTTGCTTGACACTATTATTCAACTTTATTATAAAATTGCTTGGGACTATTCATGTCCAATTTATTTATCTTTCTGTCTCTTTTCAGTCCGACAGCTGCCTCTAGGTGGATCTTTTTACTCTTTTCCCTAGGTGTGTCTTTTCTGATCCTTGTCAGAGTTTTTCTCTTATTGACGCTTGTGTTTGTTCAAATAATTTTCTGTTGCTAACTTGGAGAGTTGGCTTGGACAAAGCTGGAAGGGAGGAAGAAGAGGGGATCTTCTGCATCAAACTCTCTGTCTCCTCTCATTCAGAACAGACTTTCTTTTCCTTTTGTGAGAGGTGTGGAGAAAGGCCTGTTTGAAATTTACACTCAAAACTCTCCTAGATAATGCTGCCACTTAGCTAACCCTAACCCTAACCCTAACCCTAACCCTAACCCTAACCCTAACCCTAACCCTAGCTGGTTCCCTCTTAGCAATAGGCTTCAGAGGTAAGCTTTGTTACTTTGGCACAATTCCTTCTGATATTCTGAATATATATATATGCGATTTTTTATACTAAGTTATATTTTAATTTTTCCCAATTTGCTGTATACCATTAACTTATATCTACTGTCCTAGGTATTTTTTTAAAGCGTGGTTTTCATTAAGATACATACATGCAGCAAAGTACACAAAGTTTAAGTGTATAACTTGATAAGTGTTTACTTAGGTAAACACCCACACACCCATGACCTAGCTCATAGTTATAGACCAGAAGTTCTCAAAATCTTGGTCTTAGGACCCATTCACACTCTTAAATTGTTAAGAAACTGAGAGAGTTTTGCATAGGTGAATTCTTTCTGTATTGCTATGTTAGAAACTTAAAACAGAAATTACTAAATGTTGATCAATTCAGTAAAAATAACAATGATAAATCCATTATATTAACATCGACTAGTGTATTAAGTTAGCACATTTTTATTAAAAATAACTATTTTCTAAAAACTTGTGAGAAGTGTGGTATTGTTTTACATTGTCACAAATCTCTTTAATGTCTGGTTTCATAGAGGTCATCTGAATTCTGGTATCTTTCTTCAGTCTGTTGTGAGATGTGATTTTCATTGAAGTATATGAAGAAAATCTGGCTTCCCACAGAGACATACTTGAGACAAGAAGACTTCAGAGTCTCTCTGAAAGACTCTTGGAGACACGTTGGTGCACAAAGGAGTGCTTGGTGCATGCTTTGAGAACTAGTTCTATAGATGATTCCCCTTCGCATTGAAGAAACCACTATTCTGACCTCCCCCTTCAAGATCAGCATTATCTTTTCTTAATCCTCATATTCCCAAGGCTTGGCTATATCAGCTAGCTATCACTAAATAACAGACCATGCTAAAACTCAATGACTCAACATAACATTCATTTACCATTTCCCATGAAGTTGATGGGCTGTTTGGGTGGGTCCACCAGTGTGAGAAAGGCTTGGCCAGTCTCAGATGCATGCTTATGCGTCAGTTGTCAGCTGGTGGGATGGAGGAGATGATGACTTTCCGTGAGTTTCCCTGTCCATCAGAGCCACCCTGCACTTTTTCTCATGGCAGTGGCAGAGATCCAGGAGAAGGAGAAAAATATGCCTCTGCTTGTGTGAAGTTTGCTGCTATTCTATTGGCTAAAGCGAATGACATTGCTAAGTCCAGAGTAAGTGCAGGAGAGCACGGCCAAAGGACATGGGCACAGAAAGGCATGAAAAATTGGGGCTACTAATGCAGTCCATCTACCATACTGGCATGGCCTAAAAGTATAATCTTAGATAATTTTTCAAAGGTATGTATTATTAGTAAAAAACTAATTGAAAATGTAGAGCACAATAGTAGCCTTCTAATTTTTTCTTTTGGGATGTATGTACCAATTCTGCTTTTTAAAAATTTAAATTCCAGGGTAATTAACATACTGTGTTTTGTTAGTTTCAGGTGTACAGTATAGTGATTCAACAAGTCTATACATTACTCAGTGCTCATCATGATAAATGTACTCTTTATCCCCTTCACCTATTTCAACCATTCCCCCACACCCCTACCCTCTGGTACCCATCTGTTTGTTCCCTATTGTTAAGGGCCTGTTTTGGGTCTGTCTCTTTTTTTCTTTGCTCATTTGTTTTATTTCTTAAATTCCACCTATGAGTTAAATCATATGCTATTTATATTTCTCTGACTGACTTATTTCACTTAGCATTCTACCCCTTAGATCCATCCATGTTGTTGCCAATGGTAAGATTTCATTCCTTTCTATGGATGAGTTTATTCCATTGTGTGTGTGTGTGTGTGTGTGTGTGTGTGTGTGTGTGTGTATAACCACATCTTCTTTATCCATTCATCTAATGATGGACACTTGGACTGCTTTTGTAATTTGGTTATTGTAAATAATGTAATTGGTTATTGTAAATATTATAAATAATGCTATAAACATAGAGGTGCATATATCTTTTTGAATTCATGTTTTCACATTCTTTGGGTAAATACCCAGTAGTGGAAGTACTAGATCATATGGTAATTCTATTTTTGAGAATTTTATTTTTGAGAATTCTGTTTTTGAGGAACCTCCCCATACTGTTTTCCACAGTGGCTGTATTAGTTTGTATCCCCACCTACAGTGCACACAGTTTCCTTTTTCTTCACATCCTTGCCAACACTTGTTGTTTCTTGTGTTTTGGGTTTTAGCCATTCTGACAGGTGTGAGGTGATAGCTCATCATGGTGTTGATTTGCATTTCTTTGATGATTAGTGATGTTGAGCACTTTTTCACTTGTTGTTGGCCATCTGTATATCTTTGGAGAAATGTCTGTTCATGTTTTCTGCCTGTTTTTTTTAATGGATTATTTGCTTTTTTGGGGGTTGAGTTGTAGAAGTTATATACTTTGGATACTAACCCTTTATTAGATATGTCATTTGCAAATTGTCAATGCAAAATAAACCTTTTTTAAAATTTTAAAGTGAGAGGCATCTGGGTGGCTCACTGGTTAAGCTTCTGACTCTTGGTTTCGGCTCAGGTCAGGATCTCATGGTTTGTAAGATGGAACCACTCATTGGCCTCTGCACTGACAGCACAAATCCTGCCTGAGATTCTCTCTTGCCTTCTGTTTTGCCCTCTGTCTATGCCCCATCCCCACTCATGCTCTCTATCAAAACAAATAAACTTAAAACAATTTAATAATAAACACTTTTAAAGAGAAAGGAAAAGAGTTTTATTCTGGCCAAAGTTAGCATAGCTATTCAGGATACACAATCTTCACAAAAAAGAAAGTGCTCTAGAGAAGGAACATTTGGCACTGGATTATATATGTTTTTACATAAAAAGTTACAAATCATGACATAAAACATGCCAGAGAATAAACTTTATCTTATGCTTTTAGTATATGTAAGTTTGCAAGATTCAGAGGTATGGGAACTTAGGGAATTTTTTTACTCTTATCTTTAGTTTGAAACATTTCTTTGGGGTTATTTGCTAATGAAGCAGATAGACAATGTGTGCTTGGGGGCAGAAATGCTTTGATGTTTGGTTAAGTCACTCTGACCTTGGCAAAAGTTAAAGTATAGCTTCCATGGAAGCCCTAGGAGGAGGGCCCACAAACATTAAAAGTTGAAAATTTCCTTTATCATTTCCCCCTTTTGATCAATAATCTTTCCTCAGAGAGCGTTGATGATCAACCTTTTGTTTTTATGTCCCTTAGTGCCAAGATGCCTGGCTTATCTACTCTGGGTCAATCAAGTTCCCTTGTTGCTAGGTATGAATATATATACCATTCTAGGGTTCCTCGTTGTGTGGGTGGGTGGGGAACTTATTGTAACATAAATGGTGGGAAGTTTAAAAGTGATATATGTTTTCTATTAAGTCCAATTGCTGAGTAAGTATAGTATGTGTGCTTGGTTTAGATTGTCTGTTTTTGCATTTGGTACAGTAATTATAACAGAGATACATGGACAGTAAAAGAATTCAAATAAGTCCAATTTGCAGGAATCAATGTGATGTTGGAATAGACTCAGGAGAAGAAAAATCCCAAGAATCCTTTACATACATCTTGACCACAGACTAAGGAAATGTATGATTATTAATGAGAAAAGATGAAACATGTACACTGAGCAAGCATAGAAGCACTACGTATCACACATTCATTTTGAGTGGAGACTTAGTGTTGGAACAAGGCTAAATTCAGTCCCTGACATCAGGAGGTTATCTTAGGACAAGGAGAAGGGGCTATGGGCATGCTTTAAGAGCTGGTATAACCGGATGGTGTCTCAGTCTTGTTGTCTCAATTAAGGAATGCAGGGCCTTGCTTGTTCATAGGCTGGATCAGTATCAGTTGACCTTGAGTGCAAGCTTTTGCAGAGACAGCTAGTGAGTGTGTTAGTGGGGTCTGAAAAGACACTATAGCTGAATGGGAGAAATAGTTCTTGGAAAAACAAGCTTTAAGTTTTTTGCTAGTTTCAAATTTATGGGGCATGGTTTTAATTCCCCTCTGAGTTATGATCATTCCTCAGTCTTGAAGAATTGGGATGATGACCACTCTAACTACTTCTTTATTTCCTTGGGTGAGGTAGGTTTTGGGTAAAGAGCAGTTTTTGTAAATCTTAGCTGTAACATGCCTATATGCAGGGCTAAGCAGAAGTTTTTAACCATAGGTCACAGCAGCAAGGGAAATAAAAGCAACATGGAGTCAGACATGCTGATATTTTTTTCTGTTATAATTTCTGTTCTAATTTCCCATTGTCAATTCATTATTCCATTTCTCTGGAACACGGTCAGAGATCTGGCTTCTATAACTGCTTCAAGATGAATTAGAGTGCAGTAGGGGCTTTGGAATGGAAGGGTTTGACATGGTGCAGGATGCAAATTTGGTCTCTTTTTCTAATGAAAGGAGTATTCAGAGATAGTTATTTATTTGAGGACTTGGATACTTTCTTTTTTTTTTAATTTTTTTAACGTTTATTTATTATTGAGAGAGACAGAGAGAGAGACAGAGCACGAGCAGGTGAGGGGCAGAGAGAGAGGGAGACACAGAATCCGAAGCAGGCTCCAGGCTCTGAGCTGTCAGCACAGAGCCCGATGCGGGGCTCGAACTCACAATCCAGGAGATCATGACCTGAGCCGAAGTCAGTAACTCAACCAACTGAGCCACCCAGGTGCCCCGAACTTGGATATTTTCTAATATAGTTTGGAACTATCTGACACCATTAAAGTTATCCCCAGTATATTCTAAGGAATAGTAACAGTATAGTCAAACCCAATTTTATCATTCCCTCTAAATTGACCTGTTATTTTCTTAATGTTTTAATTTATTTTTGAAAGAGCACAGTGGAGGAGGGGGAGAGAGAGAGGGGGGGAACAGAGGATCTGAAGCGGGCTCTGCGCTGACAGCAGAGAGCCCGATGTGTGGGGATCAAGACCTGAGCCAAAGTTGGATGCTCAACCAACTGAGCCACCCAGGTGTGCCCAAATTAATCTGTTGAGGGGTATTCAAAAGAATAGATCAGTAAACTGGTCCCAGCCACCTTGGAAAAGGAGGGTGTGGTAGTCAAGGGCTTCTTGTAGCCAAATGGCTTGCTGCCTGATTGTATTTATATGGATTCTTATCTCCCAGGAGGAGTTAATACAGGTGCATTAAGTGGTATCAGTCATCATATAGATTCTGCCTTATTCAGCAAGCAATTAGGTAATTAATAAGAGGTATTTCAATGGAAACAAAAGGAAAACCCAAGTTAATGCTTGGACCAGATTATAAACCCAGTGTCTGAGTCTCTAGTGCTGCCAGTAAGAAGGTTTTTAGGTGTCAGTCTTGAGGTATCCTTAGGTGGACTGGGAGCAGGCAGTGGCAATCGGATGGATTTCTCTGGTATGTAGTTCAAATGTCTCTGGTGATCCTTGAGTGGCTCATAAAGCGGCAGGCACTAGGATTGTCTGTATAAAAGCTATTGTGGCAGTTTCTCCAAAGTTTGTTTTCTTTTTTTTTTTTTTTTTTTTAATTTTTCGGAAGTTTATCTCAAGTTCTGAAGTTTATCTCCAGCTTCAGTATGCAGGGCCTCAGGAAAAAGGCAGTTTTCGTTCTTAATGACTTTAAGACAAGACAATGGGAAAAGATGGGGAACCTTAGTTTGTAGAGTCACAGCCAGATATTCAAGGAAACCAGAAGAACTCAGGATCCAGCCGAGTTTTACGGGCAAACAACAAACACTCAAAGACAATCAGAACTAGAATCTAACATCTACGAACATGTGTATTTGAAACTTAATTTCACTCCAAGATCATCTTCATTTCCTGTCAAAGACAACCAAATTAGGACTAATTTGTTTGTGAAATAAGGCTAGTTTTAACAAACTTGGCCTAATCATTTACATAAGCACATCAAGAATACTGATTGACCATATAGGTTCTTTTAAATCTGCATTGTTGGAACTTTAAAAAAAAACTTTTTTATGTTTATTTATTTTTGAGAGACAGACTGGAGGAAGACTAGAGTGAGGGAGACAGAGAATCTGAATCAGGCTCTGCACTGACAGCAGAGAGCCTGACATGGGGCTTGAACCCACGAACCACGAGATCATGACCTGAGTCAAAGTCTGACGCTCAACTGACTGAGCCACCCAGGCGCCCCTTGTTGGAACTTTTTATAAGGAATCTCAAATTGAGCCTTTAACAGCTTTTTAAGGCCAGAAGCTAACCCAAATATTTGCATCAGACTTGTCTTCAATACTTGCAGATTTGGGTGAATTCCTTTCTTCTCCAGTTCCCTAAAACATTTTGAGATTCATGCACCTGCTAGGAAGTGACATTCTATTTTTTTAAGTTTATTTATTTATTTTGAGAGAGAGAGAGAGAGAGAGAGAGAGAGAGAGAGAGAGAGAGAACGAGCAAACAGGGGAGGGGCAGAGAGAGAGAAAGAGAGGAATAGAGAGAATCCCAAGCTGTCAGCATAGAGCCCGAATCCCAGGAACCGTGAGATCGTGACCTGAGTCAAAACCAAGATTCAAATGCTTAACTGCTTCATGAACTGAGCCACACAGGCACCCCAGAAATGGCATTCTTTATTCAGGTTGTAAGGTTACTGGGAACCCTGTAAGCAAGGTATCAGGCCAACATTTCCAAGGGGCTCTATTGGCACCATAAAGTCAACCTTAGTTCCTTAAAACTCTCTGTTCATATCTGAGTTTATGCATGTATCTTTTAAATATGACATTTCAGTCAGAGCCTTGGTAATATAACCAATATTTCCAATGGTGTCCTGTTACAAGGAGAACAGATTCTCACTGAACCTATGTAAATAATTACAATTGCCATGAAAGAAAGAATACTCATTGAGAGTTTCTGAATTCTGGCAAGTTCAGATATAGAGAAAGATAAATGTTCCAATTTGTTCACAAAGAAATACTTTATCAAATTTCTATAAGTCATAGATGTCTTAAGAGAAAAAGTTTCCTTGAGTCTGGAAGAGCAAACATTAGAGAACCAGCCATGTTTCAAACGAGAATCATGAAAACCATAATCATCTTCCTTAATTTATTTAGTCTCATTATTAATTCTTACTCTGAGTGTAGTTTTCTTACTAGTTCTGGAAATTCATAGTTTTAAGATATTAAGGGTATCAGAAGAATGTATTTGTCAAAAGTCCTTTCCACAAATCTCCTTGAAGCTGAAACACATTTTGCAAGAGCATCAGAACAATAAGTGTAAATGGCAAGACTAAAAAATTGGCCATGGTTAAAGACCTGATGAGAGTGCATTACAATGCAGTTGACAAGGAAATTTGGTTATTTCTGTGACACACAATATTTTAATAATTAGAATGTTGTGATGACATTATACCAGGGTTTATTAAAATTTTATTTAATTTAATAATTTAATTTAATAATTTTTGGAACAGTGATAGCATTGACCTACATAATAGAACCTAAGAAGATCTATTAAAACATTTGTTTGATAATGCTTCCCTTATAACTTAACATATCAAATAAACAAGCCCAATTAGTCAACAAGACTTCATTTAGAATTTGAATTTTGGAGAAGTTTGTTAAAAATCTTTAGAATGTTTTAAAGCACATGCCTAAAAAGGATTACAGATCATTACAAAACTTAAAACTTAATTGTCAGTTTAACCCAAGGTGGCCAGCAGAGATTCTATGGAACATTCTATAGTTGTTAGCAAAACTTAGCTAGCTCCTTTAATATTGAAAAGTTTCAGTTTTCTAAGTAATTAAAGACCTGATTAAAAAACAAATACAGGTTGGCTCTCTTTATCATTTTCTGGCAGCCTCAATTACATATGGCAGAATTTTAGCTCTTAGAAATTTTAGTCTGCAGTGAAAACTAATTAGTAACCAATCGTGATCTGTTACACCAGAATTTTTTAAAATGGCAAATTTATTAATATATTTCACAATTTGTAGAAATGTATCTTTCATAGTAGAATGGCCAATAAAGCATAAAACATGTTTACTAACAGACTCGAGTATCTTCAGTTTCTCTGTAATAAGAAGTCCAAAGCAGATAAGCCTATGGTTAATTAATTAATGTTTCAGTGCTTTATCTTATTTCAGAAAGACTTAGACATCTGATGAATTCAACCTAATTTATCATTTAACCTAGCAAAACATCAAAGTTTTGGGTTACTAAAGATTTTGAAAGCGGGGCACCTGGGTGGCTTAGTCGGTTTAAGCATCCAACTCTTGATTTCCTCTCAGGTCATTCTCTCATGGTCTTGAGCCCAGCGTCATCTCTGCGCTGAGTGTGGAGGCTGCTTGAGATTGTCTCTCTCCCCCTCCCTGTGCCCCTCCCTGCTTTTGCTCTCTCTCTCTTAAAAAAAAAAAAAAAGAAAAGAAAGAATTTGGAAGCTATTCAAAAGTTAATCTACAAACCTTTTCGTTTATTTTATTTATTTAACCTACTTGTTCTTAATAATTATCCATGAAAGCTTTGAGACAGACAAAATCAACTATCATTTTAAGTCATTTTTTTCTTTTATTTTAAATTCCAGTATAATTAACATACAGTGTTATATTATTTTCAGGTATATTATATAGTGATTCAACACATTCATACATCACCCAGTGCTCATCCCAAGTGCACTCCTAAGTCGCCATCACCTGTTTCACGCATCCCCCTGCCCACCTCTATAGATAAGAATCTGTTTTGGGGCACCTGGGTGGCTCAGTCAGTTAAGCATCTGACTTTGGCTCAGGTCATGATCTTGCACTCAATGAGTTCAAGCCCCGCGTCGGGCTCTGTGCTGACAGCTCAGAGCCTGGAGCCTGCTTCAGATTCTGTGTCTTCCTCTCTCTCTGCCACTCCCCTGTTTGCACTCTGTCTCTCAAAAATAAATAAATGTTAAAAAAAATTTTTTTAAAAAAAGAATCTCTTGGTTTTTTTTCTTTGCCCATTTTTTTGGTTTGTTTTTTAAATTCCATATATGAGTAAAATCATAAGGTATTTGTCTTCCTCTGACTTATTTGGTTAGCATTATACTCTCCAGATCCATCCTTGTTGCAAATGGCATGACTTTGTTCTTTTTTATGGCTTCCATAGTTTGACTATTGTAAATACTGCTGCTATAAACATAGGGGTGCATGCATCCCTTTGAGTTAGTGTTTTTGTGTTTTGGGGATAAATACCCAACAGTGCGATTACTGGATCCTAGAGTAGTTCTATTTTTAATTTTTTGAGGAATGTCCATACTGTTTTCCACAGTGGCTGCACCAGTTTGCATTCCTACCTACAGTGCATGAGAGTTCTTGCTTCTCCACATCTTTGCCAACACTTGTTGTTTCTTGTACTTTTGATTTTAGCCATTCTGACAGGTATGAGATGATTTCTCATTGTAGTTTTGCATGTCCCTGATGATGAGTAATGTTGAGGATCTTTTTGCTTGTGTATTGGCCATCTGTATGTCTTTTTTAGATAAATATCTGTTCATGCCTTCTGCCCATTTTTTAATTGGATTGTTTGTTTTCTGGGTGTCGAATTGTGGAATTTCTTTACATATTTTGAATACTAATCCTTTGTCAGATATCACTTGCAAATATCTTCTCCCACGCAGTGTGTTGCCTTTTAGTTTTGTTGATCATTTCCTTCACTGTGCAGGTTTTTAATTTGATGTGGTCCCAATAGTTTATTTTTGCTTTTGTTTCCCTTGCCTTGGGAGACATAGCTAGAAAAATGTTGCAACGGCTGATGTCAGAGGAATTACTGCCTGTGTTCTTTTCTGGGATTTTCATGGCTTTAGGTCTCACATTTTGGTCTTTAATCCATTTTGAATTTGTTTTTGTGTATGGTGTAAGGAAGCAGTCCAATTTAATTCTTATGCATGTAGCTGTCCAGTTTTCCCAACACCATTTGTTGAAGAGACTGTCATATTCTTTCCTGCTTTGTTGAAGATTAATTGACCATATAATTGCGGGGTTTTTTTGCTTGGTTTTCTACTCTGTTCCATTGATCTATGCATCTATTTCTGTGCCAGTATCATACTGTTTTGATTATTACTCCTTTGTAGTATAACTTTAAGCCTGTGATTGTCATATCTCCAGTTTTGCTTTTCTTTTTCAAAATTGTTTTGGCTATTTGGGGTCTTTTGTGATTCCAAATAAAGTTTAGGATTTTTTCATTCTAGTTCTGTGAAAAATAGTGTTGGTATTTTGATAGGGATTGCATTAAATATGCAGACTGCTTTGAGTAGTATGGAAATTTTAACAATGTTTGTTCTTCCAATCCATAAGCATGAAATGTCATTCCATTTCTTTGTGTCATCTTCAGTTTCTTACATTAATGTTTATAGTTTTCAGAGTACAGATTTTTCATTTCCTTAAGTTTATTCCTAGGTGTTTTATGATTTTTTGGTGCAATTGCACATGGGATTGTTTTCTTAATTTCTCTTTCTGCTGTTCCATTATTAATGCATAGGAATGCAACAGATTTCTGCACATTGGTTTTGTATCCTGCAACTTTACTGAATTCATTTCTCAGTTCTAGGATGTTTTTGGTGGAGACTTTGGGGTTTTCTATAAAAGATATAATGTTATCTGCAAATAGTGAAAATTTTACTTCTTTTTTTTTTTTTTACATTTATTTATTTTTGAGAGAGAGAGCGCCCGCACAAGTGGGGGAGGGGCAGAGAGAGGGAGACACAGAATTGGAAACAGGCTCCAGGCTCTGAGCTGTCAGCACAGAGCCGGACGCGGGACTCTAACCCACGACCCGCAAGATCATGACCTGAGCTGAAGTCGGAAGCTTAACTGACTGAGCCACCCAGGCGTCCCAGGTTTACTTCTTCCTTTCTAATTTGGATGCCTTTCATTGTTCTTGGTCTGATGGCTGTGGCTAGGACTTCCAGTACTATGTTGAATAAAAGTGGTAAGAGTGGATATCCTTGTCTTATTCCTGACCTTAGGCGGAAGCTCTCAGCTTTTCCTATAAGAGTATGATATTCGGTGTGGGTTTGTCATAGATGGCCTTTATTATGTTGAGGTATATTCCTTCTAAACCTACGGCTTTTATCATGACTGGATGTTGTATTTTGTCAAATGCTTTTTCTGCATCTATTAAAATGATCATATGCTTTTTTATCGTTTTTATTTCTTTTTTTATTTTATTTTTATTTTTTATTTATTTTTTTAAATATGAGCTTTATTGTCAAATTGGTTTCCATACAACACCCAGTGCTCATTCCAAAAGGTGCCCTTCTCAATGCCCATCACCCACCCTCCCCTCCCTCCCACCTCCCACCTCCCCTCAGTTTATTCTCAGTTTTTAAGAGTCTCTTATGCGTTGGCTCCCTCCCTCTCTAACCTCTTTTTTTTTTTAAGTTTATTTATTTATTTTGAGAGAGAGAGAGAGAGAGAGTACAAGTGGGAGAGGAACAGAGAGAGAGAGAGAGAGAGAGAGAGAGAGAGAGAATCCCAAGCAGGCTCCACACTGTCAGTGCAGAGCCCAATGCAGGGCTCAAACCCACAAACCACAGGATCATGACCTGAGCCACAACCAGGAGTCACACACTTAACTGACTGAGCCACCCAGGCACCCTTTTTTATCCTTTTTCTCATTGATGTGATGTATCATGTTGATTGATTTGCGAATATTGAACTACCTTTGCATCCCAGGAATAAATCCCACTTGATTGTGTGAATGATTTTTTTAATGTACTGTTGGATTTTGTTTGCTAGTATTTTGTTGACGATTTTTGCATCTATGTTCATCAGGGATATTGGCCTGTACTTCTCTTTTTTTGTGGTATCTTTATCTGGCTTTGGTATCAGGACAATGCTGGCCTCATAGAATGATTTTGGAAGGTTTCCTTCCTCTTCTATTTTTTGTAATAGTTTCAGAAAAATAGTTATTAACTCTTCTTTAAATGTTTAGTAGAATTCACCCATGATGCCACCTCGTCTTGGACTTCTGTTTGTTGGAAGTTTTTTGATTACTGATTTAATTTCATTGCTGGTAATCAGTCTATTTGGATTTTCTGTTTTCTTCCTGATTCAGTTTTCAGAGGTTATGTGTATCTAGGAATTCAACCATTTCTTCTAAATTGTCCAATTTGCTGGCATGATGGCATATAATTTTTCATAATTGACTCCTATAATCCTTGTATTTCTGTAGTATTGGTTGCAATTTCTCTTCTTTCTTTTCTGAATTTATTTGAGATCTCTCTCTCTATGTCTCCCTCCCCCTCCCTCCCTCCCTCTTTATGAGTCTGGCTAAATGTTTATCAATATTGTTAATTTTTTCAAAGAACCAGTTCCTGGTTTCACTGATCTGTCCTATTTTTTAAAGTTTCTGTTTGCTTTATTTCTGCTCTAATATTTATTACTTCCTTTCTTCTGCTGGGTTTGGGTTTTGTTTGTTCTTCTTTTTCTAGCTCCTTTAGGTGTGAATTTATCTTGTTTGAGATTTTTCTTGCTTTTCTTAAAAAAAAAACATTTTTTAATGTTTATTTGTTTTTGAGAGAGAGAGAGAGGGTAGGGGAGGGGCAGGGAGAGAGGGAGACACAGAATCCGAAGCAGGCTCCAGGCTCTGAGCTGTGAGCACAGAGCCTGACGTGGGGCTCGAATCACGGAGTGCGAGATCATGACCTGAGCCAAAGTCAGATGCTCAACTGACTGAGCCATCCAGGTGTCCAGAGATTTTTCTTGCTTTTTGAGGTTAGGCCCATATTACTGTAAACTTGCCACTTAGAACAACTTTTAGTGCATCCCAAAGATACTGGAATTTTGTGTTTTCATTTTCATTTGTCTCCATGTATTTTTTTCATTTCCTCTTTGATTTCTCAGTTGACCCATTCACTGTTTGGTAGTATTGTGTTTAACCTCCATGTATTTGTGTTCTTTCCAGATATTTCTTGTGGCTGATTTCTAATTTCATAGTATTGTGGACAGAAAAGATTCATTGTATGACTTCAATCTTTTTGAATTTGTTGAGACTTGTTTTGTGGCCTAACATGTGATCTATTCTGGAGAATGTTCCATATGCACTTGAAAAGAATGTATATTCTGCTGTTTTAGGATAGAATAATCCTAAAATAATAATCCTATTAGATCTATCTGGTCTAATGTGCATTCAAAGCCACTGTTTCCTCATTGATTTTCTGTTCAGATGAACGATCCACTGATGTAAGTGGGGTGTTAAAGTACCCTACCATTAGTGTATTACTATTGACTACTTCCATTATGTTTGCTATTAGCTGCTCTATATATGTGTGCCTTCATGTTGGGTGCATAAATATTTACAATTATTGTATCTTCTTGTTGGAATTTTCCCTTTGTGATTATATAGTGTCCTTCTTTGTCTCTTATTACAGTCTTTTTTTTTTTGAAGTCTATTTTTCTGATATAAGTATTGCTACCCTGGCTTTCTTTTCACTTCCATTTGCATGATAAATGTTTTTTCATCCCTTAACTTTCAGTCTTCATGTATCTTTGGGTCTGAAATGAGTCTTTTATAGACAGTGTATAGATGGTTCTTATTTTTTATCAATTCCATCACCCTATGTCTTTTGATTGGAGTGCTTAGTCCATTTACTTTCAAAGTAATTACTGATAGCTATGTGCATATTGCCATTCTGTTGATTATTTTATAGTTGTTTTTGTAGTTCTTCTCTGTTCCTTCTCTAGTTCTCTTCTCCCACAGTTTGCTGGCTTTCTTTAGTGATATACTTGGATTCCTTTCTATTTTTTTGCATATCTATCACTGGTTTTTGATTTGGGGTTACCATTAGGTTTATTTATAGCATCTTCTGCATATAGAAGTCTATAATGACTTGATGGTCACTTAAATGTGAACCCATTCTGAAAGCGCTGCATTTTTATTCCTCTACCTACCGCCCCCCCCCACACACACATTTTAGATATATGGTGTCATACTTTCTATCCTATTATTTTGTAAAGCCCGTGACTGATTTTTATAGATATACTTAATTTTAGTGCTTTTGTGCTTCTTACTTTTCTCACTCCTGTTTATGGTCTTTCCTTTCCACTCAAAGTGTCCTCTTTGAGCATTTCTTGCAAGGCTGGCTTATTGGTGATGAATTCCTTTAAGTTTTGTTGGTCTGGGAAATTCTATATTTCTCCTTCTATTCTGAACGATAACCTTGCTAGATAGAGTAATCTTGATTGCAGGGTTTTTTTTTTCTTTCTTTCAGCCCTTTGAACATATCATGCCATTCCCTTCTGGCCTGCAAGGTTTCTGCTGAAAAATCAGCTGATAGTCTGATGGTTTCTCTTCTGTGTAATGTTTTATTTATTCTTGTCACTTTTTAAAGTATCTCTTTATCACTGCTTTTTGCCATTTTAATTACTCTGTGTTTTGGCGTGAACCCTCTTGGGTTTGTTTTGTTGGGGGTTCTCTTTGCCTCCTGGATCTGAGTTCCTATTTCCTTCCAGATTTGAGAAGTTTCCAGGAATTATTTCTTCAAATAAATTTCCCATGGCTACTTCTCTCTTCTCCTCCTGGGATCCCTATAATTTGAATGTTATTACACTTGATGGTGTCACTGACTTCTCTTAATCCATTTTCATATTTTATTATTTGTTTCTCTCTCTCCTGTATAGCTTGACTGCATTCCATTACCCTGTCCTCCAGGTTGCTGATCTGTTCTTTGGCATCCTCTAATCTATTTGTTCCCTCTAGAGCATTTTTCTTTTCAGTTAATGAGTTCTTCATCTCTCATTGATTTTTGTTTTCTTTCTCCTTTTTCTATGTTTTTTCTCCTTTTTTGGGGTCCTCCATTCTTTTTTCAAGTCTAGTGAAAAGACTTGAGTACCATCACCCTAAATTTTCTACCAAGCATATTACTCATCTCTGTTTTGTCTAGCTCTCTTGCTGTGACTTTGTGCTTGTTCTTTCATTTTGGACCATATTTCTCTGTGTCCTCATTTTATCTAACTCTGTGTCTGTTTCTATGTGTTTGGAAAGTCAGATATTGCTCTTACTCTTGAAAGTAATGGTCCTATGAAGAAGAAATCCTGTAGTACAATGTCCTGTGTTCATCAGACCTCGGAGCTCCTGTGTGTGTTGTGTGCTCCATACTGTTGTAGTTGAGCTGGGTTAGCCTTCAGTCCAGTCCTCTGCAATGGCCCTCATTGCCTGTTTTGGGCACCATTTGCTCCCTGTGTTAGTGGGCCAGTCTGGGGCCACCTTGGGCTTGAGTTGAGTCAGACCAGACATTTGTCACAGCTGAGGAAGCAGCAAACTGCAGGGCACTTTCCTTCCTCTGAGAAGCTTTTCTTGGTGGGTGGGGCCTGTATTCAGACCAGATGTCAGCCCTTAGCTGGATGCTGGGACTGCAGTCAGACTTGTGTGTATGGTTTTCTCCCTGTCTTTCTGGGAAGGAGTCACTTTGTGGTGACACTTGCCCCTGTTGGTGCTACTGGCATATTTCCATGCTTATGGTACCACTTTGAATAGACACCTGCCACAGGGGTGTTTGAAGGGGCAGGGTGCACAATGCTAGCAAGGTCCACAGTGTTTGGCTGTAGGAGGAACCTGCAGCCCTGGGAAAACTGCCAAGGCCAGGATGGAGGGAACAGGTCCCCAGAGGAGTGCAGAGGAGTTTTTTAGAAAGCTAGATGATAGTGTTCCTGCTGCTTGGTTCCCACAGGTATCTGTGTACCTAGGCTAGGGACTGGGAAGGGAAATGGCACCTGCCAGGTCTTTTGCTCTTAGAGAAGTCTTTCAAAGATCCTGCCCCTCCAGCATATGCTCTGAGATTAGTAAGTAAATCTTCTTCCTGTACACCCTAGGCATTTTTGCAAAGTGCTGTTTCTATGCTGTATCTCAGCAGGGCTGTTTGTTCTGCTGTCTCTCTAAGGGCAGAGACTCAGTTGACTATCTTCCTCCAACTCTCTCAGACCTGGGCCCACTGATTTTTAAAGCTCCTAGTGGTAATCCCTACTTATTTTAAGAACTCTGAAAGTTCATTCCCTCCTGTTTTCAAATTTTATGAGGATTCATCTTCCCAGTGTGGGTCCCCTGTGCCTGAGGCGCCTGGCCTGAGGGTTTTCTCCTTTCCCACCTCTTTGCATCTGCAGTATCTTTCCCTCTTGTAGACAGTCTTGTGGCTCCAGTTAGCTCCCCATTGCATCTCTGCCCTTTCTACTCTTTAATGTGGCTCCTTCTCTACCCTTATCGTTGGATGATCTATTCTTCCAGTCTTTGGGTCATTTTCTGGGTTATTTATATTGATGTGGGTGTTTTCTAGGTGTATGTGTAGATGAGGTGAGCCTAGGATCCTCCAGCTCTGCCATCTTCCCCCAGATTCCAATAAATATTTGATCAATGAATAAGATTACTTCATTGCCAAAGTTGTGACCAGAATAACCCTTCATGTGGTAGTCAAGACTTGTAGATCAATTTATAATAGTGTTACAGCCTGTAGAGTTTAATATGCTGTATTATACACACTACATCTAACACGTATACCAAACTTTTTCTTTTTTTTAATGTTTAGTTTTGAGAGTGTTAGAGAGAGAGTGAGCAGGGGAGGGGCAGAGAGAGAGGGAGACAAGATGTGAAGCCGGGTCCTGTGCTGACAGAAGAGAGAGCCTGATGCAGGGCTCAAACTCACATACTGTGAGATCATTACCTGTGCCGAAGTCTGATGCTCAACTGACCAAGCCACCCAGGTGCCCCTATCAATTTTGTTCTAAGGAAAAGCAAAGGTAAATTGTAAAAAGTTGTGTGTGAATTTTGAGAAACGTAAATACATACATTGCTTGAAAGGGATAAGTAATAATTATTTTGATGGACCAATATGACAATTCCTTATTCAAATTTTATGATATCAAAGCTCAAAAACAACCAAAGGTCAAAGACTTTTACCCCCCGTTTTTCTTTTGGTACATTCTGATTCACCTAAAGCTTTGGTCAAGGTGTGACTAATTAGGTAAACAACATTAAATTGGCCTCCTTAGGAAAGTATTTCTATATTTTAA
This sequence comes from Felis catus, assembly GCF_018350175.1. Taxonomy (NCBI): domain Eukaryota; kingdom Metazoa; phylum Chordata; class Mammalia; order Carnivora; family Felidae; genus Felis; species Felis catus. The sequence goes on along the minus strand of NC_058370.1, from coordinate 35,376,465 downwards.
TCTTGGTGAAGACTTCAAAGGGTCTCGAAATTTTCCAGGATGAAGTAGCTTTGGGACTGTTACTCACCCCAAATTTCCAAAAAAGTTAGGAGGAAAGGAGAAGAGGAGGAATCATTATCACTTATGAAGATAAACACAGCCACCTATTTTTTTTCTTATGATGTGAAAAAAAAAATGATGCTGCTATTTTTAACCATCTCCCTGCTCCCTTCCCTAATATTTTTTCATTATTCTAACCTATGGAGCAGAACAGTTTTCATGAAATATTATTAAAGAAATGGCTCATAAAAATTCATCCCAGAGGCATTACCTAGGATTTATTATGACATTAAAGATGCAATTATTAAAGTTTGTGTTTGGGATGCTGTTAAATGCCAAGCATCAAGAACAAGTTGTAGGAAAGTATGGTTTCTCTCAGATATACAGAAATGATGGTGGGGGAGAGGCTATTGAGGGTTTGGAATGAGGGATCCCTAAGATAAGCTCAACACTGAAATAACACGAGACATTTTCTTTTCACTCTCCACAATCACACTTAATGTTGTTGTGTCTGTTGAGTGCCCGTTGGCCATTGTGATAGTCATGTTGTTTTGAAAGGATGCTAACAGTACCACTTGAGGAAAATTTTTTTCTTGAAATTGAGATGACAACGCACAAGAAAATTTATTTTAGACCTTCGTTCAGGTTTTCAAAGACATTGCCCGTCTAAGAGGCCACACAGAGACAGGTTACAAATCCTTCATTATACCTCACAGAAAATAATTTAAATAGTCATTTTATAGTTATTTACTACCTGTTCTTTGCAAATAAAGCCTGAAAAGAGTTTAGTCTGGGCTGGTGGAAATGCCATATGTTTAAATAGATTTTAAAGTATAAATGGATAGATTCAGAAGGGGAGATTCTTTCTTCCTTGGGGGGAATGAGGGAGCTTTTGGAAGTGACATTTTTGGAGATGGCTTCTTAAGGATTGATAGAGCATCATTATGTTATGTGGCTGGAAAAGATGTGTGCTATGTGTGTGTGAATAGGGAACAGTGATAAATGCAGATTGACTAGGTGAATAGGTAGGTTGGGGTCAGAAACTGCTGATATCAGTAATTTCAACATTATTCTTTAGGTAGTGGAGAGGAATTCAACATTTATAAGCAGAAGGGTAATATAATCAGATCTGTCATTTGGGGAGATTAGTCTATGTGTAGAGAGATTTGAAGGCCAAAGAAATTCAATAGGAAGTTATCAAAATTAAGGGAGAAGAGAAATTTTAAGGGAAGAGAGGGAAGCTTCCAAGACAGGGTAGAATTCCTAGGTTTCATCAACAGATTGGATGTGAAAACAAATGAGATGGGGCAGAACAAGATGGACCCATGGGTTAGCTCCTGTTATGGGTTTTTAAAATAGGAAGGACAGGTAGAGGAATGGTCACTGTTTCTTATTAATTACACACAGTGTGCATGTGGGCCATTTTTTAAATTCTGAAAATCCGAGAGGAAGGACCAGTGCTTAGTAGAAGAAAAGTCAAGGCTCAAGTTATGAATTTGAGATTTTATACAGAGAAATAGAGGTTGAAGGCATAAGATCACATGAAACAACTAAGGGAAAATACATATAGACAAGATTCTCTGAAGAGATGGTGAAAAAGATTTCTTTCCTTTTTGTTGGGGGTGAGGGATGCTGGTAATATTTTGATATTGAACAATAATGGGTTGGTTTCACATGCATTTTAATTTCCGAAACTTTAATTTTAAGATTATTAAATTTTACATTATGAACTTTATAATGGAAGTATATCTCTATATATTTACATATAAATATTTCCAAGACATAGTGTAAAGTCCAAAAGTAAATTGCAAAACAATATCTACAGTATGAACCCATTTATATAAACATCTCATCCAAAAAACATGAAACAATACTACATATTTGTGTATGTAATTTTCACTTGTGTTATTAAAAATAAATATATTTCATTTCACTTATATAGTAATTCCAGGAATTCTTAACCATATCTATGTCAGAAAAGTCTTATTGGGTCAGTTTTTTCTTGGTTCTAGTTTTGGGCCAACAAAATTAAATGGAGGTATTTTTTCAGTGTCAAATTTACTCCAACAGAACTGACCTGGCTGAAGAATTTTGCCTCTTTAAATTAAATTAAATTAATTAAATTACTTTGTTTCTTAGGTATTAATTATAGCCATATGTGTGTATATATATATATATATATATATATATATATATATATTACATACTATGCAATAGTAATATATATACTACATATATATTTATACTAAATGTACTATATTATATGGTACATACACATACCATATAGATATACAGTACATACATATACCATATATATTATATACTACATATGTAGACCATATACATACATAGAATATGTATATATACATATATATACACAATATATGTTTTAATTCCAATATAGTTAACATACAGTATCATATTAGTTTCAGATGTACAATATAGTGATTCAACAATTCTGTACATTACTTGGTGCTCATCATAAGTGTTTTCTTAATCTCCTTCATCTGTTTCATCCAGCTCCCCCGCCCCCACCTCCCATAAGCAGATGGTTATTCTCTATAGCTAAGAGTCTGTTTTCTGTTTTGTCTCTTTTTTCCTCTGTTCATTTGTTTTGTTTCTTATATTCTACCTATGAGTTAAATTGTATGGTGTTTGCCCTTCTCTGACTGACTTATTTCACTTAACATTCTACCTCTTAGATCCATTAATGTTGTTGCAAGTGGCAAGATTTCATTCCTTTTCATGGAGATATATATATATATATATATATATATATATATATATATATACCACATCTTCTTTATTCCATTCATCTATTGAGGACACTTGGGCTGCTTCTATAATTTGCCTATTGTAAATAATGCTATGATAAACATAGGGGTGCATGCACCTTTCTGAATTCATGTTCTTGTATTCTTCAGGTAAATACCCAGTAGTGGAATTACTGGATCATATGGTAATTCTATTTTTAATTTTTTGAGAAAGCTCCATACTGGTTTGCACAGTGGCTGCACCAGTTTGCATTACCACCAATAGTGCATGAAGGTTGTTTTTTTTCCTCCACATCCTCGCCAACACTTGTTTCTTGTGTTTTTTGGGTTTTAGCCATTCTGACAGGTGTAAGATGATATCTCATTGTGGATTTGATTTGCACTTACCTGATGATGAGTGATGCTGAGCATCTTTTCATGTGTATGTTGGCCATCTGTATGTCTGGAGAAATGTCTGTTTATGTTTTTGCCAATTGCTTAATGGAATTATTTGGATGTGTGTGTGTGTGTGTGTGTGTGTGTGTGTTGAGTTGTGTAAGTTCTTTATATATTTTGGATACTAACCTTTTATTGGATGTCATTTGCAAATATCTTCTCCCACTTTAGTTTTTGTTTGTTGTTTCCTTTGCTGTGCAGAAGATTTTATTTTGATGTTGTCCCAATAGTTTATTTTTGGTTTGTTTCCCTTGCCTCAGGAGATATATCTAGAAAAATGTTACTGCAGCTGATATAAGAGAAAGTAATGCCTGTGCTCTCTTCTAGCATTTTTATGGTTTTGGGTCTTACTTTTAGGTCTTTAATCTACTTTGAGTTCATTCTTGTGTATGGTAAAAGAAAGTGGTCCAGTTTTTCCAACGTTATTTGTTGAAGAAACTTTTTCCCATTGCATATCCTCTGTCAAAGATTAATTGACCATTTAATCATGGTTTTATTTCTGGGTTCTCTTTTCTGTTCTGTTGGACTACATGTCTATTTTTATGCCAATACCATACTGTTGATTACTACAATTTTGTGGTGCTACTTGAAATCTGGAATTGTGATACCTCCGGCTTTTCTTTTCCAAGAATGTTTTAGGTATTCAGGATGTTTTGTGGTTCCATACAAATGTTAAGATTATTTGTTCTAGTTCTATGCAGAATACTGTCAGTATTTTGATAGGGGTTGCATTAAATCTTTAGATTGCTTTGGAGAGTATGGACATTTTAACAATATTTGTTCTTCCAACCCATGAGCATGGGATGAGGTATCTTCCCATTTGTTTGTGTCGTCTTCAATTTCTTTCATCAATCTTTTATGGTTTTTGGAGTACAGGTCTTTCATCTCCTTGGTTGTTATTCCCAGGTATTTTATCATTTTTGGTGCAATTGTAAATGGATTTGTTTTCTTAATTTCTCTTTGTGCTGCTTCATTATTGGTGTATAGAAATGCAACAGATTTCTGCACATTGATTTTGTATTTTGTTACCTAAATTCATTTATCAGTTCCAGTAGTCTTTTAGTGGAATTTTTGGGGTTTCCTATATACGGTATCATGTCATCTGCAAAGAGTGAAAGCTGTACTTCTTCTTTACCAATTTGGATGCCTTTTATTTTTCTTTCTTGTCTGATGGCTGTGGCTAGGACTTCCAGTACTGTGTTGAATAAAAATGATGAGAGTGGACATCCTTGTCTTGTTCTTGATCATAGGGGTAAAGCTCTCAGGTTTTCACTATTGACTATGATGCTAGCTGTGGGTTTTTCATATATGGCCTTAATTACGTTGAGGTTATGTTCCCTCTGAACCTACTTTGTTGAGGGTTTTTATCATGCTTAGATGTTGTACTTTGTCAAATGTTTTTTTCTGCATCTACTGAAATGATCATATGCTTTTTATCCTTTGTCTTATTGTGATGTATCATGTTGATTTGCAAATATTGAACCACCTTTGCATAGGGAATAAATACCACTTGATCATGTGAATTATTTTTTAATGTACTGTTGGATTCTATTTACTAGTATTTTATTGAGGATTTTTGTATCTATATTCATCAGAGTTATTGGCCTGTATTTCTCTCTTTTTTTGTTGTGTATGGTATCTTTATCTGGTTTTGGTATCACAATAAGGCTGGCTTCATAGAATGATTTTGGAAGCTTTCCTTCCTCTTCTATTTTTTGGAATTGTTTAAGAAAAATAGTTATTAACTCTTCTTTAATGTTTGGTAGAATTCACCAGTGAAGCTGTCTGGTCCTGGACTTTTGTTTATTGGGAGTATTTTGATTACTGATTCAATTTCATTGCTGTTAATCAGTCTATTCAGATTTTCTATTTCTTCCTGATTCAGGAAGGTCTAGGAATTGATCAATTTCTTCTAGGTTGTTCAGTCTGTTGGCATATAATTTTTCATAATATTCTTTTATAATCCTTTTATAATCTTATAATCCTTTATAATTCTTTTATAATTATTTTATAATACTTGGGTTTCTATGATGTTATTTCTCTTTCATTTCTGAATTTGAGTTGCTTTTTTAAAATATTTATTTATTTGTCTGTCTCTGTCTCTCTCTTTCTCTGGATGAGCCTGGCTAAAGGTTTGTCAATATTGTTGATCTTTTCAAAGAACCATCTTCTGGATTCATTAATCTGTTGTATTTTTTTTAGTTTGTTTCCTTATTTCTGCTCTAATCTTTATTATCTCCTTCTTTCTACTGGGTTTGGGTTTTTTCTTCTCGTTCCTCTAAGTGTGAGGTTATGTCATTTGAGATTTTTCTTGCTTCTTGAGGTTAGGCTCTTATTGCTATAAACTTGCCACTTGGAACAACTTTTGCGGCATCCCCAAGATTCTGGACTATTGTATTTTCGTTTTCATTTGCCTCCATGTTTTTTCATTTCCTCATTGATTTCTTGGGAACTCATTCATTGGTTGCATGTTATGTAACCTTCATGTATTTGTGTTCTTTCCAGATTTTTCTTGTGGTTGATTTCTAGTTTTGTAGTGTTGTCAGAAAAGATATGTGGTATGACTTCAGTTTCCAATTTGCTGAGACTTGTTTTTGTGGCCTAATATGTGATCTATCCTGAAGAACATACCATGTGAACTTGAAAAGAATATATATTCTGTTTTAGGATGGAGTAATCTGAATATTATTTGGATGATCTATCCATTGATGTAAGTCCCCTACTATTATTGTATTACTATTGATTACTTCCTTTACTATTAGCTGCTTTATGTATTTGCGTGTGCTCCATGTTGGGTGCATAAATATTTACAATTGTTATATCTTCTTATTGAATTATAGTGTCCATCGTTATCTCTTGTTACAGACTTTGTTTTAAAGTCTATTTTGAATAAGTATTGCTATCTCAGGTTAATTTTCACTTCTATTTGCATGATAAATGCTTTTCCATCCCTTCACTTTCAATCTTTCTGTATCTTTAGGTCTGAAATGAATCTCTTATAGGCAGCATATAGATGATTATTTTTTTACCCATTCCATTACCCGATGTCTTTTGATTGGTGTTTTTTTAATGTTTATTTTTGAGAGCAAGAAAGTGGGGGAGGGGCAGAGAGAGAGGAGGGGCACAGAGGATGTGAAGCAGGCTCTGTGCTGACAGCAGGTACAAGGTACCACTTGTATCCTATCTTTAATACTTGCTTTCCCTTACCTACACCTCCCCCCCAACCCCTGCCAGCCCCTTACGTCTTGGGATTTGATTAGCTTGTACAATATTTTTGAAATACTATTTCTTGGATTCCAAGATACACATATTTTCACATTTTCACATCTCTGAAATTGAGATGTCTTATAATCACAGGATGATGTGTCCAAGTTTAATTGGCAACATGTTTTCATTCTTCGTGGTATATAGAATAATGGTGCATCTTGTAACCAATGGTATCTTAGATCTGATGAACTATAATATTTCCCAATGAATTTATTTTGGCAATCTGTTTATTTTTTTCCCCACCAAGCCTTTTATTCTCACAAAAGGGTAAGAACAGTCTGCTTATGAAGTGGGAATAGTCTTGTATGGACATTCCAGTCAGTCAGGTATAGGCAGTTCTATATCCTTTCTGGACTGAGGAGACAGAGAATGGACTCAAGGGTCCTGACTCCCAGATTGAAACAGGAAGTCCTGCTGGGTGGGAGAATCAAGACGTAGTAGAAACCCAGGTTGGCCTGGGGCCCAATATAAATCAGGATCGCCTCTTGCTTCTTGGGGCACTGCTCTGACAAACTGCAAGCCTCCTGGAGAAACATCATGACACTGGAACATGGCACTAGTAGCTGACAAATGGGCAAAGCAGGTATTTAAATGGACTGGTGTTAGCACCTCTGGTATTCCAACAGCTCACAAGAATCCAGAAGTTCCTGTGCATCCCCGAAGAATGCTAATATAAACTGAGTTCAGGGTGAACACTTGACTGAGAAGAGACCTTGAACCACTGGATGGAAGGATCCATTTTTCAGGGCTGCAGCGCAGGGCAGTTAGGAGACCAGATGCTCCTCCCCACTGCCATCTGGGAGAAAGGCCTGCATGGGGCTGGGACTCTAACAGGGGGTTTGGCTTTGAAATAATTGAATATGCCTCTGAAATAACTTGTTTTTTTAAGCTGGAAAAGGTTGAGTTACTTTAACTGGCAAGATTTTTTTTCCTTCATAAGTGAGAATGCAGAATGAGTGCAATCTGACCTTCTAATTGAAAGTAAAACATCGTTTTGTTGTACATCTTAATCCTACAGGGGAATCTTTTTTGAGGTTGGGGCAAAATGTCTCAAATACTGGGAGTAGTCTAAGTTAAAGAAAAAAGCAGCTCTGGATAGAACACTGGGAAATGGAAATATTTATGGCAGTGTAAAAGGATGAAAAGGCAGAGAAGAGCAGATCAAAGGGAAAACTGGGAGCAAGGGAAAGAGAAGCAATTGCTGAATTCACCCAAGTGCCACAGAATGGTGTGCTAAGCTCTTGTTAGAAGTCTTGATGGGGGGAGGAGGGCACCTAGGTGGCTCAGTCTTTTAAGCGTCTGGTTGAAACTTGAGCCCTGCATCAGGCTCTGTGCCAATGAGAGCGTGGAGGCTGCTTGGATCCTCTGTCTCCCTCTCTCTCTGCCCCTCCCCCACTCACACTAGCTCATTTTCTTTTTTTTTTTTTTTTTAATTTTTTTTTTTTCAATGTTTATTTTTGGGAGAGAGAGAGACAGAGCATGAACGGGGGAGGGGCAGAGAGAGAGGGAGACACAGAATCGGAAACAGGCTCCAGGCTCTGAGCCATCAGCCCAGAGCCCGACGCGGGGCTCGAACTCACGGACCGTGAGATCGTGACCTGGCTGAAGTCGGACGCTTAACTGACTGCGCCACCCAGGCGCCCCGACGTTTTCTTTAAAAATTAAAAAAAAAAATGTCCTTTGATTGGATGAGGAGCCATTTGGAATTCTTGAGAATTGGCCATCCCAATGTGGTGCTACATTAATAGCCATAATTTTCCATGGGATATTAGTGCTGAAAGACATATGGTCTAACTCCATTGTCTTCCAGACCAGCAAACAGGGAACCAGAGAAATTCCACAGAAACCAGTTCAAATGATACATAGGAGAAAAAGAAAAACACGTACATCAACAAATGCATCACATTTGGGTGTCAACCAGAATGAGTCTGTTTCGTTGTCATTTGGAGGCAGGGGAAATGTGTGGGGGCACGAGTAAGCCTCCTTTAGAAATAATGAAGGGCTCATTTATGAAAAAGGCAAAAAGTCTGCTGGAAAGTATATACTCTGACGGATGGTAAATGTGTTTTCATTTTTTATTAGAGAAGTTGGAAGTTTAATTTCAATATTGATGGTAACATCGTTTTCTCTGCTTTGTTCAGGGGAACACACAGAATCAATTTTTACAAGCATATACAACAATTCAGTTGGTGTTTTGTGTCCTAAAATCAGTAATCTGATTAGTTCTAGACTACCAAGTTTCCATGCGCTCCTCCCAGCTTGGGCGGCATGGCTTGATTCCCCGCAGAATACTTTTTCATGCACTGTCTGCAACACAACTATGGCAGGCTTAAAGACCATGCAGATTAACACTGTAGCAAATTGTTTTGATATTTAACAGACGTAAAAAGGTTATTTCCTGATATGAAATTCTGAAAATCTGCATAAATATTTTTGTGTAAAATTAAATTAGTTATGTATTTTTTTGAAACTAGAACTTGAAGTATCAAGAATGCCCACATAATTCATATACACATATATATAGACTTTTTCATTATGCTAAAAGTCTTCATAGTCAAATTATATTCTGTGCCATACATTTTATTAAACCAGTATTTATTTGGCATTAGGTTAACTGTATCTGTATGGATTAGTCTTAACTGGTGCTTGTGTATCATGCAAACATAGTTCTGGTATTCCTGTTTACTAATCTCATCATGTGGCAATACGTAGATGATTTTGCTCTAACAGTGTGAAGTAGGAGTATAAATATTTTATACATGGTCACATTTACAAACGTTTGCCAATTATCACTTCACGATCTTTATGGTGTAATAGTGTATTATAATGTCTGGAATCGGCAGAAGCAATTCCTATAAAGCAATATCAGATGTAAACTTTCTTAACATGTGCCTAACAGAGTTCTCCCTTGAGCACTGATGAGTTTTGGCACAGGTACACTGTTCTACTGTTTTTTATTCTAATAATTTCCACAACTTTTACAGGAACTTAGCTTCTTACGGCATGGCAGAGACATGGCACTTACTGATGAGGTAACTCAGATGTAGAAAAATTCTGCAAAATTTGTCTAGCAGACTGCCACTTCTGCTGATGAATTTGTAGACAGAGTTGTTTTTTTTTTCCCCCTAGTGCATGCACTTGATATTCAATCGCTAATGCACTATTTTTGCTGCAGCTCAAACATGTCCTAATGCATCACAGAGCAGAGTTGTGGACACCAAGCTCATTCACTTGTGATGGTATTTTATAGCAAACATGTTTAAGTTGTAATATCAAGGGTGAAACTCTGCCTTATTGGGCTAGTAATTTGGGTGGGTTGGGAGCTACTTATGGTTGGCCAAGGAGATCCAATACTCAAAATGTTAAATAGAAATATGTAAGTCTCGGTGGTTTCAGGTAACATCTTGGCTGGGCATAAAGGAAACCCACAGACAGCAGCCTTCTTGCGTGAACTCTGTGTTGGGAAGCTTGGGGGTGATCTTTTGATGCTGTGTGGTTTTGGGGCTTCAGTTTGCGTTCTGGAGTTTCACACTACTGTTGCTGGTCTGCGGTCCATCTCGGCTTCCAACTTCACCATCTGCTGCATCTCCTTCGCCTGTAACATCAGAAACATGGCCTTACGTGTTGAAATTCTCGCTCAAAGGCATGTAGCCGCCCCGGCCTCTCTTCTCCCGTAAATTCCATGCTGTCACTATGTCCCTTGCTACTCAAAGTGAGGTCTGTGGACCAGGACCTTGTGAGAAATGCACAACCTTGGACTCCAAGGGACTCCATCCCACACCTACTGGATCAGAATGTGCATTTTGACAAGATCTTTAAGATATCTGGATGCACATTAAAGCTTGTGAAGAACTAGTTCTCCATAGCACCAGGAAAACCATTTGAAAAGAGGCTAAGCCAGGCCTTCAATAGACTACCTCACATCAAACCATTTGATTTAGATTCTACAGATGGACATGTTGCCTTGGCTGTGTATAATTTGAACTTTTAGAACAGGTGTTTCTTATGCACAGTATTTTCCCCAAATAGCCTGAAATTTAGTTAACTCCCTAAGAATCTGATGGAAAATTTTAGTTGGGAGCATATCACATTGATTTGGCTGGAGTGCCTTGCAAATACAACATCACAGGAATGTGTAGGGTTCCTGGAATCCTATTGTCCAAAAATTATCCCTCTGGGCTCTCACTTCAAGGTAAGTTTTTATGGGCTTCCCCAGGAAGTAAGCCATGGTGAACTTGGTCTCCTGAATTAAGACTGTCACTAAGACAACCAGGGAGTTTGGGAGGTAGAAAGGAGTCAGATGGGGGCAGATTCTGTGTTTGGCAGTATAGGGAAAATTAATTGGCTTATTTCAACATTTACTTTCCAGCTGGTTCCTGGATGCTTATGCCCAAGCCAACCCGTGTAATTTTTGAGGGAATAAGAAAGCATCCCTTTCCTCTTTGTGTGACATGCCACTTTGAAATAAAGGACATTTCAGAATGGAAACATGGTAAAGACATAACTCGGAGGACTCTGAAGTGTGTTGATGTTACTACTAAATAGAAGGTCAATGGGGGGGGGGGGGAGGTTGGTCAAATCTGAACCTAGAGGTCCCAAAGAGGCCCTGTTACAAAACCAGTATGACCCATGGACCATACAGTAATTTTCTTATTATTTTTATATTGTGGCTTCAAGTTTCCTTTTGGCAAAGAGGATAGAGTAGTACCAAAGAATTTTATCTTTCTGCTCAAATATGGGATGGATGGTTCCCTCTACCTAGATATTCTTCTATGCCTGAAGTATACTAATACTCTAATAGAGAAATGAAGAAATGGAGAAAAATATACAAACATGAAACCATGACACAAACGGTATTCATAAGAGAGGACAGTGAAACATTATCAGCACTAGAAATTAAATACTTTTATGTTCAATAAATAGTAACAAAAGATTCCCTGTGCTTTTCCCCATTTAGCATTTAAAGGTACTACTGAACACGGTCATAGAACGAAGAATCATATGACAATAAAGGACTATTCTCAGAGCTAAGTTCTCATAGAAGCAGGGTGACCATGCATTCCCATTTGGACAGTTCCAGTTTATGCCTGTAGTCCTGGCAATTATGAACATCACCCTCTTTCCCTCTCAAAATGATCCTGGTTCAGATAATAAATTATACGGTCACCTTACTTATAAGAAGTGATTAGGGTCCTTGGCAGACCAGATCTAGCAGAAAGCATGACAAGGGTCATAACACTCTATAATGTTTCTGCACACAGACCATAACTCTGTCATTAAAAAAGCACCAATGAACTTTCTAGTAGGGTGCTTTAAAATTAATTGCAGTCATATTAATGTTTGGGAGAGATCTGACCTCATGACCCAGAGTTAGCTGTGGTCAGTCCAAATGACAGTCATATATCACTGTTCTTGATGTGTAGGTATATCGTTATTAGCATGACTTGAGTTTCCTAGGTCTGTAGTAGGAAACGTTGGTTCCGACTCCCTCAGAAATCATTCTCTAAAGATTTTGGGCATGTCAGTTTGTATATTACATCAGAAGTCCAAGCATGACATGATCAAACTTTTACATCCAAAACCTTGAGATACTACTTAGCTATGAGCAGATATGAATCATAAATGGAGATCGCCCCGAGAACACTAGCATAGCTGAGAAGGAAAGCAATGTCTTGCTGATTAGAGTTTCAGTCCTACCTTGCGTTTGGGACACTGCATGGCAGGATTTCAATAGCTGTTTGTACAAAAATAGTAATGTCAAAATTGAGTCATACATATAAAACAAAATAAATGAATACTGAAGTGAACTTGAAAAATGAATGTAAAACCATATACAGAAAAGCAAAAAAGCTAAGAATAAAACATGTATACACCCATCAGTGACAAACTCTCCCCAAATTGATCTCAACAGAAAAAAAAAAGAACAAAACAAACAACCGATGCCTAAGAGCCCAGACTGTGCTTCTCTTCCTCAGCAGTGATTGGAGGGGGGAGAACCCACCTTTTAGCAAGAACCCTCACTTTATTAAATGGTAGGGTTGATGACAAAAATCAATTTTTAAAGCTTGGGTGTGAAAGTAATGGAGCTGTTGATGTTTGGAATGGTACGTGAGGATGATGAGTTACTTGGGAAAACTTAGTAGAACGAGTCCCTGACCTTTGGACTTTTAAATGAAGCATTGGCTGACCAAGTAGGCAAGGCCATTAGATGGCTTAAAAAGAACACAGGAGGTTAGGATCTAGAATCAGGGCCAAAATATATTAAAACTTGACTTGTTTCCACCAGTGCCCTCAACGCTGGTGTAGCTAATTAAGGAGATCCATTCCACACTCTGCTTTGCAGGGATGGGGTGAACCTCTGGGAGTTGGGTCATAAGGAAGCAGTAAGAAGCCTTAAAGGGAGATATAAGGGATGAATGTTAAAATTATTTTATCTTTGGCTTAGAAGCAGAAAGTAGTCTTTGGGTTTAACAAAGGTTTGGGAGACTGTTCTAAAAATTTAGGATGTCTGGAAATAAGGGAACTTTTCTGCCAATGAAGTGTTTAATTGGCTATGAAGGGAGCTCTCCTACCTGGTTCCAGCCCATGCCTATTATGAGGGAAGAAATGGAGTCACTCACTCTATCTTTTGCACTATGCCTGGGACAGTGTTGTAACACACAGAGTAACTGAGAGCTCTCTGACTGTTAAGTTCCAAACAAAACCACACTAGAAAGATCTGGGACTGGATTTTTTACTGAACAGGGCATGTTTTGGTAAAGCAAAGCTTAACACAGAAATTCAAGTCCAAATTCTACCTTTTCTGGAAGCATCAATAGGATACTGTGAATTTCTTGTCATAGAATCTCACTGAATCTTCATCAAATCTCAAGCTTTCTCATATTCTATGCTTTCCTAAGCTTCTGTGACTCAAAGTATCAGTTGTGGATGGTAGACACCACTTACAACATATTGAAATGCATTATATCAATTTTTGGATCAAAAAGCCACTATCCTCCCAATATTATCAAGCCAGTTATCACTAATCCATTATATTTTAATGCAAGAACTCTGGGGTGGTTTGAATTACCCATGTATTAGGATAAAAGCTCCAAGTGATTTTTTTTTATTATGTACTTTGGCTCTGAAAAAACACTAGGTAAGCATATTCTCAAGTTCTGATATTCACCACTATTGTAGTAATGAGTAATTTTTAGCACATTTACATTCTTTAGTCAAACTTGTTGCTAAGCAACACAGTGATTTCCAAGGAGTTTCTTAATTTAGTTAACTGCCTTACCTTCATTTTGCCTTCTTCTGAGAGGCATCGTTATCCCCACCCAGCCCTGAATCACAGAAGTAGGTTCTAACATTTTGGAGATGGTGGCTTTACCTTTATTCATATTCCCATTTTGCCCATGGGAACACTTCCTGAGAAGTGCTTTAAGACCAACAACATAAGCTAGGTAACTCGTACCACAACGTGATGTATCTATGAGATGGTCAAATGAATTGGACCCACAGGACAATAAAACATTTATTGTCCCCCTTGAGGATCTGTGGACTATTCATGAATAGAAGCATTTAGCTGAAAAGGAAATGTGAAACATAACTCAGAAGTATGTTGATGAATAAAACTTCTGTCCACCAAAAAGTAACAAATCTGAAACCAGAAGTTGGATTTACTTGTTACCCAACTGCAATACAAAAAGAGAAGATTTAAGGGTTTTGTTTTACTTTCTAAAAGATACATTTTAGCATAATTCCAATCGAAGTGTTTTTCAAAAGGAGCCATTTACTCTGAAAAATACATCTTAAAGAGGATTGCTTTGTAGATGAGGAAATAGGAAAGAACAATGTAGTACACGTTTCATCAAAACCTCTTGACAGTTCCTAGATAGAAGTAAATTATCTAGATAAAAAAACTTCCAAACCAGCATATCTAAAAACTGAAATTTGAACTAATATAGACTCAAATTTAACCTGCCATGGAGGGTCATTTTGTCTTATAAGCTGGTGGTAGTGCCATCATACTGAAATTGAGACTGGATGGCCAGTGGACTGTAGCCCATTTGGGAAGGACCCCACCTGCACTATTCTTCGGGTAAACATACATGTATATCTTGGTGTTGGTATATGCCCGATGGCTAACTAAAGAGTTGGGTTTGGGGTAACTATGTGCCTTGCTGGAAAAAAACAAAAACAAAAACAAAATACCAAGAATATGGTATCCACTCACGTTAGGTGGCTTGTAGAGTTTTGGGCAGCTCCTTTCCTTGGGTCCCGCAAGTAAGCCCTAAGATGGTTTTATGACTTTTAAGACTGAAGTTGAAACCAGGTGGTTTCTCTCATCTGCTTTTAAATAGACTATCACATGTGCCTAGGTTGCAAATTACAAAGCTCTAAATGAAAATGGAGACATAATTTGTAACCGCTGTTTTCTCCTCTCAGGGACATCACTATTAGAATCATCACAATCTATTCCAAAGACGACTTCAGAGTCTCTTCCTCCCATGGCTACATTCCTCTCCCATTTCAGAAAAGGGTATTTTCTGTTCTTGTTTGATGCAATGGGGAAAATACAGTAAAAGGGATCACATCCTAGCCACCCTTCCATGCTGCTACTCAGGCTACGGGTTTTAGCAGAAGGGTCACTATCTGCAGGTACGGCATCCACCCCCAAACCTGGCTGGCTGTCTATGTCTTTTTATGCCCTTTAGGTAAAATACCTGCTCATTCTGTTTCTCTAGGAACTCCAGGTGTTCAAGCTGGACTTTTTTCAACTGATCCATTTCTTTGGACTGTTTCATGGCGAGCTGCAAAAAAAAAAAAAAAAAAAAAATTCGGATAAACTTTGGATGGAAGAGGTATGACCGTTAAGTTTACAATTTAACCCAGGGAGATAATTATTTTAAAAAATCATGAAAAGTAGTCTGACAACTGGAAGAGTATAACCCCCTAATTCTTACTGGGAAGATCTTTCCTGCTAAAATAATAGAGTACTTAGGTGCAATTAAAACTTGGCTCCCTTTTCCATATAAAATAATGCCAAATTAATATCTTAAAGATTTTAGTAATAGATTATTTAGTTCTCAGGGAGCAGACAAGAGAGGCTAGAATGTTTACAGAAAAATCAAATTAAACAAATTAGCCAGAAGTCTGATATTTAAGCGTGAGTTATTGTTTACAGTGCCAAGAGAATTATAAAATACTTACTCTCTTTCTTTCTTCCAGAAACTTTTTGGTGTTGCTGCTATTTAACTCCCTGACTCTCCTAAAAGTAATAGGTACAAATATCAGTTGGCAGCTGAAATTGAATAGAATTGACATAATATTAAAGTCCTATTCCATTTAATTATATGGATGGAATTACCACTTTCCTAATTTTTGTGGAATTTTGAAACCTATACTGTACAGTGGAAAATACAAACATCTTTGTATCCAGTCAGATTACTCAATATTAATGTTTTGCCATATTTGTCTTGTATTTTTAAAGGAAACAAAGTGTTAGAGATATAATTAAAGCCCCTTTTGTATTTTTCCTGATTCCAGTTTCTTTCTCTCTGGACATAACCACTATTTTGAATTTGGTGTGGACCTTCCCATCTATGTTTTAATATTTTTATTCCAAGGGCACCTGGGTGGCTAAGTCGGTTGAGCATCCAACCTCGGCTCAGGTCATGATCTCACGGTCTGTGAGTTGGAGCCCTGTGTCGGACTCTGTGCCGACAGCTCAGAGCCTGGAGCCTGTTTCGGATTCTGTGTCTCCTTCTCTCTCTGACCCTCCCCCATTCATGCTCTTTCTCTGTCTCAAAAAAATAAATAAACGTTAAAAAAATTTTTTAATAACACATACAGGTGTTTCTCAAATTTTCATGCACCTACAAATCTAGTGGAGATATTGTCAAAACCACTGATTGCTGGGCCCACCCCCAGGGGGTCTGATTTAGTGGCTTTGGGGTGGGGCCTGAGACTCTGCATTTGTAACCAGCTCACAAATGATGCTGCAGGTCTGTATTGTTTTGTGTATTTTCCAAATTTACCGAAATGGTAACATATTCTGGGTTTATTCATGTAACTTACTACTTAACCTAGAATTTAGAGATACGGCTGTGTTTAAAAGCACTTCATTGTTTTCATATGCCATATGGGTTTTTCCATTTATGAAGAGACTAGAGTATTTCTAGTTGGCCATCAATGACAAACGGTAATGATCTGGTGCACAGGATCCTATGATGTGTGGCACAGGGGCTATTGATTAAATAAGTATAGTGATAAATAAGTATGCACAAGTATCTTCTTGTGCATATGAGCAAGGATTTCTCTATGGTATAGACCTAGATTTGCAGGTTGGTAGGGAATGAATGGCTTCACCTTTACTCCAAAGCACTTGTCCTTATTTGCACTCACAACCAGTGTCTGAATGCTACTTTTCTGCATGTCTTTGCCTGCTCTTGGTACTACCAGGCATTTACTTTTGTGTCAGTTAGTTTTGTGAAATGACATCATTACCAGGGAGTGATCTTCATGACTGAATAGACCTCTGAGTGAATTTCTCTAATAGCTAGAGGTCTATTGTAGTTATCTTGTTCTTTTCAGTCAATTTTGGACATTTATATTTTCCGGGGCAATTGTCCATTCAAGTGTTCAGACTCACTGGTAGTATTCTCTATAGTAGTCTTCATTTTCAACAATATTATTTCTGCAGTTATGCCTCCTTTTTAGACCTAAGATTACTAACTTGTGCTCTTTTTTCTTCTTGTGCAGTCCTGCTGGAGGTTCACTGATCTCGTGGGGTTTGTTTTTTCAAAAAGTAAGCCTTTGTTTTTGCTGACCATCCCTATTGCTTTTTGTTTTCTACTCTGATACTCTTTTATTTCTCCCCACCTGCAATCTTTGGGTTTACTCTAATTTTATTACTCTAATTCGGGCATTTCTAATTTTATACTCTCTTGGGTATGTAACTCATTAGTTTGCATTTATTTAAAAAATTCTATACAGCTAGGCTATCATTTTCACTCTAAATATCACTTAAGCTACCTGCTTTTCTTAAGGTGAAAACAAGATAGGGGCACCTGGGTGGCTCAGTTGGTTAAGCGTCCGACTTTGGCTCAGGTCATAATCCCATGGTTCATTGGTTTGGGACCTGTGTTGGGCTCTGTGCTGACAGCTCAAGGCCTGCTTCAGATCTCGTGTCTCCCTCTCTCTCTGCCCCTCCCCTGCTTGCATTCTCTCTCTCAAAAATAATCATTAAAAATTTTTTAAAAAAAGGTGAAAATAGTATAGCAACTTTCAAATAAATAATACAGTACTCTTAGCTATAGTCACCATGCTGGATATTAGATCCCCAGAACTTAATCCTCTTATAACTGGAAGCTTGTACCTTTTAACCAACATTTTCCCATTTTCTCCACCCCGTTAATTCCTGGAAACCAACATTTTATCTGCTGTTATGAGCTTGGTTTTTTTTAGATTTCATACATAAGTGAAATCATACAGTATTTGTCTTTCTCTGACTTATTTCACTTAACATTATGCCCTCAAGGTCCGTTGTCACAAATGCCAAGATTTCCTTTTTTTTTTAATGGCTGGATAACATTCATGCACACCTGTGCATGGAAAATCATTTTTTCTTTATCCATTCATCAGCACTTGGGTTCTTTCCATGTCTTGGCTATTTGAATAATGCTGCAATGAACATAGGGGTGCAGATATCTCTTTGATATAGTGATTTCACTTCCTTCAGATAGATACTGAGAAGTAGGGTTGTGAGATCATATGGTATTTCTATTTTTAAGGAAGCTCCATATTTTTTTAATAGTGGCTGCACCAATTTACGTGGTGCCAACAGAGCAGAAATGTTCTCTTTTCTCTACATTGTCACCAACAGTTGTTCTCTGTCTTTTTGATAAATAGCCATACTAACAGGTATGAGGTTTTATTTCACTGTAGTTTTGATTTGCATCTCCCTGATGATTAGTGATCTTGACCCCTTTTCATGTATCTGTTGGCCATTTGTATGTTTTCTTTGGAAAAATGCTATTTGGGTCCTCTGTCATTTTAAAATCAGGTTGTTTTGTTGTGAGTTGTAGGAGTTCCTTATATATATTTGGATATTAATCCCTGATACATGGTTTATAAATATTTTTCCCATTCTGTAGGTTCCCTCTTGATTTTGTTGATTGTTTCTTTTGCTATATGGTTTAGCTACCTTCCACACATTGATAGAGAGTACTTGTATTGTCATTCAGTTATAAATATTGCCTAATTTCTGTTGAAATGTTGTCTTCAACTCAGAAATGGTGTTTTTCAGTTTCTTTTTTTTTTGTTGTTTTTTGTTTTTTCAGTTTCTATATATCTTTCATAGCTATCTGCTTATAAATTTTTAATTTCATTTCTAAGTTCTTTCTTAAAGTGGACACACAATGCGTGTGTTTAGAAGACAACCATTTTGCACCCAGAAATTATTTAAAAAACCAGCCATTTGTAGATGTTTTAGAACCACCTTATCACTGGAGACAGAGTTATAATAAACAAGTATATTACATCAAAGTAAAAAAAATTAAAAACAAAGTGGACGGAAGTCCACTTCGTAACATACTTGAAAAAAATGAAAAAGAGCTGTTTAATAATTAGCACATTTACCCTACTGAATTCTGTATTTCACTTTGGACAGTCGAAAATAATTCAAATTGATGAGGTTTTATAATGGCTGGGGTATTCTGTTTTTGAGCTAAAGGAGACAATGTCATTCCCATGTATCTAAGGCTCTTAAAAACTCCTTTTCTGAGAATACATAAACTAGACCCACAATAGGATGTTGCAAATAAGTATTGATTAAGCTGAGTAATAATTTCCCTAGATACTCCACATTGATTGGGAAATTTCTGAGGCCAACATTTTAAAAAGTCAATTCATTTCCAGGTCATGCTACTGTGAAATTCCATGTCCTATTGATGACCCATTCTCAATTGTACTTAATTCAACAAAACTTCAGTATGAAAATCACTGGATGGTATTACACTTTATACCTGATTGTATTTCAAGTTTAATATCATTATTAATAATGGCGAAAAAATCAATGAAATTGAGGAAGTTGGACAGCAGTTCTTGCCCTGTTCAAAACAAAGAGGAAACATCAGGTACCCACAAAAGTCCATGTAAGTGAAACACGGGTGCTTTCCTCTGCAGCTGCAAAGTTCTCCAACAACTCAGCTAAGGGAGAGTTAAGTGACTTGAAGCCCTAAACATGCTCATGTCTCAGTCCCAAGAGATAATCTTCACTTTGCTCTGTATTTTGCGATCACTGGGAATCAAGTGCTGTTAATTCCCTCTCTTGGATAACATGACTACTGATGTCCTCTCAAATCCCCTACACTGCCTTTGCCTAAAGGGCTTGCATCTGGGACCTTCTCTGGAGGTCACATAAATCTTCCCCAGCTCCAGGAGGCCAATGACTGACTAACACAGAAGTACAAAAGCCAGACCCTCCTGGTTTAAAGAGATGTGTGGTACAGATCTTACTACAGAGCTTAGGATCAGCCTAAAGAGGGACTGTCGCTGAGAACAACATATCCTTGCTTAGTCCCTGCCTTTGACCCTTCCTACTTTTCCTACTCCTCTTTTCTGAAGATCCCTTTCTCAGTAAATGACATGCACCTAAATTCTTGTCTTGGTTTCTATTTCTAAAAAATACCAACCAAGATAAGGTCAAGCCAGAAAATCTGACTAGGGACCTTGGAGATGGTCCCTGATATCAAGGACAGCACAGGGCAAATCAAAGGAAGACCTTCCTCCTACACCCGCTATTCAGAACCACCCAACCAGACTGGGCTTATACCTGAGCAGGTGAGATGCTTGTGGGATGGATGACCCAATGGAATGTGGGAAGGATATTTTGCCATATTTTATACAATTTTGTTTGTATATGAGCACAATATACTGAATGTAAATTCAATTGATTGTTTTACTGGTGGTAGTAAGCAATCAGAAGACAACCATTCTATAGTAACAGTAAATCTTCACAGCAGTTATAATAGCCGAATCCTTACTCAAAACTCACAAGGATTTTGTATTTCAAATGTGAGTATGTGTGCATGCACACACATACACATTACTGAGTCTATGCCTCCTAGTCAATGCTACATGCCCACAGTGAATGTTCTCAGACTTACCTTTCCCGTTCTGCTTTATTCTTGATAGATTTATCTTGGCTGATGGCTTTGCTATTTTCCATAGAAATCTTAGCCTGGTGTGCTCGCATTTCCTTGCTTTCCCTAAGTATTAAAAAGAAAACAAACAGGGGTGGGGTGGGGGAAATGGGAAGTTAGTGTTTATCAGATTCAGAGTTTCAGTTAGGGAAGATGAAAAAGTCCTAGAGATGGATGGTGGTGATGGCTGCGTAACAGTGTGAATGTACCTGATGCCACACAGTTAAAAACAGTTAAACTGGCAAATTTTATGTTATGGACATGGAACTATAAGAAAATAATAAATAGGGGCATCTGGGTGGCTCATTTGGTTGAGCGTCTGACTCTGGATTTCAGATCAGGTCATGGGATTGCGTCCCGCATGGGGCTCAGGGATGACAGCATGGAGCCTGCTTAAAAGATTCTCTCCCTCTCCCCCACTCGTGCTCTATCTAAAATAAAAAAATAAATAAATTCATCCAACCATTCATTCATTCTACATATAACAACAGTCCCACTGTTGTTTTTTCCCCATTATTGAGCTCATTTCCCCATTCTCACTTTTTTCCCCCCATTATTGAGCTCATCAAGTTATTTTACATCCTGTGAAAAGGCAGGAAAGAGCCTGAATCCATGAGATGTGGAAGTGGGTTACCTACTGAGAAAGTAACAGTGATGAAATGGGATGAAGAGACATTATGTTTGCCCATAAAAATATAAAGATTTTTGAGCTTTGCCCTACATTTCTTGGGACCAGATGGTCTGGAAGAGAGACAGAGGATGTTGTGACCCTCACAAGTGACCTTCATGTTTTCTGACGGTTCATGGGAATGAAGGAGACTAAATGATTTCAAATAAGCACAGGAAGAAAAAAAGGTTGTTGACATAAGGCCACTGGTGACCGCGTGTGCCAGAATGTCTGTGTGCACATGACAAAGACTCCTGGGTTACTTATGTGTGTATTAAAGGTATACAATTTAGAACACTGAAATGAGTATTATTAACAGTTTTTTCTGGAACCTAGGGGGGTCTCCTTGAAACCCTGGCTGGAAATGAGTCACCAAGGAATCAGGTGTTCTAAGTAGTATCTGTACTATATCAAAAGGGATAGATAACACTGATCCCCCAGATGCAGGAATATGCATAGAAACTCCTAGGCCCAAGAAAATGGCTCTCAAATTCTTCCTCAGTTTAGTGTTAGTAAATCAACCATTTCTTTATTCATTCATTCGACAAGCATTTCTCAATGACCGAATGTTGCTGACCAGTATTAAAAAGGCAGTATTTTTATTTTGAAAGAGAGAGAGAGAGAGCGCGAGTGAGCGAGCAGGGGAGGGGTAGACAGAGGGAGAGAGAATCCCAAGCAGGCTCCGCACTGTCAGCATGCAGCCCAACATGGAGCTTGATCCCACGACTCTGGGATCATGACCTGAGCTGAAATCAAGAGTCATACGCTTAACCAACTGAGCCCCAAGAAGGCCAGATTTTTTAACCAAGAGCCACAGCTGTGATGGTGAGGAATGCACACAACCACAGGGTGCTTGAGAAAAGCTTAAACACTGCTGTTACTTGGGAAAACGCCCCTGCCGTGCATTTATTTTTTAAGGTAAATTAGTAAATAGCTTATGCTCTCTTCAAATAACTTCCTAAGCAATGCAAGAATTAGTTACCTTTTTTCTTTTGGACAATGCCTACTGTTGAGGCTAACTTCTTTTCTTTATTCAACTACAAGAGAGATTAGAATGGAGTGCCTCAGCCTGTGAAGTATCATTGAGTGAGGGTAAGATACCTACAATCTGGTATTGCAGCAGGGGTCAAAGGCAGGGTACTGAACAGACCTTTTTGTGTACCTAATCAACAGCATCTCTAAGGGAAAAAAGAAAGACAACTTCTAATCCTATACAACTTAATAGAATGCTTTAAGATTGATAGGGTATAGGACATGAACCTACAGCAAACTTAGCATGGTATACCTCATTTTCTTGCTTTGAAAGAGAAAATTGGGAACTATGGCAAAATGCTTCACATTCTCAGGGCTGCATCTGTCACTCCAAAATGAGGCTGGGAATTCATGAATGCACCCAGATAATTTATGCAGTTAGCGTTTAAAATTTTTTGTTTGCTTTGTTTGTATAATGCTTTTCTATTCTCTACTCTTTTGTGTATATCAATAGATCCTAACAGTGGCATACAGCAGGCATGAAGGGAGAAGCTAACAAGCTGTAACAAAGCTGGGATAAAAAGACGTAATTGACATCAACACTCTTCTGCCCCGGGTGAAAGTCCAGTTCATTATTTGCGGTATTTTAAATGCGATATTCCATTTGCTGAAGCTGGAAGAAACCCATATAAACTGAAACTTCTTTGCTGTTTCTTGATTAGGCCTCTCTTTCTAAAATTCCCAGAATTCCTAATAATGTAAAGGGTCTCACCACATTTAGCCAGGGAGTGACCAGATCCAATCTGAGGTAGGAGCTGAACTGGTTGGTTTCTGTCTCCTGCTGTGTCTTCCTTTCCTACGAGGCTCCAGACCACTTTCCAAAGCCCATTGTTAGTCCTACCACCCAGTGGAGCCTCCATGACCCCTCCGGAAGCAGCCGAGCTCCTTTGTGCTGTGCTTTTTAGTGTGCATCCTATACTATCTGGAATTCAACTTAATTGTTCATGTGAGCGTTAATACCTTGCCAACACTTAAAAAATTTTTTAATGTTCATTCATCTTTGAGAGAGAGAGAGAGAGAGAGAGAGGGAGAGAGAGAGAGGGAGGGAGGGAGGGAGGGTCAGAGAGAGAGGGAGATACAGAATCCGAACAAAGCAGGCTCCAGGCTTTGAGCCATCAGCGAGCCCGACGCAGGGCTCGAACCCATGAACCCTAAGATCATGACTTGAGCCAAGGCTGGACACTTAGCCAACTGAGCCACCCAGGTGCCCCAACCTTGCTAACACTTGTAAGCACTTTGATGGCAGAGGCCATTTCTTATAGCTCATATTTCTTATCTCAACTGTATGACATGATATGTGTAACAGCTCAGTATCCTATGTCAAGTTGATCTTGTTTCCTACCTTGGCTCATACATACACTCAATCCTATTACAAAATTAGGAGTTCGCTCTGGAGAAGGCTCACTTGCCTACCTGTCATGGGACAGTTTTAGCTGCTGGGTTTGCTGCTCGTGGGCGCTGATCAGTAGCTTTCTCAGGAGCTCACACTGCTGGCTGAGGTGCAGGTCCCGGATTTCTTGCTCCTCAGCACTGTGGGTGTTAATCATTTCTGACCACTCCTTTGTGTGCTGGGCCACTATCTCTTTGACCTGTGTGGGGAAAAGGGGATGGTGCCATTTGGAACTGTCACAGATCCGGTATGAACTGAAAACACAGCATCAGTCCTGTATTTCAAATCTCACCTACCAATTTGGTTGGTGAATCAGTAGATACTACAACAATAAAAAAAAAAAAAAAACAGGTACTAATCCATGGGAATCAGGAGGTCACAGCTTATTAAAATAATCGATCACTTTGGGTCTAAATATTCAGCCATGGACTGTGATTTCACTGCCTAACTTGTCCATGTTCCCTTTTGTCCAGACCTTGGGCTCCTTTACTGATTTGATCAGATTCTCCCCAGCTCCTCATGCCTTTCCAGCTTCATGTCCACAAGGCCACAGATCTGAATGAAGAGCTCTGTATTCTCTTATTCCTGGATTATGACTCACTGTGTCCACTCTAACAGATGCTGGGGTAGAAAGTCTTCCCCTCCCCACATCCATGCTCTTTGTAATGTGGTTTTGTACCTTCCCTCATATCAAGAGCTAGAATCCATTTCCCCACCTCCTGGAACCTGGCTGACCTTGTGAGTGGATTCAGCAAGGAGACAGTAGCAAATGTGGTGCAAGAGGAAGCTTGGAAAACGCTCCCCTTTCTGCTTTCTGGAACTCTGAGGCTACCCTGTGACAGAGCCTGTGCTAGCCTGATGGAGGACGAGAAGTCATGTTGGAAAACGCAACCAGCAGCCAGCTAGCCGCCAGATATCTGAGTAGAGCCATCAAGCCCAGCTGTCTGCAGACACATGAGTGAGCCTAGTCAAAATCAGTAGAACTACCCAACTGAGTACAGCCCAAATTCTGACCCACTGAGTTTTAAACTAATAACTGGTGGTGGTCTTCAGCCGCTACATTTTGACATGGCTTATTATGCAGCAAAAGCTAACTGATATCAATGCAAAAACTTTTACTTTCCTATTTGTGCAAAGCTTCTGAAAATCATGACATGCTGCAGAGACATTAATTCTCAAACATTCCAGTTAAGAAGAGAGAAAGAGTGAAGAACAATTCTCCAAGACACATGGCTTACTGCCTATGTCACTTCAGGGTAGAATGGACACAAAATGCATAGCACCGAGAAGCTCAGCTTGAACAGTGGCGCTGCTCCACGCAGGCAGCAGGGCCACTGGGCTGGATGAGAGCTGCGTGTAGACTGGTTTGACCAAAAGCTAGAGTTGGGAGCTTTAAGAGTCCCCCTACCCTCTTTTGTAACTATTAATGCTGGAGGAGTTATTTGTGTTCTTGACTGGAACTTAGTGCTCAGTTCCCCAAATATCTGCAAACTAGTGAGTCTCCCAAGCTCCCATTTTCTTATGCAATATGAACAGTTGAAATCATCTCTTAGAATATCAGCTTTTCATTTTTTCCCCCATCCTAAACTTCCACAGCAAAGTTAGAATGGAGTAAGTATCAAAGAGTAACTCAGTCCCTAAGTTGGGTGGGTTTCTTGTCATATGTTTAATGTTACTTTTATAGGGAAGCATGTTCTGTATTTTATACAATATTTCCTTTTAGTCAATGTACTGTTTCGCTTGATGCCCCTGAAGCAGACAACATAGATACATAGAAATGCATATTTCAACAGATGAAGGAAAAGGTATTCCATGAAAGGGCTCTTCTCAAAGCCACTGAGTCTGGAACAAAGGTGAATGCTGAGATCCCTTGACTTCCCAGACTAGCCCCAAGTTATTGTTACTTCTGATTTATATTAGGTAGGGCTTGTAAAAAATTACAAAGTGTCTTCTGCAAATCTAGGCATTTTCTTACCTTAGATTTGTGATCTGATGTCAGTGTCTGAATTTTAATTTCTGTTTCTTTTTTCATTTCGAGACAATTACTTCCCCTGCAAATGGAAAAATCACAAATGTGTGCCAATGTTAGATATCTTCCCATCCCATGAGCCTTTGCTTCAAAGCTTTCTAATGAAGACAATTTGTTCATCAAACATGGGAGGCCATGGCTCATTGGGCAACATCAGTATTTCTAGTAACAGATGTATACCTTACAAAATATCTGTATCGTGATTACTCAATTCAACCACTACACAAAGAGACACTCCAGACCTAACAATGATTTCATTGTTAAGGGTATGTTGTCAGAGTTTCCATTTTGGTTCCTGCTTTTCTTTAGGCTATTTTTCATTTATTCAATAAAATATTATTTGAGATAAAAACTAGAAAATAGGTCCTCGGCCTTGAAGTGAATTTTTAAGCTCTTTCTGGTTGTAAAGCCAGATTTTTGTCTTTTACACATGCCAGCAAGGCAGAAAATAGCGTTTCTTGGCATCATAGGGCAATTTTTGCTTCTTATTCTATTGTGAGGAGGAAATATACAAGGCAATTTCCCAGCAACCATTACTGCTTATTTCAGTGATTATTTTTTCCTTTTGTAATATCTATAGCACTGCTGAAACCAGAACAGGTTCTGAGCTTGTCTTCAGCATATATGCTCTGATGTATTATGCCCTAAGTCGGAATGCTTCACGATATTACTGAGAATGTCTCCGAGAGAAGCATTATTCTAAAAATGCTAGGACTTCATCAAAACTGTTACCTCTCAAGGGCTGGCACTGAGAATGCTTTCTCTTCAGTCTGCTATTTGGTGAGCTTGTAGCATCGCAGAAATATCCCCTGGGCTTAATTCTAGACAAAATCTTTTATACTAAATGCAATGATAGGTTTTCTTTAACAGTCTTATCTGGGGACATGGGCTAAAGATCCTTGTAACATTAAAAACTAAGATTGTATTTTTGTCTCCAAGAGTAGATCAACCTTAATATTTATTTTATGGTGATGCATAATGGTTTCTGTAATTTCAAAATTTCCCAACTTCAGCTTGTCCTTCCTTTCCCCTCCATTCATCTTAAAAACACCTGAGTTTTCCACCTGGGTGGAAAACACAGGAGAGACATTAGTTACTGTGTCATCTACCAATGGCTGTCGAACGTGAATAAAGCTCTTCTTTTCCACCTCAATCCCTGCCTTCAGCTGAATGAATCTCTTAATTCCCAGGAAAAACTTTTAAAGAACACACAGTCAAGACCAAGTTCTTCCTTGGCCTAAACAGTCAGCTTCACTGTGCGAAAAGACAAAATATAAAAGGGTGAAAAGCCTCCGGAAGGAAATAAAGAGCCATTACCCCTTCTTCTTCATTGCCTTCTCTAGGATTTTCTCATGCGTCGACTTCTCTTTGTCATACTGTGCCACAATTTTGTCAACTTGTGTACAATGCAGCTTCTGCATGGTGCTGTGCTCCTGAAGAAGAAGAATCTGTAGTTACAAGCTGAATCTGTAGTTACAAGGACTCTTCCTGATGGTTAGTAAACTTCACCTATGTTGGGCTGGCATGATTTTCACCAGCTTTCCCAGAATCTTGGTTTAGAAATCAAGGAGTAACCAATTCTGAGAACTGGAAGGATTTCCAACCTCCCACCCAACACAAGAGTTTCTTGAACAGGGATATTCCAACAAGGGAGTCCATAGCCTCAGCCTAATGAATGTGCCCCCCTCAAAGGGCATCCCTGCCTACTACAGGGCAGCACCAATCGGCCTCAAGTCCTGTCTTCTACATATCCATGTTCTTCATAGGAGTTCTACGGTTCATCTTTGTTGTGCTGAGACACCTAATGAGTCCACAGCCCCTTTCACACATTGGTCCTCAAATACCCAAGTTCAGCTCCCATATTTTCTCTCTTTCACATGCTAACTATTCACATGTGACATGGCTTCTAAACACCCAGCACATTTTGGAAGGTCTTAAATACCATCACTCAATAGTGAGAATTGCCAGTGGGGGTGTCACTGTTATCTGACTGCAAATCCTCATCACTGGGATCTTCCACTGGCTTCCTCACCTAGGTGCATTCACGAGGAGGACATAGTGTCCAGGAGCTGTGGCCATAAGTTTTACAGATATTTCAAATATTTCCTCATCTGCTTCCTGTCATCATTGAAGTTGGAGCTGCAACACTTAGAAAATAAGAGTTTTTCCATAAACATTCTTTCCTCCTGATAACTTGGCCACAGTCAGTGACTTCTCTGAAGTCAGATATCCTTAGCTTCTCAGCAAGCCAAACAGAGAGGAAACCAGCACAATCAGTAATACCTAACTCTAAGTGATACTTGATGTTATATCCTAGTCTTACTCTTGAGAAACTAGGCAGATGGGATGGTACTGAAGACTGGAAGGGACAAACGTTGCTCAGGTTATGTAACCTCCCTCACAGTCCTATTTCCTTTTACTATTTTAGAGAGAGAGAGCACAAGCCAGTGCACGCACGAGTGAGCATGCCTGCATTAGTGGGGGAGGGGCAGAGAGAGAGAATCTTAAGCAGACTCTATGTTCAGCACGGAGCCCATCATGGGGCTAGATTCCAAGACCCTGGGATCATGACCTGAGTCAAAATCAAGAGTTGGACGCTCACCTGGGGCACCTGGTGGCTCAGTCGGTTGGGCACTGGACTTCGGCTCAGGTCATGATCTCTTGGTTCGTGGGTTTGAGTCCTGCATCGGGCTCTGTGCTAACAGCTCAGAGGCTGGAGCCTGCTTCAGTTTCTGCGCCCCACTCCCCTGCTCACATTCTCTCTCTCTCAAAATTAAATAAACATTAAAAAAAAAGAGTTGGATGCTCAACTGACTGAACCACACAGGCACCCCTCCTTTTACTTATTTTTTAAATTAAGTGACTTAATTAAAAAAAAATTCTTCCTAAGTTAGGCTAGACTTGAAGGAAACCTAATTTATGAATGTCTTTAAAAGATTTCATAATTTCTTTATCCATTCATCAGTTGATGGACATTTAGGCTCTTTCCATAGAAACTTAACAGAAACCCATGGGGGAGGGGAAGGAAAAAAAAAGAGGTTAGAGTGGGAGAGAGCCAAAGCATAAGAGACTCTTAAAAACTGAGAACAAACTGAGGGTTGATGGGGGTGGGAGGGAGGGGAGGGTGGGTGATGGGTATTGAGGAGGGCACCTTTTGGGGTGAGCACTGGGTATTGTATGGAAACCAATTTGACAATAAACTTCATATATTGAAAAAAAATGAAATGAAAAAAAAAAGATTTCATAAAATATAAAAGAAGTGATTTTTAACTTTTCCAAGATTTCCTAAGTTTCCCAGCACTGTTAGTCAATTAACATAGGACTTGAACTACAATTTGGTTATACATGTATTTTTCGGAAACACATTAGTGCACATGTTCCTGGAATTTTTGTCCATTTGGATAAATATCTTTGGGAGAAGTCGTGGAGGAGGGTAGTGCTGGGTGGGGAGGTTCTCAGAACAGAAATTGACAACGGGGACAAAGGGTGGTCCAGGGTGATGCTATCTTGCTGTGGATTTGGTGTCAGGGAATTGTATGAAACAGCATCTTGCTTAAGCTGTGGTTGAAACACCTCATAAATCTAACATTCTCAATGTATGTGCACTTGGTGTTATAAACACATTTCAGCCAGGGTTTTTGCAATGTGGCATTGAGTTCAGGACATGGGATCTTCAGTCTCAAATCCTGGGGCAAGTCACTGGGCCTCTTGTTCTGTTCATCTTTGTAATTGGGAGAGCAATACCTAGTTCACAGGGATGTTAGGACTAAAAGTAAATATAGTATCAATCCTATTTCAAATGTCTGCTATATCTTATTCAAACTATAATAACCTGTTTATATTATTCAATATCCATGATAATATACAGTAACTTGGGATAAGGGACAGCAGTTAGAATAATTAAATCAGTAAACCTTCCCTCCATGATGAATCAACTGCCTCAGGAATCAACATGTTAATGTATCCTTATTTGAATGGATTTAACTAAGCTTGGTTGCTGTGGACAAAAACAAGCCTACCAAATCGCCCTATTATTAGTCTTCCTTTTAAGATTTAAAGGCATTATGCCTGCTCTGTACATGTGTTAATCTTCCTGGGCAAATACATAAGAGGCTCTTTGCAAGTGCGGATTCAAACATGTTAAGAATCTTTCCTATGTAATCTTTCTGCTTTCCTGTTTCTTGCAAGTATCGAAGGGAGGGTGGAGAAGGTTGTTCCTTTAAATATCCTAGCACAGCACAAGAAAAGGAGAGGCTTTGAAGCTTGGAAGTTGACAGACTATTTCTTAAGGAAATATTCTGGTGAATCTTATTCACCCAATTAGATATGAATGAGGCTGTTTGTGCCAGAAAGGTGTTCATGATGGATTCCAGTAGGTAAGATTATGCTCTACAAGGGTAGGGCAAGTCTTTGTACAGGGCACAAGGGTTGGTACATAGCAGATGCTCAATAAATGTTTGTTGTATGAATGAAAAAAAATAGCAAGGGAAGACAGCAAGAGGACTTGGAATCTGGTCTTAGCTCAGCCAATCAGTAGCCAAGTGGCTTTGTGAAACACACACTAATCCTTCCAGCCCTCACTTTATTAGAAAACTAAACAAGATCCACTTGCACAACCTAATTTGTGGGTTGGTTATGAGCTGCAAAATTACCTAATGTATGCAGAAATAATATGAAAGTTTAGAAGCATATTGAATTGCAATGATTACAGGTAATACAAATAACAAGAAACTTGGTCTGGAAAAATGATCTCTGTGTTTCTCTATGTGCTCAAAATGATTCCTTTGTGGTATGCAGTGATCACAGAAGTGTTTGGGGATAATTAGCTTTCCAAATACCAACTTCTTTTACAAAGGAATGGGGTTCTAATTACTGATTATTGTCTGATTGGGGGTCAAGATTCAGCTTCCCAAAGTATAAAATAGAGGAACCAGGAAATAATCTCTCAGTCCATTTTCATGCAGAACAAATCTATCATTGACTTTATTCTTTGGTCATTAATTAAATCATGACATGCCATGGAAGAGGCATACATATTGTTTCATTCATTCAGGTCAAGAGTATCAAAATTAAATGTGTTCATTGAAACGTCAATCTCAATTGGGACACTTTGGGGAGAATGCATGTACAGCTTTTAGCAGGATTTGTACATTTCTCATTGGAGTGAAGAGTACACTCAGCTTCTTTAGGGAGAAACTTTTGCTACAATTCATTCTTGTGACTGATGGGGCAGTGGGCGTGAACGACTGCACCACAGATCCTGCTGGAAAATTGGGAGTAAATCATGTTTGCTCAGCATGTGACTCTGAGGTCAGCAGTAAGCTGCCTCCGTGGGTGTTGCTGTGTCTCGGGCCCTTTCAACTTCATAACAGACTTATGGGTCTGGCATTGAGGTCTTATTATGAATTACAATTGACGAGTTTAACAGCACTCTTGATGTTATCAGCTAAATTGCTTGTATAGCAAAGAACAAATTTTCCATTAGTAGCTTTACTGAAATGCCAAATGTTAGTTTCTCAGGCATTTCATTTGACTCATCTGATGGTGATGTTGCAAACTGCTATCGCAGCGGATGCATCCAATCTATAAATGTTAAATCCACTCCTCAAACTCACATGTGCTTTGAAAGAAAACTGAATTAGGGGCCAATATTTAAAGATATGGAAGTTCATCTAAGAGTCCTGATATTACGAGTCCCCTTTTGAGAATGAAGCTGACCCATGGACTCTCAAGGCACCAATGGCAGGAGCTAAGTCTGACGTGCCTCTTGAATGGGAATGAATGTTCTTCTGCTTTCCGTATCTGGCCAACTTCCTTCTTATTTGGTCCCTATAGCCATTTACATTGTAATTATTCCTCTAACATATTATTGGGGCTAGTTAACCAACTTTGGGTTTTATTGGCTCTAAGAATTTGACCACATCAGACAATTGAAACGTACGCCCATTTCTTAATGAAAGAAACCCTATTTCTGGACTCCAGTGAGTCATGCATTAGGGGAGATGACTGTTGCTTAATTCTGTTTTTGCTGTGTCTCATCTAATGGACACTTGAAAACCATTTCCCTAGTTTCCATTTCAAATGGAGAGGTGGTTCTAGAAAGTGAGAGACACATAAAAGTCTGATTGCCAGCTACACTCACAGGGTCAAAAACAATGGCCATTGACCCCTGCCATTTTCTAAAATCTAGGCATGTTAGCTAGCATCCTGATCTCATTTGAGGCTCAAATGGTCATTATCCCTGATTTTTCTCTTAGTATCCTAAAAGCAGCTCACATGCCTATTTCTGTGGCTCTCCTGCAAGTGATCCTCCTACACCAGAATTCCTCTTCCATCCTGTGGCTAACCTTTAAGTTTGAAAACAAGATTTCTTTTGCATTTTACATTTGTGTCTTAAGCCACTGGGATTTAGCTCATGGATTCTCTGCTTCCCTGTAGGTCTAAGAAGTGGCATTATTTACCTCAGCTGATGTATAAGAGTGGGGAGTCCCTGCAGTAATAATATGGACTAGGTAAGAGCCTCTGCTCTTAGCTGCCAACTGCTAAGGTTGATGCATGGATGCTGTGGTTGGCAGGGTACAGCCTGGGCCAGGTTCCCTCCTCAATAGTTACTTTATAACCCAAGGCCTTACAGTAGCAAATCTCAGCCCCATCTTAGGTTGCTTCAAAACAGTTAAAAAGGTTTATAGATGTTTCACAAAAAGGCTGGGGGTATTTTTTCTCGTTTGACAACAGGTCAAAATCTGTTTTTTTAAGGAGGACTGGTCTACAGCTTGAAGGCAAGTTAGGGGGGTGGTTTCCACTAGGGGTCAAGGGACAATGAAGAGTGCCAAATAATATTCCTAAAGAAACAATTCTCAAAATTTAATTTTAATGTGTGAAGGAGAGGAGCTTATTTATTTCCTAGGCCTCTTCTTGGTGACTATAACTAAGTCTCAGATGCAAGCATATGCATTTTTTACAAAGCCTCCAGCTCCTGGCCCAAGGATCATATGTTGAAAAAAACAGTTCCAAAGGAAGCCAAGATATTTGTGTCCTGATAGGATCATAATGGCTCTTAAAAACCTTTTACTAAGACCACCAAGAATATGTGAGAAAGAAAAATCAATGTGTGAAAATTCAGGGGTAATGGAATTCCACTACTGGGTATTTACTCAAAGAAAACACTAATTAAGAAACATATACGCATCTCTATAGTTACAACAACCAAGATGTGGCAGCAATGCAGGTGTCCATTGGTAGACAAACAGATAAGGAAGATGTAGGGTGAGTTACTGTGTGTGTGTGTGTGTGTGTGTGTGTGTGTGTGTACATAAACATATATGTAAGATGGAATATTATGCAGCCATAAAAAAGATGAGATCATGCCATTTGCAACAACATGGATGGACCTAGAGGATATTATGCTAAGTGAAATAAGTCAGAGAAAGACAAATACCATATGATTTCACTCATATGTGGGATCTAAAAACACCAAAAACAGGGGCGCCTGGATGGTTCAGTCAGTTAAGCGTCCAACTTTGACTTGGGTCACAGTCTCATGGTTGGTGAGTTCAAGTCCCGCACTGGGCTCTGTGCTGATAGCTCGAAGCCTGGAGCCTGTTTCAGATTCTGTGTCTCTCTCTCTCTCTTCCCCTCCCTCACTTGTACTCTGTCTCTCAAAAATAAACAAACATGAAAAAAAATAAGCCAAACCAAATGAATAAATAAACAAAAAGCAGAATCAGACCTATAAATACAGACTGATGGTTGCCAGAGAGGACAGGGTTGGGGGATGGGCAAAATGGGTGAATGGAAGTGAGAGATAGATTCTAGTTATAGAATGATAGGTCACAGGAATAAAAAGTACAGCATAAGGAATATACTCAATGGTACCATAATAGCCTTGTATGGTGACAGATGTAGCTATACTTGTTGTGAGCACAAAACAGTATATAAACTTATTAAGTCCCTACCTTGCACTGCTGCAACTAATTTAACATTGCATGTTAATGATACTCCAAAAACTTGGAAAAAAAAGGGGGGGGCATGAGTTCTGGAGTCAGAATTTTAGTTCACATCCTGGGGCAGAGGGAGAGAGAGAATCCCAAGCAGGCTCCACACTCAACACAAAGCCCAACACAGGGCTCGATCCCACGACTCTGGAATCATTACCTGAGCCGAAATCAAGAGTGAAACGCTCAACAAACTGAGCCACCCTGGAGTGCATTTTTAATAAATGTGGATAATGTGGTGAGTTGTAAAAGGTGTGCATTCAAAGTAAGCAAATGAGGCTCGTTACCAGCATTAACTAGTTATATTACTCTAGGCAAGGGACTCACCTCCCTCATTTTATTCATGTCTAGAATGTGGGCAGTGTCAATTGGGTTTTGGGGATACTGTGAGGATTTGAGAATGTATATAAAATGTGTAATACAAAATTGGCATTAAATAAATGTTAGCCTTATTAGTAGTTTTATATAAAAACACTACAGAATTCAGAATTCATAAATTATGCTGCCGAAGCAGTCTGAATAAAAAAGTGGGTCCCCTGTGTACCGAATGTAGGAGAAGGGATTCATTCATAAGCTTATAATCACACACTTGTAACATGGACTTCTGTGGTGCATAAGGATATGAAAACAAGCTGTGAAATGCATTGCCCTGCTCAGAAATACTTCTGAAAAGCACTCTGAAAGGCAATAGGCAAGCATGGAATATTTTACCATGTCAATTTACTCTGTTGCTCAACCTAAGGAATTTTGAATGCTTCCTCCAAAAAATGCTCCCTAACGCAGTTATGAAGGTCCACACAATTCAGATTTGCGGATTTAGGGAGATTTAAAAATCTTCTTTTAGGTGTTGGTTCCATTATAATATGGGGCTCCAAGAAGCTCCTCTGTTTTCTACAAATGAAGGCAACGTACAGTCTTTCAGCCATCTGGGATCTACTGGTTATGACACAACATGGAGGCATCCCTGCCAACAAGAGTGAAGAAATGGATTTGGCTGAATTAAGTGCAGTGTTGTCTGAGGGGAAGATCCACCAAGGTCAGCTCTAAACTGTCTCACAGAAAAGTAATTTTCCACCTATTAATGGACTGAATGTTCTGTCTCCCCTCCAAATTCCTATGTTCAAGCCCTAATTTCCAACGTGGTGGAATCTGGGGAGGGGGTCTTTGAGAAGTGACTAGGTCATGAGGGCAGAGCCCTCATGAATGTAATTAGTGCCCTTATAAGAGACATGAGAGAAATGTTAGCCCTTTCCACCATGTGAGGACATAGCAAGGAGGCTATCCCAAATCCAGAAAGGGGGCTCTGAATCTGCTGCAACTTGACCTTGGACATCCAGCCTCCATACTTTAAGAAATAAATGCTTGTTGCTTAAGCCACCCAGTCTACGCCAATTTGATGAAGACACCATCTTGGGCGCTTTTCTGATGAAGCAGATGGGCATGTTTGCCAACCTGAGTCAGTCTGGACTCAAAGGTTCAAAGGATATCAACAGATAATCCTTCTCAGTAGTATGTAGGTCAAGTTCTAAAAAATTGAGGATCATCTTTCCTCAGTAGCTGTACAGGTAACCAGTGTACTGACATTGTCCAAACTAGATGGGGATTTTCATAACAAGCTGCGTGCTGCCATTGCATTTACTACAGCGAGGGGAACTTGTTTACTTGTCAAAGCATCTAACATCCCTCACAGAATAATGAGGTAAGAGTATGGGTTCTAGAGTCAGATGGCTTGGGTTCAAATTCTGGCTCTGCTGCTCTCCAATGCTGGGACATTAGTTCAATTCCTTAACCTGCCTAATCCTTAATTTCTTAATTTCACATGTAAAATGGAGACTTAAACAGAATTTGCCTTATAGGGTGGAGAGTATTAAATGAGACGATATATATAAAGTTCTGTGCACAGCATCTGGAAAATACTTTGCATGCAAAAATTCTAGCTGCCATGATTATTTTTATTATGTCACAGTATATGTCTCCTCGTCATGCCTCAAGGAAATATTTAATGAGGGTGAGGTTAAAAGTAGAAGTTTCCAAAGAGCCCACAGGCCCCTGAGATGTCAGCATCAATGACAGAGATCCAAGTTAAATGGAAAGAAAATCTGGGGGATGAGGCCTTACCATATGGCTACCAACTCCATCCCTAATAATCAAAGGTACGTTGCATTCTTCCTTATTTCCTTTTCTCCCTCTCTTCTGCTGCCTTTCCATACTCTAGGTTGTTGCCAACGACCAACAAAATTGAAAACACTGCTTTAAGCAGCTTTGTCTCCTACAC
Source organism: Felis catus (assembly GCF_018350175.1). NCBI lineage: Eukaryota > Metazoa > Chordata > Mammalia > Carnivora > Felidae > Felis > Felis catus. Next base: position 35,340,374 of record NC_058370.1, on the reverse strand, counting down.
TTCTGAAAATCTGTGGCAAGCCTCCCCTATGGGCAATAAGAAGGAATTCTACTCAGTGGACTTATTCATGAAATTAGGAGCAAATAGTCTGTGGAGCAAATGCACTAAACCATCCATTCAATAACACAGGGAATATTACTAGGCCAAGAATAGGATGAATTTCTCAAAGCAGCACAAACTTAAACTGGGGCCACGAGCTTTGAATTTGAAAAACATTTTTTAAATGATTATTTATTTGAGAGAGAGGCGGGGGGTGAGGAAAGGAGAGAACGAATCCAAAGCAGGTTCCATACTGCTGGTGCAGAGCCCAATGCAGGGCTCAAACTCACGAACCGCAAGATCATGACCTGAGCTGTAATCAAGAGTCAGATGCTTAACTGCCTGAGCCACCCAGGCGCCCCACGAGCTTTGTGCTTTTAATATCCAGAGTGATTAGGAGATAGGGCATTCAAGTCCAGCTCTAGAGACATGCCTCGGTTTGAGTTCTGAGTCACAGTACAAAGTAGAACTCATGACAAGTTTAAAAGAACTCAGAAGTCCTTTCAAGAAATTAAGTTTCTCTTGCTCCGGCTGCCCGTAACGGAGGAACACACACATTACCCTTCCAGCCCCAGTGGCTGTCATGCTCCATCTTGGGAAGGAAAGAGGTATCGTGTTTTCCTCCTTTCTCTGTGAGGAGGGACTGGGAGCAGGATGATGGAGTGCTGTGAAGTGTTCAGCCCACACGAGAACTCCTGAGACCAGCTGCTGCTCTTCTCTTAAATTTGCAACCAGCTCTTAGAATTTCTCATGATCACTGTCAAAAAAACCTCTTCTTATGGGCGAAGAGAAAAAACAACTCTATTTCGGAAGTAGGTCACTGAGCAGAGTTTACATAATGGGACAAGTGAGAAAAGCCCTCTCTCTAGGAGCCATGGGTGAGAGAGTCAAGGCTGGCTAGCACCTCCCTCCATGCCCTGTGTGTGGCAAATGACTTGCCAGTAACCCAGGGGATTTGGGTGCTTCTAGCCGGAGACTGAGCTGGTCTTTAAAATAGTGGGACCTAGCCAGACTCTTGGATAAAGTCTGATTATTAAATAGTTTTAAAGTTTATTTACTTATTTTGAGCAGGGGCAGGGGGAGGGAGAGAGCACACAAGCTGGGGGAGGGGTAGAGAGGAGTCTGGATGCTTAACTGACTATGCCACCCAGGCGCCCCATGATTATTAAACAATTTTAAAATGGGTGAAGCTCTGTTATGCTTCTGAGGTAAATGTCAGAAATGCAGATTATAAATCAGTGACAACCAATCCCAAATGGATTCTATTTTTAAACCTCATTTCCTACCACTTAAGATCAAGGTACTACTGCCCAGTTGGTTGGTGTCAGTTTCTAAGCCATGTTTTTGCCTGTGAAGAATTCACTGGTCCATCACAGAACAACAGCTTGAGGTTTTCATCTGAGAGCTAAAAGACAAACCAGCAAACAAAATCACACACATGTATGCACACACGCTCAGCACGATGTACCTTAGCATGTTTCTTCTTTAAAGAATTTAGCTCCTTCTGTTGTTTCTTTAAATGCTTCAAGTAAGCCTGTGGAAGAAGCAAAGAGGGCCCAAAATCAATTTTTTTGTAGCCACAATGAATACATCTGGTGAGAAACAAAAATATATTGGTTTCACCAATATAGGTAATGGAAGAGTGCTTGCAAAATGAACAATTTTACCTTCATCTGCTTTAAATCTTCTATCCTCACTTGAGGGATAAGTTCGATACCTTAAAAAAAATTAAAGCACTGTATGTATTAAAAATTAAAGAGAATAACTGATAATACAAAATTCATCACTTTGAAATCTCATCTAAAGACAGTGAAGCAGCTTTATGTGGATGGTTATGGATATAAGCATCTTAATTTCTTATTACAAAGCAATTAAATAGACAGTTGGCATGCTTATCATCTTCGTTCAGGTTCTTTACGAGCAGAGCCTGAGTTGGAATTCCTTGTGCACATGACTTACTAGGGAAAGGTGCTCAGGAGAAACCCTCAGGGCAGTGAGAGAAGCAGAACAGGGCAGAGGAAGAAGGTACGGTGTATTTCTAGGGGAAATCCAACCTCAGCCTGACCCTTTCAGAGAGCTCTTTAGAGTACATAGCCCTCTGGAGTTGTTCTACCTCGAGGTAAGAAGACTGGACTTTTGTAACCCCGTAATAGTCAGCCACTGGCTTCAGAGGGTGCACAAAACCTTCCAGGTGTTTCCAGACAAGGGCACCGCCACAGTCTGTGAGGGCAGTCCTCTGAGAGGGTTGCAGCTGTGATTTGAAATCAGCCAATACAGGGGCACCTGGGTGGCTCAGTTGGTTAAGCATCCAACTTCAGCTCAGGTCATGATCTCATGGTTCGTGAGTTCAAGCCCCACATCAGGCTCTGTGCTGACAGCTCGGAGCCTGGAGCCTGCTTCAGATTCTGTGTCTCCCTCTCCCTCCCCCACTCACACTCTGTCTCTCTCTCTCAAAAATAAACATTAAAAAAATTAAAAATCAGCCAATACACATAGCAGTTGGGGCAATGGAGTGCCAAACCACAGCATCTATTAACACTACTTTTATCTTTGTATATCATACCAGTCAACTACCTCCCAGCTCTTTTCTCACCTCATCGTCAAAGAACAAAATATTTTTTTTCCCAGCTTCTTTCACCAAATTTAATTTTTAAGCAATATGCTATTGAGCACAGCCATGCCTTCAACATACAGGAAATCCTGAATTCAAACTGTTTTATAACAGCTATTATTCTGTGTGATGGACCAGTGAATTCTTCACAGGATGCTGTCATAAGGACCTGGAGTAACATACTAAATTATCCTGCTAGTGAAGGATGCTAGGCCAGGTGTCGTCATGGCAACCACAGTGGTAGAAGGATCCCCAAACATTTTCTGTTTGACTGCAGATTTTCATCTTAGACAAACAAAATGAATGTGTGCTCTGTACTATAACTGATTTCCATTAGAATCCCAAAAAATTAGGTATGAGATATTCAATCAAGAAAGGTAGGATTGAGTCCCAGGCTCTTGTTTTTCAGTTTTACTTATATTAAGAAGATGCACACAGACCATGTGAGGGCGAGGAAGTGGGAAAAGGAGTCATGGCTAAGAGGAATCAGTCTTGTGATCTAGAACATTTATGATAAGGGTGTCCAGGGACCACAGGGTTGCTCTTTGACCTCTTAAGTCTGACATACAAGCTAACTCCCGGCTTTACTGCCAAGAGTGAGAAGCCGTGAATCCTGGCTCCCCAGCTTTGTCTTCTCTTCTATAAAATGAACAGAGTATTGGGGTGCATGCAAGATCCCTGGAGGGGCTATATAAAGAGTTGACCCAGTCCAGTGAGACTTCTTTTTCGGTCTTGGTTAAAGTAAATCATTATGGACAGGAACCTATGGGAACACGAACTTGGTTTCTGCATTTTTTGAGACAGAAACAACTTGTAAAAATTATATTTCCTATAAAGGATTTAGCCAGGAAAAACTCACACTCCACAGAACCAGGACTGGTACATGCTCAGTTCCCTCTGTTGGCCTACAGAAGTGGGTCTAATACAACTTTTGGCGACAGGGGCCGTGTTCCATATGTGAGCTGTCCAACAACGGAGAGCCACTAGCTACATGTGGCTGTTGGGCACCTGAAATGTGGCTGGTGCAGCTGAGGTGTTCAAGGGTTAATTTTTAAGTTTAAATTTAGATAGCTACATGTGGCAGGTGGCTACTACACTGGCCAGTGCAGTTCTACGAGCTTCCCTGGTGTGCAAGTGGGGTTAAGCACTACACTTTGGGCACCAAAGATTTTGGCTAAATGGAGGTTTACTACATAAAGTTTTTGTTCTTCTCAACAAAGCTCAAAAATAACTCGTTTTCTCCTAAGCTGTAATTTGTAGATCAACTAGGAGTTTAGTTTTATTGATTCCTTATTCTTAAAGAGAAAATCAAGCAGCATTGGTGCAGTTATTGCTGTCTGGCTGTGTGTCTAAGAGAAACCATTAGAACTTTCTCACCTCCACAGATGTGGACAGCAAATGCTGCTTGGCTTGGACCTGTACACCTTGCTCTCTCTACATCAGGCCACTCTAGTTGGCTTTCAACTGCCAGCACCTGCATTTTCCTGCCTGAGGAAGTTACCTGAGGACTCTCCCTCCAAAACATGCTTTACCACCCTTTGGTCAACCTAAAATCACTAGGGAACTGATCCCTCCTATGGGAGCTCTCAACAAAAGGCTGACTGTAGTCAAAGTATATGTTCCCCTGCTCATCCAGGAGGATGCCTCTGAGGTTAGTGTCCAACACTAGCCCTCAGAATGTTCCCAGGGGCACTGAGTTCCAGGTGCCTCTGTGGAGCCTGAACACACTCTGACTACCGGCTACCTTCTCTACCTTGTGTCACCTCCCCAAGCCCCTACCTGTGTACACTGTACCCTGCCCCCCCCCCCAATAAATTACTTGCATTTGAAACCTTGGGTCTGCTTTGGGATGACCCAAATTAAGACAGCTCTCTGTCTTTTTTTAAAAGTTTATTTATTGTGAGAGAGAGAGAGAAAGAGAGAGAGAGAATATGAATGAATGAATCCCAAGCTGACTCTGCACTGTCAGCGTAGAGCCTGATGCGGGGCTCGAACCCATGAACCATGAGATCATGACCTGAATGGAAACCGAGTTGGACGTTTAACTGATTGAGCCACCCAGGCACTCTAAGACAGTTCTCCATCTTATGGAAGAAGGTTGCTTTCACAAATGACACCTCTTCTTACAAAGGTCACTGGAGTATTTTATTTCTTGACTCCCCTGTTCATAGACAGGAGTAGGAAGAAAACCCACAAATTTCCCTCTTTCACTTCTATGCCATTCTTCTAAAAGCCACCATGCAAAATAAAATAAAATAAAAATGAAATAAAATAAATAAGCCCTTCACTGAGACGAGGTTCTGCTGAGCATTGTTACCTCCACACGTGTCCTTCGAAACTGTACATTAATCTTCTCTGTGAACTTCATCTAGCTCATGGTTTTCCTATGTAGGCATTCCCAAACATCCAGTATAGTGAGTCAATATATCCATGAGAAGAATGTATTTCATTACTTTCTATTCAAGTCAGATCTAAGTTTCAAGGCCCAGCTCAATTGGGATCTCATTTATAAGTTTCTCTGGGACACTTGCTGGAAGGGACACCCTCTCCCCTCCTGTTTCTAAGGGTCAGCTCTCACCACTGCCTGGCCTGGCTGTTGTGTGGGACCCCATCTACATTACCCCTCTAACCACATGAGGTCCCTGAAGGTGTGAAGGCATTTCTCACAGAATCTGGTCTTGTCACATACAGTAGATTTCCAATTTTCCTAAATAAAAGGCCAGAAGGAAACAGCATGTAGACCCTCTTTCTCAGGGCGCCTGTTGAAGAGACTGGACTGGAGATGAGAAATGCTTGGCTCCTTCGTATCTTGTTTGAAACCAGGGGTGAGACAGTTCTAAACACAAACATGTTCCTTCTAGAACTAGGATTGCTTTTGCCTTCTGTAAACTGGTCATACTGCAATTTTTCAGGCCACTTGACTTACTAAAATTACTAATGTCTTTATGTACTAGGGGGCATGATACAAGCACTTTAAACAAAAACTCTCCCATTTCCTACTGTCTCTCTCTGTTTGAACGGCTAATGTTAATAACGACCAGTACTGGAATGGAATGCCTAAAGCCTGTATCATGGGCTTGCTTATATCTCCAGGGAAGAACAGACAAACAGCTGCAGGCAAAGCACAATTTGGGCTACTTTTGTGCAGTCTCATTTTCTAATTTGTTATACAAAGCTCCACGCACTCTTAGTTTCCTGCTAAATTACTATGCTGCCATGGTTTGGAAAAGCCTGTCATTTCTTACCTTAAACTGTAGCACTGTGTGTAGTTAAGGGTACAACTTGATTCTCTAACATGGAGGGCACTGAATTCACACGTAAGTGGGGAAATATACATACTGAGTAAAAAACTACTCAAAAAAATTCTTATCACAGTAAGAAGAATGAGTTTAGTAAATGATTCATGATAAGGAGGACATTCAAAATGTATAATTAACAGTGTGGGATGGGCACCATCCAATCAGAATGAAAGCCCAGCCAGTAAGCATGGAAGTCAACTTTAAATAACCAATATGGTTGTGTCCCTACATACCAGCTGAATATTAGCACTTGGGGCACATAATTCTTTGTGGTGACACTTCTTAGGATATCTTATTTCACCCATAGGTAACCATATCGAATTGGTCTTCAAATGTCCATCTGACAATTTCACAAATAATCATGGATGCTCAATATCTACCCATGCGGGCAAACTGCCAATAAGGGAATCTGGAAATATCAGAACAATGATGATTCTGTTGGTTCATGAGCCCACTGCCTGTCTGGTAGGCAGAAGAGCACAGGGATGAATTAGTGAAGTTCATTGTGTGGAATTCTTTTCATCAAGGAGACTGAATTCAAACATTTCCCGAAACTACAGATATTGTACCCAGTGCCCTAAGGTGTAGGAATCTAACAGATGAAATCCAAATGTTGACTCCCTGTTAAACACTCAGGAAGATTAAGCAGTTGGTCCAATCTGCAAGAAAGCTTGCTGCTCTGGGGTTTTATAGGGCAATAAAATGAGCAGTACTAGCAACTCTAATGATCTTCATAAAGACCCTTCAAAAAGACTCTAAAATTTCCAGAACACACAAGAAGCTCAAACACCTCCCCTTTACCTTTCTTGGCTTCCACTCCAGACCCCAGGGCCGCTGTGGTGGTTGGTCTGAGCTCAGAGCTGCTCTGCGGGGTCACGTTTGCTTTGGCAGTGTTGGCCTTTCCTTTCTTGTCATTCTTAGAAGTATCACTGGGCACATCTGCTATGTCACTCTGGAACAGAAATGTTTGTGTTAAGCCGGATGTAAGCCACCTCACGTTCAACTGTCTGGCACTTTCTCTATCTTACTTAATCCAGTCTGAACCACTCAACAACTTCCCTACAACTCTCTTAATGGATCTTTGCCTGGCAGGAGAAAAGGTGCAACTCTTTTACAAACAGGGTATGGTAAAGGGAGCTTTAAAAACAAAAGAACAAACAACACAAGTGCACTGAAATGGGAGAAGGTGGGATGCAAGACTTTCATAAACAACAAAGAAATGTAAATGTCAATTTCATTAATTTGTTGAGTTGGGTTAACAGGTATTGTAGTGTATCATAAAAGCATCCTGTATTTTAAACATTCCTCAAAGCATCATCGATTTCCATTTATTAAATAGGCTACACTTTTACAGTCCCTTGAAACTATTTTGTTGACTTGATGACTTCAGTTTTAAAAACACTCAAGTTTGCTATATTAACTTATAACTTTCTCTTGCTGTTATCATCACTGACCACCCAAATTCCCCAACTTGGCTGTCTTTAGTCAACTGCTACTTACAGTTTCAATGCCCATAGCTCTCATTTGGTCTGCTCTCTTTTCCGTAATGGAAAGAAATTTCTTTGGATCTGATAAAGCATCCACAATATCTGGGGGGGAAAAAGCCAATGAGCTGTTGATTCTGTCTTACTATAAACATCCAAGAAAATTCAGCTAATAAACAATTCATAATCCTGGACCCGGGTTATGTCTTCTGTTAAGTACCTTCTCCTAGGAAATAAGACAAAGTTTGGAAAACACAGCCAGTTACAGGAAACAAGAAAGAAGGCAAGGCAAGGATCAAAGGCCAGATGACTTTCTCTCTTTGGGTTTCCCCCCGAATAACGATGACAGTGTGGCAGGGCAAGTCAATTGCCCTGGGTTATTGACTAATTTGTGTGACTCTGAGTGGGTTGATTCATGTCCTCAACTGTATTTCTTCATTCGAAAATCAGGGCTGATACCACTCACTCTGAAGGTGTACTAGGAGCATTCAGTGAAATGATAAATGTAAAAAGAACTTGGCACACAGTAGGTACCTCCAGTATCTAAGTCTTAATTTTAGATAGGAAGGCTAATACGTATTTAAAGCCAATTTTGGTTCCATGGTAGTTAAAATGAAGTATTTCCCCAGCATTTTCTCAGATACACCTGGCACTTAAAAACAGTAAAACTTCATTTTTTATATAATGTCATTTGAAGAGTTTCAAGTACTTTCTAGCTGAATCTCATGTAATTTTGCATTATTTACCAATACTATAGAAGTAATAATTATTCTCATTACCTTAAAACAGTACATAATTTACCAATTTCAAAAATTGTATGTGTGTCAATTTCTTCCAGTAAAATCAGGCTCCTTATAACATTCTTAAGATAATTTTTGTTTAATTTTTTCCTTTTTGTAATAGAAAGTACATGTGCATGATAAACAAACATATAAAATATAAAAATCTCCTTCCCTGACACTCCTACAGCCAGTGTATATTGTTATCTATTTCTTGTATGTATTGTAGTAACATCCTTGAACATTTCCGAGCATACATTTGCAATGTCCATAGCATAAATGACTAGAGGTTAGAATGATGGGTAAGGGTATTTGTTCTTTTGGTAGTTACTGACAAATTGACCTCCAAAGACGTTGCATCAATTTATTTTCTCCTACCAAGGGTATATGAGAAGGTCTAAATCCAGTTATCACTTATGTCCTTAAGAACTCTTTTTTCTCCTAATGGGGAATGTGAACAAATTAGCTCTTAAATCTTGCTTAGGAAAAAATAAGAGATAATCATTTTCTTGGAAGTTAATATTCCAGAAAAATATTTACCTTTTTAAGTCCTTATTATTATGAACATTTTCAAAGATACATAAAAGTGGAGAGAAAGGTAAAATAACCCCTCACATACTGATGAAGACCTAACAGTTATAAACAGTCTACTACATTTCCTTCATCTATCATCCTTCCTTTTTTCTTTCTTTTTCCTCTCTGCTGACACATTTTAAGGCAAATTCCAGACATTATAGCATTTGATTCCTAATTACTTCTCTACGCATCTCTAAAAAGGGGTGTTTTCTTTCAGAACCAACCATACCAACACTTTATCCAACAAAGTTGGCAGGAATTCCTTACTATAATAAATGGCCCATCTTAATATGTTCCCTATTTACAATTAATTTTTTTGAATCAAGATAGAGTCCATTCTAGGTCTCTGATAACTATGTCTCTTAAATTTACTTTCATCTAGACTAGTCTCTGCTACTATTTATTTTTCACAACGCATACATTTGTTGAGGAGACTGACCAGGTGCCCTATGAAATGTCCCACATTTTGAATATCAATGTTTCCCTGATGTGTCATTTAGGCTTGACTTTCTCTTCTTCTAAGAATACTCCAGAGGAGGTACTGTGACTGCTTATGGGTCACATGAGCGCAGATAAAGCCTGACTGCCCCACTTGTTGTGGTCTACTCAGTGACCCCAGTTGTTGGGTCAACTCATTGAATTGGCTCAGGGCTTTTAGTCCATCTGTGTCTGACTCCAAAATGCCTCCTCCTTCCACCTGTCTACACTGTTATGGGGCAAGGTGAAACTCAAACCATGCCCACCTAACCCCCTGCCCTTCACTTGGAGAAAACCTACCTGGTGTAGGCCTCCCTGCACATGCCCACATTGGATATACTTTGCCTTGGTTTCCCACTGGCACATCTCAGTAGATGATCCATAGGGCTGGCTTGTTAGGAAACAAGTACTTGCTTATCCTTAATGGTATACCATTAGTTTGAGGGCCTGGGGGTGTTTATGGCATTTCTGAGAGGTTACTAGTAGTCCTTCCAGTAGGAATAACAGATAGGGCTTTAATCACTTAAAGCCCATTATAAAACCAATGAAGACCTTAGAGTGTGAAATGATCCATAACCCATCCAAACTAACCAAGCTACTTTCATTTTTGTATATTCTTGTGTAATTTTTTCCACATGAATACATATCTTGTATGGTTTACTTGAAATTACCCAATCTGTCTTTTCTCATTTATTAGGTTATACCTGTATAGTTTTAAAAATTACTTTTAGTGAATGAATAATGTCCCATTGAGTTTATGTACTAAACTATTCTCTACTGCTAGATATTTAGATGGACTTTCAAGTTTTTTCTTTTTTTAATGTTTATTGTTGAGAGAGCGAGAGTGAGCGAGAGCAAGAGAGAGAGAGAGAGGGAGACACAGAATCTGAAGTAGGATCCAGGCTCCGAGCTGTCAGCAAAGAGCCCGACACAGGACTAAAACCCATAAAACAGGAGATCATGACCTGAGTCGAAGTCGGACACTTACCTGACTGAGCCACCCAGGCACCCCACAAGTTTTTTTCTTTTTATGAAAGATGACTTTGCAAGAAATAGGTTAGTACAAAAACAGATTTAGCATTTTCTTTTATCATAAAATTAGTGATTCAGATACATAAGAGATATGTATCTCTATATAAGATACAACTTATATACTTGATAACAAGATATGTTCCTAATAAGCTTTAAAATAGTTATTTAAGAATAATTAATGGAAGGAACAAGTACTAAGCAAGTACAGCAGAATTAAGAGGGTTCAGTAGGTTCAAAAATGCCCTTCAAAATTCATGACTGTCTGGAACTTCAGAATGTCCCCTTATTTCCGAGTAGGGTCTTTGGGTATGTAATTAGTTAAGGACTGAGATAGGATTAGGATAGGCTCTAAATCCAATGATTGGTGACATTATAAGATGAGAAGAGGACACACAAAGACAAAGAGAAAAAAGGCTAGGGTATGATGAAGTCAGAGAATGGAGAAATGGAGCTACAGGCCAAGGGATGCTAAGGCCTGCCAGGAGCTCAAAAGAGGCAAGGAAGGATTTCCCTAAGAGCCAAGTCTTTGATGCTAAATTTCTAGTCTCCAGAACTGTCAGAGAATAAACTTCTGTTGTTTTAAGTCTCCCATCATGTGGCAAATTTGATTACCAATGGTAACTGATAAAAAAAAATCTTTTAAGGAGATAGAAATTTATTGAATACGCTGCTAGGGAGCAGTGGGCAGGACAGCAAAAAGGAGACTGCCTGCGAGGAGGAGGTGATGGTGAGGAGCCACAGTTATAGAGCAGAGTGAGGGCTTATAGGAAAGCATGAAATTTTCCCTTTTCTCACAACTGTGCTTGTTTTTAAGTAGCCCATTGGTTAGTTAGGGCCTATAGCTATTTTGAGGAGGCTCACTTAATGAGCCCGTTCGCATCGGCTTGGTGATGGTCGCTGTGGGCCCTTCTGCCTTGCTCAAGTTTTCATTGCTCAAGCCTGTTGCCTAAAAGTGGACTCTACACTTCCCCCTGACAGATCGACAGTGGCAAATCTTTGGCATTTGGGCACAAGTCTCAGCTTCAGTAACTTTTTCCTGCTGCGTGAGGGGCGTAGAGATGTCCCTACCTATGGGTCAACATTGGTCAGTTGGGAATTTCTATGCAGGAATTACAAAAGGCAGAGGCAGCCGAATCCAAGGTAGACAACATATGTGAATCGTCTTCAGCTTGAAGTTATAGCAGTGAAGGAATCTTCTGTTCTTGGGTGTATCTTTCAAATAAAACAGGCTTTATCATTGTTAACAGGGAGCATCCATCCATCAGCCCCTAGAGACCACCCCAACGTCCTGTCATGGTTTGATGAAAGAATATTTTGAATCCCAGAGTGTTCTTCCTGCTTCTTGCAGCTATGTCATGATCCCAGCCTTGAGGGTCGATTGTGTACAATTCTGATCTTGAATACAGGTGCTATATTTTATAACATACAGTCATGACACAATACAGTAAACTAGGCTATATATTGCTTTGTATTACAAGGACAAACTGGCTGAGATTTCTGATCAGCCATCTGCTGTAGGATTATGTAGATATAGCCTAAATTATACATCAAAATAAGATGCTGATTTATCCATTAGTTGGATAAATATCATTACTTAAACCTATCTTCAATTACCAATATTAACAATTCTAGAAGCCACTGGGGAGTTATGTTCCCGGATTCTGAAATCGTGCCTTATTATTTGAGTTTAAACGAGATGCCTTTTTCAGTTACATATGCCCTTAAAATTTTTATAATATACAACTCAATAGTGTTCTTGATCAAATGGCAACAAAAATACGCAAAGTAGAAATAAGGCTTGTTCAAACTGAATCACATGGGACAAAAAGATGATGTCAAAAAGATTAAATACCTGGAACAAGGCTTAGGTTAGCAGGTTACTTGAGACAAGCACTTCATTCTTCACAATTTTGAATAAATCAGATACTTCTAGGACACGGGATTTTGCCACGTGGTGGCAGGTGCTCATTCTGCAGCTAGAGTAATACATCCATGCAGAGGGCAGCCAGTGGGATAGTTCCACCAAAATTTTTCAGCAAAAGGGCTCAGGATTAGAGAGTCAAGACCTGACGAGGCCTCTTTAAGGTAATTTTCCTTTTGTAACTTAGTTTCTCCTCTGACTAAAGCCATATATATACCTGACATTTAAAGAATGATTTATACACACATTATACATGCACATATTATATATACATTTATATATAAATATGCTGCATATCAAAAAAGGAAACCACTTTTTATTAACATTTAAAATAATTTATAACCAGAGAATGAGAAGCTGTCCCTCAAATATCTCATACCTCTAATATGCTTGTATAGCTCTATTGGAAAATGTTATTTTTCCTTCCTTCAGCTCAGGAGAGCATATTCTTGGCCAAAGATTTGCATATTCAAGTAGACCTGTTATCTCTCTTTGGTGCCAATGTGGCATTTCATGGGCATCTTCCCCTTGTACTGGGGGAGCACTGTGGCTGGTTATGTAGTTCTCTATTCCACAGGACAATCCCCTGTGGCAAGAATGAAGTCGAAATGCTGATCAACATTGACCTATGTGCTAGGCGTGTCCAGGGACAGGGCACACTGACCTTCTAACAGGGTACAGACCTGCGCATGCAAGAGCCTGACCCTACAGAACCCACAAGGGCAAGCTGAAATTTCCCAGATTTTCTTTCCTGGGAACTTTTCTTTTCAAAAAGGAACCAGTCTGGGGCACCTGGGTGGCTCAGTTGGTTAAGCGTCCAACTCTTGATTTCGGCTCAGGTCATGCATGATCTTGTGGTTCGTGGGTTCGAGCCCTGTGTTGGGCTCAGCACTGGCAGAGTAGGGCCTGCTTGGGATTCTCTCTCTCCCCACTCTCTTCGCCCCTACCCTGCTCATGCTCTTTCTTTCTCAAAATCAATGAACAAACTTAAAACAAATAAAATAAAAAAAATAATAAAGAACCAGTCTGCTTTTTCTCATTTGCTTCTTTCTTCCGAACTTAACAGAAGTTTTACTTATTTATACTTAAGGAAAAAAACCCACTATTTCTAGGTTGAGTGCCATTTCCAAAAGTCTGGTCGCTCGTGGTGAAGACTTTCCATGTATATTCGTTTTTTCACTCCTCCTTCCCTCCCACCCATCCTTCCTCACTTCCAGAGTTGAAAACATCAATTTAAGCATCCCCAAGAACTGAAAAGAAGGTAGCAATTCCTCAGCACAGACTTCCAGATACTTGCAGTCTTTATAAGGGAGGTCCATCTTTGTGTTTGCTTGTTTAACTGTTGTTTCTCAAGGCATTTAATTTGAGTGCCTTGGTGGTGAACACCAACCATGGCACCTAGATGGCCCCCTCTTGGCTCAGATCCTCTCCTGTTTTCCCCTCAACAGTTTCTATCTTATCAAGAGGTAAAGGCAGCAGAAAAAATATACATTCCCCGGATCTCTGCAAAGCAATGCTAAAAAAGATCAACAAATCCCATAACTATGATTTTAGATGAGGTTTCTTACCTTCTAGCAAATGATTAATCATTGACCAAATTCCATTTCTAGAATGCATAGAGATATGTTAGGTGTAGGTGGGGGTGGGGGAAGACTTTGTGGTTAAGTAACACTGGGAGATGCCTACGTGTCCCCCTCTTCTTGGGCTCCACAGTACATTTCTAGGAATGATGTAATAAGGAGCCTGTTTAAATTCACCTCACCTGGCAACTCCTGAGCCAGTTCTCCATAATCCATCCTGCCCCCTTCTCTGGAGCTTTTCTTCTTGGTGTTCTTACCAACATATTCTGTAGTTCAGAGGAAGCCATAATAATGGATACCACTGCAACGCGAATTAGTTTTCCAACAAATGTTTGATAGAAAAAAAAGTGTTTTAGCATCCACAAGGGAGAGGAGGAAATGGAGCGACCTTTCACTCTACCAGAAAATCCTGAGATCATGGCCCAGCAATGGCATCTTGATTAACAACTTTCCTCCTTTAGAACCATGTGATGTAAGAAGCGGCCCACTATCTTTGCAGAAGGTTTGGAAAACAACCCTGTAAGATGCTGGGCAGAGACAGCAAGAAACACCCACCCCCAGGCCCCATGATGGCTCTTTAATCACAGGGCAGGCAGAAAGGAGGAACAGGCAAATAAACAAAAGGGCTACTTCATCTTTCCTTGCACAAAAGGGCCTAGGTGCAGAAGAGAAGACAAAACCTACAGCTCTAGGAGCAGTGATAAGTGCTGCTCAAGGAACTGGCGGCGAGCGGCTCACCCAACACATCTCAGAGTGACATTTAAATATAATGCTGATGTGCCATATATTCTGAAAGCATGGCATCAACTCTCTTATTTGTTCCCCTTACCACTCAGTAATAAGATATACAAATGATCAAAAACAACAGTGGGTGAGAGAAATACTAATGCTCATTTAATTGCCATCTGCTTTGGAACTGCTTCCCATCACAAACAGCAGTGGCTCGCAGTGATAAGGCCGCTGCAATGGCTAAGCGCTGAGGTCTATGGCATTTGCACTTACAGATAAGGCAGCAAAGACAACCCCACGTCTCCAAGGCTCACTGGATTTGACAAAGGAAAACTGACCTTAACACCCAGCCTAGCACTTTCCTATTGTGTGTGAGTGTGGGAGTAAACAAGAGGGCTATTTTACTCTATGTTTAGTAGAAAAATAATACTAAAGAAATTAAATGGAGCCTTTTTGATTCATTCCTAGTCATCCCTGTCTTAAATGTTACTGCCTGTTTTCACATCAAATTTCAGTTTCTGATAGTTAAGAGATGTCATCTCTCTTCTTCAGCCCAGGGACATTTTACATCCATGCAGCTTAGGAACAGAACCATCTGTGGAGAGAGTTTCGAAGTTGGAGCAGCCATATTTGCTCTGTGTTCTTCCTATGTGTCATGGGAGTTCTTGCTACAGCAAGGAGGAGAAGCAGTTGCACTAAATTCCCTGCCTCTGTCGTCTGACAGTGCAAGGAAAGAAAACCGGAAACTGACAGGAGGGGAAAAGGGTCAGGGGGAAATCCTGGGTCAAGACTCAAATCATTTTGGGAGGGAACTGGGGCAGCCCAGAGTTCAAGGTGTCTAAAGATCACCATATGCATGAAGGCAGAAGGAATTATGGGCAATCGCAGAAGTACCAAATTGTCTCTGTAAGGAGGGATTCTTCATCCCCTGGTGACCTCACAGCACAGAACTCCAATAAGTAAGTGACCAGAAGCTCCTGTCAATGCCCAAGCCCTCCCCCTAAGGAATGTCTTAACTTAGAAAAGCCTTTTAAGGAACATTTTTCTTGTTTCTATAAAATGATGCCACCCACCCAACATTACTGAGACTTAAAATACATTTAAAAACTATATAGAACATGGAGTTGCTGGTGCTTAAAGAAAATCATGGTCACATTACTAATGCGTTAGAATTCTGAAATTTTGTAGTAGGCATGGAATTAAAAGATTTTCCTTATGATGGTGAACTGCTTATGACAAAATAGTCTACTGCAACAAAGTAAAGGGTAAAGTTAGGGAGAAGAAAATGTAACTGGTGGATTTTTCTTTAGCTTGTTAGAAATAAACAGAAATGAAAAGAAATTAATGGAAGGGTTGCTATGGTTGGGCACTGTACCAAGAACTCACTAGATCTTCACCTATGAGCTGGGGACTACTGTTATCCCCGAGCCTCAATGAGGACACGACAGGGTAAAATGTTCTGCAGAGCTCATTCCGGGTCACACAGCCAATGAGCCGTGGGGGCTCCAGCCAGCATCCTCACGTACCTGCTAAGCGGCCTCCATGAAACAGCAGGCCAAGAACGATAGACAGTATTTGAATCCCCAACCATTACCTTCATAGAAGTTTATCTAGACATTGAGATGTATTTGAGACCGCTTTGGAAATTATGAGAGAACTTGTAATTAAAATTTACTTTGAAAAATTACTTCAAAAAAAGAGAAACCCAATTTAAACAAGCCCACGAAGGGTACTAGAGAGGTATTTTAAGGGAAAAGAAATACAAGTGAGCAAGAAACACACGAGATACACTTAGTCTGATTCATAATTTTAAACTAGCAAATTGAAAAATGATGAGATGCCAATTTTACTACCATTACTGAAAAATAAAATTTTTCTTAGAACCCAGAATTGGCCATAGTGAGTACAGCATGGGACTCTCAATCTCAGGGTCATGAGTTCAAGCCCCATGTTTGGCATGGAGCCTCCTTTAAAAAAAAAAAAAAGAGAGAGAGATAGTGCTATATACATATAATGGAATATTATATAACCTTTAAAAAATAACTCAAAAGCCTTATATGCATTGGCAGGAATATGCTCCATGATATATTATGTAAAGAAAGCAAAGCACAGAATATGGTATATTGGATTATCTTTTTGGGTTAAGTTAAAAGGGAAATGTATGTTTGTGATACATACATACATATATACACACAAACCTTACATTTATGTATATACATATTAACATATACACAGATATGCTTTGTGTTTTATATTCTTATACTTTTTGAAGAAATTCATGTCTTTTATTTAAAAATGTTATCAAGAACTATTTAGGTAGCAGGATAATACGTTGCTTTGGTTTTATTTCTTTTTTCTCAATTCAAAATAAATATGTACATATTTTAAACTCTCTTTGTGCCATTTTCATATTACCTTGCTTTTATAGAAAAATAGGGCGAAATACAATTTTTAAAAATTTACAGAGGTTACATATGCTCACTTAAATGACCCAGAAGTAATAAGTGAAGTCCCACCATACTGGATAGTGTGTTCTCTGTGATGTTCCTGGACGTTACCCATTGCAGTGGGCCAGCGCCACTAATCTCTTACCCCCAACTCTCAAAGAGATCACTACTCTTAAAGTTGGGTGTATATCCTTTCAGAATTTTTTCTGTGCACTTTAAGCATATGTATAAAGATGGTAAAGGTTCTTAGCAAATAATAATGGGATCATTTTGCAATTTACTTTTTCTCTTGGTACTAAATCACTGTCATCTTTCTATCCTGAACACTGAGATCTAAGTCATTATTTTCAATAGATGTATGGTTTTCTACAGAATGGCCATCCATGTTTAACCAGTCTCTACTGATGGATATAGCTGTTTTTGATCTTTTGTATGCAAATAATGCTGCATGAAATTATAGCATAAAAATTTGTCTGTTTTTAGCTACATGATTAAAGAAATACATAATTCCTAGACTAAATATTTGGTGAATTATAAAAGTTGGGATTGCATTAGCTTGGTCAGGCATAAATAAAGTCTTACTTTTCTAATCTAAACTAGTAGAGTGGTTTTGGACAAACTGACCTCACTTAAAAGCTGAGAAAATATAATTTATCAAATTGCTTAGTGTCCTGAAAATGTGCATATTCTCCTTAAGGGGTCAAAATTATTTCAACAAGAAGAGCACACTCCTCTTGCCAAGTAACACTGGCTTTTGAGGACACATCCTCAAACATGGAACAGAACTTTGGTTTTAGCACCATGTACCCTGTATTTCAGCTTCCTCAGAATGCATAAATAAGTCCAGCACTTTACTTATGAAGGCCTTGGCCTGGGCTGCTTCTCTGTCTGGAAAGTTAGTTTACCTTCCTGCTGTGATTAATCTTTCAAGGTCCAAACGGATTAGTCCAATCTTTCAAGGTCCATAACGAATAAGTATAACGGATTATACTTATTTATATATGTGCACATGTATATGTGTACAAGGCTGGAAAATTGAGGATAAGTGTACATGACTTTTCCAACTTTATATCTCTTACCCATATAGTAGGTACGAATTAATAATTGTTGACTACATCTTTTCCTTTGAGAAAAACATTTTAAGTGAATACACTAAGAAATTGTTTTTACTGATGAAACTAGTAAATATTAACAAAAGTTCCAGCTCTGGGGTGGCTCAGTCAGTTAAGCATCTGACTCTTGACTTTGGCTCAGGTAATGATCTCACGGTTTGTGAGTTCTAGCCCCACACTGGGCTCTGCATTGACAGTGCAGAGCCTGCCTAGGATTCTTGGTCTCCCCGCCATCTCTCTGCCCCTCCCACCATTCGCTTGCTTTTTCTCTCAAAAATAAATAAACAATAAAAAAACAAAAACAAAAACAAAAAACAAAAGTTCCAGCTTACACCCTGCTGATGGGTTATCCGGCAATCTGTATCTGAAGTTTTAAATACACATACAACTCCTTCCACTTCAAAGAATTTATCTTCAGGAAACAATCATGAATATTTCCAGAGCTTTACACATTATTATTTATAAGAAAAAATGGAAATGGCTTCAATGTTTATCAATAACTAAATTATGGATAATACAGATTTCATGACCTGGAAAAATATGGTCTATTAAGTGAAAAAAATGAACTCTCTGAAGTAATGGGTCCAAATGAGTATATACAGTAAGATCTATTTAATTAAAACAGAAGACATGAGATTGAAAGTGAAGGGACCAATATGGCAACAGAGCTGTCTCTAAGCAGATTTAGTGGATGACCCTTCCTTCACTCTTTGCGCTGTCAGAATCTCTTTTCTGATACATATTTTACCTACTTTGCCTTTTACAGAATAAGACCTACTAAACAGATTTGTGGAATGAATAAATCCATATTATCTTTCTTTAGCCATAAAAAAGTTTTTTTTCCCCTAGAAAATGCTAGTGTGCAAGGATACAGTTTCATTTTGAACCTTTTCCTATGGAATTAACATAGAATTTCAATGTTCTAGAGAACAGGGAGTCTATAGATTTCCTATTGTCATGGCTCAGCACATAAATGTTCATATCTGAATGTGGGAGCTCAGTTAAGCAGATGAAATAAAAACACACTGTTTAAGTCAAGAGGCCATAAAGAAAATAAAAAATTTAGAAAAAGATGGTTCTCATATTCTTATGTTGTTATCCTCAGGTAAGTCCCTTAAGTAAGTCCTCAGGGTGTCTGCCCTCAATTTCTTAACCTATAAGAGAAATGACCAGAGAATTCTGAATAAAGTCTTTGAATGTCAAATCTGAGATTCAGACATCAACTGTGGAATCCCACACATGATAACATAGTACAGAAATTTCAAATGCTTCTGATAAAAAGGAAGTGACTATAATGATGTGTTGGGAAAGAAAATATGTGAGACTATTTTTTAAAGGGATTATTCTGAATCAGTACGTACACAAATATTGACACTGGTAATGAGCTGCACTATAAATACAGATGTTTCTTTAGCACAGAACTACATGTGTCCACATCCCTTCTCAACAACTTCTGGACTCTATGGAGAGTTCTTGACACAAAGTAGGAACTCAACAAATCATGCTTTCCCTTTTCTAGTCCAATTTCCCCTTTCCCTGGAATGAATTAGAGAGTTCCATTTGAAAAATAAGCCATGCAGAAGGAAAATCCTTAAGTATTCCACCATATTTGTTTATACAACCATTTCTAAAATGTATTAGGTGGTATACACCACCTGCTGTCTAAGCTCAAGTATTTGGAACATGATGTAACTCATCTGCTGATGCTTATGGACATCACAGCTTCCTAAAGATACTCTTTAGGTCCCCCGTCTCTTTTCTCATCCACTTACTAGCCCCACAACACCCCTCTTTTCTGTGCTCTTAAATCAGCTACAGTATGTTCTGGCTTCTGATACAGGCTTCCTTTTTAAATAAAAAACAAAGGAGGAGGAAGAAGGAGTCTTTATTTTGTGACTGAAAAAATCCTCATGGCTCACATCACTCTTGAATCTGCAATTGGGTTGTTAAAGCTGAGGATTAGAGAAAATATTCCCACCAGAGACTCAAGCATTATTAAAAAACAAAACAAAAACAAACAAACAAAAACAACCCACAAAATAACTCCCAATCCCCAAAGCTGGGATGTGTTCCAGCTTACTATAGAAATTATTGATTTTATTGTACTGTTAGCCACACATACGTTGTGTGCACACATTTTTGAGCCTTGCTATGGGATATACCGTAATGATAAGCACTTCACAAGAATGCTAAGAGGGAGGCAGGAGGAGTATCTTTACAGGCCAGGAAATGAATGTTTGAAAGGTTATGTCATTGTCCCAAGGTCACCCAGCCAGGAGTAGAGAGTGAGAATTTGCACCCTTGGTTAATTTGATACAATCACTCTGCTGTACCATTCCCTTAGAATTCAATGCACTGGGAGGAGAGAAGATCTTTGTTATCTTTTAATGTTCTTGGCTTAATTTAGGGTAATAACAAGCTAATATGTTTGGGTGTAAGCAAAATCCTAGGTTTGGTCCAGGTTTTGATTTCTCCCATTGATTTACCTTAGTAAAACCACAAGTCTTCTGTGGGAAGACTGGGATGACTGGGAATTTTTGTGGAACACTCTGGTGAATGTGGAAGAAAATCCAATCATGTGGATATTTGAGTTCAATTTAAATTTTTTAGTGATACCAATTGAGATCTATGGTTTCATATGACTTATGTCTTTTTCTCCCTTTGAATGATGATGTAAGAAAATCCCTCACAAACATATTCGTAAAAATGGATAAACCATATAAAACTGCAGTATTTTAAAATAAGAAACAACCTTAAAGATAATCCAGCCTTGCCCTTTAATTTATTACTAGGAAACCTGAAGTTATTATCTATCCTTGATTTCTTTGAGGCTATAAGGGTTGGCTGCACTGGTAGGAACAGGTATATATATTTTTAACCACTGGTGAAATTTTTTATGATCCTATAATCTGGACTTCTTAACTTACCTCCAAATCCATCAGGCACATATGTTTTAAGAACAATATTGCAGAAAATTGTTGGCAGTGATAATGGTTTATTTCCCTCATTTCGAAGAGAAATGTGTCGATAACCTGCTTGGAGGCCATCCAGCGGAAGAATCCTCTGGCCTATCAGCCTATTGTTGTCGTCATACACAGCTATTCTCAAGACTGCCAGGTCAGGGAGGATCACCTGCAAACAAAGAATGATACCTTTCATGGATTTTTTTGGAAAGCAGCTCCCAAGAGCCCTGACTCTAGGAATCTGGACCATATCCACACTGCTCTTAAATGTGCCTTTATGGTGAAACGATGCCCGTGATCAATTTGCATTCCTGAAGTACACTGTACAAACTGTAGTGTCCAAGCCATTGAGGAAGCAATTGAACAGGTTTCCTGGAAATCATCTCATTGAAATTTTTAGATGAAATGGTTGTGAAAAATTATTAGTCCAACCCTTGTCATCTTTCCCAATCTCCATGCATGTAGTGGACAAGAAAAAGGAGACCTTGAGAGGGGCACCTGGGTGGCTCAGTTGGTTAAGCATCGGACTCTTGATTTCAGCTCAGGTCATGATCTCACCGTTCATGAGACAGAGCTGTGCACTGGGCTCTGCACTGACAGAATGGGGCCTGCTTGGGATTCTCTCCCTCCCTCTCTCTCTGCCCCTTTCCCACTTGTGCTTTTTCTTTCAAAATAAATAAAGTTTGTTTTGTTTTGTTTTTAAAGGGAGACCCTGAGAGATCAAGTGACTTTCCTTAATGTCAGAGACTGTAACATCTGGGCCCGGAATTGGGGCTCTTGACTTTGAATCCTGTGGTTTGTCTCCTCCCTGGGCTGCTTCTGACATCCAGCTCTGTTTTTAAGATTATGGAAAGTATCTCTGAAGAAACGCTTTGCATATAAAGGACAATGTATGTAGAAATTTGGATTTTCCCTTTCTCTTGCACTTCTCAGTTTTTAATAGATTTTGGGATACTAAATACAGTGATATGTGGCAGCGAAAAACATTAATGATCCAAGACATTTACTCTCAACCATCTCCAAAATGAATAAATGGACATAAAATCTAAGGTCAGATAGCAGAATCCTAATTCACATATAAAATAGCAACATGACAAAAGGAAACCAAATGTTTTTAATCAGGAATGACTTTTCATTGGTTAAGAACAACCAAGACATCTTGGCTAGTTTAAGCACTGTGCCTGAAGCTAGACAATGGACTGGTTGCCTTCTTTAACTTCTAAAGAACAGAGAAGGATACAGACCTGGCATCTCATTTCTGGGGCCAGTAATGCTATATGTAAAAACCAAGTTTGATATTTCCTTACTCATCAAAAATAAAGAATGCCTGAAGTCAAATTTCTGAATCTCTAGAAATGTGTGTAGGGATTATTCATTCTGCCAAAGCACACTGGCTATACTGACAACAGATCCAGCTACAACAAAGTATAAAAAACCAGGGGGAAAAAAAGGCTCATGACAGGTGTGTATGCAATCTACACTACAGTTTGACTATAGAAGAGAAGGTCATAGTGGGGGTTGCACGGATAATGGTGGAGGGCGTGGATCTCACAATGGCTTGTTTCATTGAACTACTGATCTTCTGTAACCTGGTTTCTGTAAACCAGTTAGCTTATTCTGAAGCTGCTAATCCTCACTTTTGTTAAGATAAGAAGCCAGTTATCTGTGTTGTGGGACATACAAATGGAGCAGAAACACCTGGAAAATCTCTGCCTAAAGAAGAAGTGAGAAACTATTTTTTTTAAATATATGAAATTTATTGTCAAATTAGTTTCCATACAACACCCAGTGCTCATCCAAAAGATGCCCTCTTCAATGCCCATCACTCACCCTCCCCCTCCCTCCCACCCCCCTGTCAACCCTCAGTTTGTTCTCAGTTTTTAAGAGTCTCTTATGCTTTGGCTCTCTCTCCCACTTCAACCTCTTTTTTTTTTTTTCCTTCCCCTCCCCCATGGGTTTCTGTTAAGTTTTTTTTTTTTAAATATATGAAATTTATTGTCAAATTAGTTTCCAGTGAGAAACTATTTTGGATAGGATAATAAAGCAAGTGAGAAAGAAAACCAGATATTCTTGGAGACAACACAACCAATGCATGGGGTTTTCAATACATCTTACACTGACAAAAGAGAAACAAAGGGAAAAATTATTACAAGATTAAAAACTTGTAATCTGGCTGTGATTGGTCTTAGGATCAAGATATAGAATTAGGAAACCTCCCCCAAACCCAAAACAGACTGTGGGGGTGGCAACAGGTGACATGCTTTCTGGAAGCATAGGACAATACCAACTGGCCTAGTTAAGGACAGTTATTGGCCTTTTGGGTGCACCACCCTACCTGTCCTCTTGGCTAAAGGAGCACTGCAAGTTACCAGCTGCTGCCTTGGCAGAACAGAACTCTCCAGTGTAGGATGATGTCCATCCGTGAGGACACATTCTAAGGAGATTGCGAACCTGGACCGTGAGCATTGCCACACAGAAGGTGGGCTCCTTGGAGGAGGAAAGGGGAGCCGAAAGGACAAGGACAAACATAACAATCACATGTCATCTCTAGAACTCATCCACTGAAAGAAGAGAAAAAGGAGACATTTTGGGTTGCCTAACTGCCCCTGTGTCATATAGTGTCTATACACTAAACTGTGGCCCCTAACTTAGCAGAGTGAGTCTGACACATTGGAAATGCCCTACCTTCCGAAACACAAATGATTCTTCATTGTAAACTGGATTGAGTCCATTGTTCATCACCATGCGAGTTCGGAATTCCTTACGTATGGTGTCAGTGGGTAAACCATACATATCCACTTCTACATATGTACCAATTTTCTTATCTGATAAAAACTGACCTGATATGACCTGCAGCAACACAGAAATAGGATAAGAGAGAAGTCTGTGTAATTATCAAGAGCAAAGAATAATGTAGAAGAAATTTTCTGTCCATCTTTAGAAATTTTAGTTATCTATGAAAATAATATGTTCATTGCTTACTAAATTAAAACACTATTGAGCAAGTAGTATATGCAAAAAAACTCAAGACAGAGGTTCTGACTTTGAGAACCATCTATAGAAAGAAAGAAGAAAAAAATAATGAACCATATAATACAAAATAAAATAATGTCTACAGCAGCTTAATTCCACCTAAGTGCCCACATGTATGAAATGAAGTTAAGGGTTCAAATATGTCCTAGGATCCCATCATAGCTCTGAAATTCTGCCATTTCATACCTTACTGAATTATTTTATAAGTCTGGGAAAGAGACACACTGAAGAAAAAAGGAATGCTAAAATTTGCCCCTTATCCTTTGCCAATATTGACAACGGTCAGTGTTACAGATTTATAAAGACCAGCATTAAATTCCATCTACTGTAACACCATGGAGAGACTATTTTTCATTTACTTTCCAAAGGACTACAGCCATTTATCATTTCCATAATATTGAGTACCTGATAATTTTGAAAGTTTTTTGAGGTAAAACTAGCACACAATAAACTGTACATATTTAAAGTGTATAATAAGATCAGTTTGGACTTATGTGCACATATGAGAAACTGATGGTTTTGACTTTTTCAGAATGTCATGTAGTTGGAATCATACAGTATATAGTCTTTCCATTTGTTTCTTTCACTTAGTAATAAGCATTTAAGTTTCCTCTATTTATTTTCATGACTTGCTGGCTCATTTCTTGTTAGCATTGAATAATATCCCATCATCTGGCTGTACCACAGCTTACGTATCCATTTACCTACTGAAGGATGTCTTGGTTGCCTCCAGTTTTTGACAATTATGAACAAAGCACTACAAACATCTCTGCATGGGTTTTGGTGTAGATGTAAGTTTTCAATTCATTTGGGTAAATACCAAGGAGCATGACTGCTGGATTGTAGGGTAAGCAGCACCACTTTGCATTCTCGTCAGCAACGAATGACAGTTCCTATTGCTTCACATCTTCCACTACTTTTTTGATCTGATGTCTTCCTAAAAGTAGCTAATAGTTTTACTAGTGACCAAAATGTATCTCTTAAGAAGGGGGCATTTTGAGTCAAAGCTGAGAGCAACACATGGATCCTACATCTTGACATAAAATATTTTACTGTGATATTTTAAGTCTTTTCCAGGGCCATCTGCATACACATTTATAGAATACTGTGAACAGCAGGGTTCTTACCTGCACTGAGCAAGTGGCTGCAATAACCCCGTCGACAGGAGTTTCAGAGAAGGGATCAAATGTTCGATCGGGCCGTCTCATGAAATCTGGTTTGAGAAGGTAGCTGGTGGGACAAAAGCATAGAAAGAGTTTATTAGTTGTGCTTACAAAGATTGTAATACCCTTGCTTTGGGACACTAAGTACTTCCTCTAAATTAGGAGCTAGACTTTTAGGCAGATGATTCTAAGGACTGAAGAAACTATTCCTGTCCTAGGGATAATCCTAAAGAGAAGCAGGAAAAAAGGAATGATTTTTAGATTCCAGGCTCCTTGACATCTAGGACTTCCTGATACTATTACATTCTCTTGAACTTTTTTTGTCATGGAACTCTTTAGATATTTACTCTTATATGCACAAAATAAAACTCAAAGAACAACAATGAAAAACCAACTATATGACCTATAGTTATTAAAATATGAAGAGTACATGATATTCTACTTCTCTGTGTTTTAATTACTACATTAAATTATGAGATATAATGCCAAGTTAATAAATATAATTTCAAAGTACCGATATGCATAAAAATATTTTGTGAGATCTATACCAACAGTAATGAGATATGAAAATATTTGGTTTACATTTGGTGTCAGAGTCACAGGTACCATTAGTATTACTGTGAATTGCTGTCTATGTTCACAGTCAAAAGAACCACGCAATTTCAGTTAGAGGCAGGTGAACATAAAGATGTAATTAACTCCCCATTTCTGGGCAGCACAATTAGGCAAGAAAATGAAATAAAAGTTACCTAGACGGAAAAAAGGAAGTAAAACAACTTCTATTCACAGATGACATGATCTTGCATATAGAATCTACTAAAGGAATCTACCTAAGGAATCGACTAAAAAATGATTAGAACTAGTAAATGAGTTCAGCAAGGCTGCAGGATACAAAATCAATATACAAAAATCAATTGTATTTCTACACACCAGCGATGAACAATCCAAAAATGAGTTAGGAAGATTCCATTTATAATAGCACCAAAAAAGAATTACTTAGGAATACATTTTAAGAAAATAAGTGCATGTACTTTGAAAACTACAAAATATTGTTGAAAGATATAAAGAAGGCCTAAGTAAATGGGAAAACATCTTGTGTTCACGGACCACCAGACTTACTATGGCTAAGATGGCACTATTTCACCAGACTAATATACAGGTTTGATCCCTATCCAGATCCCAACTGACTTCTTTAGAAATTAACAGGTGATCCTAAAATTAATATGGAAACTTAAGGACTCAGAATAGCCAAGGAACCTGGAACAAGAAAAACAAACTTGAAGGTCTCCTAATTCTCAAAACTTTCTACAAAACAACAGTAATCAAGATAGTGTAGTACTGGCATAAGGATGCACATATAAATCAATGAGACAGAACTGGGAATCCAGAAATAAATTCATATATCTACGGTCAATTGGTTATTGACAAAGATGCTCACACTAGTCAACGGGGGAAGGAATATTCTTTTAAACAAATGTTGCTGGGACAACTCTAACCACCACATGCAAAACAATGAAATTGGCCCTTCTAACATCATGTACCAAAATTAATTCAAGGTGGATCAAAGACAAAAATATAAGAGCCAAAATGATAAAATCGTTAGAAGAAACATAGGGATAAATCTTTAGGACTTGGCAGTGGATCTTAGATATAACACCAAAAAGCACCAACAACAACAATAAAATAATAATAAACTCAGCCTTATCATAAAAACTTTTGCTGTTCAAAGGACACTATCAAGACAGTGAATAAACAAGCCACAGAATGGGAGAAAAATTCACAAATCATATATTATCTGGTAAGAGGTTTGTGTCTAGAAAATGTAAATAACCCAGTTAAAAAATGGGCCAGTGATCTGCATACACATTTCTCCAAATAAGAGAAACAAATGGCCAAAAAGGAGATGAAAAGATGCTTAGTATCACTGATTATCAGAAAAATGCAAATCAAAACGATATGTCACTAAACACACACATTAGGATGGCTATAGTAAATGAGTCAGATAACAGTAAGTGTTGACAACGACATAGAAGTGTTGATCAGGACTGGAACCCTCCTACATTGTTGGTGGGAATGTAAAGTGACAGAGTGCTTTTGGAAGACAGTCTGGCAGTTCCTCCAACAGTTAAATATAAAGTTGCCATATGACTCAGCAATTCCACTCTTAGTATACACCCAAGAAAAATAAAAACATACCTATACAAAAACTTCTTTGTGAATATTGTAGGAGCATCATTCAGAATAACCAAAAGATGGAAACAGTCCAAAAGTTCATCAGTAGATGAATAGATATACAATATGTGGTATATCCACACAATGGGAAATTATTCAACAATAAAAAGAAATAAAGTACTGATACCGGCTACAGCACAGATGAACCCTGAAAGCATGAGGCTAAGTGAAAGAAGCTGGTCACAAAACACCATGTATTATAAGAATCCATTTAGGGGTGCCTGGGTGGCGCAGTCGGTTAAGCGTCCGACTTCAGCCAGGTCACGATCTCGCGGTCCGTGAGTTCGAGCCCCGCGTCAGGCCCTGGGCTGATGGCTCAGAGCCTGGAGCCTGTTTCCAATTCTGTGTCTCCCTCTCTCTCTGCCCCTCCCCCATTCATGCTCTGTCTCTCTCTGTCCCAAAAATAAATAAACGTTGAAAAAAAAATTTTTTTTAAAAAGAATCAATTTATATAAGATGTGCTGTAGAGACAAATGCAGAGACAGAGAGTCGATCGTGGTTGCTTAAGGCTGGGGATAGGGAGCAGGGGATATTGGGAGGTGATAGCTCAAGGGTATGAGTTTTCTGTTTGAGGTAAGGAAAATGTTTTGAAATTGACCTAACTACACAATGTCTGCCCCTCATGCCCTTTGGTTACAGTCACATAATCATACCGCAGCCAGATTCCATAACCACCCTGAACTAGTATCAGACAACGTCATCTCTCTAAAAAATTTTTTTTTGTTGGAAAGGCCTATAGCTGAAGATAGAAAAATTCCATACTCAGACAAGCTGCAGATAAAGGGAAATAAAAGCACTTTCCCCAAAACAATGCATTTACTTTTAAGTGTAAAAGAATCATAATTAAAGGGATCAAATCTTTCCCATTCTTTAGGAGCATAACATTTACTAATTTTAACTCTAGATGATGTCAAATTTATTATCTTTTAAAATATAACCAAAAAGGATTCTGAGGTGTGACATTTCTCCTTAGAGAAAAATTCCAAGTCACATTTTATTTTTTGGCTTTGAGACAGCTGCCATTCATTGCTATCTTCTAAGTTTGAATAAATGTTAAAGAAAATAACCCCACATTCAACTTCGATGTTATCTTCAATAAAGAACCTCCAGGGGACAACACTGATTTTTAAATCAGGGATATAAAGAGTCTTCAGAATCATTCAAACATAAATGATGATTTTGAACTTTTACCTGTCCCCAAGGGAATGCAACCCAAAACATTACTTTAACAGCTCTCACTGCACAAAAAAGATACTGTTTTCTATATTCACAGAGATTTAGATTTGGGCCTCTTTTGTGGCTAGTGTTAGTCACTGGTAACTATGATGACACAGAAAAACCTCAAGACTCAGCTACAATATCACACACACTACTTCAAGCGAAGCCCACTGGCTTCTGCAAAGTATCAGACATTAGCTGATAATGGGAGCATTTGGATTCCAGTTGCATGGAATGAGGGATTCTTCCACCTGAGAGATGTGTGGGCAATGGCTGTCTGGAGATTCAGTATTCTGCACTCCCTGCAGCCATTTCTGAAGGGACTCTTCTCACCAGAAACACAAAATTGGGGTATTGATGAATTCCTGCTGCCAAAAGCATTCTTCTATGTTCCCTGCTCCCATATCTGCTTAGAAGGAAACTAATCTGTCAGACAATAAACTGATCCAAAATAAGAAATGCCAGGGGAAAAGGGCAAGAAACTGAAGTCTAATTCTCCAAAGCAGGCAGCCTTCAGTGTAATGTATATATACTTTAAAATAAAAGAAAGCACGTAGAAGTTTGACAGGCCACAAGGTAAGCCTTGGCTTGGGGCTGACACTGAGCCAGCTCGTCTTGAAGGAGTATTGATTCTGGGTCTGTGGTGGCCTGCTGATGCAGCAGAGATTGTCAGTCACTGCCAGGGACCCCCGGGCATCAATGGGACCTGTGTAGTTCCACAAGGCTCTGAACTCAGAAGGGTTTTGTGCTTAGTTTCATGCTCTGCAGCCACTGTCTGGAAATTCTTAATAATTTGTGAACAAGGAGGCCCTCATTTTCATTTTGCCCTGGGCCCCACAAACTAGGTAGCTGGTCCCGCCTGGTATTTTTTGGTATAGAAAATTAATTCATTCCAAGCATCCAGGTCTGTGTGATAGACAAGGGGATAGGCCAAAGCCAGTGACATTTGAAGGGATCCAAGGATTTTCTGTGGCCTTTTGTAGGGACTCAGAAGGCAAGAGAGGAAGAGAAGAAAGGCCTTCAGCTGGGTGGTTAGACAGGAGTCGTAAGAATCAGAAGATGGGGTCATAAGGAAGGACAACCTGTCTGAACACACCCGAGATAGCATCAACTGTTCAACACTCCATTATTTACTTTACCAACAAGAAAGCAAAATGGTTGATTTTAACTATAAGATATCATGGATTTCAAGACACAAGTTCCACAAAAAGTGTGCATCACTGAATCATAAAACATCCTATTATTTTGATACCCATCATCCAATTTTTTTTGATTTTTTCATTGTTTAAAATTTACATCCAAACTAGTTAGCATAGAGTGCAACAATGATTTCAGGAGTAGATTCCTTAGTGCCCCTTACCCACTTAGCCCATCCCCCCTCCCACAACCCCTCCAGTAACCCTCAGTTTGTTCTCCATATTTATGAGTCTCTTCTGTTTTGTCCCCCTCCCTGTTTTTATATGATTTTTGTTTCCCTTCCCTTATGTTCATCTGTTTTGTTTCTTAAAGTCTTCACATGAGTGAAGTCATATGATTTTTGTCTTTCCCTGTTCCATCCACATAGTTGCAAATGGCAAGATTTCATTCTTTTTGATTGCTGAGTAATACTCCACTACATATATATACCACATTTTCTTTATCCATTCATCCATCGATGGACATTTGGGCTCTTTCCATACTTTGGCTATTGTTGATAGTGCTGCTATAAACATGGGGGTGCATGTGTCACTTCGAAACAACACACCTGTATCCCTTGGATAAATACCTAGTAGTGTAATTGTTCGGTCATAGGGTAGTTCTATTTTTAGTTTTTTGAGGAACCTCCATACTATTTTCCAGAGTGGCTGCACCAGCTTGCGTTCCCACCACCAATGCAAAAGAGATCCTCTTTCTCTGCATCCTTGCCAACATCTGTTGTTGCCTGAGTTGTTAATGTTAGCCATTCTGACAGGTGTAAGGTGGTACCTCATTGTGGTTTTGATTTGTATTTCCCTGATGATGAGTGATGTTGAGCATTTTTTCATGTGTCTGTTCACCATCTGGATGTCTTCTTTGGAGAAGTGTCTATTCATGTCTTTTGCCCATTTCTTCACTGCATTTTTTTGGGGGGGGTGTTGAGTTTGATAAGTTCTTTACAGATTTTGGATACTAATCCTTTATCTGATACGTCATTTACAAATATCTTCTCCCATTCTGTCAGCTGCCTTTTAGTTTTGCTGATTGTTTCCTTCACTGTGCAGAAGCTTTTTATTTTGATGAGGTACCAGGAGTTCATTTTTGCTTTTGTTTCCCTTGCCTCTGGAGACATGTTGAGTAAGAAGTTGCTGTGGCCAAGATCAAAGAGGTTTTTGCCTGCTTTCTCCTCTACAGTTTTGATGGCTTCCTGTCTTACATTTAGGTCTTTCATCCATTTTGAGTTTATTTTTGTGGATGGTGTAAGAAAGTCATCCAGGTTCTCTTCTGCATGTCACTGTCCAGTTTTCCCCGCACCACCTGCTGAAGAGACTGTCTTTATTTCATTGGATATTCTTTCCTGCTTTGTCAAAGATTAGTTGGCCATACATTTGTGGGTCCATTTCTGGATTCTCTATTCTGTTCCATTGATCTGAGTGTCTCTTCTTATGCCAGTACCATACTGTCTTGATGATTACAGCTTTGTAGTATAGCTTGAAGTCTGGGATTGTGATGCCTCCTGGTTTGGTTTTCTTTTTCAAGATCGTTTTGGCTATTCGGGGTCTTTTCTGGTTCCATACAAATTTTAGGATTATTTGTTCTAATTCTGTGAAGAATGTTGGTGTTACTTTGATAGGGATTGCATGGAATATGTAGATTGTTTTGGGTAGTATTGACATTTTAGCAATATTTGTTCTTCCTATCCAGGAGCATGGAATCTTTTTCCATTTTTTTTTTTGTCTTCTTCAATTTCTTTCATAAGCTTTCTATAGTTTTCAGTATATAGATTTTTCACCTCTTTGGTTAGATTTATTCCTAGGTATTTTATGGGTTTTTTTGTGCAACTGTAAATGGGATCGATTCCTTGATTTCTCTTTTTGTAGCTTCATTGTTGGTGTATAGGAATGCAACCGATTTCTGTGCATTGATTTTATATCCTGCAACTTTGCTGAATTCATGAACCAATTCTAGCAGTTTTTTTGGTGGAATCTTTTGGGTTTTCCACATAGCATATCATTTCATCTGCGAAGATTGAAAGTTTGACCTCCTCCTGGCCGATTTGGATGCCTTTTATTTCTTTGTGTTGTCTGATTGCAGAGGCTAAGACTTCCAATACTATGTTGAATAACAGTGGTGAGAGTGGACATCCCTGTGTTCCTGACCTTAGGGGGAAAGCTCTTAGTTTTTCCCCATTGAGGATGATATTAGCATTGGGTTTTTCATATATGGCTTTTATGATCTCAAGGCATGCTCCTTCTATCCCTACTTTGTTGAGGGTTTTTATCAAGAAAGGATGCTGTATTTTGTCAAATGCTTTCTCTGCATCTATTGAGAGGATCATATGGTTCTTGCCCTTTCTTTTATTGATGTGATGAATCATGTTAATTGTTTTGCGGATATTGAACCAGCCCTGCATCCCAGGTATAAACTCTGCTTGATCGTGGTGAATAATTTTTTTAATGCATTGTTGGATCCAGTTGGCTAATATCTTGTTGAGGATTTCTGCATCCATGTTCATCAGGAAAATTGGTCTATAGTTCTCCTTTTTAGTGGGGTCTGTCTGGTTTTGGAATCAAGGTAATGCTGGCTTCATAGAAAGAGTGTGGAAGTTTTCCTTCTGTTTCTACTTTTTGGAACAGCTTCAAGAGAATAGGTATTAACTCTTAAATGTCTGGTAGAATTCCCCTGGAAAGCCATCTGGCCCTGGACTCTTGTTTTTTGGCAGATTTTTGATTACTAATTCGATTTCCTTACTGGTTATGGGTCTGTTCAAATTTTCTATTTCTTCCTATTTCAGTTTTGGTAGTGTATATGTTTCTATACATGGAATTTGTCCATTTCTTCCAGATTACCCATTTTATTGGCATATAATTGCTCATGATATTCTCTTATTATTGCTTTTATTTCTGTTGTGTTGGTTGTGATCTATCCTCTTTCATTCTTGATTTTATTTATTTGGGTCCTTTTCTTTTTCTTTTTGATCAAATTGGTTAGTGGTTTATCAATTTTGTTAACTCTTTCAAAGAACCAGCTTCTGGTTTCGTTGATCTGTTCTGTTTTTATTTTTGGTTTCAATGGCATTAATTTCTGCTCTAATCCTTATTATTTCCTGTCTTCTGCTGGTTTGGGGTTTTATTTGCTGTTCTTTTTCCAGCTCCTGATGGCTTAAGGTTATGTTGTGTATCTGAGGTCTTTCTTCTTCTTTAGGAAGGCCTGGATTGCTATATACTTTCCTCTTATGACCACCTTTGCTGCGTCCCAGAGGTTTTGGGTTGTGGTGTTATCATTTTCATTGACTTCCATATACTTTTTAATTTCCTCTTTAACTGCTTGGTTAGCCCATTCATTCTTTAGTAGGATGTTCTTCAGTCTCCAAGTATTTGTTACCTTTCCAAATTTTTTCTTGTGGTTGATTTCCAGTTTCATAGCATTGTGGTCTGAAAATATGCACAATATGATCTCGATCTTTTTGTACTTACTAGGGCTGATTTGTGTCCCAGTATATGGTCTATTTTGGAGAATGTTCCATGTGCACTGGAGAAGAATGTATATTCTGTTGCTTTAGGATGAAATGTTCTGAATGCATCTGTTAAGCCCATCTGGTCCAGTGTGTCATTCAAAGCCATTGTTTCCTTGATTTTTTGATTAGATGATCTGTCCATTGCTATGAGTGGGGTGAAGTCTCCTACTATTATGGTATTACTATTGATTAGTTTATGTTTGTGATTAATTGATTTATATATTTGGGTGTTGCCACATTTGGCTCATTAATGTTTACAACTGTTAGGTCTTCTTGGTGGACAGACCCCTTAATTATGATATAATGCCCTTCTGCATCTCTTGATACAGTCTTTATTTTAAAGTCTAGATTGTCTGATATAAGTATGGCTGGCTACTCTGGCTTTCTTTTGTTGACCATTAGCATGATAGATGGTTCTCCATCTCCTTATTTTCAATCTGAAGGTGTCTTTAGGTCTAAAGTGGGTCTCTTATAAACAGCATATAGATGGGTCTTGTTTTCTTATCCATTCTATTACCCTATGTCTTTTGATTGGAGCATTGAATCCATTGACATTTAGAGTGAATACTGAAAGATATGAATTTATTACCATTATGATGCTTGTAGAGTTGGAGTTTCTGGTGGTGTTCTCTGGTCCTTTCTAATCTTTGCTGCTTTTGGTATTTATATATGTGTGTGTGTGTGTGTATATATATATATATATATATATATATATATATATATATATATATATACATATATATATTTTTTTTTTTCATCTTTTCTCCCCTCAGAGAGTCCCCATTAAAATTTCTTGCAGGGTTGGTTTAGTGGTCACAAACTCCTTTTTGTTTGTCTGGGAAACTTTTTATCTCTCCTTCTATTTTGAATTCTATCTTGTTGGATAAAGAATTCTTGGCTGCATATTTTTCTGATTCAGCACACTGAATATATCCTACCACTCCCTTCTGGCGTGCGAAGTTTCTGTGGATAGGTCTGCTGCAAACCTTATCTGTCTTCCCTTGTAGGTTAGGGACTTTTTTTCTCTTGCTGCTTTCATGATTCTCTCCTTACCTTGGTATTTCATGAATTTGACTATGATAGGACTTGTTGATGGCCAGTTTTTGTTGAATCTAATGGGGGGGTCCTCTGTGCTTCCTGGATTTTGATGTCTGTGCCTTCCCCCAGGTTACGAAAGTTTTCCACTATGATTTGTCACATAACCCTTCTACCCCTATTTCTCTCTCTTCCTCTTCTGGGACCTCTATGATTCTGATGTTATTCCTTTTTTTTTTTTTTAATTTATTTAAAAATTTTTTTTCAACGTTTTTTATTTATTTTTGGGACAGAGAGAGACAGAGCATGAACGGGGGAGGGGCAGAGAGAGAGAGGGAGACACAGAATCGGAAACAGGCTCCAAGCTCCGAGCCATCAGCCCAGAGCCTGACGCGAGGCTCGAACTCACGGACCGCGAGATCGTGACCTGGCTGAAGTCGGACGCTTAACCGACTGCGCCACCCAGGCGCCCCTGATGTTATTCCTTTTTAATGAGTCACTGATTTCTCTAATTCTTAAATCGTGCTCTTTTGCTCTTAAATCTCCCTCCTTTTTTCTGCTTCATTATTCTCTATAAGTTTGTCCTCTATATCACTGATTCTCTGTTCTGCCTCATCCATCCTTGCTGCCACTGTATCCATCCGTGATTGCAGCTCAGTTATAGCATTTTTAATTTTATTCTATTTTTTACTTCTTTTATCTCTGTAGAAAGGGATTTTAATCTATTTTCAACTCCAGCTGGTATTCTTACTATTGTGATTCTAAATTCTGGTTCAGACATCTTGCTTATATTTGTGTTGGTTAAATCTCTGGCTGTCATTTCTTCGTGCTCTTTCTTTTGGGGTGATTTCCTTCATTTTGTCATTTTGAAGGGAGAAAAGGAATTAATGAGGTAGAAAAATTGAAATTAAAAAAAATTAAAATTAAAAAAAATTAAAATTAAAAGTTAAACACACACACACGCAAATGGAATAGATGATCCTAGACCCTAGGTGTGTTTTGGTCTGCGTGTTGAAAGTGGTTTGACAGATTAGAGAAAAAAAAGCGAGGGGGGGGGGAAGGAAATCATTTGAGAATGTGAAAAAATGAATATACTAAGGTAGACTAAAATGAGATGATGGGGGTAAAATAGAACTTAAAAAATATACACAAAAGTAAAGGCTATAGTAGAAAAAATTAAAGTATTTTTGATAAAAATTAAAAATAAATGAATTTTTTCTTTCTGTATTTAAGAAAAAAGAAATGAAAAAGAGAAAAAAGATAAAAAAAGGAAATCATTTGAAAATTTGAAGAATTACACTAGTAGACTAGAATAAAATGATGGAAGTAAAATAGAATTTGAAAAAATTTACATAAAAGCAAAAAATATAGTAAAAAAATTAAATAAAAATATTTTTAATATATATTCAAAGTAAAAGTGAAGTTTTTCTGTTTCTGCATTCAAGAAAAAGAAACGAAAAGAGAAAACAAGAAAAAAAAGGAAATTGAAAATTTGAAAAGGTTAATACACTGAAGTAGACTAAAATAAAATGATGGAAATAAAAGAATTTGAAAAAATTTACACAAAAGTAAAAAATATAGTTTTAATAGGTCAACTTATAAGATATCAGAAAGCTTATTGTATGTAAGTTCAGCTTAAACTCATCTTTCATGAATAGTTGAGATAAAAGCCTTATGTAGTTCCCTATTAGGGTTATTGGAAATTGCTAACCACCCTATCTCACTTCTGTGACCTCGCCTGCTTGCTAAATAGATAACTTAGGATACAAAACACTCCCCCACCCCCTCTACCAAGATCTGGCCTAGGCAAGACCAACATGTAAAAAGTCGCATACTCACTGCCCTACAGCATCTCAGGTGTCTAACCATGATTGGTCATTTTAAACCCTCTTAGGACAAAGATCTTTAAATTTGATAGGTTCCCGCCAAAACTGATGTCTGTGTGTCACAATATAATTGGCTACCATGAAATGCTGTAAATTGTAATTGGTTAACCAAATAATGATGTATTCTGACTTGCTAAAATCCATATAAGCCCACTGCTGCCTTTGTTCGGGGCCATTCTCTGCACTTTTCTCCTTAAGATCAGGAGATCAGGTTTGGCCTGGCCGTGAATAAAATCTTGTCTCGCTTCTATTCGGTGTCTGGTGGTTTTTTTTTTGACAGCACCCTCCCTGTTTCATAGTAATAAAAATTAAAGAAAAATATTTTCAATAAAAATTGAAAATAAAAATGAATTTTTTCTCCTTCTGAATTTTGTGGTTCAGGTTGTGCAGATTGTTGTGTTAATCCTCCAATCAGTTTTCTAGGTGTGTAGGAAGGTTTAGTGTTGGTCTGGCTGTATTTCATGGACGGGAGACACACAAAAACTTCCACAGTGTTCCGCCATCTTGGCTCCTCCGCTTCTTATTTTCAAGGAGCTTCTGCTCAGAGAACGAGTGATACAGTTTGTATGGGAAGAAACATTTGCACTGTAAAAGCCACAGGAGTTGTTTTGATTTTGCAGAGACCAGGGGCAGGTGCACCAGGCAGAGTCGTCTCTCAGGTTTTAGATCACAATCTCCCGGTCATCTCTCCCAGGTGGTTAAAAGACCGTGGTGGTGACTGTGCTGGCATGGATGCCACCTCGCAGGGCTCTGACTCTGCCTGGCCGACCCCATCATCCAATTTTCTGTGAAAGCCTGCAGGCTTGAGAAATTAATTTGCTCTATTTTGTTTTATTAGGAATTACAGAAATGCCTCCCGTGTCTACACCTTTAAAAATGAGTCTGTTATAAACTACTGCTCACTTTCCTACTAAAAATCACACTTACTGAGCCCAATGGCATGGCTTCCCAAAACATCAGCCCACAGAGCAGACAGGGATCCCGAGACAGGCTCCCAATGTTTTGTTAATGTTGATAGATTCAGAAATTATACACGTTTGCTTCCATGCCAATGTTCTATATAAAACAGCTACTGTTTGCTACCATAAGTCTAAAAAGGCACCAAAAGCCTCTTTACAGAAACCCATCCCTCAGCCAACCCAACAAGGAGGTTTTAAAAAGACCCTGCAGGGGGGTGGGAGACTTACAGGGGAAATGTAGTCAAAGTCAGAGTGCCTTTGATGCCCTCGCTCCGTGGAAATGCACCCTGTGTGGCCAGCCCTGTGTCTACCAGCCATGACAATTCCATCATGGAGGAGCAGAGAAACACACAACTGAGAAAGATTTCTTCCCTTTTTCCTGTGGGCGACAATCTTTGCCTCCAGGTTGAGTGTAAGGAAAAGGGAAAGGTTGGGGGTGGTGACATGTGACTGATCATTATCATCAATGCCTCTTCAAGTTGGGCTGTCTTGCTGGAGGATCCTAATTTTCTAGCCCCTCTGGTGGGACTTTGGCTTTTGGTCACATCATCTCAGACACTTCATCACAGAATTCGGGCTATGGGAGCACTGTCCTTGTTTGTGAACGCACTTTAAAATCAACAATGGTGCATAAAAACAAGACACAGATCATAACCACGGTGAAACAGAAACTCCTGTAAAGAAATGGAGGTTAACTATACAACTCCTGTTGGGACCTCTTTATCTGGAAACAATTCCCCTCCTTAAGTACTAGCCCTGGGACAGCTGAGGCAAAAGGGGAAAACTTTAGTGTTACTAGGCCCCAGGGAAGGTTCCAAGAAGGGAGCCCCAGCAGGGCTGACTGAGGTATGGTGTGAACCACAAGGGCTGTGGATGCCTCCCTGGACTCTGTAAAGGCCCGATTTGGACACAGCTCTTATTTACTCTTTTCTGGCCTCAGTTTTGTGATCAGCCATAAGGTCTTAAGCTTTTCTTAAGTCTCCCTTTGCACAGAAACTTGCAGTTCACGAAGTACATTCATACACACTCCCATTCATCCTTACCAAGCCGCTGCAACAAACCTGGCGAGGTAGGTATTACTGTCTTCATTTTATGGAGCAGAAAATCAAGGCCCAGAGTTTCACACACCTGCCAGGGCAATGCAACTAGCATGCCCAGGAGCTGGGGCTCAAAGCTGGGCTTTAGACTTGAGCTTTAACCCCCAGGCCGCACCTGTCCCTTGCAGCCTCACTGCCTCAGTCTGCCACTGGGGATCCATCCATCAATTTATCTGCACAATCTCCTGGTTATGAACATTTTGCATTAAAGCAACAAAACAGCTTTAAAAAACTCTAGAATGCGTATTTAGTGGTTTTCTTTTGAACTACATAGTTTTTATTTCCTTTTATCATTGACCTAGAACGTTCAAGGTGTACAATTTTAATTTCTTTCAAAGCACACAGCAGAGGAAAATATAATGTATTTCCCAGATACATGTGTCCCAGGTGATTTGGAGAATAGGACCATCACTCAGGGGCGTAGGTACGCTGGCAGAGAGCCATCTGGTAAGCAGGAAGAGGTGTGAGTGTGCACTTCGAACCCACAACTGCTGAAAAATTTTATCTTGACTGGCTGTTTTTTTGTGATAAAAATGAGGTATTCAACCAGGGAGGGCAAGAACTTCCTGCCAGGAGTATTATGGATGGGGTGGTACCTTGCTGGATTAATTTAGAGGCTCTGGGACAGATGCATGGAGGAAAAAAAAAATGGCGACATGGGTGTTTTTTTCATCTCTACAGAATTTAACTTCACATTTTCATTTAACCTTTCAGTGTTTCAGTGGAATTAACATTTCCTATTTCACTCTGTGGTTCACACATTTTAAAGAATGCCAATGAAGTAAACTAGACAATATATGTAGCATGATTTTTTTGACAACTGCTATTTACAAGACATGCAAAAGGATCAAGACAGGACAAAGCTTTCTGCCTAGGTGTGTTAAATTCATATTGACACCCATGACTTCATTACATACTAAATCACCTTCATTCCTCTACGGGTCCTAGGCAAAATACATATAGCTAATATTCATATTTCCAGGTAATGTCCAAGTGAGCAGGGATCATTATCTGTCATAGCTGTAGAAACCTCCACTATTGACCTCAAAAGTGAGAGAATTAAATTCTACAGTGTGTATGATAAACCACTTAACTTATGGTTCAATTTTTTTTTCCAAAAACTTTTTGCAAATCTGCTTAGTAAGTTGGGTAGATGAAGCATGTATACTTGCAAATAGAATCTATTTAGGGATTTCATTTGTATCTATCCCATCCCACAAACCCAGCTTAAATTGAGCAGCCCCTAGTTAAAAATGACACAGTTTCATCATAGCTATAGTATAGAGTTCAGGAACACGGTGACAGCAGTTTAAATCACATTACTCACCCGCATGATCCATTATACTCAAATTTTCCCTGATTCAATTGCATCGCTAAATCTGTCAAGAGACAAAAATAATTTAGCATCTCATCTCGTGGACAAAGAAGATCACGCTGGGTGATTTTAAACAATGGAAATCAGATACTGATCCTCGGCCGAAATGTCCTTTTTAATGTGGCAAGGTACTTTTGGGTCTCTTTAGAGCACACAACTCTCTTCCATGTTGAAATCATCTCGTGTTTAAGTTAAACATCAAATGTGTTTTCACAAAGATCATGATACAATTGCTTTAAAAATTGGATTCAATATATGAGTCAGATTCAATATAATAGATTCTATATGTATTCAATATATTGGATTCAATATACGAGTCAGTTCCATGAGTGTTGAAAGTACAGATGTCCAATTTGATATAGCTGGGGAGAATGTGCCTCATGATCACACAGGAAAGGTATGCTGGAGATATCCAGTAGGGTCACAGGAGTACAACATTTGGTTAAAAACAATAAAAAAAAAATAGATAGCATCATGTAAAAATTGGTGGCTTGTTCCTACTTTCAGATTTAGGGAGAATTCTTCCAGTGGGGCCTATGCTGGCAGGGCATGGCTTATGATTTTTCTCTTGCAAGTAGATACAATCTTTTCTTTTTTCATTAGAAAAGAAAAGTAATAAGCTGATGGATATTTTTTTCTTTTTCAACATGTTGTGGTTAATCCTAACATTATAAAATAAAACCTATGCTGACCTAGTGAATCAACTGGTTTAGGATCTAGGATCATTTAACCCATATAATGGACTGACTCACTAAAACTGAAAATACAACTTGACCTCCCCCCTCCTTTTTTTTTAAAAGTAAAATCAGCTGTACCCTTTTGTCTCTGCTATAAACACTATGGGATTATACTGGTACCTGGTCATAGTTTAACGTAGCAAGGATTGATAGGGATGCTGTACAGACATTTAACTCCATTTAACCCCCACTGAGGAGAAGGAAATACAGCCAGGCCACACTTATGGCAAAGGGATGAAAGTCAAAAGACCCTTCAATCAGTCCAGATAATAGGGAACAAGGAGGATAGAAATTCTCAAAGTATGGGGGTACCTGGGTGGCCCAGTCTGTTGAGCGTCTGACTCTAGATTTCAGCTCAGGTAATAATCTCATAGTTTGTAATACTGAGCCTCCTGTTGGGCTCTGCACTGACAGCATGAAACCTGCTTGGGATTCTCTCTCCCTCTTTCTCTCTGCCCCTCCCCTACTCACGCTTATGCTCACGTGTGCCCTCTCTCAAACATTAAAAAAAAAAAGTCTTCAAAGTATGGTAGATGGACTAGAAAAGGAAAATACTCCCAAATCAGGAAACATGGGAGGCATCTCCTTATATAGCAAAGGACTGAACAAGAAAAGGTTTTTATTTTGCTTTGTTTTACCAATTTTAAGGACCACACTATGGAATTAACCACAGCACGTGAATCGGTTTTGTGGCCTATTTCTTACCTCTTTTAGGTAGATAACTAGAGTCCAGTGTTTCTCTACCTCTAATCTTAAAATTGTGATCCTAGGCTCTGAAGCAAACTCCAAAAAGTTTTTAAAAATTGTTTATGCATTTAAAAAATTGACTCCTCTCCTTCTGGACGGGAAGAAGATCATATATTGGAAACTTGCCTTTGGGAATACTTTGGAAGATTAAGTTATAGATTAGTACCTCTGTGAATATATGAATCTTTACACACTGTTTTACTTGGAGTCCATGCTAGAAT
This sequence comes from Felis catus, assembly GCF_018350175.1. Taxonomy (NCBI): domain Eukaryota; kingdom Metazoa; phylum Chordata; class Mammalia; order Carnivora; family Felidae; genus Felis; species Felis catus. The sequence continues at coordinate 35,298,929 of NC_058370.1, read as the reverse complement.
ATTTTTCTGTACTTTTATGGTGAGGTGCCACTGTGTTGATATCTGCTGAATGTTAACAGTGGGAAGGGTACTTTCCAAGGGAGAAATGAGTCACCGTTACTGTATAGAGAGGCTCAAATTTTTCCCATTTAATTTGGCCTTTGAAAATGAAGATAAGTTTGATCCAAAAACTAGAAAAATTAGAAATATTCTGGAAAAGGGGACAATGTTTGGCAGATTGGTTGTGGTATTTATGAAGAGAAATTCAATTTAAACCAAAATATTTTGCTTTCTACCTTTTTATGGCTCTATTTTGAGTTTTTCATATCTCACCATTACATAAATCCAACATCACATTGTTTTGCCATATGTCTGCTTCCTTTAAAAAAATGCCCACGGCCAACTGATAGCAACTGTTGGCACCATCCTGTCAAAATGTTCTCCTGGAATTCGAGGTCACTGGACATCAGTTCCTACCTGGGGTCTGATAGTTGAGCGAAACCATCTGGCAGCCAGCGTTCCAGAAAATCTGAGGCATGTAATTACTGGAATCGACCCGGCCTCCCTTGGGGTAAATGCGGCTCATTTGCCGTTTGTTGTAACTGTGTAACTTATTAAGGAGAATGGAAAAAAAAGAGTATTCCAGAAGCAATAAATAAACAAAGACCTAAAACAACAATGGTCTAGACCAATGATAACAAAATGTAGAAAACAGCAAATTTCACATTTGTAAGTGGTGCTTAGGAGAAAGACCATAGTCCACTGTGTAGACTATAAAAACATTTCACATTTGGGCAGATTTTCACAGTTGCAGAGGTCTTTCACACATATTATTTTATTAGCTCTACAACCACAATTATCTATTAGGCACTTATCTGCTTTAGAGACTACTGCCAAACCCAAAGCACAGCAGCCGTTCATTCTATTCACTACATAAGGATACTTCACAAATTCAATCGCGTGTGTCTTCAAGTAGCCTAGACCAACGGACTCATTAAAAGAAGACATGTTATAATGAATATTGCGCTCTGTAAAGAAAAATAAAGACGCACTCAGTGATGGTCCCATCCAACCTCACGGAAAGACAAGCAATAAATGTAATTACATCCCAAATCACAAGGCTTTGGAGGCAGATGTTCCATTACTGTATCTGCAGCTCCTACTTTCATTAATGTCCTGTGGATAGACACAGCTGACGTAAATAGTGATGGATTAAATTTGGCATCATTAAACAAATTAATGTGTACATGTCCTCCACAGCCACCCCTGAAATATTTATATTGTATGGCAATGGTAGCTTCTCCGGACCACAAATGATTATGAAAGTTTAAAAATATACATTTTTGGAGGTCAGGTTTTTGATTAAGAGAGATCTTATGAAAATACATTTAACGCAAAAAGCAATACTAAGCTCTACTAATGCTAACCAATCCACAGTATCTCAGAGCCACCTTGTGGATGATGTACGGAATGACAAGGCAATGCCACTGCGTGCTAAACACGTGGGTAAGAGCATGGTCTGTGACACAAAAATAAGGTAGAACAGCCCCTATACCCAGAAAAGAAAATAGTGACAAGTCAGATCACAGTTCATCAGCATAGTAAAAGCAGACAACTAAGGCAAGAGAATTTAACCTTTGGGGTTACCTTCAGCCACATGGAAACCTTGAAATTTTACAGGCTGTGCATAGTTGATCATTGTAGACAAATATGGATGGATATTAGTGGTAGCACCTACATATTTATAAGATGCCATCCATGCCTGTTCATCTTCTACAGTAACCAGGCCCTATAAGCACAAGGAAAGGAATATGCACATTGAGGACTTCATTGGGACAGATGCATGCTACAGACATCCTCACTAAAGATGATCTGCACACACCAATTGAAAGATAAAGACCTTTTCTTCCTCAGCTTTGCTAAAGGATCATTATAAAAGTTCATGTTCAGGGGCGCTTGGCTGGCTCAGTCAGTAGAGCATGTTACTCTTGATCTCAGGGTTGTGAGCTTGAGCCCCATGTTGGGGTGGAGCCCACTTAAAAAAACAAGTTCATGTCTATCATAGTCCCTAATAACATAAAAGGAGATCATAATAAAATATAAGGCTTATCTTACATTTTTTAAGATTTCAAAACTACTTTAAAATATTCAAGAATGTATACTGAGGATCACAACAATCTATGAAATATATATGGCATATATTACCATTTCTCATTTCACAAATTGTGACAGAAAGTGGAAAAACAACTTCAGTGTGTATCAGAATCCCTGGAAGGCTTGTTAAAACATAAAGTCCTAGACCTCATCCTCAGAGTTTACAATGAAGTGACTGTGGGGTGAGGCCCAATATTTCCATTTTAACAGCATTTTTAAGTGCTAATGATGTGGCTGGTCTGGGGACCACACTTTGCTTAACAATGGTCTAGAATTGAAGCCACATACGTAAGTAGTTTACAGTATCTTTTTAAAGAGGTTATTCTGAAAATAATCTGATAACCCACTACATAGGACATGTCAACACTGCATCATTTTACAGAGAGGAAACAAGAAAAATTATTTCTTGGTAAGTCAGAACAGAAAAAAACATCAAAAAATAATGCAAATGATCAACATTTTGTTGAGAACTTTGAAAACCTAAATTTCCTGCAGAGACTGATACAGGAGGACGAACCAAACCGCTCAGTTATGTGAATCCGTTCATTAGTTAAATGCTCAGATTTTATCTGATGACTTAATAACCTGAGCATTCTAAATCATCAAACTGATTTCACCAATAAAAACCTGAGATAAATAATCAAATAATATAACTCGTTTTTATTTTTAGCCATTTCTTTATATGTCTTGTCCACTCAAATAAGAGCAGAGACCATGTCTGATTCCTTTCTTGGGTGTTTAATGATAATAAGTAACACCAGGACAACACGTTGGGCACTGGGCTGAATTCCTGCACACACAACTTCATTACTGCCAGTAATCATGTGGAATAAAAATTAGAGTCCCACCCATTGAGCATGTGAGAACACTAGGGCCTTGAGGATTAAAATAATTTGGTCACAGCTACTTAGCTAACACACAGCAGGGACCAAACATCAACCCCTGCTTTGTTGACCCCAATACTTTATGAAATTCTAAAAGAGAATTTCATGAATGTCATGGGAGGGTCTGAGATCAGACATGTCCCTAACTACTTCAAACTTACTATATAGACAGTAAGAAGATAGAACCTCACTCCAAATAAGATAGGGCCCCACAGACAGCCAGACATGATATTCTGAAGTTCTCAAGTATGGGGATTAAATTACCAGGCAAATTTTTGTCTTTGCCATCAGTATCATTACTATAATAAACCATGTGCATTTACTCAATAAAACCACTGTGATATCCTGAAGAATGCTGAAGAGGGCAAAAGAAACTAAAAATGTATCTTTACTTTCCTTATAATAAAGTCGATATCTAGTAACATCCAATACAGGTCCAAAATGTATGTAGTGTGAAATTAACTAATGATCTTTTAAAATGCCAGTGTAGTCAGAACCAAGGTCACCTTGCTAGTATACTATCAGATAGATCTGATGACCTCTTAGGTCATTTTTATTTTCAGATTCAATGTGTTGATGATTATGTACTCCTATTATAGGAATGAAATCTCTAATGTCAACTAAGTGCCTGACTGCACTAAACACTTATTTTTAGGGAAATCATCTTATTCACCTGCCCTGGTTTTGATTTTTATCAGGATTTAACCATTTCATCACTGTGAAAAATTCTTTCTTTTGAAAACTCTCATAATTAGATGCATTAAGCATGTAAATATTATACTCATAAATAGTAAGTCTGATATTCCATTGGGAAGGGGGAGATATAGAGTTAACATTTAGTACCAACTGTTCAATATCAGAGAGCCACATATGGTATTTCATAATAAACAAACTGTACAAGGAAATTTTTTTACCTTTTTGTTGATTTCATGTTCAAGGTCATCTGAAGCCTAAATTAGAGAAAGACAAAAATTTGTTTACTTTTCTAAAGGGCAAAATTCCAAATTTCCTAGCCATATGTATGCAAATATTTAAATAGATATATGTAAACTTATTATTCTATTTGTTAAGGTGGAAAGTTATTGAGGACATAAGGCCTTGGCGAAAGCAAGTACTGGAAAAATACAACAGCCTGTCTTACATACCAGAAAAGCAAATCCTAACGCTATCTCTCCTTTGTTGATAGTCTTTGCCTATTCAGATGTTTCCCTTTTAGTAGTTTAATCAATTATTTAGTCATGGGGTTTGGGAAATAATTGATGTGGCCAACTCTTCTGACACATAAAGGGCAGACAAGCATGAATGGATACTCTGTGGCAATTCAACACTCATGTCTGGACATTGGTAAAGGTTTTATGTGGTAAGGTAGCATCAAGGTAAACATTGAGTCTTGGTAAGCATCCAGTAGTATCCAAGTAGTCAAAATACTATCAGACAAGGGTGGGTGTGATGAAAGTGACTCTTTTGCTTTGCTCTTCAAATACTCTCCCATTTTCCTACTACAAAATACATATACCCATGCATTCTTCACTGTCTTCAATGATGGGATCCCTGCTCCCATCAAAGACCACACCCTCACATCACCACCATACCATTCCATTCTTACCTCCTCAGGGAACTAACAGGCAGTTATCCTCTCTCTCTCTGGCAAGACTAATCTCTACTTCTCCATGGTGCCATGTGCAATATTTGCAAACCTACTTCAGATTCATTCATTCTAAAAATAACACTCCTTTGACTTCTCAAATTGCCTTTAGCCACCAGCCTATTTCTTGCTTCCCTTTACAACAAGACTTCTCGAAAGTATAGTCTCTACTTGGGATGCCTGGCTGGCTCAGTTGGTACACACCTCGGGGTCATGAGTTCAAGCCTCATGTTGGATGTAAAGATTACTTAGAAAAAAAAGTATAGTCTCCACTTATTCATATCCATCTGCTTCATTGGCCCCCACCACTCTATTGAAACTTCTCTTTTCAAGTCAGCAGTGACCTCCATGCTACCAGTCCAATGAACACTCTTGAGTCTCTACTCGTTTAATCAACAGCAGTCAAAAACCAACCACTTTGCCAAGGGCTAGGAGGTGGGAGGAATGAGATGTTGATCAAAGAGGACAAACGTCCAGTTACAAGAGTAGTAAGTTCTGGGGATTTTGTTTACAGCATGGTGTCTATTGTTAGTAACACTGCATCATATACTTGAAAGTTGCTAAGAGAGCAGATCTTAAATGTTCCCACCACACACACACACACACACACACACACACACACACACACACACACGTAATTATGTGAGGTGATGGATATGTTCACTAACCTTATTGCGGTTATCATTTCATAATGTGTACAGGTATGAAATTATCACATGGACACCTTCAACTTACACAGTGCTATGTCAATTATATTTCAATTAAGCTGGAGAAAAGAAATCCCAACTCTCATCACTTCTTCTCTTATCCCTGTTCTCTTGGCTTCCTTGGTCTCAAAAATTTCCCTCCTACTTCTCAGGGTATACCTTAGTCTTCTTTTCTGACCCACCTTCTCTGCCTCTTCCCATGATCATCATCTTCTGAACTCCTAGTTTGTATCTCTAGCCTGACCTCTCCTCTAGTTCCAGATACACGTCACGACAACGCTAACTACAATGGCGAAGATGAAAATGATGTAGCAACAATAATGAATGCTTTCATGGGAATGACCATATGCTAGGCCCAACTCTAAGCTCTTTACATATCCTAAACCCATCTACTTTTCATAATGGACCAATGAAATAGGTGTTATTATCTTAATTTTGCTGTTGAGGAAACCAAGACACTGAGAGCTTAAGTAACTTCCCTGAGGCTACACAGTCAGGAAATGTCAATGCTACATGCACCCAGATGGCTGCTGCCCTTGGAACAACTCACAGGCCTCAAAGATCCTGTCCTGTTTGAAACATTGAGTTCCTTATCTTTCAGTCTTCTTTACTTTCCACCCAGCTCCTTAAACTCAGACCTAGAGAGTCATCTTGCTTCCTCTTTCCCCTTCACTCATCCACATTCAATCCATCAGCAAGTTGAATCATCTTTGCTTCCTCAACAGATCTTCAATCCACTCAGTCCTGCTTCCAACTGTCCAGTTTAACACTCCGGAGTCTGGCTGAGTACAACAGCCTGGCCTAGCTGCTCTTCCTGCGTTCACTCTTGCTTCTTTTTAATCTCCATATGGTACCTACGGTGGTCTTTAAAAACTATCAGGCTGCATTGCTCCCTTCTTTAAACCTTTTCAAAGGCTTCAGATTTCACTTAAATTAACATTTGAGTTTCTAAGAGTAACTTCCCAAATCCTGCATCATCTAGTTCCTACCTTCCTGTACCATCTCATCTTGTTTCACTCTGCTCCTCATTCAATCCACTTTGTTCAGTGTCTTTATTGCTGTTACCCCACAACTGGGGCCCTTTCTCTACTCTGTGTGTGGCTGGTTCCTTTGCCTTTGGGGATCTGGCTTCCTTATTCCCTCGACCTCATTACTCTCCATTTTAGCACTCATTTTTAGTTTCAGAATAGCACTTATCACAAATTGTAATTATAGAATTGGTTGTTTATTTGTTGCCTGTTTCCTATTCCCTCCCGGTAAACTCCCATCAGACTATAAGCTCCATGAGAGCAGAAACGAAGCATGTTTTGACCTTTTTGGGTTGTTATAGCCTAAACTATGCCTGACACATAGTCGGTACATAATAACTTTTTCTTGGCTGAATGGTTGGACGAACAGATTATACTTTTATACTTATCCTACATTAGGTGAGAGATGCGATACCTAACTGGAAGGATGGATTTTCTAATGAGGGCTTGCTTGGGATGATTGGAGTCATTTTTCTGATGACTTCAACAGGTTAACCTTTGCCACCAGGATGCTGTTGTCTCCCTATTCACCTATAATAATGTAATACATGATTTACCTAAAGGACACTGGACAAAATAAGTTGTGATCAACAGTAGGCGCAGCTAATAAGCAATTCAAATGTCCTTTCTAACTTAAAATTGTTCATGCATGGATTAACATAAGGACTCTGGTCACCCAACTCAGAAGGGGAATTATAGGCTACTTTATTTTCTGTGGTTGTCACATTTTGAAAACTTCCTAACTAACAGCTGCTACCTCTTCTTGAGAGTCATAACAAAAAGGGATGCCAAGATTCCGACCTTCTTGACACTATTTGCAACAGCCTCCTTGTGACCCAAGTCATCAGCAGAAAGTTCACTTCCAAATTTGTATTCAGGGTGAGCTTCCTCCTCTTGGTCAGCTGTGTCAAAGAAAAAAAAGAAAAACAATGAAGCCAAATTACTACCAGTCAGATCATCTTCATAATCTTGGGTAGAACACAAACTCTTTTACACGGGAATGAAGCTAACTGAAAATGGGAACATTTAAATATGCAATTCTTTCAAATAAAGCTTTTACTAAACTCTTACCTACTCAAGGCCAAGGAGCACATCTTGTTAGCTGTTATTTCTCTTGCGCCTAGCATGATATGTGACATGTGTGATGCTTAATACGTTTTTCTTAAGTGACTGATCACTTCCACCCCAGTATACTAACCCTAAAAATTAAAGCCTCGATCACTCAAGAATATCTGTAACTTACAAAGGGTCTTCTGATCTTCCATGGGAAGATACAAGAAATAGAAAATATACTTGATAATTAAGGAAAAAAAAACAGACTAACTGTCCACTTATAGGTTACGAGCATAGTGACTTGCGGCTGGGAGTGGTGTAACATAAAAAAGAAAGAGCTTGAACTCCACACCTGAAAAACAAACAATCCAGTGAAGAAATGGGCAGAAGACATGAATAGATACTTCTCTAAAGAAGACATCCAGATGGCCAAAAGACACATGAAAAGATGTTCAACGTGACTCCTCATCAGGGAAATACAAATCAAAACCACACTCAGATACCATCTCACGCTGGTCAGAGTGGCTAAAATGAACAAATCAGGAGACTATAGATGCTGGAGAGGATGTGGAGAAATGGGAACCCTCTTGCACTGTTGGTGGGAATGCAAACTGGGGAAGCTGCTCTGGAAGACAGTGTGGAGGTTCCTCAAAAAATTAAAAATAGACCTACCCTATGACCCAGCAATAGCACTGCTAGGAAGTTACCCAAGGGATACAGGAGTGCTGATGCATAGGGGCACTTGTACCCCAATGTTTCTAGCAGCACTTTCAACAATAGACAAATTATGGAAAGAGTCTAAATGTCCATCAACTGACGAATGGATAAAGAAGATGTGGTTTATGTATACAACAGACTACTACTTGGCAATGAGAAAGAATGAAACCTGGCCATTTGTAGTAATGTGGATGGAGAGTATTATGCTAAGGGAAATAAGTCAGGCAGAGAAAGACAGATACCATATGTTTTCACTCATGTGGATCCTGAGAAACTTAGCAGAAGACCAGGGGGGAGGGTAAGGGGAGAAAAAAGTTACAGAGAGGGAAGGAGGCAAACCATAAGAGACTTTTAAATACTGAGAACAAACTGAGGGTTGATGGGGAGTGGGGGAGAGAGGAAAGTGGATGATGGGCATTGAGAAGGGCACCTGTTGGGATGAACATTGGGTGTTGTATGGAAACCAATGTGACAATAAATTACATATATATATATATATTTTGCACGTATGTATGTATGTAGGTATGTATGTGTGTGTGTATGTATGTATTTATATATAAAGACCTTGGAAGGATTGTACTGCACCTGTAAACCATTTGTCAAACCTGGCTTAGGTTTGGGAGACTCTAAAATCATTCCTTAAGCTCATGCTAACAGGGAGGCTGAAAGTGGGTGCTAACTGAAGCTGATGCCCCAAGAGCATGGCCCAGGCTGTGAAAGGAGGCACAGAAGCACTCAGTCCACCAGTCCAGAGAGGGACAAACTCTGGTATCCTCTCAAGGCTGTCAGTGGAAAAAGAATCACCAATTGAAAAATGAGCTACATGCTGGTGTGAGATCTGGATTCCCATGATCGCCATTCTGCAAAAAGCTCGCATGTAAGGAATCTGCCTAAAAACCAGCCAGAAGCAGGAGACACCCATAGGCCTCAGGACAAGTCCAACACAAATCCACCCTGTCACAACACAGGGCACGAGGGACCCCTACTGGACAAAAACAGTGAAATGATTTCTGAGAATGGACTCTCAAGAGCAGAGTGGGAAGCAGACCCATAATTGGAGATTTTTTTTTTTTTAGATGTTTAAAATGTGCAAAGAACTCCAGAACAAGAATAAAAGAACAACTATTTCATCATCAGTTGCAAGATGCATTTTTTTACATATTAATATTTCTGATGTTATAATGTGTTTTCAATTGTAAAATGACATTTTACAATTAATTGGAAGCATCTCTCTTTCTTAGTCATAAATAAAATAATGGTGTCCTTCAACTGATGATACCTTAGATTTGGAATTTCTTTTTGCAAAATATTATTTCAGACACAGAAAAAAGTGAGACAAGAGAGGCACCACACTTTCCTGTTTTGAAACTGGTATTTGGATGCATGGATACTGTGGAGACAGATGATTAAAAAAAGAAAAAAGTAGGTCATAGAGGCCTTAGGCAGAAAAAAAAAAAGGATTTAAGAAGTTGGAATAGGTCTTTAAAAAATCTAGTCCAGTGTGTCCACTTTATAGATGAGGAAATAGATTCAGAGATATGATTTATAAAACCAAGGTCACGAGTAAAATACGGGCCTATATTTCTCTGGATTCTTAGCCAATGCTTTTAACAGGACGCTAAGTTTCCATGACCATTGAATTTCCGTGACTTACAGTCTATAACCAAGACTTTGAAACTTCCCACCATTAAATTTCCAGTTCATATATCTCATAGTCTAACCAGTTCATATAGCCAGATATAAACTACGTGAAGTCAAGGAATGTGGCCCATACAAGTGGTACAGACTTGACTTTAAAAGAGGTGTGTGAATGAACGGTACCATTCCCTGAGTGTGCAAGAATGCAGAGGCATACCCACAACCACATCCAGTTTTGGCATTCCTCACTGCTCGTTTTACAGTCCTGGAAGCCACGGATCCTTCTGAATCTAAATCCAGCCTAACAACTGGGGAAATGCTCTCACAGACTAAGAGCCTCTTCTATTTTTTTACAGCCTCCCGGCAGGGTTACTCTTAAACTATGCTTGGCTTCCTCTTGCCTGCTGTGTTGAAGTATTTAAATTAGAGAGTCTAGTCATTCATGTATAGTAGGATCATACTGTGACACCAGGGTAATTATAGCCAACTGGTTGACCAGAATTAAGCCAGGTATCACTGAGGGAACCTAAGAATCATAAATATAACTGGCACAGCAGAAACTTCTATGCCCTGAAAGAGAAATTCAAGTGGGTGATTTTGTCCTCTCAGCCGATTTTCTACATGTACGCTATCCCCCACATGTCCCAATATCATTTGTTAACATTTAATCAAAATCTCAAGTATTTTTTGGAATAACATGGGAGCCCCTAGAGCCAAATATTTTGTAGGAATCATTAACATATGCATAAAAGATGGGAAGTACCCTTATGGATGATAAGTAGAATCAAAAGGACCCTCAGTTTGGATTATTTTGTGTGTTCAGGAAATTTTCACATCTTTGACTTTCATCAGTTACATTTTTTGTTTAAAACAATTTAACAACAATTTTGCATATTGGTGTTCTCTTCATATTCCTGTATGTTAGAAGGGCTGTATTATAAGGTACAAAAGGTCTTGAACTTGGAGTCAGGCAATTCTGAGATTGAACTATAATGCCATTGCTCACCAGCTGTGGGGTCATGTGCAGAATCCGTTACCTAAGCTTCAGCTTCCTCATCTGAAAAAGGAGTGTAATGATACCAATCTCATTGGACCATACAAGGATTAGATAAGGCAGTGATGTAAACCGCTACATTCACAGTTGGCACAACAATGGTGGTTGCTATTCATATTATTATTACCTTCCTTGTTAATTTAGTCTATTATTCTGTAGTTTGTTTTACTGGATTGTGCAATCTAGTAATGTCTGACATGCTTTCAACTACCATCTATAAAACTTAACCTGAGTTAAGGAACTCATTTTACATATTTTTCATCTTTTCAAATCTTAGAAGTATTTTACTGACCTTTTGAAATAATATTCAATATTTTATTCTTAAATCTTGATTAGGCTTATTATTTGCGAAAGAAAAAGTGAGATAATAGAATAGGCACTGTGGTTGACAGCATTTTCCAAAGACAGCTGCAAGAATATCTGCTCTTGTATAATGTGATCTTGCCACTCACCTACCCCCCCTCAAACTTGGGTGGGCCTTAATCTTGCTTTGATGAATAAAATATACAGGAAATGATGATGTGCCTGTTGTGGGCACAGTTTTTAAGTTTAGCAGCTTCTGCTTTCTGCCTCTTGGAACACTGGCTCTCAGGATGCTTCATCTAAAGATTTGGCCATTGGGGCCCCTGGGTGGCTCAGTTGGTTAAGCATCCGACTTCAGCTCAGGTCATGGCCTCACAGTCAGTGAGTTCAAGCCCCACATCAGGCTCTGTGCTGACAACTCAGAGACTGGAGCCTGTTTCTGATTCTGTATCTCCGTCTCTCTCTTACTCACTCACTCTCTCTCTCTCTCTCTCTCTCTCTCTCTCTCTCTCCAAATATAAATAAACATTAAAAAAAAAAAGACTTGGCCACCATGTTTTGAGAAGCCAAACCACATGGAAAGACCACATGGAGGTGCTCTGGTCTGTAGACCCTAAGCTCATCACCACAACTGCCAGCCACACAAGTGTGCCACCTTGGACAACCAGCCCAAGTGAACCTTCAGATGACTCTAGCCCCAGATGTCATCTGCCTGAAAATGCATGAGAAACTTAAGGGAGAAGCACCAACCTGAGCCCTAGATGACCTACACAACTAAAGAAATAAAGTGTTATTTTAAGCCTCTAGATTTTGGGGTGGTTTGTTTCACAGTAATAGATAATTGTAGCAGTCATCGATTAAATAATTCCAGATAGCTCTGTCCTCCTAGAAACTCCCTGCCATATACAACATATGAAAAGTAAGTCATGACTGTTCTCTGGGAGTGGAGTGGAACCCATGGGTTGGACATGCAACACAAACCATCGTTATGAAGTCAGTTCCACAGGAAGCCATCTTTATTAAGCTGTCTTTATTACTGAGATTAATTCTCACAGCTTTCAGATTTTCACTTATAGTATCAAGCTTTCCTAAAATCTACTCTCATTATTTCAGATATTTATAGAGTAATTGAAGAGAGTTTCTGCATGTGTCTAAATTATTTAGCCTCAAACCACTACCTAAATCCAAGGCAGTGTCCAATCAACATACACACAATGTAAGGCCAAAGCATTTTGCTAATCAATTTTCATACCACCTAATGAACAAACACTTTTCTAAAAATATTCCAAACATTTCGAAGGACCCATTTAAAATCAAACATGAGGGTTATATGGCCCTATATTATGGTTTTATGGCTATATGGCCCCAGTAGCAAATATTCATCTATTTTAAGCAAGGTTACCTTTGCTAAAATTATCTACTGCTATTCGTAATTCTGGTGAACTGGTGATTTGAAGGAATTTGAACTTGAAATTTTAATATTGGCTTTGAATTTCCAGTTCATTTCATGTGTGCATACAAACCAATCATCTACCTGAGGGTCTCTACCCATGTTCCCTTCCTTTTAACTTGCCTTCTATTATCATCATTAACAACACCGACATTTATGTTTTTGTTTACAGGAAGGGATTGCCAAATGTTCTTTTTATTCCAACCCCTTGCCTTCTACAGCAAGGATTCTTTGGCTGTGAATTTCTGCTGAGCAGCTGAAGGCACAACAGGAAGGGAGATGACTCAGCCATGAAAATCTAGTGCCTAGGTAAACTGGAAGTAACACTGGGAAAAATACCAAAAAAAAAAAAAAAAAAAAAGATTAAAGCTTGGTGCACAAATACATCCTTGACTACTAGAAATTAAACCCTCACATTATCCAAGAGAGTCTATGGAGACAAATTCTTTCCTTGATTATTTTAAAATTTTGGGGGCACCTGCATGGCTCAGTCAGTTAAGCAACTGACTCTTGATTTCAGCTCAGGCCATGATCTCCCAGTTGATGGGTTCGAGCCCCACATGAGGCTCTGCGCTGATGCTGTGGAGCCTCCTTGCAATTCTCTCCCCCTCTCTTCTCTCTGTTCCTCCCCCGTTTGTACACTCACTCACTCACTCTCTCAAAATAAATAAACTCAAAAAAAAAAATTTTCTATGTGGGGCACCTGGCTGGTTCAGTTGAAGGAGCACACAACTCTTGATCTTGGGGTCATGAATTTGAGCCCCAAGTTGAGTGTAGAGCTTAAAAATGAACTTTTTTTTAAAAACTATTTTTGTGACACTTAAAAGAAAACCAACTTACCACTCTCTATTTCCTCTTCATTATCATCCTCTAAGATGTTAACCGGGGCAGCAGATTCTCCAGCTTCCATCATGCTTTTCAAAGCTTCAAGCTGTTCTGTCATTAAAAACAAACAGGAAGGAGATGGTGACAGGTGCTCCATCACTTGCAAAGCCTGAGCTTGAAGATCGACACTGAGAAGGAAATGTATTGTCTGGGCTCCCACTGGCTACATTCCTAAGACCGCAGCAGATCGCTGCTTGGACGTCTCAAGGGACTTGAAACAACCACACTGTCTACACAGGGTGAAGAACTAATGGAGCATGGGTGAAATGCCAAAGTTCTGGTCATAAGTTTGAGAGGAAGGCTCAGTCACTAAGAAAGATGTTAAGGCTTGGTAATAAAGGTGCGTCATTTGAATGTGATATTGAAGCGACGGAAAAGAGATGTGCACAAGCGACTGAAAAAACTTCAGGAACAAATATCTGCAAGTGACAGATATGAGACAATTATCCTCATGTATAAAACTCTGATAAGTCAGTAAAGATAGATGAAGTAATTTTAAAAACGAGAAAACGTGTAGAAGCATATTGTAAATGGTGATATACAAAGAAACTAGTTACCAAAAACATAAATATCAAAAAAACTCAAGTCTCATTTCCCTTCTCCTAGTCAGCCACATATACATATAAGATGGCCAACAGCCAGCAGTAAGAATATCCCTGGAAAGCAGGCATCCTCCTACATTATAGCGAGAATGTGAATTGGTACAATTTTTCTGAAAGACAAAGGTAAATCACAGTATAAAATGTGTATATGCTTTGGCCACCCAACTCTAATTGCACCAATGGATTCCAACGAGAAGCTGCGTAAATGTACAAAATGAACACGACATGTGTCTGTCACTGTCGTTTCTACAGTAATGAACATCCATCAGTTGGGACTGGTCACATGGTACCATATCCCACCTAATAAATTCTGTATAGTGTTTCATACATTAGAATTATAGTTAGCAAGTTGTAACTTTAGTATGAACTTAAGTATACTTAATTGGTTGAGTTAAACATAATAAAAAATCAGTATATTTAACATGATCCCACTGGTATGAAAAACGTACGTCTAAACATATACATGTGTCTACAGTACATGTACGTATGTGTAAAATATTAATTTAGTGCTATTTTATTGTTTCCTTATGTTTTCCTTTGTTGTTTCATTCTCCTATGGTATTATTGCTTTTGTAATAAACTATAAGTACTATAATTTAAAATTTAGAATACCTAGGGTAAAAATACAATGCGATCATACCATTAGTTAATGCTTCACTCAATTAAGAGATGGGCTAAAAGAAAATATTTTCCAAGATTTCCAGGGAAAATGTCTACATAAAATCATTTCTCTCCCTACACACACATATATACATTCACACATTCACTCAGGATCCCTAGATATGTAAACCTCACACAGGCAAACTGCAAAGGGTAATTTTTGAAGAGGACTTTAGAGCAATAAAATGATAAATGCTAGTTCCTTCCATCTCGATAAATTCTAAAATGCCTCTTTCCACTTTCTTCTCGTTTTGCCTTGGGATCACTCCAAATCCTGCATCCTATGAATGTATGAATATGCTTTTCCCACTGCAGGAACGAGTTGATGTGGAAACTGCACTTAAACGTACACGTGGCCACTTTGCTATGAAAAGTATATGTAACACCACGGTGCCCCTTTCGTCCCCTAAATCAGTGGTTTGAAAATTTATTTCACTCCAGACAACTGAATTGTCCAAACACAATGAGTGTATGCCTCATTATTGATGTGTGTCTTTGACTTACTTTTTTCGACCTCAGGTTTCAGCCGTTTATTTTTGATGAGTATTTTTCTTTTGAGGTCATTGGGGGATGGTAAGGGCCTGCCTGGTTCGAGCTAGAGATAAACAGAAAAGGCTGAATTAATGATGTGCTTCACTAGTTTCATTCCCGGCCCAGAATGAGCATGGAAGCCAGTGTTATACAGCCCAATGTCCACTAGATGGGAGTCAGCACACTTTTATGTTTTCATTCCCCAGCCCTAATTAGCCTACTGCATGCAACTTTGCCCTAGACTGCAAACCGGACATCTAGTCTCCCAGAGGTATGCACAGCCACTCCGCCTTCCCCAGTGGGACCTGGGTCTGACCTGGGGTGCTGTTGGGGGAAGGGCTCCTGTTTAGCCTCAGGTCTTGCTCTTTTTATGCATTGGGTAAAGTACACGGGATCCTTGTGATAGCTGGGGTCCTAAGTGCTTTCCCAGGCAGAAGTTGAGAGGCTCCCCTGATCCCCTCAAATGTTGGGGCTGTATTAGTAAGCCTGTTTGCTCAGTAAACTGATGCAACCCCAATACCTGGGATTGTGGTTGTGTGGGTTCAATAAGAGAATCAAGAAGGGAGTGGTCTTAATTACTGAAACTTAACCTCTACTGTGGTTTCGTTTGCTTGGATTTATGTCTGCAAAGGAGATGTCCTTTCTTTTATTACCTCTGATCCACACAACTGTGCCATATCTACTCATCCATTCCCCCTTCCCCCATCCATGCATGGACATACCTACCCACCCATCCACCCACCCATGTCTTCCATGCATCCTTTCATTTTTTTCAAAAGTGATTTTTCTACTACTTATTACATGCAAGGCACTGTGCCTTCCCATGCCTGTGTTGCCTCAAAGCTCTTTGCCCATATTCTGCTTCCTTCAGAAGCCTGCTGAATCTTGTCTATTCCCTAGCAATCTCTCTTGAACCTGGATATCTCTAATAAATATTCAATAGGTTGTAGGCCATCTTCCTTTTTAGCTATGGTTTTATGTTTATGCTCTATGTCTCCCACAGACATTTAGTTCAGGGAGGTCTTACTCCCACGTATATTACCTACGCTTCCCACAACACCTTTCATGAATGTGCATGTCGTTCCATAAAGAATACGGTGGTCTTTCCATGGCAGCAAGCACCTTAGCCCAATCAGAAAAGTAAACAGAGGGTCTACATAAAACAAAAATAACATAAGGGGTGTCTGGGTGGCTCAGTGGGCTAAGCGTCCGACTCTTGGTTTTGGCTCAGGTCATGGTCTCACGGTTCATGAGATTCAGTCCCACACTGGGCTCTGTGCTGGCAGTGTGGAGCCTGCTTGGGGTTCTTTCCCTCTTTCTCTTCCCCTTCCCTGCTTGTGCTCTTTCTCTCTCTCTCAAAGTAAATAAACTATGAACTATAAAATGAAATAAAATGAAATAAAGTAAAATAAAATAAAACTAAACAGGGCTGTTTCTTAGTTTGGGTTCCCTCAGAATCACTCTCAGAGACAAGGATGTGAATATTCCTGTAGATTACTTGGGCAGCAGCCTCAGGAAGGGCCAACAGAGGAGTGGGAAAGTGAAAGAAAGAAGGCAGGCACGGGGGTGCCCCGGCAGGCACGGGGGTGTTATGAGGCGACTTATCACTGAGGGGGCCAGAGTGTGGTCCCCTGGGGAGCCCTGGCAGATGGTGCAGAACAAAGAACGTGCTGCTGAGCAGTCCCTCCTGAGGGAGGAGTGAGGGGCCCAGTGAGAGGGCTGTTTGGTCTCTAGCACCTCAGGCCCATCTCTCACACAGGGGCAGATCAGGCTCCAGTGAGCAGAGGACCACACCTCAAGCAAAAAGCTGCAGGCACAAGCAGCTGCAAGTCAGGCCAGTGTGCAGGGAACAGGGAGGGTTGCAAGGATGCGGGGCAGGCAGCCTGCAGTCAGTAGGCTGAAGGTAATCAGGGGTGGGTGCAAAGGATGCAAATATCCTCATGTCCTATATTTTTTTTCAGGTTTTTTTTTTAACTACTGCAAAGTACTTTATACTTCATCCTGTTGGCTTGCTTCTGCTCATACCATCTTGTGACAGTGGAACTTTACCACTTTGGAGGTTATGGACCCTTGCAAAAATGTGATGAACTCTCTGGAATCAAACTATATACCAAAAAAGGAAAACAAAGCAAACAAACAAACAAAAAGAAACGCAAAACTGTACGCAATTTAGAATGAATTCACAGACCTCACAAAGCCTATCTGCGGGCCACAGGTTACAAATTCTTTGCTTTATGAAGCAATCAGCAGGTGTAAAAATGAAACTCAAAAATGCATGTCTAACACTTTCCAAGTATTTGTTGTGGAGTTGGGACATTAGACTTCAGACTCTTGTGACTTCTTCCATCTAGGGAGTTCTCACCACAATGGTCTTCCATTTGATTTACCTGGAGAGGCTTTTTTAAAAACACCATGCTCAGGCCTTACCTAGATCAATTAACTTAGAATCTCTGAGCGGGTCCCAGGCAAAGGTATTTTTAATCTTCCTTATAGATGATCCTATCATGCAACCAACTAAAGGACAATTGCTGAGTATAGAGTCTCTGCCAGGAGGCATTTTATAAAACTTTAGGACAGAGATCTCAGAAACCATAGAGACCTTGAGACCTTCCAGATTAAATTGGGCTACATGTTTATTTTATGTCTCTCTCTTCGCATCTGTCTGAAGCACAACAGCTTTCTGTATCAATTAATTTAAACAAATATGAAGATCTTTAGTCCTCTAGCACTACTTGACCCTTTAGAAATGAATTTCAAAACAAATCCATTCAGGTTAGAAATACAGTTTGCTAAAAATACATACTGGATGTGATTCAAGTGCTTGTTTCAACAGGAGATCCCCAAATAGATCTTCGCAATATTTGGACATCTTGTACTGTTGATATTTGCTGGAGAGAGAGAACTGGCATTCGTAAATTCAAACATCCATTAACAGTCCAAGAATAAGAGACATCCATTCCTAGATGATTAAAAACTCCCACTCTGCAAAGTACATGCTTGTCTTCCTACGGCTAAGGAAGATGCTCTGTTATATACCACGAACTTTAACTGGTATAGTTTAACAAGTAGATTTTGCCTCCCCAAATAAGAGCTGGTACACAGAATAAAAAATGACTTTCAAGTTCATGAAGTCTGAGATCAAGTACACTGCCAAATCTTCCAACTCAATGGAACCTTGAACAAGGTGTCCAGATCTCTGACCTTTTGTTTTTTTCCTCTTTCTTTTTTGCATAAGATCAAGTGTCCTATTTCACAAAACTGTACAGCATTTAAAAAGATGTAGAGCAGGAGTGGGGAATGGGTAGTAGATACTTAGAGGAGATTGCACCCTTATACCTGCAGTGATTTTCAAAGGAGAGAATTACAGGATATTCGGATGTGACAAACGCAGTTTCCTTGATGGCTTGAATAACATCCTTTAAAGATAAAAAGTGTAAATGAGAGAGGAGCAAACAATAACAACAACACAATTAAGGCACCTGAAACCATTCAGAGACCATTAATTTGAGCTTTTCAGAAAGTCAATTCTGGCAATAAGACCTGGAGAACCCATTCATCTTGCTACTTTCACTAACCCTAACCCTTGTGGTTCCTTAGAGCCCAGGGACCAGTTTATGGTTAATGACCCTTCCCTCCCCACCAAAGTTCTCTCTGACTTTGCTAAAATTATGGGGCTAGTAACGAACAAGAAATTTCATCTAAATCACATGCTGGCTTCTTGCTTGATAATCTGGCAAGACAGGTTCAGAGTTTCCCTTTCTTGCTGAAGGGCAGGTGAGGTTTTGGTACAGCGATTTTCACAGCAGACCACATTTCACCTCTCCCGCCTAGAAAAGAAATGTATTGGTGATAACCTAAGGATTAACAGAGGCTTTTATTGGCTTTCTTCTGTGTTTGGGAGTCTGTTCTTGGCTACATTTCATTAATTTGATGAAGATTCCTGTGAACTGATGTGACATTTACAACATCCCCTGTTTCCTATTAGCCTGATGAAAGTGGTTGGAGGGGTAGGTGACCAGGAAGTGGGGGTTCTCCATGGTCAAGCAACATGTGAGGTAAAACAGGTGTTCTAGATGTCCCTCCCTGAACTAGAAGCTTGGTTATTTGAAATAACCTTTCAATGTGCTGAGCATGTCCTTCCCACAGATGGCTGGCCTTGCTCTCGGCTTTAGAAAGCATGGTTTCAAACTAATGTTTCTTTTTTAAAAAAAATTTTTTTTAATGTTTATTTATTTTTGAGAGAGAGAGAGAGAGACAGAGCATGAACAGGGGAGGGTCAGAGAGAGGGAGACACAGCATCAGAAACAGGCACCAGGCCCGATGCGGGGCTCAAACTCACGGACCGCGAGATCACGACCTGAGCCGAAGTAGGACACTTAACCAACTGAGCCACCCAGGCGCCCCTCAAATTAATGTTTCTACAACCAGAACATCATACTTGGTAAAACTCCCCACATTCTAACTGGCTTGTAGTTAACCACAGGGAAAATCGCATCATTCAGTTAAATGAGAAAATATTTTACAATAGTAATCTCCGGAAGGCCAGTTGAAACAATAATGCCTTAGGTTAGATAAACCAGGGAGTATTTTAGTGAGCTTTCTTACTGATGTGGGAAACAAAGGCAGGAGGAAATGGCATATAAAATTACATTTCCTTATAACCTGCAGCCCATTGACAAATACTTGAGGCAGGCAAGTGTAACAGTTCTCCAGGAACTCCCTACTGTCCTAATGTTAATGCTTTGCTAGAGGGAAAACAACCTTAGCTTGACAATAGCTAGGCCTCCAGTATCCCACGAGTCTTCTTTAGCAAATGAAAATCCTTTGGAATCTTCCCCTTAATTTTACCTCCCCCCAACTCCCAAGTATGTAATCGCTCTCTCTTCATGGTCCAGGGGGCAGCTCTTTCTGCCCATGGGTCCTGTTCATGTACTTGAATAAAATCACCTTTTTTGCACCAAAGATGTCTCAAGAATTCTTTCTTGGCTATTGGCTCTGAATCCCACCACCACTCCAAAACCTCATCACTTATGGCTAAGGTGGTTCATTAATTATTCTTGCTTAAAGTCTCTTCCTGGTAAAAATGTCTATGACCTTGATTGTCCATTTGAGCTGAGCAAGAATTACTCCTTGAGGAGAATTTTGGCTCTTTTCATGGGTTCTCCTTTGCTCACCTCCAAACTGAAAGGAAATAGCCTTCTTTTTAGCTAAGCTTCCTTACTGGGCTCCTTAAATCTCTAAAGAAGACATCAACCCTTCCCAATTTGGTTGGCTGTGCAAACTCATGGCTTCCCACTTGATTATACCCTTGGTACTTCTCAGGGAGTGTAATTCCTTCTCACGGAGCATAATCTTGAATTCACTGCTGCTCAAAATTCACCAGCATCTGACTAAGAGAAATGGTGTGCATCAAGTTATGGGTATAGGGACTAGGCATCTGTTTTTATAAATACCTCTGGTGATTTTCCATACGTAAGCAGAGCTGAGAACCAATGCTGCAGATGTTGAAATAACTATTCCAAATTACACCAAACTGACAGAGATGGATGTACCTGAATATTGGCCAACCACAGCACTGGCCAACTATGGGATTTCATTTTTTTAACTTGTCCTTTGGCAGGCTATCAATGGAGCATATTAAGGAGCATTCTAAGAAACCAACCTCCAAACTGTACAGAGAAATCACCAGAAGGCCAATACTGAAATGCCTGTTTATGTAACTGTAGATTCTCCTCTTTGAGGGTCCATGGGGAAAAGTCTTCTCTCTGGCATCAGGACTGGGAACAACTTCTTTGGACCAAGAGCCCTGTTTCTATTTTCTGAATCTTGTGAATTATGTTTGTCTCCTTGCACTGAATTCTAGAAAGTTTGGGGCCCATTTGTGGTATGGTTTGGCAGTTTATAAGACTTATTATTGAGCATTCATAAACTCTAACCTCATTTACTTTCTTACTCTTATAGGCACTATTTAGAATCTATTTTATTTTCTGTATTCTATTTATTTTTTATGCCAATTTTAAGTCCTTCAGAAATAATGCAAAGTAAGCAAGAAAACAGAAAAGAAAATGAAAGACTTTTTAAAGTAATTAGAATCAGGGGGATGCTGGCAGAGAAAACTCATTATGTAGGACCCTCATGGTGTTATTAAGTAGAGAAAGCATTTCTTGACTTTCTCTTCAAAACCAGAGGAAAGGAATATGAAAGTAAAATGCTTGAGAAAATGAATAATTTGTGTTCTCCACTTCATCTATTTCTACAATAATCTGGAAAAGACTACAGCTATGTGATTTTAAAACTTACCTTAAAAAGGATATCTGTACACATTGCTTTTCCATGAGTTATTATTGGTTCCTGGTCTTCACCTTTTCCATCCCAACAGTCAAGTTCAACACACCTGGGCAACAGAGTGAAATTACAATATTGAACCCTTACCATAAAATAATGTGTGCAAACTGAAAGAACAGACATCAAAATAAGTTGTTTTCTTATATAAGCAGAAAATGGAGGGCACCTGGATAGCTCAGTCAGTTAAGCATCTAACTCTTGGTTTCAGCCTAGGTCATGATCTCCTGGTTCATGGGTTCAGCCCCACATCAGGCTCTGCACTGACAGCATGAGCCTGCTTGGGATTCTCTCTCTTTCTGCTCTTCCCCTGCTTGCATGCTCTCTTTCTCTCTCAAAATAATAAACTTAAAAAATATGTAAGTAGAAAATGGAATGAAATAATATGATTATTTCACGGAGTTTTTGGGTTAAAATCACATTGTATTCTGTACTGAGTTGGTGTCGTTAAAAAGGGACTGTCAGAGATTAAGACAAAGTTGAGATACAACAATCAGTGGGGGAATGAAATTCCAGTTGTGGCAAAGCTACAACAAAGAACAGTTGGGAACAGCTGGGGACATCTGAGTACAGGCTAGGCTTTAAATGATGTGAAAAAATAATTTTTAAAATTTTGTTAGATGAAATGATACAGCTTTGGCCATGAAAGAAAATGTTCTCATTTTGTCAGGTATTCAGAGATAGAAGTGGTGATGTAGGTAATTTCTTGTACAATATTTCCAAACACAAAAAACTGTCATTAAAAATAAAGTACTAGCTATTGATAACCAAAAAAAAAAAATTATAATGTAACTGCGCTTATTTTTCACCTTCAGCATTATTGCCGTATTTTAAACCTCAAATATTTGCCAATTTCTATAAAAGGGAAAACCATTTTCAATAATATTCTCAGAGAATGGCATTTTAGAACTTTTAACATTAAGTAAAGCTAAATCTGCTACTGCTTCTGGCCATAAGAAACTTAGCATGACTTCTTAAAATAGGTTTTTTTTTTTTTTCCTTCAATTTTGAGGGGGATATTTATTTATTTATTTATTTATTTATTTATTTATTTATTTATTTATTTATTTATTTATTTATTTAGAGTGCACAAGTTGGGGAGAGGAGCAGAGGGAGAGGGAACGAAAGATGTAGATAGAGTCTTAAGCAGACTCCATGCTCAGTGGAGAGCCTGACACAGGACTTGATCCTATTACCCTGGGATCATGACCTGAGCTGAAGTCAAGAGTCAGATGCTCAACTGACTGAGTCACCCAGGTGCCCCTTGAGGGGGGGATATTTAAAAATTTATAGTAAAAAATATCTTTTGGCCCATAGGAGAATTCCAGAGCTTTCTGGAACAGAGATTATCTGTTCTTTTTCAAGGTTACAGGACCAACGTAATCTATTAAAGAAAAGGAAAAATGTCCGAAATTTTCACGCTGAACAATACTTCCTATTTTTTAGAAAAAATAAATTAAATGGAAAGCCATCATATTAAAAAAAAAAAACAAGAGGCATCCTGAGGTTCTGACCTGCAACCAGCCAGGAGAACCTGTCTGTACATTTCTACGGAAGACTTTCCACCAAACTGTCGGCCAGTGAGATAGGTGTTATGGGAAGAACTGATGAAGTAGTGGGCCAGAGGATGGTCCATTTCTTGGTAAAGTTCTAAACGATCCAGGAAGACAGGGGCATTTTCATCTGACATCAGATATCTGCAAAACCCATCGCTTGATATGAGGCCTAGGGGAAAAAACAAGAGTTAGTAGACATATGGCTCTGAAATACAGAGTTGAGACAGCTTGAACAGGAGTAAAAACTTCTTCTCAGTCTCTTCCCCAAGGACCTTCATCCTTCAGAACTGGAACAGAGCTGCACACTACAAGGAACCTAATGCATTCCACAGGCAGGTGGCTTTTGTAGGTATGACGGCAGAAGCGCACGGTTCCCTAAGCGCAGAAGCACAGCTCCAGGTGTGGCGACCAGGGGTCAAGGGGACCTTTGTCAGTTCTGCTTCTATCACGCACGCCTTATGTTCCTGGGTCTCAACCTCCTCTTCTGTCAAATGGGCATAAATACTGACCACACCTGCTTTCCAGGATTGTCCTGAATGGTAAATGAGAATACCTACAAGAGGGGCTCCTAAAAAAGTAGAAAATATACAACTGTAGGGCACTACTGTTCTCACTGGACTAGAGATGGAATTAATGGACTCTCTGGGTTTAAACAATTCATTTCTCCTATAAAATAGGGTGTGGGACTGATGAGAAGAGTATGCAGTAGGCATTGAAATATTGCCCCAAGAGCCCCATTGTTCATTTCAGTCACACTTTTCTGATATAGGGCAGGTCCCTGTGGTCTTCTCAGGAGAAGCAATTTATATTTCTGCATCACAGGGTGCCTGGGTGGCTCAGTCCATTAAGCGTCCGACTTCATGATCTTGGGGTTTTTGAGTTCAAGCCCCGCAATGGGCTCTGCACAGACAGCGTGAAGGCTGCTTGGGATTCTCTCTCCCTCTCTCTGCCCCTCCCCCACTTGGGCCCATGCATGTGTGCACACACACTCTCTCTCTCAAATAAACTTAAAAAAAAAAACCTCTTTCCATCTCTTACCCTGTCAACCATCAACTGCCTCCGCTTTTTGTTTATAGCTAAGCATTTGCAAGTTATGAACTGATTTCAGGCTTGCAAAAAAGAACATAATAATAATGTATTAAATAATAAATAACTATGGACCCTTACACCACAGCTTTGTAACATTTTACCTTACTTGCTTTACATTTCTCAGAGGAATATATAATTACAGATGCCTTTGCAGCACCCTGTGTCCCTGCTCTCCATTCCAGTCCCTCTTTCTGCTCCCTTGTAGACAACCACTTCCTTTTTGTATTTAACATTCTTAAAACGGCTTTGTAACTTTACTACATATGCATTTATTCTAACAATGGATAGCTGTGAATATTTAAAAACTTATATAAAAGACATTTTATTATTTGCATATGCAACTTGATCTTTTTATATTTTCTTGAACTTATTCAGCTCTTGAGGATTTATTTTTCCCTGAATAACATAGTAGTGTGTATAGTAGTAGTACGTTGTGTTGGGCACGTGTAACGCGTGGTAGGTCCGTGTATGAATATACTAGTTCGTTGTCCATTATTCTGTTGACAGATATTTAAGTAATTTCTAACTATAAAAACATACTACAATAAAAATTTGTGCAGCCCTCCTTGGGCACACAGCCGTTCTAAGAGCAAGTACTTTTTTGAGCTGTCAGCACAGAGCCCAACGCAGGGCTTGAACTCATGAACAGGAAGATCACGACCTGAGCCAAAGTCGGAGGCTTAACCGACTGAGCCACCCAGGTGCCCCCTAAGAGCAAATACTTTTTAAGGCACTGAGACAGATAAAGTGATGGGAGAAACAGACAAGCCCTGCCTTCATGAAACATATTATGGGAAATAAATTAACAAATAAGTATAAGTATAATATAATGTTATGCAAGTGTTAGAAGGAAACAGAAAGCAGGGAATGAAGGTGATAAAGAGTGACCAGGATGCTCTATTAGATACATGGCTAGCAAAAGCCCTTGTGAGGTCACATTCACAGGTAGGGAGCAAGCCACATGCACATCTTGGGGAATGCTATCCCAGGTAGAAGGATCAGCAAATGCAAAGACCTTGATGTAGGAGTATGTGACTGAGGGGACAGGTAGCTGGGAATGAGGCTGGAGAGGAAGCCAAAAGCTACATTGGTTGGACTTAAATCTTTGCTAAGTACTTTGATTTTTTTTTTAATGTTTATTTATTTTTGAGAGAAATTGAGAGACAGAGTGTGAGCAGGGCAGGGGTTAGAGAGAGGGAGACAGAATCTGAAGTAGGCTCCAGGCTCTGAGCCTTCAGCACAGCTGACACAGCTGTGGCAAACACAGCTGTGTTAAGCACAGCCCCAATGCGGGGCTTGAACCCGTGAAGCAGGAGATCATGACCTGAGCCAAAGTCAGACACTTAACCCACTGAGCCACCCAGGCGCCCCTTTGCTAAGTACTTTGGATTTTACTCTGCGTTGGGAAGCCTTTGGCGGGTTCTGAAGAATGGAATAATGTGATTGGATTGAGTTTTTAAAGGTTTAGTCTGGCTGCTGTGTGGAACATAAACTCTATGGCACTGAGTAGAAAGAAGACTAGTTAAAAGTCAACTGGCATTGTCTAAGAGGACCTGATGTATGCTTGGATACTCTGATGAAGGCAGAGATGGTGAGAAGCGATTTATTCAGGACTTATTTTGAGGCTAGATCTTGTAGGTTTTGCTGATGGATCAGAAGTGATGTGAAAGAAAAAAAGAAGTCAAGGAAGATTCCACGAATTTGGGGTTGAAGATTTGGGTGAATAATGGTACCATTTTCCAGGCTGAGAAAGGAACAGGTCTTTGGGCAGGGAGAGTCAAAACACATTGTACATATACATTTGAAAGGCCCATTTAGTATCTGAATGGAGACTTCCATCATAGGTCTGTAGTTGGAGTCAGAGGTTATGAGTGGAGAATTTGAAAGCTATGTGTGTACAAGAAACATAAGCCATTGGCCTGGATGAGTGCACTTCCTCTGACATCCAGGGCTGGGAAAGATATGGGTGATTCTCTATTGTACATACCTGGAGGTGGAAAGGCTGGGAGGTAGGAGTAGCCTATCTTCTTTTTTACAATTATTGCCAAAGTATTATTCTAGCTGGTTATTTGGACCAATTTACATTCCTCCCAGAAGTTTATATCTAAGAATGCCTTGTGCACCACATTCTCAATCATACTTGATAATGACAGACTTTAAACTTAGATTCTGTCATTTGTGAAATGATGAAGCTATGAGTTTTAGATGTGTCAATGTAATTTCATGGACTTTTAGGACTTTAGAAATAATGAAAGACACATCTCTAGCATAACATTTATCACACTGCCAAGGAACTGCTGGGCCTTGTCCTTCAACAGATCACAACTGCCTTACTTACTTTTGAATCCTCAACATCTGGCACAGTGCTTGGCACCCAGTCAGCCCTCTACACATTTTAAGAAATGAAAGCAGAGGGGCTAAATACTAGTTGAATGACTGAATGAACCCTGAAAAGTTACAAGCAGAGAAGCTGAGGCCCAGGAATATAGTCCCTTGCTCAAGGTCACATAGTGACAGGGTAACAAGAATCAAATCAAAATTGCAAAGGCTGTATTTTCTTTCAAGGCACCCCTCATTTTACTTTAATTCCATGTGATATAGCAGAAATGATAATACTCAGAAAACTGGCAGAGAGGTAAGTAACGAAGCACTCTTGTTGAAAGTAGGTATTTGGGGCCTTAGCAGAAAGTTTAAGTGTACATCTTCAATCAAGGGAAAACTCTATTGACTTGGAAAAATATCCAGGGTGGGCCATGGGGTGTGGTGGGCCAGCAAGTGTATCCACAGGTTTTATGTGGGTCCAGAGAATATACAAACCTTTCAGTCACATTCACTGAGATACAAAGAAAAAAAGAACTAATGGAGGCCATGATACTCATGGGCACATGGGAGGGAAAGAACTTGAATCTGAATCTCATTTCAACTCTTTACTGGGACACAAAGCTGAGGCTCTAGCTCAGGTATCTCTTGCCTCAGGACTTCCTGTCCAGTTAAATTAGCATCATCTCTTCCGTCCTTGGAGGGTGCTTCCCACTGCTATGAGATGGATCTTTAATTTCCTGTCCATGCCTTTTCTTTGTCAAATATTGGAATGGACAGCACACTGTTTCCAATGTTTCACTGAAGGAAGCAAATGTTCAGAAACCCCAATAATTTGCGAAATTAATTTCTGACTATTTAATTTCATATCAGTTGCATTTGTCTTCTCTACCAGAAGCCTAATGATGAGAAGGCTCACCAAATCATGTATTAAAATTCACTTGGCTTGGCAAAACAAAAAAGGAAAAACAGGAGGGATAAATTTTATAGAAGTGAAATTCTTTCCAGGATTGCAAACAGAGACTGGATGGGCATTACTGCATTTTAAGCATTATGCAATACTAAAGATCGAAAACAAGAGAGTACACTCGGAGAACATCACTATAATGTGTTTAATACAGTGAATTTAACATTATAACTCAGGCAACATGAGCAAATTCTGATGTAAGGTAAAATTTATACTGACTCAGAACAGGAAAAAAATAAAATCAGTCTGTTAAGAATCCTTGGCTCTAGGGAGCTCCAAAACATTTAAAGATATGTCTAACTAAAAATCCAAGAATGTTTAAAGTTGCATATATTCTTACTTTTCTTTAATAAAGAAAATTCTCTTATTTTACTTGTGTTACCTTTTTTCTTCAAATCTTCATCAGGCTCATACATCTCGATGATCTGCATTGCCCTTTTAGCATCATAAAATGGGAACAAAATTTCATTCAGTCGAGGGTCTCGCTGATGCTACGATGAGAAAGTAACTCCATTTAGGTTGACATTTCTCACCCTTGGGCATGACACATCACTAAAGGACAGAATTTCTAAAATAAGATATATTTAGAATATCACATTTATAGTTAACAAAGATAGGATTTCACTGTCCCTAAAATATATTTCAAAAAAGTCCAAATTTGGGAGTGCTTTGTTGGTTTCCCTCACTGAACTAGAGAGAGAATATAGAACATACTTTTTTTTTTCCCTTCAAAAGCTAAAGGATACATAAAATGGTGTGCATGTCAGTTGTATGGTCTTCTAGTTTCCATACCACAGATAAAAAATTTGGCATATCTACAAAAAGTGAGATAAAAAAATCTTTGGGTGGGGTGGGGAAGCAAAAACAAAAGCAAAAACAAACAAAAAGCAAAAAAAAAACCCAAATAACTTAAATAGCTAACACACTAATTTAAGTGCCTAAAAAAGAAAAACAATAGCAACAGTAACAAAAAGAAAAAAAAAAACCTAAGGCTAAAAAAACCCATAAGGTTAAAATCCCTAAGGTTAGTATTTCATTTTCATTATATATATATATATATTTTTACATAAACAAAAGATTTCTTGGGCAGTCTGCAGACTTCATTTTCTTGAGTAAATATTTATCAAATCGAACCAATTATAATAATGATGACAATCAGCACAAGGATATGTATATATTATCGACAATATGGAAAATCTGTATTTGAATATCAGTAGTTCATAAAGTCTTTTTCACTATGAACTAGAACTCCGTTTGCTCTGAAAAAACTCTCTGGGGATGGGGCGGGGGGCAGTACATGAATGATTAAGGCAATGAGGATGCTGGTAATACCATGCTTTTCAAAGCAACACTGGATGCTCATGGTAGTACATGGGGCACCAGGAGCTATACTATTTCTGGAGTTCTGACATCCAAATTTTCACAGCAGTGGTGAAAAAAGTCCAATTTACTGACTCAGCTACAATCTTTTGTATTTGTGTCTGTGGGCCTATATCTGGAGACAGTGGGTCCATTAAACTTCCTTATCGTTCACCGTGGATCAGAGAACCAAACACTGTGACCCTGGCCATATGTCAAATATATAATTTCAGTGGAAATAATGGCAGATAAGCAGATGTGAGCAAAGAAACCTGGTCAACAGGTAGAACCTTGACAATAATTCTTTACCCAAATATATGCACAGACGTTGAGAAACAGTACTGAGAAGTATTTAAGAAACAGTTGTTCAAAGTTCATATGGATTTCCCTTCCCCATTTGTTTTGAAATGAACGTTTGAAAAAGTGGGCAACACAGAATGAATGCTGTTGGCCAACGGAACACGTGTGATGTAATTTCTTCAAGCACTTGTGGCCTAGCCTATTCTGGTCCTCCCACCTCTTCACCCAGTTAAGAGTGTTAACTCAAAAGGAATTGTTATCTTTTGGTCAGTTTATCCCAATGAAGCATGCTTCTGTTGTAATCTAAGAAATTACGGCTCATAACAGCTCACATCCATGCATGTGCTAGAGCAGAAACTGTTATAGTAACAACAGGCCTTGAAACCATAAGAAACAAAACTCATGGGGTATGCAGAGAGAAACTAAGAGGTGGACCGTGGAATGCCAGGCACGTGAAGGCATGCTACAATCTTATTTATGAAACGGATGGGCATCATGCAACTCTCGAGCCCACTATTCAAGGAGATGACAAGCACCACCCCTCTGGTGAGAATGCATTGTTTTCAAAACAAACAAAAAAAACGAACGAACAAAAAGCTCTTTCTAGGCACATTTCTTCTCCCGTCCCTGTAAATAACAGCACGGAAGAAGATGGATGTGGAGGTAAAGGTCCTTTTTAGACTCCATTACAGTTATGCTCATGGTTGGCCACTGGATTTCTCTTTGTTCAAAGTAAGCTTTTGGTTTAAAGATGTGCTCGTTGGTAGGAATTATGGACTCATGGAGATGATGGGGCAAATCCATATGAATTAAAAAAGTGAGAGAAAGAACAGAGTAAGCTGGAGGGGAGAGAAGAGATTAAGTTAGGGTAAGGAGAGGAAACCCAGATGCTCCTCTGTACTTTTTATATGCGTGTATGTGCACATGAGCCCTGTGTGACTAATACTTGTAGTGTGATCTGTTGATGGCAGCAGCAGTGGCATCTCCTGCACCTGGGAGTTAAAATGCAGACTCTCAGCCCCCACCGAAGACCTACCAGATCTGATTCTCTGGGGTGGAACCTGTGAATCTGTGTTTTAATGAGCTTTCCAGGTGATTTTGACGTGTTCAAGTTTAAGAAACACTGTTCTAATGTGTAAAAGTATGCATTTTAACATATTTGCAGAAGAGTAAAACAACAACAATACCCCCCCCAAAAAAAAACATCTAAGTCCTGCAAGGATAGAATGCTAAATGTTTGAGATGTCCTTCTTATTAAACTGTCTTAAAATTTATTGCCAAAGCATGATATCCACTAGAACATCCTGCCTGTCAGAAGCAAAAGCTAGGAAAACCAAGCCCTAAAACGGCTGTATCATAAGCCCCTAATTGTAAATTTGCAGGAAATAAGCATTAAAAGCAGACAGTATGAAACTGCCTTTGTCTTTGCATCTGCTCCACCAGATAACGTAACTGTCTGCTTCACTAAAATTTTCATGTTTCAAAAAGGAAGCACGGTGGAATCTGGATAATCCGAGACAAGGAAGCAAATAATAAGATTTGCATTAGAGTCACAAAACTATAATTTTTATATGAAAAAACAAAGAGGGAAAAGATAATTTCCAGGTGACCTCAGAGTAATAAGGTTGCAGAAGAGTTCCACATGGACATAAGCACAGTGTGGAAAATGCTTCACAACTCTGAGGGATCATCTGTTTTCAGTGGGGATTCAGGGGAAGCAGTGTACCTAGGACATTCACCCCTGGACATCCAGAGCTTTGTTAAGTGATGTCAACAGCTTCTGAAAATAGATCACAGAACTGTGCTCATGTGAATGGGGAGACAGTGATCATTACTCAATTATTATGTCTTTACTCTTATTGAGAAAAGGCATCCATTGGCTTTATCCCAACAGAATTGGGAGAGATGGATGTTGACAACAAATATTCAGAAGAGATATAAAGAAGATGAAGGAATAATTTGCAAGGGTAGGCTTACCCATAAGACTAAGAAATACCTCCTTCTCTTTCTGTGTCTATGTATTCAAGAATAAAGATATTGTCAATGGAAAGAGATCTCATGCCCTTTCCTATATTCTTTCAACTGCAAAATAAAAACAAACAAACAAAGAAACAGGTAGGTTTAGCCCTAAGGCAATCATATAATGGGTGTGAGGTGGGGGGGAAGGGGTGCAGATCACTAGGAACAATAAAGCTAATTCTGGATTATTACTGTCATCTAAGACTTTATTTCTCTTTTCCTCATTTTGATCTATTCTCTCCAGCCCTCCATGCATCTCCCAATTCTGTAGCCCTGCCCTCTCAGTTATCATCTTTGTGAGATAATGAAGATAACTGAAATCAATTTAGCTTCTTATTGGAAACAGGCAAAGAGAGGTGAAATGAACTGAAGCTCAGGGACATGAATCAGCCCCACCACAGATAGAGACCTGAGCTGGGAGCAGTATCTAACCAAATGGCAGCTCACAGTGGTTTATTCTTCTACCAGCTCTCCCAGACTCGTTTATTATTTTCAAAAAATAGGAAAAGTTTCTCTTCGTCCACTGATGGGACCAAGAGACACAGCTGTGGCAAAATTTTAGATCTGAGTGGTGGATTTCCATGACTAAATCCATTATGGAGAAGTAACAGAAGGTATATGATACTCTCACATTCTTCCCATTCATGCTAAGCATTCCAAGAAGGAATCTAGATAATCTATTAGGACAGTGCTTCACAAACTTTAAGGTAAAGACAAATCACCTGGAGATGTTGTTAAATGCAGATTCCAACTCAGTAGGTCTGGGTGGGACCCAAGATTCTGCATTTCTAACAAGCTCCTACAGGATGCTGCTGCTGCTGGTCCACAGATCACACTTTGGGGAGCAATGAATAAAGAGATACTGAGAAGCAGATGAGAAGCAGGTCTAAAGCTACCAATGAAAAGCCAGTAGGTATTTATGACATGGATAGGGAGGGGGTGGTACAAACCCCCCTACATGGTGACCAAGCTAATAAGTGGCCAGTAGTCTCTCCTATCATTACAGCTTCCTGGAGATACATGTTAGCACACTGAACATAAAATTTCATCTAAGGAGTAAAAGGATTTACAAGCTGGAAAGTGGTGGGAGGCAGCATGACTTTTTTCCCTATTACCTATTCTAATTGGTTAATGCTGGTGTGTGTGTCTACTGATTTTCACATTATCAGTCATTTCTCTGGTTACTTTGCTGAACTCTTATTCAAAGAGCTTTCTAGTTGACAGTTTTTGATATTCAGGGTACCCAATCATTATCTGCAAATAATGAGTAGGACCTCATCTTTCTGTATTTAGTAGACTCATTTATTTTTCCTATCTTATTGCATAATCTGGGGCTTCTAATACAATGTTGAATTATGGCTTGTTGACACTATATGGCTAAGGAATTTTGAAAAAGTTTAGATCTAAGCTTTTGGAGCCATAGACCCTTACACCGCAATGCCTGCTTCCTTCTTGAGTCAATGTTGTCTCCTTTCATTATGGGTTTCAAAGGTGCTCTACCTTAAGGGTGCTTTTGGTTCTGGAGAGAGAAGAGGGGGTCATTGTAGGACTCAAAAGAGAGGTTGCAAGGAGCTGGCAGAATGTTCTCTAAGTTTCACAAACTTCTTCAAGGACACATTCAGATTTCTATCTAGTCTTTCCAATTCAGTTCACTAGGACAGAAAAGGAAGAGATTCAGGCAGACACTTTGATTAAAAATAAAGGTTGCACACTTTCCTGGACCATCTTGTAGTCTTTATGATCTAACAAAATCTAGAATCCCACTGATTCCATCTGTCCCATTTCAAAATTAAAGGTGCTTCCTTACTGTGAATGAAAAGCCAAACAGAAGAAAATATAAGAACCAATGAGTGCTAATGGCCCCTGTGATAGCAATGTATAAAAGTTTATCAACTAATAGTATTTTAAGAAAGAGTTTGGATGGCAGAATGTACAGATGATCACATATTTTAATATTTAATGTTATATCTTAGACTTGCAAGAATTGCAAGTGATTACTGGGTAGGTTTACAAAAACTAAGGGGAAAGGCTTAAGAGCCCATGAACGCAGCACCTAACCTCAAGACTTCAGAACTCTTTATTTTCACAGTGACACACATAGAAAAGTCTCTGTCATGTTTAATAGATGGCTGGGTGTCAGTTCATCCCAGAGTGTGCAAGAGACCTTGTTTTTAGGAAGGAGCAAACTAATGATATAAATTTTGTCCATGCCTCTAAAAGGCCTTCCTTCTTTAGCAAAAAGCAAGATATTCCTGCCCATCTCACCAAAACTTAAGATGATCAGTGACCCCAAGTGCATGAAGAAGCTGAGAGAAATAAAACAATAAATCTTAAAAATAAAGGAGAGGAGGAAGGAGTTAAGGAAACAAAGCAAGGCAACTTGAGCAACGGTGGCACAGGAATGTGGATATTATCTGGGTAAAGATTACAAACATAGTATTCGCATGACCAAAAACTAGTGGGGTAGAAAGACTTGAAATGTTTTCAAGTAAAATAAATATTGTATTGTACTGAAAGGCTTATTTAAAAGTGGAGGTGAGGCATCTGTGCTGATAAATGGAGTGGTTAGTCTTTCCTGAACATGGGCTTTTAGGCTCTCGATATCAGAGCTTTGAAAGGGTAACCCTGCAAATTGGGAGCAAGTCCTAAAAAGGCAAGAAAAGAGAAGCCCATTGGCAAAGATGTGATTTGTCTCTACATCCTGGAAAATCACAGCCTGCCTGTTGCCTGTTCTTTGGGGTAATACCTCCTGTCTGGCATGATACTCTCTCTTCTAATGTTTTCTTTTTATATGGTATAATGGTTAAATTATATTAAAAATTGCTTTGAAACAAAAATACATTGTCCCTTCCTCACTGAAACTTATTAATGTGGTAGAAAAAAAGTAAATTTTCCATTTTGGATTAGCAAAAACTTCAAGGGGTTTCACTGAACAGAACATTCTTCTCTACGTTCATAAAGAAAAAAAAGTTAATTTTAGCTGTAAGAAAAGTTGCAACTTTTACGTGTTCTAAAATATATTTTTCTCTTGTGCTTAAGCAAATGTTGTCAACCAGTTTTGGTTGTTAAGTGAATCATATTCTAAAATGAGCCCTAAGCTTGTTATAAAAATAAGATGTAAAAATTTAACCTGCAATCTAATTGGCCTAGTATGTACTATATTTTCACCCAGGAACTCCAGTGTTGTGCTTGTTGTCAAAATATTCTATTTGAACCTACATACTGTCCTTACATGCAATCCATTAAAAGACAAAAATAAAGCTTTCCAGTCCATGCAAAGGTATGAGAAAAAGTTAGCAATGGAGAATCCAACTACAGTGTGGTAATCTCAATCCATTCTCTAATGAGATCAATAGGAAAAAAAAAAGTACCTTCAATATCATCTTGCAAAAACACAGACACATTTAATTAAATGAATATATTATAAAATCCACACGCACACAAAGAACCAGAGCTACACATCCATAGCGAGAAAACCAACAGAAAAAAGCAGTGTGCAAAGCCAACGTGTCGGAAGCGCATGGACACACAGGAGCAGCAGCTGATTTTTGCACCTGGTAAAGAAAGCCATCTGGAAAGATCAGCAGGTCAGAAGCAAAGCGAATAAGGGCATATGATGCGGGCATATGATGCGGACATGCAATGGGGACACTGGAGGAGGCAAGCCACTGCACACAGACTTTATGGAGTTAATGTATGAAAAAGCTTACTTCATTTAGAAAGCTCACTAATTGGTCTACCGTTAAATAATCAGTTTTGTCTCCATTGCTGAAAAGAAATTTATTAGAAAAAGTAAGTTTTTGTATATGATGCTACAAGTAGGTACGATTTACATGTTGACATTTGTTGATGATAATTCTAAACTTATCTTCTAACCCTGAGGTAGTGGTGCACTCTTAAAATGGCCAGAGACTGTTCGTAAGAACAAAACAAACAACCCAACAAGAGAAAGAAA
This sequence comes from Felis catus, assembly GCF_018350175.1. Lineage (NCBI taxonomy): Eukaryota > Metazoa > Chordata > Mammalia > Carnivora > Felidae > Felis > Felis catus. The sequence goes on along the minus strand of NC_058370.1, from coordinate 35,263,733 downwards.
ACACTCCCATTAGCTCAGAAAATGTCTGCAATTCTTCTTTAGTATTATCAAAAGATGTTATTTTTCAAAACAACATGTAAGTCATCCATTTGAAATAACTGGAATGAATGAACTTTTCAACGACATAATAACATTCCATAATTGAATCTAGTTAGTTCACATAATGGGTTAATACCTAAAGGAGCAGGTTAAAATTGGAGGTAGTTAGTAAAGCCAATGCAAGGGGCGGGGGGGATAGTTCCAGGTGCTGCCATTAATTTTTGTAAAAGTTTCTCAAAAAGTCAGAGTGAACTTTTACGGTCATAAACTAAGGGCTGAAAATGTAACCCTGACTAGATACTCCTCCAGACTCTCAACACAGTATATTAAAATATTATGACAAAAAGGTGTCTTAAAAATCTAAAAGGACAAGAACTCCATAAATGGAACTTACATTTTTTTAAAAAGATCCTCTATATCTGTTCGAGGACAAATCTTTTGTGTCAGTTCATAGAACTTTTCATAAGTAAATGCTGCAGGCTCGATTTCATCATTCTGTAAAAAACAAGAGGGTGTCATAACTCCTGCCACATTTTTCTCGTGAAGGCAAAGAATCCACAGGATCATGAAGCAAAGCAATGACCACCTGGGATCCCAGGGCCTCAATCTCTGACTCTTACTGACAGAAGCCAGAAGGCCAAGTCCAACTGTGGCTGGGCCATCCTGCCAGCACACCAGCATGTGTAAATGGGCGTCTCTTGTTACCATGTGGCCGTGATCTGTGGGTTCAAACACTGGCTACGGCTGGGCTTGCTCTGGGCAACACCCCATAAAATATAAAGAAACATTTCTTCTTTCTCTCCATGATGGAGAAAATCATGTGCCTGCCTAAAGGCTGCTGAATAAATCAAAGCCAGTGTTTACTTACGCTTATCTTATGAATTTTCACAAGACCACATGAAGCTGCTCAGGACAACCACATAAAATTTTCCTTCACATACTGCAGTTTGTATTTCAAGTAGGATTTGTTAAAGTAGGAACAGGCTTAAATCTGTCTTGCAGTCAATCAATTAATTTCAAATACTCTAAATCCAAGGGGCCAAGAACACAAATGGTTTGTGTAGGGAGGAGTGCTTTACAAAGTACCCCACAGCCACCTTGAAGAACACTGACATTGTGCTTGGTCGAGGCGATGTGGACAGGCTTCTTGAAAATAAGCTTCCCACCAGCTGTGTAGAAGAATAGCCTTGCTGACATTTCTTTTTCTTAATGAAACTGACAAAAACATTTTGAAGTACACTGTTTGAATTTGGAAACATTTAGGTTAAATGCCCAGGGAACAAAAGGCAGGCAGGAAGGAGAAAATTACCTGTACTATATGTGACTGAAACTAGTTCTGAATCTAAATGAGACCACTGTTACATAAATAATCTGGCTTATTACATATGAGAACATAACTAGACAAAATCGTTTTACAAAACACATAATTAAACTAATAAATACCTTTCCACTGGGAAGACCTAACTCCTTGAGTGCTTGAAAGATCACCTTTTCTGTTTTCCCCGATGCAAAGGTTCTAGTAATACTAGGGCAGAAAATAAAGAAAAGTCAAGTTATTGTTAATTCTAATTTCGTGGAGGCAAAAATCTAAGAAATACTAGGGATGTGGGATGGGGGGTGGAGAAAGGAAAGGAAAATACAATTCGTTTTCATTTCTGGGTGTTTTTCACTTCACTAACTCTCTCCTGCAATATCCCTCTGGTTCTGCTAGTGAGGCAACTTGATTCTAAGACAGGTGTCTCCCTGGTGATTGTGAACACAAGAACCCCTGGGAGAGCAGTGCCTGGGTGGCTCAGTGGGTTAAGCATCCGACATTTGCGCAGGTCATGATCTCAGGGTTCGTGAGTTTGAGCCCCACATCTGTCAGCACAGAGCTTGCTTCAGATCCCCTGTGCCCCTCCCCTGTTCACACTCTCTCTCTCACCCCTCCACCCCGCCCCCCAAAGCCCTGGGAGATACATGTTGTTGGACAAAAACAATGACAATGGACAATGGACAAAAACAATTCCTCTTTCTCAGGGAAGAGGAATATGGCAGACGGGACAGTAAGTCTAGAATAAAACCTCATGTTGACACTATATAGGTTTGGGGAAAAAAAGTAGTCCCCTAAGAAGTCAGTCTAGGCTGGTGATGGCCCTTATGCCTTGGTACTATAGCAGACATACATTATCAGACATATTTTGAAAAAAAAATTGTTTTGAGCTAAGTACTCTTGAACTACTCTGATGTGCCAGCTGCCTCAAGGCCTAGGAAGTTTATTGAAAAAGCAAAGGTGTGGTGGGAAGGGAGTTAGGGGAACACTTATTCAATGTTTCCACAGAATCTTGGCTTTCCCCTGACACAAGGTAATTTTAAATAATGATGCTGCCTTTTAACTAGGATGGTGCGCATCGAGCCTATTTCCTATGAGAAATGCGTTGGTGACATTCAGAATGACCCAGTGAGGTGTCAAGCTAGCACCCTAGAATTCATGTTTGGCTCTGAGCCATGCCTTAGCCAACCAAAGGAAACCTCCTTTATTCTGTGAGTGGAAGCCCAGGTAAGCTGTCACCATAACTGAAACTTTAATTTCAAAAGTCCAACCTGAGAACAGAGCTTACTTTCATCCAGGAAGCTTGGTTTCGGAATGCCTTCGGTGTGAGCACAAGGAGCTTGGTAGCAGTGCCTCCCCACGCCCCAACCCTGTCATGCACTCCGCCATTCATATTAAGTGGAGGCCAGCTCCAAATGCAAGCACTAAGCGCCAAGTATTCTTGATGAGTGGGAAAACGCACCTCTTCAACTGCAGAATACAACTTCCCAAAATAGATTGGGAAGATCTAACTTTAGGTAAAGGAGTTGTTACGTGTTCATTCAAGGCTTTGTTGTTTCATACTCAGTCCAAGAATACTTAGAAGTACATTTTTAAGAGCGCTTGAGACAGCTGTATTCAAGTATAGGGAGGCCCATGGATTCTCTTTAACAAATCTACGGACATGGTAGAGCATATGTGTTTGACATCAAGTAAACCAGTTTCTAGGATAGAGGGTGTTATGTCCACATTTTCCACTTCTCTAGTTCATGGAATTTTCATGCACTGAATTGGGGTGAGAAGCAATTTACCTGACCTTTATAAAACAGGAAAGTAGCTAATCAGTGTTCTCAATCTCTTTTTTTTTTTTTTAAGTATGTGTTAACATGAGAGCTACAGGCCCCAGCATCCCCAGATTTGGGACAGGAAGAAACTGTTTGTACAGCAACCTCAGGGGTATCTCAGTGAACTCGAGCTTTGGTTAGGTTGGATAGGCCTGAAAAACAACATGAAAACTGATTGACGTGGTCATGAATGTAGCAGGTACAGGGCCTGAGCCTTTCTGGGTGTGGGTTGGAGGGTAGAGAGGAAAGGAAGAGACTATAGGAATAGAATCTTTTGGCTAGAGCTTGTTGAAGTACCAAGACATGAACAGGAAGTAGAACAAGAATGTCTCATGGGAGGAGGAGGTCTATGCATTAGCACTTGGGGCTAGGGGGCAGGTAAACAGATTGAGAGAGAAAAAGAAGGAATTAGGGTGTCCAGTGCCAGGAGAGAAAGAAATCCATGTAGGGATATACTAGTGAGGGCAAAGTCAGAGCCCAACAACATGACTGCACAGGAAATAAAGGTGAGAAATGGTATTATGGCCATAGGGGCTCTTTCTCTGGCCTTCTTTTCTGAGGGGGCTTGGGCTGGGCAATGTCACCATGGATTTGCTCACCTCATTCTGACGGAGACCAAACCCAGGATGGAAAATAGAAGCAAGGAAGTTGAAAAGACCATTCCCCTGGTCTATCTAATAAAGTGCCTTTATTGCCTTTGCTTCAGGCAGCTATCAGAATCAGCCTTGGGTCTTAAAATGGATTCACTCAGAGGTAAGGGGGGAGGGGTTGTGGCACAAAGGTGAATTCTTTGAGTTTCCGGTTACATTAGAGGCCCAGCAGAATACCCTTTAACAGGGTCCTGAAAGAAACACATTTATCACAACCTGGGGACATTTTTACATACCATCATAGGTATTTCGTAGGAGAGTATTTAGAAAGGACTGTGATTTATTCAACTCTTATATATAGCCTCACACCCACAGAATACAGGTTAGTGCTTCATGGCTAACAGATACTCAATGAGTTTTTGTTGAATCATAATAAACCACCTTCCCCAAAGGAAATGCTACAAAAGCAAATAACCTTGAGTGGAGCCCAGTCCTATTAGAGTCCTGGTTCAATTCCATGTTCCAGCAGACTTTACAGGTGATAAAGACAGAAATGATCCTGAAAAAACCAAGGGAGTCTCACTCTTTCTTTGTCCTCAGTGGGCCTACAATCCATTCCATGGTTTTAACACCAGTTTTTGAAACACTCAGGTCAGACTCATGGAGTGAAGCCTCAGCAGAATCCTACTAACTTTGTTGAAAAACTAGGACTTCAGGACATGTACAGATTACATAGGAGTTGGGCTACCATGATCATACCTGAGGCTCTCAGACTTCCTCTTTAACACAACGATCTCTTTTAAGACTACTTCCTGCCACAGCCCATAATTTTTGTCTGGCTACTATGTCCCGACTCTCTAGCCATTGGTTCCAACTCCAGGTTACAAGGAATAAGAAATGGCAAAGAAAAGAGTGATTTTCAAAAGCCTTGGTCTAGGTGAGAAGATAAATTGAGTAGGAGTTTGCAGGTTTGAGAGAAAAGCAGACTGTGTAAGTTTATGTACATAGAAAGAAAAGAGGGAGATAAAGAGTTAAGACTTTCTTCATTAATCATTCCTGCAACTTCCTGGATATTATATTTTGGTTAATACTCAAGAGCAGGGGCCATTCCCAAGCTATGTAATGACTATGAAGCCAGACCCTTTTTAACAGCATGCACACTATAGTAATAGTTTCCATTTTAGGAACTCCAGAATGATAGTGATAAAATGACATTTTAAAAGTGTTTACTCTTCATATCCATTAAAACATTCAGAACAATTTCCACCTAGCCCTTGGCAGCTCATCTACCAGAAGACTTACCGCTTTTTTCTGGCTTGCTATCAATTCTCCATCAACTTTAACAAATTGCCCCCAAATAACAGATGTCTTGTGTCAAACACCTGTTAATACTGGCAGGCACCAAAGAGTTCATGTCAAAGAGAGCTAAAGAAAACGACATAAGGATGGTAATAATTTTGCATGTGAACATGCTAGATAAAGATCTTTGAAATCATAAAAGACTTCCAATCTTGTCTAACAATGGCTTGATTAGTAGGATACATATAAATGAAACCAGAATTGCTAGTCAGAAGTGCTTTGATTGCAATCTATGTGTTTCTACTTCGTCCATTTCCTGAACCTTATCTTGGAAGAGAAAGCAGGACAGTAAAGCATGTAAAAACAGATCCAATATACATTTCTATTCACACTGCTGTCTGTGCTAAGTTTAAAGAAAAATTTTAAAGAAAAATGTACTTAGCTGTAGGATGCTGGGATACATTAAAATAATTGTCCTGCTATTGCTCAACAGAGCAAAGGATTTTAAATTTTTTGTTTTATGTTTATTTATTTTTAAGAGCGTGAGAGACAGAGTGTGAGTAGGGGAGGGGCAGAGACAGAGAGGGAGACACAGAATCTGAAGCAGGCTCCAGGCTCTGAGCTGTCAGCACAGAGCCTGACGCAGGGCTCGAACACACGGGACATGAGATCATGACCTAAGCTGAAGTTGGATGCTTAACTGACTGAGCCACTCAAGTGCCCTGCAGAGCAAAGGATTTTAAGTGAAATAAAGATCAATGTAAAGTATCTTTGCCAACAATTATCAATCAAGGGTGCTAACTGGGTTTTTGATTTTGTTTTAAGGTCTACTTTTTTCTAGAGTAGACACAAAATTGACTTGCTAGTAAGTTAACAAAAAGCAGAGAATCCTACATCTCGATTTGTAAAGATCACAACACATGTGTAAGGTCTACAACTTGGTAAGCCCTCAATAAAAGGTTAAGTAAAAATACTGTCCATGGTCTTATGATTCATATGCTTTTAATTTCCTCATTGATATTTCTGTTGTGTCACATGGGCTGTTACAGAACACAGAATTAAGAAAAATGATGACTTCTAGGACAGTTCTGTTAAACGTGAAAAGAGCGATTCTGAGAGTATAGTGATAACCTCATGGGGAAACAGAACGGAAATGTCAAGGCAGAATGAAGTGCCTGGCAGAGAAGGAGATGGAGAAGGGTCAGAAATGGCTAAGTGTGATCAGCAAGCCACTGCTCAAATGCGCTTGCTCAAATGCGATGCAGCTGGGGACCTGTTCACTTCATCTCTGAAAGATAGGGCAGTTCTAAGACAAGATTCTACCTAGTAGCTCTGGGTTTTATTTGTTGCTGTTTCTGTTGGCTTCTTTGTTAAAGTGGTATCCAGAGAGGAAGTCAACATCAACCTAAGTCTGGAGAATCCTAGAAGAATGGGTTGGTATCCAGGAAACCTGGGACTAATTCAGGCTGTGGGCTTGGGCTTATGAATCCAAACACACTCCTGGTTTCATGGGGACAGATGATGCCCACTCCAGCTTCAGAAATTTCCATGAAGTGCTTACACAAATGCCAGCCAAAAAAATACCAGGAGAGTTTGGTAAATAATCCCTATTGCTGCCATCTCAAGAGCTTCCGGGTGTACCCACAGACCATTAGCAAATCCTAACACCAGAGAGGGAGTAGAGAGGCAGAAAAGAGGTAAGGATGAGGAATCCTCAGAGGGTGAAACATACCAGCTTAAGTATTAAAGAACCCATGTGGAAGACACATCTTTTTCATGTTTTCATTTTTTTTCCCTTCCTTCTTGATTCCTTTCAGGCTTTGCTGCCATTGTTTTTTCATTGCCACTGTTAACTTGGGCAGAGTGAGGGGATAAAGTGACAGTTCTGAAGAATGTGTGGTGTCAGCAATGGTACACCTAGAGATTCAGTGGCAAGAAGCCAAAGGAGTCTACCTCCCCCTTCCCACTGGCCACCAGAGGAACAGCAAGGCCCAGAACAAGCAGCACTGTCCAGAGGCACCACACTTCTGAAGACACAGTCTATATACACTTCTGCTACAGGTGCACAATACAACTTCTTTAATTTTAGCGAATGGTTGCTTAGGGCAAGTAGACGAAAGACATTAAAATCCTCAAAGCCCACTTGTTTGAAGATATAAAGAATACTGATACATCTTCGGACGTTCTTCATCAAAGCAGAGTTAATGCTACCCATTGTGAGGAAAAATGCAAGTTTACATCCACAAACGGTTTTTACAAACTGAACACAGCGTTTGATGGAGTGATTTAAAATAAGCTTCTAGAAATATCTTTAGTGAAAGCATTTAACAATCACTTGTGAAGGGCTCTCTCTTTGGTCTGGTATCATGAGGGTCGACCAAGGGTATGAAATACAGACAGGAATGATCGACTTACCTCCTAACTGGAATTTTACCATTTGTGTTGGTCATAAACGCCAATTTCATCCAGCTGGAAAACAACGGTAACAACACTGTTTTAATGTTTCTTAAGAGGAATACTTCAATCCAGGTAAGAACTTTAAAAGAAAGCTCATTCAAACAAAGAACATTTATTCTGAAGGTCAGAGACAATAATACACTGTGAGATGAATTTATGGCTGTCACAATTAGCAAATACAAATACAAGACTTTCAGTTAAATTAGAACTTCAGAAAAATAATAATGTTTTTTACAAGTATGTTCCAAATACTGCACAGGATATGCTTATGCTAAAGAACTATTACTTATCTTAAATTTAAATTTAACTGGGAGTTCTGTACTTTTCTCAGCAACCCTGGATGAATTAGAAAATTGGGTGCATGCACTGAGCAAAACAAATTGTGGGTACTTACTTGGTGACTGGCCTCATCCTTAATAATCTCTCCTAAGGGTGTGCCTGGGTGGCTCAGTCAGTTAAGCAACCAACTGATCTCAGCTCAGGTCATGATCTCATGGTTCATGAGTTCCAGTCCTGCATTGGGCTCCTCACTGACAGCATGGAGCCTACTTGGGTTTCTATCTCTCCCTCTCTCTGCCCTTCCCCTGCACTCTCTTGCTCTCTCTCAAACTTAAAAAAAAATTCTGGCAAAATATTAAAATAAAAATAATCTCTGTTAAGGTGGTAGGAAATGCAACTGCATGCTGACACCAGCCAACCTTATCCTGAGGACACATAGGGATCTCCACTCTCAGCTCCCAGTGCAGCAAAGCACAGATCGAATGGGCATCTTCCCTAACTTCCAATAGTAAGAGAAGTTCATTAACTCAATTGACATGAAGCAACTCATTGCTTTTGTACGTTGATGGTAAGACTGTTCTTAGCTATTAATTCACATTCTCATTGTTTCCAGTCAATAAAATTCTAATAAAAGCAGAATATGACAAATTGGTAAAGTTTCTGTCCTGTGTCAGTTTCCTAGAAGCACAAGTGACTCCTTTTCAACTGATGTTTTCAAGACAATAGGCGTGAGGGAAGCCGAAAGGGCAGGGAGAACAGTCACACAAAGCTGTGGTCTCTGCTGGGGCTTTAGCCTGATGCCATGGGGAGCTCTGGAGTGTGATGTGCATCCGACTTGGTGGGATGGGGGCTAGCCTTTTGTATCCTGTGCTAGCCCATCATCAGGCATGGGCTTCCCACCAGGAAGAGGGAGGAGTACAGTCTCCCAGGCACAGCGACTCCCCTTCAGCAGAGGGTAATTCTCTGTAGAAGTGGGCAGGTGTGACCTCTTGATGAGCTAACCCTTATGGTGGCTGGTGGATGGATGAACACCAGCTCTATAAAGGGATCTGAGCATGATACCACTGGGGACAGGTATGATCGTATGTCCAGATATGGATATTGGGGTCCCTCAGGTGTAAATGGGCATTCTCTAAGTCTCAGATCTTTTGGATTCAATCAATACCCAAACTGTAACATCAAATATCCACCGTGGCTCTTTATTTTTAAGAAAATATGCCACAGCAACTGCAGAAGAAAAGGAGAAGTCGCTGCACAACAAAGAGGTATTTACAAGACTAACTACCCCTTACTAAGATGATGGAAAGAATATAGTTGGGATGGCATATAAATCAAAACTACTAATAGTGAATGAAGACGACTAGGAGCCAGGCACTGGGCTGAGCATTTTCCAGGACCTCACTGCACCTGTGAGGTAATCTTGTAAAATGAGTTATGGTGACCATCTCCAGTCACAGATTAGCACAGTGAGGCACAAGGCTAAGAACTTGCCAAGAGTCACCCAACAACTAAGCAGCCCAACTAGGATCTTAGTCAAGAGCACATACTCTTAAAGCACCTGCCAAAGGGACCAAAAGTAAGGATGAAAGTGCCCCAAGGGCCGACTTCTCTTCCTCCTGCCTGACAGTCCAAGGAATCACACCTTTGCTGCTAGGCCAGGTTGAGAGTGAAGGCTTATTTCCATAGTTTCTCAGTGTAGTTCCCTTCTGCACCTACAACTGCCTACCAGTGGCCCTATAATGGCAGGCGGCCCCACTCCTCTGCTGATTGCTGCTCTTTCAACAGTCTGACTTTGGCTTTGGCTAGGATTTCTACCTGAGTAACTTTCAAGTCACCCCGATGGAATAACTTCATAAGGGTTACAAATCTACCAGTGAGGTGCATCGTCACCCCCCAACTCACCCCCCCGCCGCATTTTTGGATACAGTGAGCGGGGGTAAGGCCAGTATGTTTGGATCCCTGACTGTGTGCTGAACAGTCCCCGGGCCAGTGCTCCTTTTTGACCCTAGCAATGGGTGCTCTTGTAAGTGCTTCTCTTGGCCACACTCCCCAATTCTCAGTTTCACACAACAGAGGCTCCAGCTACCACAGCATCCAACTACATATCTCCCTAGGCATGGAAAACTAACGATCAGCACTCTGTCTGGAGACACAAAGGTCAGTGCCTACTACCTAGAGGATACGGCAGGGGATGCTGAGGTTCCAGCATCTTCCTGCCATCAACCATTCCTTTCACATCTGTTTTGGACTACGGGTTTATCATACACGCCTTGCCAAGTGGCCTGAGAGTACAGATATATATTGGGAACTTCCTCTCCAAGGTCAGGAGCATGGAGGGGAAGACAAGTAATATGCCGCCTGGCCATATACTAAGCCTTTATCTCCTAATCTGACCTTTTGCTTTTTAACAGCCAAGAACAAAGAGTGATATAACAAAACTCACTGTTTTTTGAGGCAGGTCATTGGACTGACATTGTTGGCCCTGAAGTTGTGTATGATTGATCTCAGTCCTTCTACCCATTGCTGAAAAGAGAAAGAGAAAGCATTCCTGATGAGTAAAACTACGAGCTAAAAATGGTGGTTTTTATTGGATAGCCTGTATCCATTTTGCATAAAAATAATGTAAACGCTTTGTTTATCTCCTCCCCACCACAGAGCAATCTTCATTCTGGTGCCATACTTTATTCTTTAATAAACAGCTTTCATTCTTTCCATGAAGATAAATGTAACATCTATAGCATCATTAAATGCTGGATTGTCACAAAGGAACGCTGCCCCCTGAATGACTTGTTAAACCTTCCAGTTGTAGCCTGTTTAAATAGAAGTCCTTTTTCAGCCGCTGGCAATCTTCATTATTTCTAAGCAACATTATACAATACACTATGACATATTTAGCTATTCCCATTTTAGAAGATGAGAGCATTTGGGGTTCATCAATTTTATCATGTGATTCTATTTCAATCTAAGAATTTCTTACATATCTTACCTGTCTGTGTTTTCCAGCAAAGCCTTAAAAAGTAAAGCATGTACTGATTGCCAGGGTATCCAGAGCAAACAGTGAAGTGCTTACATAATTTCTGTTTAAGGATTTGGACCTCAGTTTTAGCTCATAACATCACTCCATGGATTTACAAGGAAAAGTGAAGGAAGACTGCATGGCAATAAAGGAATTTGGGTCTCTTAAGGACATTCTACTAGAAAAGGCTAGCCTATGAATTAAGGCCAACTCTGCCCTTGGGTCCAACAACTGATGCCAATGAATGCCATACCAAGTTGCTAAAATAAAGAATCACACTCTTGGCAACATGCTTTGTAACAAATTGACATTGGGGGTTAAAACAGAGCTGGGGCCTCCAGAAAAGCCAGTACCTCCCCTTCTTTGGTTCATAGCGTGACTGTTATAGCTTTGTGCTGAGGAAGGGGAAAAAATTTGGAGTCGACAGTAATATAGATGTATATTCAATCTGCACTGTCCAGTATGGTAGCCACTAGCCACATGTGGCTATTTAAACTGCATAAAAGTAAAATTCAGTGCTTCCCTTTCACTTACCCCATTTCAAGTGCTCCAAAGCCAACGTGGGGCTAGTGCCTACCATATCAGACAGCACATATAAAGAACATTCCCATCATTATAGAACATTCTGCCAGACAGCACAACATAATACTAGTGATTTAGTCATTGCAAAGGCCAGTGGTAAAGACTGAGTTCTATCAAATGTGTGTGGTTTTAATCTACAGTGAGAAAATAACAACATTAAAAATGTCATCTTAACCATTCTTAAGGAACAGTTAGTTCAATGGCATTAAATAACATTCACACTGCTATGTAGCCTTCACCACCATCCATCTCCAGAACTTCTTTCTTCTTGCAAAACTGAACCTCTCTCCCCCTTGTTAAAACAACTCCCCGTTTTCCTCTCCCCACCCCCAACCCTAGCAGCCACGATTCTACTTTCTGTCCCTATGAATGTGCCTATACTAGGTTCTCCTTACAAATGGAGCCATACAGTATTTGCCCTTTGACAAATTTGCCCTATTTCACTTGGCATAATGTCCTCAAGGCTCAGGCAGGCTGCAACAGGTGACAGAACATCCTTCATTTTTAAGGCTGAATAATATTCCATTGTAGGTGTAGACCACGTTTGGTGTATTCATTCACCTGCTAATGGACACTTGGGTTGCTATTGTGATTAATGTGGCTATCGCAAACGATGCTTCTATGAACAGGGGTGCACAAATATTTCATCAAGTTCCTGATTTCAGTTTTTTTTGGATACTCTGAGGTGGAATTACTGGACCAAGTAGTAATTCTATTTTTCATTAAAAAATTTTTTTAAGTTTATTTATTTTGAGATCAAGTGCAAGTGGGATAGACACAGAGAAAGAGGGGACAGAGAATCCCAAGCAGGCTGTGCATTGTCAGTGCAGAGACTGATGTGCGGCCCAAACTCACAAACCGTGATCATGACCTGAGCAGAGACCAAGAGTTGGACGCTTGACCTACTGAGCCACTCAGGTACCCCTCTGTTTTTAATTTTTGAGGAACCACCATTCTGTTCCCCATGGCAGCTGTGTTATTTTACATTCCCACCAACAGTGAACAGGGGTTCCAATTTCTCCACATCCTTGTTAGCACCTGTTATTTTCCGTTTTGTTTTCATGCTGACAGTAGCTATCCTGGTGGATGTGAATCTAATAGAGAGTTTTGGATTTCTTCTTTATGCTTCAATCATACCTAACGGCTTTCTAAAGAAGGACTTAGGAGCCATGAGAGGTAAATTTCCTTCCACAACTAGAAAAGGCTATTTCCTGAGGACGTAAACAGCATTGAAAGCCTCCTGATGGTTAAACCAGGATCCTGAGGCATGAGGAAGAAAGGCAATAGTAGCATTAAAGAAATGCTCAATTATTTTCATCAGCAGTCTTCACTTCCTCTGTCAGATTAAATATGGGAGTATAATTCCCTGGGGACTATCAAATAACCTGTTATTGGGCTAATAAACTACAGGCTCACACACAGTTTCCCAAGAGAAGACAGAAAAGCAAATAATTTGGCTGGCATTAACTGGGAGGCATTTTCTCAACCTGAAGGCTTGTTACGTGTTCCAAAACACAGAGTCCATGGTTTCCAGGGATAAAAAAGTGGACAATCCGAGACTGTTCACTGGCTTTTTCTGAGCATTCTGATGTAGTTGTTTCTAAAAATAAATTATAGAGATACCAGGCTTTGAGGAGGCTGAAACAACTTTCATCCATCTTTTGAAAATACAATGCTGGTGAAGGTTCTTGTTTGTTGTGACCGAAAGGTCTCCATGCGTGACCTTTGAGGTCATCAGTCCAGTGACAGTACTCGTGCATTAGTTAGGGGGAAATGCCAACAGAATCCTCACGAGCCCTAAAGGGCGCTGGGATGGGGGAGGTTGTTGCTTCTTCTGAGATGGTAGAAGTGAGGGTCAAGGGCCTTGCCCAAGATCACAGAGCAGCTTGTGCAGAGCTGAGAGGCAGGAAGAACTTTGTTATCGGCCCCTCTTCGGGGCTTGTTCACACATCTCCCTCCTTGGCATGACAAGGTCCCATCAGGACTTTCCTCCTTTCTCCTGTCTTCCAGATAATGCACACCTAGCATATTAAGGCCAAAAGACTTAAGGAAATAGGTGAAGTGTTTTGTTTTGTTGTTTTCAACATAAAATAGATGAGATGCCAGCAGGTGTCAGTAGAACCCCAGAGTTTAGTTGGGAAGTTGCACTAGGGGTGAGCTAGAGGCACATGAACTTCTTTGAATGTTTTCAGATTAAAAGAAGCCAAAAACAAAACAAAACAAAACAAAACAAAAGGCAACTTAGATAAGTTTTCTTGAATTGCTGAAAATAAGCACATATGTTAACAGTCTACATCATGCCCCAAAAGATGCACCTTCAAGCCCAGGGCTGCATGTTTCTAGAAGGGTAGTTCCCTGACACATGTTGAGCACCCTCATTGGCTCAGTGATGACACACCCACCCTATGATTCCTATTACACTGGGTGCCTCCCTCTGGTCTGGCCTTCGTGAGTGGGCCAGCACAGCCTGCATGCAGGGAACCAGCCCGAAGGATCAATTTGGATGTCCAAATCGGCAGTCTTTGCACTTCCCTGGCATGCTGTTCTTGTTAGGGTCCTCTCATTTTTTAATCTTTTCCAGGGCAGACAACCCCAGAATGTGCCACTCTGGCATGTGGATTTCCTTGAGCTGAAGACAATCAAGGCCCAATGAACTCAAGAAGAGCTTTTTACCTCTCTCTTAACTGCCTAAAAGAATTTAGTTAGGGGGCTTGTACGAGGAAGAGAGCTATTACCAAAGACAACAGTTTTTTCTGTTTTTCTTATTTTTAACATAAGAAGGTCTTGTCCGGGGGCGCCTGGGTGGCTCAGTCATTTGAGTAGCTGACTTCAGCTCAGGTCACGATCGCACAGCTCCTGAGTTCCAGCCCTGCATCAGGCTCTCTGCAGATAGCTCGGGGTCTGGAGTCTGCTTAGGATTCTGTGTCTCCCTCTCTCTCTGCCCTTCTCCTGCTCATGCTCTGTCTCTCTCAAAAATAAACAAATTAAAAAAAAATACAAAAAGAAGGTCTTCTCCAAAGAGCATGATAATGATTTGTTTACCAAACATTTGCCCTTCCCATCTTCCTGTGAGTTGTCTTTGCCTTTTTCTTTTTAAATTCATTTATTTATTTTGGGAGCGAGAATGCACATAAGCAAGGGAAGGGCATAGAAAAAGGAAGAGAGAAAGAGTCCCAAGCAGACTCCACAGTCAGCAAGGAGCCCTATGCAAGGCTCAAACTCACAAACCGTGAAATCATGACCTGAGTTGAAATCAAGAGTTGGACACTTAACTGACTGAGCCACTTAGGTGCCCCCGATTGTGTCCCTTGCCTTTGAAACCCCAGACCCTTACCCCCTTCTTCTCCTTGGCTCAGGATGGCATATAAACCTCAATTATCTGATTATCAGAGAGCCTTTCTTGTCTTGTGGGGCTCTTGTACACACATAATTAAATTTGGTTTTCTCCCGTTAATCTCTTTTTATTAAAGGTGGGTATCTCAGCCAAGAACTCAGAAGGGTAGAGGGAAATTTATTTTTCCTCCCTTACACCATGCACTAGGGGCAAACTATGAAGCTTTTCAAGTAAAGATCTCCACAGGGTCTAAAGTTGCAGTAGGACAAGACCCTTTATAAGGTGCTTAAGATGTAAAATTGCAACATTTCACATATCTCCAGATGAATAATCAGTGGAGTACCTATATCTTTACACATTAAACTAGAAACTTGGTTTCAGACAGGCATTTGAGCTTTAAAGGGGTTCAGACTCTAAAATAAAGACACTGTAGGTAGAATCCTACGTGTTTTCTCTTATGGGTCCCTATATGCAAGGTGAATCATTTTAGTTGTTAAGTTAGGATTAGTTGCCATTAAATTGTCAATATTTAACTTTGAGGACAGGGGAAGCAAGACATTTTCAGCTGGTACACTGTTATAAGTAAACTACGTGGATATCACTCAGAGACCAGATTAGTAGTTTCTAGAGCTGGCTGTACATTGGAACCCCTGGGGAGCTTATAGGACAGTTTAGAAAGCTGGAAGTGGGGCACCTGGGTGGCTCAGTCAGCTAAATGTCCAACTCTTGCTATCAGCTCAGGTCATAATCTCATGGTTCATGAGTTCGAGCCCCAAGATGGGCTCTGCACTGACAGTGTGAAACCTACTTGGGATTCTGTCTCCCTGTCTCTCTGCCCCTCCCCTACTTGCACTCTCTCTCTCTCTCAAAATAAACAAACTTAAAAAAAAAGAGGGGTGCTTGGGTGGCTCAGTCAGTTAAGCATCCGACTTTAGTTTAGGTCATGATCTCATAGTTGTGGGTTTGAGTCCCAGGTCGGGCTCTGTGCTGACAGTTCAGAGCCTGGAGCCTGCTTTGGATTTCGTATCTCCCTCTCTGTCTGCCCTTCCCCTGCTTGCTCTCTGTCTCTCTCTCAAAAATAAATGAACATTAAAGAAGAAGAAGAAGAAGAAGAGGAGGAGGAGGAGGAAGAAGAAGAAGAAATGCCAATTCTCAGGTCCCACCCAAAATCTACCCACACAGCCACTCTGGGAATGGGGCCCAGCAACCTGCATTTCAACAGGCCCTCCAGATGACAATCATGCAGTCCTAGTATGGAGCATCTGGTACTGATCACAGATACAGATAACTGAAGAGGGTGTGGAGGTGGCCACAGGAGGATAGGCTTGTCTAGTTTTGTTTTTAAACAATTTTATTGAGGTATAATTTAAATATAATGAATGGCCTAGAAGCTTTTGATTCAAGTCTTTCAAATGCTAACTAACCACCCTTAGGGTGAGGACTGCCAATTGAGACACTTCAAATTTTAAACCTTCATTGTCCTGTTTTGGTTTAAACTCACACACACATGTGTTAAAATATTAAAAAAAAATTTTTTTTAATGTTTACTTATTTTTGAGAGAGAGAGAGAGAGAGAGAGGAGGGGCAGAGAGAGAGAGGGAGACACAGAATCCAAAGCAGGTTCCAGGCTCTGAGCTGTCAGCACAGAGCCCAATGCGGGGCTTGGACTCACGAACAGTGAGATCATGACCTGAAGTCTGACACTTAACTGACTGAGCCACCCAGGCACCCCTGTGCTAAAGCATTGCAAGCAAAGTTGCAAGCATTGCAAATGCAGAGCAGGCAGCCAGAAAGAAGTTGGTTCAAAGGATGTTCCACAGGAAATCCAGCTGCTGGCAACATTCCAGGATCTCAGGAGGCAGCAAGAGATGGCCCTGTGGATGCCAGTTAGAAGTGACAGCTCCCCCAGGTTCTGAGAAAGGCAAGCACAGAATCTGGACAGGCCCGGGCTTTGGGAAGAACACTTATTGGAGAACCGGTAGAGAAGCAAGACGGAAGTCTGTTTCCCAGAGCTGGGGTACATGATCAGAACATAACCCACACCACCACTGGTCCTGTGGATGAGGGAGCTTGAGTCAAGCTGAGGACAAAGCACAAGCTAGCACATCCCCACCCCCAGGTGGGACCTTTGTGATATTCCTCAGGCACTCCTGGCTGCCCAAAACACAAAGGAAAGGAAAGGTTAAGTGATAGAGATCACAGTCATACAGGACATGAGTCTCCATCAGTTTACAAATATCTTAGTAAATTATGAGAGAAAGGCAATCTTAACAATTAGCCTAATCTTCAGAAATCTGTAGACTCAGTTTCCGGGGACCCTAACATCACCCCTCCATAGTGATGTAGGAACAAAGGCAAGAAGGAAATGACAGGTAAAATTAAATTTCCTTATAACCTGCAGCCCATTGACAAATACTTGAGGCAAATACAGATTGTACCATTTCTCCCGGAAGGTCCTACTGTCATAATGTTAATGCCTTACTGGAGGGAAAACAACCTTAGCTTGACAATAGCTAGGCCTCCAGTATCCTGTGAGTCTTCTTTAGCATATGGAAATCTCTTTGGAAACTTCCCATTTGCTTCTACCTTCCCAACTCCATAGTATATAACCAGTCACTCCTCACAACCCCAGTGCAGCTCTTTCTGCCCATGGGTCCTGTCCCCGTGCTTTAATAAAATCACCTTTCTGTATCAAAGACGTCTCCAAGAATTCTTTCTTGGCCGTCAGCCCTGAAGCCCACCAACACCCCCAAACCTCATCAGAGAGTCTGGTGATTTAGGCAGGACTTGACAAAAAAAAAAATCACATTTAAAAAATTTTTTTTTCAACGTTTATTTATTTTTTGGACAGAGAGAGACAGAGCATGAACAGGGGAGGGACAGAGAGAGAGGGAGACACAGAATCGGAAGCAGGCTCCAGGCTCTGAGCCATCAGCCCAGAGCCCGACGCGGGGCTCGAACTCCCAGACCGGGAGATCGTGACCTGGCTGAAGTCGGACGCTCAACCGACTGCACCACCCAGGCACCCCAAAAATCACATTTTTAAACCTTCAAATGTGCTCATCTAGGATTCTGAATCCATTCGGAAATTAAACAGAAGCAGATCTACCAATGTTTGCATATCACAGACCAACTTCTACATCAGATTAAGAGGGAAAAATAAAACTTTCTCTTTCACATCAGCAACTTCCTCCGGGTTCTCCTAAAGAGAGGAAAATGCAGGCAGAATGCACTCAGTGTCAGTCATAGGAGATATCCATGACAGTGCTGGAAATTCCCTTCTGGCCTGGGACAGAAGGCAAAGTGGGAGACAAAGACAGTCTTGATGGCAAGAATGAATCGGGCATCGGAGCCTGAAAGTCACCACAGTTGCTACCCTGAGAGAGAGGAGTACAAGATAACAGAGAAGCGGAGGACTCTCATGCATAATCAAGGAGCTAAATTTGGCAATCCTAGATACAATTCAGCAGAAAAAACCCAGGATCAAAGGGGAAATTAAGGAGCCTGTACTAATGACCAATAGTGAACTACTGAAACTGGCATCCAAACAGCAATTGGGAATTTCGCAGAAAAAACAAAAGCTCAGTAGAGAGACAGCTAAATGGTAATCTCAAAAGCCCTTGGGAAGTCAGTAATAATTCTGATAAACTTTTCAAATCTAAAAGACCCAAGAGAAGAAAAAAGGAAGAACAACTGGGGTCCTTTTCTCTTGACATCATCTGAGCACCTTCCAGAAAATACAAGTTTTTCATCTGCTGTTCTCCATCCACAGAGTAAAACTGATCAAGGTAAAAGGAGGAAGACATTAAGTGCCATCTGATGCTTTTTCTTTTTTACATCTGTTAATTTATTTTTGAGAGTACACACAGACAGACAGACAGACAGACACACACACACACACACACACACACACACACACACGTGCGCACACAAGCTGGTGAGGGGCAGAGAGAGAGGGAGATACAGAATCTGAAGCAGGCTCCAGGCTCTGAGCTATCAGACAGAGCCTAAAGCAGAGCTCGAACCCATGAACTGTGAGATCATGACCTGAGCCAAAGTAGGTCACCTAACCACTGACTGAGCCACCCAGGTACCCCAAAGCCCTCTAATTCTTAAATCACCTTCATAGCATGGCAAACGAGTATTTGGGCAGGAAATTAGCTGCCAGGAAGGAGTATATGTGGCTGTGTTTGAAAGATAAATTTGGATGGGCCTGAATAATATTTATCCTTTTCTAGTCAAAACTAGTGTAGGCACTCACAGATAGTCAAAACAGTCTCTTAGCCTGGCTGGGTATCTTGACAACACTGGGTAGTTAGGTCAAAAAGAACCTCTAAATAGTCATAAGAAATGGGAGGACATCGTGCTGTTCTGGATCATCATTCAGAAGCTGAAGTGTCAAATTCTCCTACCAATTGGATTCTGTTCATTATCATTCCAAGAGGCAATTTTTGCATTGCCTAAGCTGTCCTAGTGTATCTATAGTACCTTGTCTCAAATAGCACATCTAATTCCAGATATGTACTCCAATAAATACACTGTTGAAGGGAATCAAGATACGCCACCCCAAAATATGACGCTTTGGTCCAAAAATTATTTTGAGCTGAAGGCATCTGAATTCCTGAAATCCCTTTTGTGACTAAAAGCAGATCCTGCCTGAAAGAACCCCACTGTCATAAATCTAGATCCAGGAGTGGCTCTAACCTTCCCTTCTGGAAGACGAAAACTTGGCACCACACTCTAACAGAAATGGTCATAAAATTCTCATGTCCATCTATTCTCAGGGCTCATTTATCTTTCCTAAAAGTCATTTGTTCTCCTGTAAGTAGCCTTTGCCCCTTTCTTTCCCCTGCTAAGAGGAGGTACAAACTCTTAAATATCCCTGCTCCTTCGGCTATTTAATTCCTTCTGTGTTGCGCCACGCACATAAAATTAATAAATTTGTATGCCTTTTCTCTGTTAATTTGTCTTTTGTCAGTTTATTTCACAGACCCAGCTGAAGAAACACAAACTAAAAATGGAGGTACATCTATACACTCAGAATACATTAATGCCTTAGGTTCATTTGTGCCTACAGACTTTATAACGACATACGATGCTCTTTCCTGACTTAACAGAGCAAGCAGCTCCAATCTTACAAACTCTAGAACTGATTCACAAACAAAATGAGATATTTGCTTTATTTTATGCAACATTTTTTTTGGCATCTGCAAAGAGAACTCTAAATTAACTGAAGAATTTTAAGATATTAAGAAAACCAAGAGCATTACCCTATGCCAGTCAGAAACCAGTTTTGTGAAAGCGCACTTTTGGTCACAGCTGTCAAATCGGCAAAAATCCTGGTGGTAAAGGAAGAGCAAATGGCTGGTGAATTAAAAGGTATTCGTGAAGTGGTTTCTCTGGCTGATGCCTGTATTGTCAAGCTCTGAAGTCTCATTGCTCCTGACCTGGACCAGCTGACAGAGCTGGCAAATTAAGACATGCAAGACATGCCAAAATGAACACTAACGGTATCTCTACACGCAGAGGCTCTGTGATAAACATAACCCATCAGGGAGCTGCTGGCCAATTCTTGCCTATGTAGCATCAACCTACATAGCTCAGGCAAATCAAATCTATAGGTAATCCTATAAACTAAATAGGGACTTGCTATAGAAGATGCTAAAAAGGGGCCAACCTTCATTACCTTTCCATCCTTTATGGAAATCTTTCCCCCAAACCTCCCATGCAAAGAAGGAAGGAAGGAAGGAAGGAAGGAAGGAAGGAAGGAAGGAAGGAAGGAAGGAAGGAAGGAAGGAAAGAAAGAAAGAAAGAAAGAAAGAAAGAAAGAAAGAAAGAAAGAAAGAAAGAAAGAAAGAAAGAAAGAGGGAAGGTCAGAGAAGAAATGTGACAGCAGGAAAATGGAAAGAAAAAAGAATATTTATGACAGAGATGAACAAATGAATGCCTAGATTACGTTGCTTTCATACTTCCGGGAAAATGTGCGGCTGAGAATGCCTCTGTGACCTTGCTTGTTGACCGTTTACTGGAAAGCAATAGTTCTGGAAGAGTTTCATTTGTGTGCCTTCAACAGGCAAAAAATCCCACAAAACAACAACAACAACAGAAGAACAACAACAAAATACCAGTTTGGTAAATAGCTGAATACCACCCCCCTGGGGCTGAGATTCCTACCAGGATAATAGTGCTTCATGGAGCACTACAGTGAAGAAACCTAACAAGGCTTTCTCGTGCTTCATTGACCAGGGAGCCTCCTTTAAATGTAGGCTTTTGTGAGGAATCTATTTTGCAGTTCACCAATTTGGGAAGGGCTGCCTTATGATTTCAACGTCTACAGGTAAGGACGTTAACTTTTACCTCAACAGTAGAGTAAAATCATACAACGTTCAGGTAGAAGTGGTTGGGCAGTAACAGAATACAGGATCTAGAGTGAATCTGATGCCTGGCTTCAAGACATGAGCTCTGCCACTTACTGGCTGTGTGACCTTGGGCAAGTTACTCAACCTCTCTGGGCCTATTTCTTCCTCTGCAAAATGATAATCATGCCCAGCCCAGAGGACTGCTGTGAGAGTTAAATGAGATAATATATGTAAAGCACTTTGAACATTACCTGGTATTCAATATAAACTAAAAAATTCCATTGCTGCTGTTCTTACTGTAATTATTGGGGGTCACTGGTCAGCATTTCTGTAAAGGGCCAGAATATACATAGTTTAGGCTTTAAGAAGGCCACATATGATTCTCTGTTTTATAGTTTTTATGTTTTTTCTTTTTAATTTTTTTTTCAACGTTTATTTATTTTTGGGACAGAGAGAGACAGAGCATGAACGGGGGAGGGGCAGAGAGAGAGGGAGACACAGAATCGGAAACAGGCTCCAGGCTCTGAGCCATCAGCCCAGAGCCTGACGCGGGGCTCGAACTCACGGACCGCGAGATCATGACCTGGCTGAAGTCGGACGCTTAACCGACTGCGCCACCCAGGCAGGTGCCCCTATAGTTTTTATGTTTTGTTAACAACTTTTTAAAAATGTAAAAAGCCATTCTCAGCTCACTGGCTATACAAAAACTAAGGCTGAGGGCTGGGTTTGGCCCATAGGCTGCACTTTCCCAGCTCCTGATTATTTTTATTTTTACTTTGAGAGACAGAGAAAGCGTGAACAGGGGTGGGGCAGAGAGAGAAACAGAGAGAGAATCACATCCCAAGCAGGCTCTTTGCTGTCAGCGCAGAGCCCGATGTGGGACTCCATCCCACAAACCACGAAATCATTACCTGAGCTGGAAATCAGAATCAGACACGTAACTGACTGAACCACCCTGGGGCCTCTGCCAGGCTGATTATTAAACTTGCCCCAGATTATAGTGCTCAGAGGCAATAAGGTCTCATCTCAGATGAGGTGTCCCACCCATCTCCTCGTTCATCCTATTTTTTTAAAGATCAGAAAACACACGAACACATGTAAGCTCTTTTTACACATACACTGTGTTCACAGTGGCAATTTCTGCCAGCAGTAAAAAAAAAAAAAACTGGAGCTATGCGTTAAGGAGGGGAGCAGTTTAAAGCCGGTGACATTTTTCTCTCCCAGGGCCAAAAGGTGAAATCCAAACGTCACATGATACTTCTGGAGCAATTAGAGTAACTCACTTTGCATTCCCTTGGTGGAGTCATTTGATAACACTCTCAATTAGGGCAAACTGAGCGGCTCTGAGCTGGGTCCAGAGCATAGAGTTTCTTAGGAAACCTGTCCAGTTCATGAAACACAACAGGGGGTGGAGAAGGCCCCTGCGACGAAAACTTGTCCCTCACAAAGCCCCCACATTCTGTACAGGAGCACCCAGGGGACTCGTTCTAAAGATGAACTGGTAACACCAAGAAAACCTACCCCAAAGATCATGGGGATTTACAATTACACCGAAGCCCAAGAAAAGATTTTAAAGACCAAGGAAATGCATGTGATAGAAATTTTAAATGATAAAATACAGTTCATTAAACTCTATAAACAGTATGAGCCCAACTGTGTATGAAAGAAAATTGTGTGAATTAAAAAGACACATTGGGGTGGCTGGGATGGGACTGGAGGGATCAAGAACGGGGTTTCCTTTGGGGGCTGGACGATAGGTTCTAGAACTAGACAGAAGGGGCTGTTGCACAACACTGTGATCTACTAAATGGCACTAAATTGTCCACTTACTTCTAAGTGGCACATTTTGCATTATGTGAATTTCCCTTCAATTTAAAAAAAGACACAGAAGACGGGGTAATGCACTCTGGTGGAGGGGGGGAGGGTGGTTCTTTTCCTCTGTGTCCTCTTCTGCACTTTCTACTCGAATGTACTGGAAGTACCCGCTCTACCATAAGCAATACTCCCTCTGCCTTCGGAAAACGCTTGTGAACAATACAAAAATGCATGGTCTGTGCAAATGTTTAAAATGAATTTGCCGGTGTGCTCAGGGTTGCTGCAGACTGGGGCTCTAAGCCACACTTTCCTCCTCTTACTACCCCAAAGAGACCTCACTGATGCAGGTGAGAAAACTGCCTAAAAGGACAGCAAAATCTCTTCTAGCTCCAGTGTCCGGTTCCTGAATGTGAACTTTGACAAGGAGCTTTATTTTTTTTTTTAACGTTTATTTTTGAGAAAGAGACAGAGAATGAGCAGGGGAGGGGCAGAGAGAGAGGGAGACACAGAATCCAAAGCAGGCTCCAGGCTCTGAGTTGTCAGCACAGAGCCCTATGCCAAGCTCGAACCCATGAATCGTGAGATCATGACTTCAGTTGAAGTCGGATGCTCAACCAACTGAGCCACCCAGGCACCTTCTTTTCTTTTTAAAGGTTTATTTATTTCTGAGAGAGCGAGAGCGCACAGGCAGGGAGGGGCAGAGAGAGAGGGAGACAGAGGATCCCAAGCAAGCTCCATGCTGACGGTAGCAAGCCCGACGCCAGGGCTCATACTCGGGAATCATGAGATCATGACCTGAGAAGTTGGACGCTTAACCGACAGATCCACCCAGGTGCCCCAGACAAGGAGCTTAACTTTGAAGTAAGTCTGGTGCCATGAGAATCGATAGTTAAAATCCACCATTGACTACAAAAGAAATTTGAGAATTCCAAAAAAACAAAAAACAAAAAAAACCACGAAGATAGGTGTTTTTAGAAAGGCAAGGGGCTACAGATGCAGAACACAGGGACAGCAGGCCAGGGCTGTCTGGTCCACAGACACGGCCCGAGGGCCCCCAACTAGCAAGTGAGCTCCTTTATGTTGTAGGATCCACAGCGGGACCTGTGGCATACACATTCTCAGAGAACCTATTTTAAATAAATTTATTGTCCTTTCCCCCCTCTGTCTCGATGTCACTAGGCCCTCACTTTCTGATAACTGTATCCGTATATCATACTCCCAGCTAATCAGACTTAAAATCTGTCTCCCCCATAGCTTCTCTCCCCTTACCCAGGAACAAGCTCTCTGGATTCCGTGTTCAGAGGTGTCTCAGGCCTCCCTCCATGGGTAACTGGTTGCAGCCAAGTACAACTGATTTTCTTGAATTCTATCTCAGGACTTCTCAAACCATAAGTACATTCGGAATCTTATTCAAATGCTGATTCTGATTCCTCAGGGCTGAGGCAGGGCCCGAGATTCCACTCAGAGTTCCCAGGTGCTGCTGCTGAGACTCAGATGCTGAGGAGAGATGCTCTCAGCCACATGTTACTACCATGTGTTGATCTGAGAATGTAGAGTATGTTGTATCCCTCCCATGACACCAGGCATGGCCTTCCCTTGCCTCCCTAGAATCATCAGGATGGATTCCACAAGCATCTCAGCTTGGCACTCCCAGCAGGTCACAGGCTTGGCCTGACTTTCGAATTTCCCAATGAGAAGTGTTCACTCCAGTCTTCACCCTGGATCTACCACTGCAGGTACAATATTCCTCTGCTTCTGAATCTCTACTCATGTCTTCACCCTGCCACATGCACAGCCTTCTGTCTTCGGGTGACTGCACACTGAGGACATCACCATAAGGGGACCAGCAGGCCCTCCCTCTTTTGGGTACAAAAGTCCTGCCTCTTTTACGGAAATACTTTTCTCCCCCACTCCCTCTCTAACCACAGAACCTCCCATCCTAACAGTTTGAAGACTGGCCTTAGAGATGGGGATGTGACCTACATTAGACCAAAGACTTCCACGTATATACAAGTGCCCTCCAAACAACTGATCCATACTGTCCTTGGCATCTAATATACTTTCTCTTGCAAAGAGATTCCTTAACTCTTATAGAAGGAAATAACTTTAAGGGTCACTTGGTACAACTCTCTCTTTTTTGTTTGTGAGAATAAAAAAGCCCATGTAGTAGAAATGATTTGTCCAACCTTAGAAATCATCACACACACACACACACACACACACACAAAATTCTTGGATGAATAGCTGGATGAATGAAGGTACAAAGGAAAAAAAAAATGGGCATCTTTTTTTTTTTTTAGTCTTTTAAAAAAATTTTAATGTGTATTTATTTTTGAGAGAGAGAGTGGGACAGGCAGAGTGGGAGCTGGGGAGGGGCAGAGAGAGAGGGAGACACAGAATCTGAAGCAGGCTCCAGGCTCTGAGCCGTCAGCACAGAGCCTGACATGGGACCCGGGCCCGTAATTCGTGAGATCATGACCTGAGTTGAAGTCGGACACTTAACCGACTGAGCCACCCAGGCGCCCCAACAGGCATCTTTATTTAAACTGTCAGTGAAATGAACACATTAGGTAAATATCAGCATTCATCTTACTGTAAGTACATTCATGCTGCATGTTGGCTGAGGTCTAGACCTAAGGTTCTAAATGAGCCACAGACAGATCTGTCATTTGGCATACATGGCATTTAAAAATGAACATAGGGCACCTGGGTGGCTCAGTC
This sequence comes from Felis catus, assembly GCF_018350175.1. Classification (NCBI taxonomy): domain Eukaryota; kingdom Metazoa; phylum Chordata; class Mammalia; order Carnivora; family Felidae; genus Felis; species Felis catus. The sequence continues at coordinate 35,238,107 of NC_058370.1, read as the reverse complement.
GGTTGAGCATCCAACTCTTGGAATTGGCTCAGGTCATGATCTCATGGATTCATGAGTTCAAGCCCCACATCAGGCTCTGTGCTGACAGTGTGGAGCCTGCTTTGGATTCTCTGTCCCCCTCTCTCTCTGCCCCTCCTGATCTCGAGCTGTCTCTGTCTCTCTTAAAATAAATACATTTTAAAAAATCATTAAAAAATGAATATATTTGTCAACATTTTAACAACAGATTTCATGTAAAAAAAATCCAGATGTCTAGTATCTTACAGACAAAATATCAGCATCTCCAACAATCTAGCAACCTTAAGGCCCATGTTCTTAGATAGTTGGAAAACTGGTTGAAGCAGATGCTGCCCTCCACCCCCTAGAGGGTGTATGTACCCCCCAACTTGCTACTGTCTACACGATCCTTTGTCATCACCTGGCATTTTTTCATTATTTACATCATCTTCCTGGCTTCTGTAGGCATCTGAGTTTAAAACTGGTGGTTTAAAGGAACTACAAATTTTGTTGATATGGCAATGAAGCACTAAGTTCAGAGCTGACAGAGCACCACCATGGATGAGACACTGAAGTACTGAGTTCTGCGACAGACGGTCTTTACAAGCACAATGAGAACCGAGGGAGCAAGAGAGATGGAAGGCGGTTGTGGGAGGCCCAAGGAGACAAGTTTCACCCACTCCACAGATTAACCAATGAAGGCAGCCCTCCCTCCTGAGGCAGAGAGAGGATGATGGTTTCTAAATTCAACCCAGCAATAAGCCAAATGAACTCCATTATCCTCATTTGGCAAGAAGAAAACACCTAGGAAGGACAGGGCACTTAAAGCTTACAACATGCACCCACACACTGGCTGATTCACAGCTCTATCCTTAAGAGAGCTTTTTAACCGGCCATCACTGCTTTCTTTCACATGAATTCAAAAACGGTTTAAAGTAAAAACAAGAACATGTCAACTTTCAGTTTTGGAAACATGAGAACACAAACACACACACATATCCTATCCCAGACTTGAGCCTCAAAAAACACTGAGGCAAAGGGGTGAAAAACTTTAATCAATCAGAACACAGGAAGCTGAGATTAATAATTTAGCTACTTTAGCATTCCAAAGGCATTGGCTCAGGTGAGCCTGGGTAGCAGACCAAGGAGTTAAAGAGAAGCAGGATATAAACACTCCTTGCTAAGCTTCTCCACAGGGCAGTGCTTCTCACACTTGGGTGTGCACCAGAACCGCCTGGAGAGCTAAAATTGGTTACAGATTCAGTAGGGCCAGGGCCTGAGAATCTGCATCTCTGATTAAGTTCCCAGGCACTGCTGGAGCTGTTAGTCTGGGGACCACACTTTGAGAATGACTGGCATATATAATACAATAAAAATTGTACGTTGGGGCTCCTGGGTGGCTTAGTTGATTAAGCGTCCGACTTCGGCTCAGGTCATGATTTCATGGTTCCTGCATTTGAGCCCCGCATTGGGCTCTGCACTGACAGCCTAGAGCCTGCTTGCCATTCTCTCTTTCCCTTGTTCTCTGCCCCTCCCTCACTCATGCATTTTTCTCTCTCAAAAATAAATAAATAAACTTTAAAAAACCTGCATGTCAAGAAACAGCATCTTAACAGGGAGTGCTCTGAAAGAAAGCTATTGCTTGGGTCACAGACACTAATTCATTTTAATGGTGCTTTTTGTGTTCTTACTGAGTGAATTCTAATCAATGGCTAGGTCAGTAGAATCCACAGGTCTATAGATTAACTTGTTTGCTGTAGTCAATCAATTTGATAAAAACTTGTGTAAGTTCAAAATCACTGTGGTTTTTGGACTAAGTCCATTTGTATGCTAAACCAACAGGACTGAAACGTCACCCTGCATCAGAATCACCTGGCAGTCTAGTTTAAAACAGATTACTACTGGGTTCTGCCTCCCAGAATTTCAGATTCCATGGGTTGAGAGAATTAAGTGTTTATTTTTGAGAGAGAGAGAGAGAGAATAAGAATATCAGAATAATCTGAGCTGTCAGCACAGAGCCTGGCATGGGGCTCGAACTCACAAACTGCCAGATCATGACCTGAGCCAAAGAGGTTTAATGGACTGAGCCACCCAGGTACCCCATGGAATTTGCATTTTTAAGAGGCTCCCAAGGTGAGGCCAGTGGTCAGATCCCTAGGAGAAACTGTGTGTTTGGGAGGAAAAACAACAACAACAACAACAACAACAAAGCTAACTGAGGGGAGACAGGTTCTTCAGGGCCTTTGCCATGAACCTTTGTAGTAAGCCTTCCACTCAACATTATTCAAGTTCAGCAAAGCGGTCTTGGTATTCAACCCAATTTACTAAACTAAGATTTTATTACCTGCAATAAATTATCTGACTTTACCTTTTTTGTAAACAAAAGAGAACACATAACAGTTTTGTAACTTAATTTCTATAGTACTTACTGATGGGCTTATTTGAGGACTTACTTACAAAGCCTAATTTATAGAGTTTGCCAAATATTTACAACCTGCGTGAAGTATAATGAGCAGTCTGGAAATTGTCTAAATTCAGTGTAAATCTTTGCATTTTGAACCTCATAAAAACAGCTTATTTTTGTAATCAAAGGAAAATTCAACTTAGTATAAAATAACACACTTATTTTTGGGGATTTTAAATGAGGGCTGCATTTCCATCTTATGTACAGTGACTCTGTGATTTCAGTTTGCTGTGCTGCACCAGCTGTAACGTAATGAAAGACATCTGAACTCCCTTCAACAAGCCAGAGACAAAATCCTTCCAAGCTGGTTGCATTCTTTTTTTTTTTTTAATTTATTTTAGAGAGAGAGAGTGAGTGTGAGCTGGAGAGAGGCTGAAGGAGACAGAGAATCTTAAGCAGGCTACCTGCTGAACAGGGAGACTGACACAGGGCTTGATCCCATGACTGAGATCATGACCTGAGCTGCAATCAAAAGTCAGAAGCCTAACTGACTGAGCCACCCAGATGGCATCACCACCCCCCTGCACCACCCCCCTGCCCCAGAATTGTGTTCCTAACTAAGGAATGCAGTTGTCATAGTCAGTATTATTTGCAGAGATGAGAATCATCTGCAGAGGTAGGGGGAGGAGAGGGAGAGGGGGCAGGGGAGTGTGGGAGGGGTGGGTTTTATTGTAGTTTAGAAAAAAAACTGGAAACCACCATCATGTGACTGCTTTTACTCATGGGCATTCTAAGCTACATATCATACTCACGTATTACCCAAAGGCACAGGTGTTTGAGGAAGAAGTGCTAGCAATCTGTTAGCCATTCCTTTAAATAGAGGGTTTTTAAGAAGAGGAAATAAAAGCTAAATTTTCTTACTGGAATGACGGGAAGGATTTAGGCAAGCAGAAAAATAATGATCTAAATTGGAGAGAGGAAAGACACCAGGTTAAAACCTCCAGTCTTGTCATGGATTCTCAGCAACAGTCCCATGACATCTTGCAAAGTGACTCTAAAAATAACACCATGGAATCCCAGATCTTTCCATCACATTTTCTCGGGCTTCTTGTGTAAAGAGCGTTTGCCTAATTTTTCTTGGAGCTACACTGTACAAAACTGGAGGTGTATAGCAATGAGGGTTAGACATTTATCACCTGGGTTAGAATTTATTGATTCCATCAATATAAGGACCTCAGTAAAATGGGCATTTATCGAGCACCTACTGAATGTTGGGCACTGACCATTCTAAATGTTGAGGATGCAGCAGTGACCAGGACGTTGCCCGGATGTCAGGAGAGGAAGTGAATAAATGAATAAATGATATGTAAATAGTGATCAATGCTATGAAAACAACCCAGCTGGATAAAGGAGGGAGAGCCGCAGTATGGCAAGAATGGGAGCTAAGGCGATATTCCAGAAGAGACGTGAGAAAACGTGAGCAAGAAAGCAGTGCATTAACTGGCGGAAGAGTGTGTTCCGGACAAAAGGAATAGCAAATGTAAAGTCCCTGGAGCTGGAAGGAGATACTGAAGTAGAGAGAGGGAGACACGGGCAGAAAGGGAGAGTGAGGGTGGCTTCCTGTAGGGCTTTGTAAGTCTTACAGTGATGTGATCTGAATTCCATTTTAAAAGCATCCCTCCAGCTGCTATTTTGAGAACAGACTAAAGGAGCAAGTCCAAGGCAGAGAAACCAGGAGAGACAGGACACTGGCCTGGCACATGCTGTAGTGATGGGGTGATGGGAAGCAGCTAGATTCTTGATACAAGGCTGTTTGTAATGGGCTGATGCAGGAGACAAAGGCGGCACTGATGGTCTAAGCTGCTTGCAAGGACTGTGGGTGAAGGGTCTAGATTTGGACGTAAGTTTACAATACTGTTAGACAGTTATTCTGTAGAGGAGAAAGGATGTAGCATTGAGCTCGAATCTTCCAAAGAGGTACAGTCGCATGGCAAGCTCTTGGCTCTTTAAGCAGAGAAGGCGGCTGAAGAAAATACAAGCCAAGCTACAAAGATGTCTTTTATACCCATACCTCCTTCTACTGTAGGAAAGCATAACCATATTTTCCCAGTCACATGTACAGGAAAATATTCTGTATTTGAAACCTCAACTCTGAGAAACTCAGATACCATGCAATAGTATGGACTCTTAAGTGGCACCTGGGTGGCTCAGTCAGTTAAACTTCCAATTCTTGATCTTGGCTCAGGTCATGGTCTCACGGCTCGTGAGTTCAAGCCCTGCATTGGGCTATGCATGGTCACTGGGGAGCCTGCTTGGGATTCTCTCTCTGTCTTTCCCCTGTTCGCTTGCTCGCTCGCTCTCTCTCAAAATAAATAAACAAAACAAAATAAAATAAAATAAAATAAAATAAAATAAAATAAAATAAAATAAAATAAAATAAAATAAAATAAAATAAAATAAGATACCCACTTGAAATGAAAAGATAAGAAAGAGCAGAGAACTTCTTGGGGAAGAAAGTAAAATGGCTCAAAGTCAGGAAAAGTTCCTCCTCCACATGAAAGCTGGTCCTCAATGGACAGTACATGAGACTGAAAAGTTGGCCCATTTGCCTGGATGAAAGGTTTGGTAAAGTGTTTTTTCAGAATGGTCAGGTCATTAGTGTCCTGAGAGCCCAGGAATTAAGAACAGAGTCAAGAATCTCATAGGATAAAGACTCCTAAGCAAGTTCTATACTAGAAAGTCTCTTGACTGATCTCTCACTAGTCAGACCAGCACTCATCAGATGCTCATAAAACAAGCAAAACACTCTGACTACCCAGGGAATGCTAACTTCTCACAATTAGTAAGCAAATGTCCAATATGTTGGATCCTTTGTTCTAACCTTGCATGCTTACTATGAGTTACTTATGTTTGTTTCCAAACCTGTTCATATCCATTGTAATTAAAAAACTATATGAACCAGGGGTGCCTGGATGGCTCAGTTGGTTAGTCATCTGAATTTGGCTCAGATTATGATCTCATGGTTCGTGAGTTTGAGCCCGCCATCAGGCTCTCTGCCGTCAGTGCAGATCCGACTTCAGATCCTCTGTCCTCCAATCTCTCTGCCCCTCCCCTGCTTGCACTCTCTCAAAAATAAAAACATAAAAAAAAACCATATGAACCAATGAAATAAGCTCGTGGAAAGAAAGAGAGTTGTTCCTTCTCTAAGTTGGATATTTTGGAAAGATGTCTTTAAAGGCGAGTTGCTCAACATGTTTTTTTCTCAAACTGTGTGGACAACAATAGGATTAGAGAAAGGAGTCATAAAGTTGTAGGGTTCTGCACTCCCATTGCTTCATGAATGTCTCTAAAAGCCTCACTTCAACTTCAAAGAAACCAAACTGGATATCTGAGGCAACGAATGCCTCATGGGTGAGATATAGGCAAAAACGACATGGACCCCAATCCACAGACCCATACTGAATGAAGATACTTCATACCTGATATTAAGAGTTTGGCCAACAACCGAATCACATTATATGCTTCCAGTTAAAAGAAAGTGTCTAAGATATGTATGTGTTATTTTAAAAGATGCTGACTTGTTTTAACGGACTTTTGTGAAAAACTGACCAGGAACACAGGGCAAGAATAGAAGGCAGTTAGCGTATCATGTGGCACCATGATTCCAGGCTCATAGCCTGTAATCATGCTTCAGTGGTATCACAAAGTCACAAGTGCCATTTCAGACACACAGGACATCTCCACATTTCTCACTTAACCAGATCGAATTTGTGAGTTCTGCCATCACTGTGACCCGAGGTCATTACATTTGTTGTATTCTGTATCAATCCTCTCACCTTGATGGCTTGTGTGTTCTGTTAGGGATTGTAACACATACATAGGAATAGGAATAAATTGGTGGGGACGGGGAAGATAGTGTCAGTGCTGGAGGTAGCATAATGATATGAACCATGCAGTTATTTTAAGTTTTGATATCAGGAAGTAGGCAAGATTACCCACATAAATGTATACTCAATAACAAGCTTTTTCACTCTCTTCTCCTGCACATGTCAAAGCTTCAGTGGAAATGCTATCAAGAAAAGAACCCCTTTGGGGCGCCTGGGTGGCGCAGTCGGTTAAGCGTCCGACATCAGCCAGGTCATGATCTCGCGGTCCGTGAGTTCGAGCCCCGCGTCAGGCTCTAGGCTGATGGCTTGGAGCCTGTTTCCGATTCTGTATCTCCCTCTCTCTCTGCCCCTCCCCCGTTCATGCTCTGTCTCTCTCTGTCCTAAAAATAAATAAAAAACGTCGAAAAAATTAAAAAAAAAAAAAGAAAAGAACCCCAAATCTTAACTTTTAGTACATACCCTCTATCTCAAAGATAGACATATATACTACCTACTCATGAGTATGGGTCTCCGAACATGGTTCTGAAGCAAAATGGACTAAGATTGATAGCAATCAAACCATGGAAAGCAAAAATGTTATGGGATTTACTGATTTAAGCCATCTTCCCAGGACTGTACTTGCCCAGGGCATCAGGTGGGGTGGCACGGCCAGAGCATCACATGGGGAGTGAGAAGGCCTGGGCTTTAAACCAGACTCTGGCCTAGCCCACTGTGTAGTCTTAGGTGAGTTCTGCTAACTCCTTGGCCTCACTCTCCTCATCTGAAAAATGAAGTGTTAGGAAGTGCTTTCTAAACTCCATTTCCTGTCCTAATAATATTCTGTGACCCTGTGATCCTAATAGCTAACACTCATCAAAGGCTTTCAATGAGGGACACTGCACTAAGCCCTTTCCAAGTAGTAACTCATGCAATCCTCATGACAATCCTAATGGCAGATACTTTGGTATTATTCCCATTTTACAGATGAAGATAATGAGGCACAGAGAGGTAAACTGTGTGCCTAAATCACACAGCTGCTAAGGGGGAAAGCCAGGATTTGAGCCCAGGCAACCTGATGCCAAAGCCCAAGCTTATACTGAGCCACCCTGCTTCTTGTAATGTGACGGGTTGATGAAAGCCAGGAAACACAGGTCTACAGAGCTGTCTTTTTGCAAAATGTTGGGCAGCTCAATACCTGCATCTGATTAACGAAACCTTTTCTTTGTGGGTGGTCAACATGGACTTCTGGGATTGAATGTTGCTATGGCAAACAGCCACTAAAAAAGACCTTTGTAGAAAATATGCAGACGTAAATGCCAAAAAGCGGGAACAATGTATGTTGACATCAGCAGGGTTCAAGAAACCATTCAAACTGGTGTTGATCTAAGCAAGATAATAAAAGAACTTGAAGGCTTTGCAATATCTATTCTCCCAAAGTGAAGCAACCTGGAACAACAGCACAAAACCCACAAAACCACCACAAGACAGAAACAAAGGCTTCCCTATAACATGGAGCAACCATTCCTGGCTCCAAAGCCTAAGCCTGGGAGCTCCTCAGACTTCACCACACATCTGAGTCATCTGGGGTGGGGGGGCAGGGATTGCATCTTGTTAAAAAAGTAAAGATTCTGGATCAGGTCTGGGTGGACTGGCGACTCTAAAGTGTAAGGACCTTCTAGGTGAGGCTGTGTTGCTGGAATGTGGACCACACTTTGTGAGTGGGAGTAGAGAGCCTATAGGCTCTCAGAGTCTGTAGAACTCACTTCTGCCACCAGTTAGCTCTGGGTGCAGGGTTAAGTCTTCGAAGTCTGGTTTTGTCAGATGATCTTATCTGTACATTCCCCCCCAGCTCTAAATGATGACTTTCTTATTCAATCCTACATTATAGGATTAAGTGGGAAAATGAAACGCCTCCCTTAGCCCCCAAACTCAGGTCTCTGCAATGGGAGAATCAAGGCTAAGGCCTCTTCACACCTACTACAGAAAGATAATGAGAGCTCTCTCTGTTCAGAGGTAAAACCACCCTGAAGACAAATGACTTGCAGCAAACTGATTTATGTTTGAGGCTTTCTACTTGGGACAAAGTCTCTTTCAGACTTGCTTGCCAGGGCAATGGTATGCTAGGTATGGTATTAAAAGATGGATCAGGATCCAATATTTCAGTAACTTATAGGGGCAGGGATTGGAGCTTGAATATCTTTACCGTCTAGACCTGAACTATCTACTATGATAGCCATCAGCCATATGCAGCTATTGAACACTTCAGATGTAGCTGGTCTGAATTGAAAACACACATCACATTTTGAAGACCTGGTATAAAAAAATGTAAAATACGTCATTAATAAGTTTTATTTTGATTTCACATTAAAACGACAGTATTTTGGGTATACTGTGCTGAATAAACTATTTTATTGAAATTAATTTCACCTGTTCCTTCCTACTCTTTAAATGTGGCTGCTAGGAAAATGTAAATGATATCTGTGGCTTGATTTACATTTCTACCGGGCAGTGCTGATCTAGTCCCCTGCTATTCATGTGGTTCTCCGACCAGCATCATCGGTATCAGCTGGGAACCTGTTAGGGAGAATTTTGTCCCCATCTCAGACTTACCAAACCAGAATGTGCATTTTAAAAAATTCCCAGGTGACTCCTGTGCACATTCTAGTGTGAGAGAGGTCCTGGGCTAGTTTTCCCTACAACATATCCACAGAGGTATTTGGATTCTTGGTATACGTAAGTGATACTCTAAAAGCACGGTGCTTGCTGAATTTTCTACACCAATGTTCAGCTAGGCAATGGAAATAGATTTTTTTAAATCTTAAATTACTATACAACTTTTAATATATAAATCAAAATGACATTATACATAAAGATTATGCACACCATCCATATACATCTGGGGGGGAAAGGGAGAGAGGTGCTTTCACTGAGGCTACCTTAGTTACTTCCGGATTTTCAGCCACCATGTATGTGAAACTGATGTTCACCAGATCTGTGCCACTGCAGACACAAACTATTCGCCCTTCCAGATCATTCTCTGACTTTCCAACAGCTTCAAGAGCAGCCAGGATTTTGGGATCCTGTATAGACATATATATACACACAGGAAAAAATTGTTAGATCAAAGCCTGGAGGAAACATTGCTCATCTGATGTAAAAATACACAGGACAAATGTTTTCTTTTTACCTAGAATGCCCAGATATCTAGCATTATTCTAAAGCTTGTAGAGGTAAAACTTATAACACTACACATTACTTGAACTCATTTGGTAGAAAGGTATTATAATACTATTGATTTAGAAAACTAGGTGTGAGGGTCTGTCTTTAGGTTCTTGGTTGTAATTATTACAGGGCCTGGTATATGAAAATGGGACGGAAAGGTTGTGACTGGGACCTGCTTGTGTCCACAAAGATCAAAGGGGTCTCTCAGCAGAGGTCTCATGACCTCATTGACTGAGGTCTCATGCAAATAAACATGGGCATTGCCACGGCCAGCAATCAAGGGTCATTAAAAAATAAGATTAAGTCTGTCAAGTAACCTGGACACAAAAAGTATGCTCATCTCTAGAAGCCATGGCATCTTCATTTGGAATGATGACAGTGTAATTTTACCCTAAATAGCAAATAAAATAGTGTTTTGTCCTCCAGGAGAACTCAGAAGGAAATGCCAACATAGTTACACAGAAATTTTAACTAACATAAAAAGAGGACAGCTTTAAAAAAGACAAAGAGGAACAAAATGAGGAACATAATTTTGTTTTCAACATCTAAAAACCTGCAGGGCTATTATGAAAATGGGAATAAATACTGTGCTTTAATATTCTAGAAAAAAGCCAGCTTTTAAATTCCTAGCACCACTATGCAAACAGCTTCTTATTCAAACAAATCAATCACTGTGAAGAAGACTGATTTATATGCTCTGTCATCTTTTTCTCTCAGAGGCAAACTGAGCCTCCAAGGTGAGCCAATGTCTGCGTGCACAGGTGCACAAATATGAAACTACCCAAGCTATTTAAATTTCCACATCAACCACAGACCAGAAGTGACTCACTGTTTGCTGAAAAGAAAAAAAAAATGGCAGCGGAGGGAGGGGGCCCTTGACAAATTAATTTCTGAGTTAAGGAAACGGTTTCTTTGATGCTGATACCATGAAAGCATCTTCTCTTTGAAAGGTGAACAACGTTTCTAATATAACTAAATGTAATGCAATCCAAACCACCCAAAAGGTACAGATGAAAAAGATTTCTTTAAAAAATTTTTTTAAATGTTTATTTATTTTTGAGAGAGAAAGACACAGAGCATGAGTGGGAGAGGGGCAGAGAGACAGGGAGACACAGAATCTGAAATAGGCTCCAGGCTCTGAGCTGTCAGCACAGAGCCCAACGTGGGGCTGGAACTCACAAACCGGGAGATTATGACCTGAGCTGAAGTTGGATGCTTAACCCATTGAGCTACCTAGGCACTCCATAGATGAAAAGATTTCTGAACTGTGTGTTTTCTTAACTCCCAGCTGATGAGTTTGGGCAATAACAGGTTAAAATAGCATTCTAGAAACCTTTTCCAACCTAAGGAAATCTGTGTTTAGAAGAACAGCAAACACCAATCACAGGTACCTTTGGGGTGGCTCCCAATCGAATACTGTTGATGAGGGAGCATTCTAGAACTTGTCCTTCCTGAAAAGAGAGAATATAAGACAGCAGTGAGGCAAAATCCTGCCAGACTTGTGGCACAGATGAGGTACATGATGATGAAGGCAACACCAATGACAGTAAGGTAGAGGGGGAATGAAAAATAAAGGATAGCAATCGCAATATCCAATGATCAGAAACAGTCAAGACCATTCAATTTCAATATATTCCATTCAAATATACATATATATGTATATGTTCATATATATGAACGTAAGTCTGCATAATTATTTATTACTTTTATAATAAAAGTGCTGTTACCTTTATGCATATAATACTATATTACTGGTGTGTGTGTGTGTGTGTGTGTGTGTGTGTGTATGTGTGTGTGTGTATCATTAAATATATGTGTGTACATGAAATATTAAGTGGTAATAATGCTTTTATAGAATTCCAATTCTACTGTGTTAAATTCAGTTCAAAGATTCATTAAATGTGTGCACTGTGCTGTGTATTGAGTGAAGTCCTGGGGTATAACAAGATGACCATCCTCTTAATGTGCTTTTGAGACTCAGCTTGAATATCTCTTCTAGGAAACCTTCCTAATTCCCAAGATTAAATCAGATCTGCCTGTTTTTAACTCTTGTAACAACCTGACCTTCTCTTTCACAGCACTCAATGACTTCTACTTTTTTTTGTAATGCCTGCTTTTTCTCCTAGACTGGAATCTATGAGGTCTAAGATATTGTCCTTGACCAGCACTGCATCCCCAATGCCCAGCACATGGAAGTACGTTTTTAAAATCTTGAAGTAATGAATAAGCATAGGGTCCATGCTCTCAAGAGGCATTCTGCCTGCTAGTTTAAACCAGGGAGCAGGAAAGAACAACTTGCTGTTCTTGTGCCATACCTTGCCTTCACTTCTCCAGGTCAGAAAGAAGCCAAATTCATCCACTTTGAAGAGGCAGTTGGGTTCAAACACAAAGGATTCCTGTTAAAAAGAAATTTGTTGATCTGTATGACTCATACCACTTTGAATCTAATAAAAATGCAAGTACCTTTTAGCCTCTAAATAGGGAAAATAAGAAATCACGCTTTTGCATCCTAAACCTTAATGACCACATTTCTTATCATGGAGTATTTTCATCTTGAAAACTCTTTGCATTCACTTTTATATTGAAAGACTGATCACAGAGAATAAAGTTTCTCTAGGACATTGCAAGAAGAACTCAGAGAAGGAAGAAGGACTCCCAGATTCTAGCCAACTGGTCTCCCTCCACAAAAGAGGTACCATTGCCTGTATTTAATATAATGTAAAAAACCAGGAGATAATTTTTTTAGTCTATGTTTTTTTTTTCTTTTTTGTCTACACAATTCAGCATTCAGATGCTTACTCAGAAAACTGCTGAAATTTTTGCTTTTACGTCCAACCTCATTTGGTGTCCAGTAAACCAGAGCTTGAGCAGGGTTTTGAGCTACGCAAAGTGTAGTCCTTGGACCAACAGCATCAACTGTAGAGTCTAGGGCTCCAGCCCACATGGATTGAATCAGAGTCTCCAGGGGTAGAGCTCAGAAATCTGTGTTCCAACAACGCCTCCAGGTGATTCTAATGCACGCTAAAGTTTGAGAAGCACTGTTATGGCCTTTGACACCAGAAACTATGTTTGAAACCTACAGAATCAAAATCTGAAGAAGACTCTTCATCCTGAAGAAGGAACGTTAGCCACATGCAGGGGCCCAAGGGCAGCTACAATACACTTGGCAAAGGAACCCTGGTCTTTAGCAAGAATGTGCCATTGTGCTTATGAGTGGCAGGAAAATTTTATAACAATGAAAGTAAAAGAATATTCAGGAAATGAACCCAGATACCTTCTGCCCTCTGATTGCATTGCACCAAGCCTTGGCACCCATGTGTCAACAAATCCACATGTCCTTCTCATGATCTAAAGAACTTGTCCTCTTAGATAATCACAGAGCAAACAATAGGGAACCTGTCTGCCAAAATGGATCAGGGCAGTGACTTAAAACAAATAAAGAGCAATTATAGGATTAAGACTTTAAGGGTAGTTCAGATTTCACCAATCAAAACAGAGCTCTCTAAATTTTAGGGAAGCAGAGACATTCATCAAGGTAAATCCAATGTCAAGATACTGGGCCACCATAAAGTGTCAGAATTTGGAGTCCCAGGGGCCTTGTACAAAGTCAGACTTCAAATTTGTTTGGGTGGTCTTCTGACAGGAGAAGAATACCATACCCATTTCAATTCCATGCCAGGTACATGCTAAGCACTGCACACATAGCAATGAAAAATACAAAGAATGAGGGCATGGGATGACCTTTGCTTTTGGACTCAAAACCCAGTTCTGCCATTTATTTTTTATCGTCTCCTAGAAAAGCCCTTTCTAAGTCTCAGAATCCTTATCTAATAAATGGAGGGATTTACACATAACTTTCAGGCTTGTAGGAATTAAAGGAGTTGATAAATGTAAAGTACTTGACACACAATTACAATTCAGCAAGCTGTAGCTACTATCCATAACGTATGGTTCAAATTTACATTTGTAGCAGCAAATTACTAACAACATGATATTGCCAATACATGACCCACAATGATAGCACTTTGAATGGTGCGACCTTTTTGAAAAGGCTTGACCCAGAAGATTACACTTTATATAGGTCTTAGAGCATGGGTAGAAGTTATCCATGAGGAGCAGAGAGCAGCATTTGCAAGGACATGTAGGCTTGATCCGACAGTGGGAACTTCTGAGGAGTTGGTGTGGTTAGACTACCTCACAAGAGTAGCAGTGGATGAGACTGGACACATAATAAGGCTAGATCAGAAGGGTACTGTATGCCACACAAAAGGTATTAAACTTGACCTACAAAGTGGTAGGGAGTCTTGTGTCATTACTGATTGAGAAACAAGAATCAGCAACTAATTAAAATAGGAGAATTCACACATTTTCAAATACTCCCCAAGCAGTATCTTTATGGTAGTACAGAATTCTGGTGCACAACATTCAAAAGTATGTCCTAAAATGGTATTTACAGAGTAGACCCACAATGAACCAGCCACCATAGTTATTATTTATGTGCACTCTATCCTATTCTAAATAAGGATCTGAAGTGATCCATGAAACACACATGATAAGAATAGTTTTTCAACTTATTTTGAGGTGGAACTTTCAATTCCTTGGCCTTTGTAACTGTACTTTTTTTTTCTTTCTTTGTCAGTTACGAAGTACCCCTAGAGCTTATCATTACTGCCTTGAAATTTCAATTCCTAATATCCCACTCTTGGGCCATTTCACCTGATCCTTCTAGCCCCTAGCACAACAGAACACATTCTCCTATATTCGTTTGACTTCTTCACCTCTTCCTGTTCAGTATCTACTGATTTATTGAACCAGAGTATTCTTGACTTTCCTCTCTCACTTCCATTAACGAGTCTCCTTCATATTTCATGTATATCCATTTTACTCCATCTTACCACCACTTCGGTCCAATCCATCATTATTGCACCCAAGGTCTGATCTTACCACTTCTCTTCTTTCTTCCCACAGCAGCCAGATTGACTCTTTAAACTTTTCATCAGTGCGTTAAACCCATTCAATGGGTTCCTGCATTATTTAGGATAAAATCGTACTCCTTACCAGGGTCTCAAAGTTCCTAGACAATCTGGGTCCTTCAGACTGTTTATCATGACACTTTCTGGTGTTTTCCTTCTGCTTCACTCAATCCATGGGAACTCTTTTCCTTGAACTCCTCCCTAGCTCTTTCTAGCCTCAGGGCATTTGCACTTGCAGCTTCCACTACCTAGGAAGTCCCTTCCTACTGCCCTAGGCATAAGTAGAGCCTCTTTATCCTGCAGACCTCGCCTCACCTGTCTTCAGAGGGGATTTCCCTAACACCTCCTTAAAAAAGGCTCTCATTTTATTCTCTATTACAGTATCCTGATTTTATCCTCGATTGCACCAATCACAATCTGCAATTATTTTTATTTCTTTGTTTATTGACTTATCGTGTGGCTTTCACACCAGAGTCTAACTTCCACATGGCAGGGTCCTTGAGACATTCTGGTTCACATTTGTGTTCTGAGTGCCTAGCACATCAAAGGCACCCTGAAACTAAAGTCCTGCGCTCAAAAATAAATGAACACACGATATCCTGTTTCAAATAAAACATTTTTCAGTAGGCCAACAGATAAAACAGATAAACAAGAAATTACTCAGGTTGAGGGGGTTGTACCAAGCCCAGAATCCATCAGGGTCAGTCCTTGGAAGGCTGCCATAGACAGATGTACAAATACAAGGGCACTGCAATGAGGCTGTCTGCCTGGCAGACAGGCTCCTTTTTATAATTCATACAAGCTCATCTCAGAGTTTGGGTGTGGCTTTGAGGCACCTCCCAGGAATACCCACTGGACCAGGAGCACTGTTTGAATGCCACTACAAGGAAATCATTTCCAAACCAGGATAAGAATTTGGACAAAGAAAAGAAAAATAAGGTAGAAAAGTAGAGTAAGGTCAAAACAAAAGATAGCTCCAAAAAGGCTTACCATAAGATCCCAAACAGTTAAAACAGGATACTAATTTGGCTCTGGGCTCCCTAGCAACCAAAGCAAAAAGGGAGAAAACACCATTGACTAGGAACCCATACAGTTCACAGATAAAAACACATTGGTTGTTAGGAGAAGCAGTTGCCAGAGAGAAATTCTCTGTGGGAGCTCCAAGGAGCCCTGACCCATGCTAAAGACAAGGTTCCCAACAAAGTTCACAATAATGTTGTCCACTCTGTCCACAAGATTCTTGGACTAAACGTGTTCAAACTCCCCATAAAAATCAGAACAAATCTGAGTATGCAGCAATCATGGAAGGAAACCTAATCTATTTAGATTTCTCTCCACTCCCAGGAACACGCAGAAGAACCTGGCCCTCAGGGTGAGTTTAAGTACACAGTCTCCATTCTTTTTTTCCCCTACCAGCTGTGTTAAATTTCACACAGAGTCACAAGGAGAGTTACTGACCACAACTAGGGTTGTGGCCCTGTGACCTAGCTGAGGCAGTAATATTCTCCGTCTCCCTGTCAGGAAAACCGCCCTCCAGACTTGGGCATGGCAGGGGGGTGGGTCATCAAAGGAAGCTGGTCTCGTTCTCCTTTCCAAATCCTTTTGGCAGTTAACGAATGGCGATGGGATTCTCTGGTAAGGAGACAAACCAGAACAGAACTTCCTCCAGGGAGCTCAGAATTTCAGTTCTCACAGGACTCCTAAAATTCGACACAGCCACACTTTAGAGCTCAAGGACTAGTTAACTCCTCCAGCCCAACCTCATTCTTTCCTTAGGCCCCTGGGAGAGACAGGGTGAAAGGCACAGGAACTCCTTTTGTGGAACTGTGAACAGGCAGGGGACCAGGGTGAGGCATTTTATTTGAGAGGTGCGAAGAATCACTCTGGCTGGAATCACTACAGGCAAAAACCTTTCTCTGCCTCAAGGATCCCTGCTCGGTGCTCCGATGGGCTTCCTGAGGCACTTCTGCCATTTCATCAAGGCTAGAGTATATTTAAAAGCTGTGTGTCTCAACACTGTTTTTAGCATATTTCCCCCTATTAACACATGCCACTTCAACATTACTTAATATCACAACCTGTCTTTCAAAGATTCAGGTCACTTTCAAGATGACGTACATTAAAATATTTTTCCTGTTTCAATTCTAAAAGTATTTTGGTTAAACAAAATTTAATCCCATTTCTTCATGTGAGGAATGGCAGAAATCTCAGCAGACTGAACACTCTGAAGAGGAGGCAGGTATTCAGTGGGGCTTCCAGGTAACAGGTGGTTGAGTTTATTTTACTTGTGTGTCTATTTATTTATTGTTTTAAGTAGGCACCACATCCAATGCAGAGCACACACGGGGTTTGAACTCAGGACCCTGAGACCTGAGCTGAGCTCAAGAGTCGGACACTGCTCCACCCAGATGCCCCAATTTGTGCTCTTTCTTACCTTTGCTCTCCTGCCCTCTTGCCCACTGTCATTACCCACCAGCATTACAAATGCTACAACTCTCTACTGTGGAGCCTCATCATCAAACAGGGAATGGTCAAGTCTTACCACCAGCTAGGGAAAGGGACTTGGGGCTGGCTAATCAAGATGTCAACACCACTTTACTTAAACAGCTGTGCAGAGGCTCTTTTGTGCTTGTGACTGGATGGGGAGATAAAGAGAGGTGGAATGGGTGCAGACATTCACATCATAGCAGGAGTCTCCTATTTTCTAGAAAGGGGACGCTCTTTCTAGAGGTGGTGCTGGGGTCCAGGCTTTGTAGTTCACAGTTCCTGTGCTCCAGTGCCAGTCTCCTCAGCAGGCATCTGCTGGAGAATCTGGGTGGTGGTGCTGCCTAACCTCACCAAACTTTACTTTTCCCATCTGTAAAATTAAGAAAATGGATCCCAACCTTATAGGGCTCTCACAATTGAGAAAGCCTAAGTGCCTGGGACAAGCTAAGTGCTGAATAAATTGTAATAGTCATTAGAAAACAGCTAGTACTATTTAATTTGGGGCTATTGTGCAAGACATTTCACAAATACCATCTCATTTAAATGTGCTGCCAATTCTGCAAGGCTTTAGACTAGATCAGTTGTGTCCAATAGACTTTCAGCGATGATGCAAATGTGCCAGGCGGGCACAGCTACACATGGTAGCCATGAGAACCACATGGGGCTATAAAGTACTGGAAACAAATCAACAAATCTTGTGCAACAAAGGTGATTTTTAATTTGTGCCTATTACCAGCAGATTTCTGGACGGTCAGTAAACGATCCCTGCGTTTGCAGGCTCCACCTTTGGGGAAACTTGGGGCTCACTGTCCTTGTTTCCTGGTTTGATAAGAACTGACAGGAAGAGAAAAGGGCTCTGTTAAAGTTGGAGAGAGACAAGTGACATCTGAGTTACCGAAACGCCACTAGAGGTCTTATCAAACTTCAATAACATTATAAACCACTGGCATGAAAACAGACAACAGACTAGGGACACAGGTGGAGTCTGGAATAGTTAACCAGGAGCTAGTGCTTTCTATCAAGATCCTGGAACTTCAGAGCCCAAGTGATGCCACATGGCCTATTTATTTCAGCTCTTTATTCCAGAGGAATTGGCTAGAGGTAGCGGAGCCTTTCTGATTCTGCACAAACGCTTCCTCTCTCAGAATCACAATTTTTTTACTTGGTTTCAAGTTAGAACTAAAGCCCTTGGTGATGACATTCTGTCAGCAGAAATGATTTATAGACCTGCTATAACAGATGGGTCCAGAAGTTGTTTTTTACCCTCATGGGTATGGTTTCCCCCTGGAAGGATCCAGAATGCTCACTGCATTTGTTAATCTCCCTTCTAATGTATAGACCCTGTGAGATGATAGACACTGGGGCTTCTCAGCTCACATTCTACAGAGGAGCAGGAAGACACTGGTCATGGCTGTTCCAACCCAGACCGTTGCTATGCACTATTACCTTGTGAAGAGACTGGTCGCGTAACATTAAGAGCATTCGCAGCTTTTGGATTCCTTTCCATGGCCTTTGATTCTTTAGACAGATGTCCCTACTAGGTTAAACTGTTTAAATTGAATATAAACCTTTGCTCCGCCTATCTAATGCTCAACCAGAAACCAAGATGGATATATACAGTTTTGGTATGTTGATAAGCAACCCCCAAGGCGTCTGTGGCACCAAATACACAGAGTACTGCCTCTGTGCCCCTGAGCCAGCTTTTACTAGCAGATATGCTTACTGAGCGCCAGGCGATGCTACGTGCACTTCAGACACATTGCCTTATTCACCTCCCACCATTCCTACGAGGAGGGTACTATTCTTACTCCTATGTTATAAAGGAGGCTGTCAAGACACAGCAATGAAGCATCTGGTCCAGAACAGAATAGCTGACAGGGCAGAGCTGGGATTGCTGGCTCCACCAAAGCACACATTTGAATCGTACCTGCTCTGAGGCCCAGAAGGGAGGGTGCCATTGTCAGGGCTGGGCCCAGGTAACTGTTCAGCAGTCCTATCTGGAGGCTCTGCTCTTCTTGTCACCGAATGCCAATAACCATCACTAGGGTTAGAAGGCGCTGGAAACTTTTTAGGTTTTATTACAGTATGTCTTGAGGCCTCCCTGAGAATCCCCAAGCTGCACAGACGGTACTTATTAACAGGTTATTTTGGAGGGGTGTTTTTCACAGCTGCGTACATCATGTCAGAGTGTTTTCTAGGATCTAGTACCAAGTAAAATGGTTTTTCCTGATCTGTTGCTTCCTTTATAATCCGGCAGACAGTCCCATGACGGCCTTTCCTGCATTGCTTTGGCCACTAGCATCACAAGTAGCAGCTCTGAAGCTCACTTTTGTCAACTTTATGGAACATTTTTGCTGTCCACAGAGTGGCTGACTGCTAAATTTGCCTGTAATTTGAAGTCCTTCACATATTTCTTTCCCTCCCTTCAGGCTAAACCCCTGTTCCATTCATCCTATCTAGTGGTACGCATCTCTGCATCACAGCTTACTTTGGGATGTGGTAGAAACATGTGTCAATAGCACAAAAATCATTTCATGGACACCAGAAACCACTGGGCATTTCACACTGGTTTCAGGATCAGACAGACCAGATCCAGATGTGGCTGGACAGTTACAAGCTTATTTGAGCTCTGTTTCTTCATCCCCAAAAGCAGGGAGAACAACCAGTAACAACTGCCCATTTCACAGGCTACCTCTGGGCATTTGAGTACTTCAGGCATAATCTGAACCCAGTATATTTTTCTTGACTGTTAATAACATTGTACCAGTAACTATTACTAATGTTGCCAGTTATCAGTTACAATTAATCATCCAAGAACAAAGGAGGTAAATACCACCATCACTACATTATGGATGAGTAAACTGATCCTGAGGTTAGCAAGTTGCCCAGGAGGACACAGATAATAAGCAGCAGAGACACATCTCCGTGGCGGCACGGAGAGCATCTCTTCACAATGAGCAACAGTACTACTGTGTGCTTACTTCCACTGCTCCAGAATGCAAATCTGGGAGCCGAAATATGGAGGAAACCCAGAGTTTGTAAATTACTACTGCACGCGGCTCAGTGAAATTTTGTTTTTTGCACAAGGAGGTCAGGTCATGTTTGTTCCCCGCACAAGCCAGCCTCAGGCTAAATCAGCCACACAGGCTCAGCCCTCAGAACACAGTTTCAGCTTCTAGCCTCTTCAGGTGGTGAGTAGTGACCCAAGGAGATACTGTTGGGGTTAGGAGCCCCTGCCCTGCACCTCCCTGACGGGGTGGATGATGCTCTCAGAGGGTGAGAGGGCAATCCAGGAAGTTATTTGGCAAGCTGCACAAGGTGCCAGACCTGTTGTTCTAAATTTTATAGGAACAGAAATGAAAATGTCTCCCCCTCAATAACCATCCATGAGCATATAACTTGCTCATTTCAGCAATGATGGAGATACAGTGAACTCTTTTTCTTTTTTAAAATTTTTTTTTTCTCAACGCTTTTTATTTATTTTTGGGACAGAGAGAGACAGAGCATGAACGGGGGAGGGGCAGAGAGAGAGGGAGACACAGAATCGGAAACATGCTCCAGGCTCTGAGCCATCAGCCCAGAGCCCGACGCGGGGCTCGAACCCACGGACCATGAGATCGTGACCTGGCTGAAGTCGGACGCTTAACTGACTGCGCCACCCAGGCGCCCCGGTGAACTCTTTTTCTGATATCAAGTGGAAAATTTTAATCATTTCACTTTTTCCATTTTTCCCCCAACCATTTCATTTTTTCCTTTCTTCAGAAACAAAGAATGTCGGGGCACCTGGTTGGCTCAGTCAGAAAAGTACGCAACTCTTCACCTAAGGGTTGTGAGTTCGAGCCCCATGTTGGATGTAGAGATTACTTAAATTAAGAAAGAAAGAAGGAAGGAAGGAAGGAAGGAAGGAAGGAAGGAAGGAAGGAAGGAAGGAAAGAGAATATCCTCAACATTTCAAGTGACCTGGCTTAGAAGAGTCGATGAAGGCTACTGAAAAGCAGCAAGGGAAAAAGCATAACACCTTTCCTGATTTTTCAAGTTTTATATCTTTTAAAACCCTGAAATTTAACTTGATGGTGCTTATTATTAACAAGGCCTCTGACCCTATTTTTGGCTGTGGTAATTTGTAGTCAGCTCAAGTAGGATTTGAATTGGCGTCAGGGGAGGATGTGCATGGATGGGCCACGTAAGAGAGTCAAACTCCATGTTTCTGATTGCTGAAAGTATGGGAATCAGTATTTGTGAATTTCCACTTTCCCGTTTACTTCCAGATACAGACGTAAAGCTCTGGGATTAAATTTTTAAGGTCTGCCAGTGTGAGATGCCAGACTGTGTCTGTCTCTGTCCCTCTCCCTCCCTGAAGAACCTCTGATGTGGGTATTCTGAAGCCAAATCTGGAATGTCACATTCTGAGAGAGCTCTTGTGTTGTGGCAGGACACTGGGACGGGCTCCCTGATTCTTGCCATGGAACACTTGAAGCAATTATTCCTAGGATATTCAGTCACTACGTCTTAGCTTGCAGAAGGAAGAACAAGGTCAACGAAACACACTTTTAGGAGGAGTGGGTGGTCACTGAAAGTAATTTACTTGGACAGGAAAACTGTCATGTTAGTCAAAACTTAGTGACTTTAGCAATTAAAATAAGGAAAAATTAAAGATGATAAACTTACTCAGAGCCAGGGAGGAAGAGAACTACTTTTGTAATAAATATTTACAACAAACATTAAAATCAAATATGTCCCCTTCCTCCCCATACCTCTCCCCTGCCACCAAAGATTCTCTCCTTGAGCAAACCTTAGGCGGGGTCCTCTGCATCTTCTTCCCAGCCAGACCTCCACTTTTGGGCTTCCATGTCTGTCTTTGCATTGATTGATTTTAGTTGGAATCCTGCTAAGTTGGTTTAGCCAGAATCTCCTACCGTCAGGATGCGATCACCATTGATATCTGATCAGGTGCCTCAACTTCCACCGTCTCCAGGTGACTTCCACCTGCTCCTTGGCTATAAATCCCCCCCTTCCTCATTGTATTCAGAGTGGAGCTCAACCTCTCCCCGAGTAGTGTATAACCTCCGCTGCAGTCATCTCTTGACCATAGTCTGCCCTATCATTCTTCAACAAGTGCCCAAATAACTTTTTCTCTAACACACCCCCCCACACACCCCTGGCCACCACCTAAAATTCTAAGAACAACAGGAGATGTGCTCTTGGCAGATGGGCTTGAAGCATGACCACAAGCTGGAAAATCCTTTTCAGTAAAACGCTCCTAATTAAACCACAATTTGTTCCAGAATTATAAACTGCACTGAGCAAATGATTAGAAATAAAGTGACAGAGAAGACATATATCTGAAGAAGCAGGTCGAGGAAAGAATGTTTTGAGCTATTGCTATCTGGAGATGGTAGTCCAAGTTGAACAGAGTCATTGAAGGGAAAGGAACCTCAAAGGACTTCCAGGGAATTTCCCTCTGAATATACACATTTCCTACTTCAGTAATTCAGCTTTTAAAAATGCCTGCCTTTACACCAGCTGCATGCTATATCACTCCCTTACACTTTGTCTTCTGAAACAGCTTATATTTGGGCCTCAAAGACACAGTCCCAATGGATCTTAGGGCCAATCCTGGCTCTTTCGCTTCTTGCAGTCTGCAAAATTGCAGAAATTACTGAAACATGTATACAAAGTCCACTGCTATCACCCAGAGAATTCTATAGTGAGACGAGAGCTGTAGAAAACTGCAGATCCAAAGGCTTAGCATCATTCTACACTGAAGGGAGTGCTAACTGCATCAGGGATAAGGGAGAGGAGGCAGGAGCAGACAGGGAGAGCCTTCAAACCATGAGGCAGAACTAAGACCTGTGAAGGGAGAGAGGAAGGGTCTCCACCAGGTGGATGGAAGCCCTGGAGCAAGGACTGCCCACCAGCCTCACCTGGGGCAGAAAAGGAACGGTTCCAGAATCTCTTCCAGGTCACTCACTGGCTGGGGATCTCAGCATGAATCTCATCAGCAGCTGCAGCAGCTAGAGGTTGTCTGGTGACACACAGCTAGTGGCAGGGTCCCCCGGAAGGAGACGTAAGTGGCATACCTCCACGGCTGCCACAGACAGGACCTCTTGCTAACCATTCTCCAGAGCCCCCCACAGAAGGACCTCCAGTTCCAGCTCCTTGGTACCCTTAGAATTCCTTAAACATTAGGAACCACTTAAAATAGGGAAAAAAAAAAAGAGTCCCAGATGTGTAGCTAAGGATCACTGGATCACTGGAGGTGCTTAATGAATGAATTCCCTGCTGGAGATAGAGCAGTAAATAAAAACAAAGTATCTGCTCTCATGGCTTATATTCTAGGGGGAATTTTGACAATGAACAAAAAACAATCTATCAGAACTGATAAATATGAAGGAAAAAAAACCCAAAAACCTAAAAGGGTAATGTCTGTGTATGTGAACATGTGCGCACATGCATAAAGAGCTCACAGAAGAGCAGTCCAGAGAGGGAGCTGCAAGTGCAAAGGCCCTGAGGATTGTGTGCCTGGTATTTTCAGGGAACATCCATGGCTCAGTGAAGTGGCAGTTCACATAGGGGGCTTATAAGCTATGGAAGGAATTCAGAAATTATTTGAAATGAGGTAGGAAGCCACTGAAGGTTTAACCAGAAGACAGGTATACACTCACTCCCATTCTAAAAATATCCCTCTTAATTATTTCTCACAATGGCCCTGCAAGGTAGGTGTTATCATCCCCACTTTTCAGATAAGGAAGCTGTGGCTTAATGCTCAGTGGGTTTAAGACTGGCTTATAGTGCCATTTTTTGAGTAGCAAATCCAAAGTTAAAGATAATTTCTGTTTAACTCCAAACCTATGCCCTTAACCAACTATGTGTATTTGAGACTTTTCAATAAAGAGCTCTCTTGTAAAGATTTTACCCTAAATACCATGTAGTACAAACCCTTTCTTTATTTGCAAACAATATCCTGGCGACCTGGCTTGGGGGAGTATCCAAAAACTAGGCTCCTTTTTATATTTCACAGAGTTAAGAGGATCATCTGCCCTTTTAGGTACTTGGGAGAAGAAGATCTACAGAAGAGCAGGAGAGGAGCCAGCAAAGTGTCATCAGGGAAATCCTTAGTAGAAAGAGCACGTTGGCCTCCCACCTGGGAAAGCCATATTAGCTCAACCCACACACTTCATTACATGCTTCGGACACACTATCATTTCAGAGCAATTATTTGCTATCTATGGCCTTAAGACTAAGTGAAAAAACATGTGTTTATTAATCTATCAATATTAAGTATTAAGAGACAGGCTTCCCTACTGAGGATATTTCTTGTCTATTTTCATTGGTTGAAAGAAAATATTATGTTCCTTCCATAGAGTACATTGTACCTAGTTGGTTTTTTTTCCCCAAAAAACTAAAGTCTAAAGAAGTCCTGATTAATACTTTTCTATAGGTGGATACTTATTGACTATAAGGTAGAGGTATTAGTGTTCTGAGGAGCACTAATGAGGCACTTATCTGCTGGGAGGGGCAAATATCTGAAAAATAAATTCTTTCCATCCTCATCTCCTTAAAAGAATCAAATTAAGAACTCCTGGATGTAGTAATGTAAATAATTATGGTCTGAGATACATACAGCACATAGGTTACTAAAAGACTTAAGTAGCTTTCATATATATATGTGTGTATATATACATATGTACATATATATACATCTATATTCACACATACATATACATATATATGTGTGTGTGTGTATAAATATTTAAAAATCATACATATCTTCAAAAAACTGTGTAGGGGAAGAAAAAAATTTTCCTTAATCCTCTTAGGGTCCCTGGCTGGGTCTGAAAATTAAACTGACAAAGACAGATTAGCAAAAGAAGAACATACACATTTATTTACTATAAGTTATATGTATGATTAAAAAGAAAACCATATGCCCCAAGTGGAGTCACTTACATTAAGACCCCATGTCAGAAAAACAAGACTTAATACCTGACCTTACTGCAATTTCAGTCTCCCTAAGTAATGTGACCTGTAACCAGCCAGCCTGGGGTTTTCTGGTCAGCACTAGTATGTAGTCCACTGATAGATCCCCTCTGTCCCCTCAGGAGGGCAACTTTGCCTAAAACAATGCATTCTTCACTAGTAAGTCCCGTTTTCTGTTTCCTCTTTGCTTTAAAAAACCTTTCCCTTCCTGCAGATCAACAGAGCCCCTTCCTGTTTGCTGGATGCTTAGATGAATTCATGAATTGTTGAACAAAGCCAATTTGATCTTCACATTTACTCAGATGAATTTTTTTTTTTTTAACACGAGACATGGGAGTCTGCATAAGAAAATGAAGACCGGAAAAAATGGTTAAATCTGAGTATTTCTGTATTAGGTATGATGAATAGTGTGGACGGTCATGTAGAAATATGATAGGTCAAGGAGTATGAGGTTAAGTGTAGTAAACTGGGGGATCTTAAGAAAGGCCTGTTTGTTCAGATTCTTCTCGGAGTACCTTTGTCTTTGGAGATAAGGATGCTTCCTTCTTCCAGGTCAAAGGAGGGCACTTGCTATTTTCTCAAACTCCCTCAGGTTAAAACACTCAGTGCACTAACGTGCCATATTTTGAATGCCATCATTTGCACATGGCAGCCATTTCAAGGTCCCAAGTCATGGGACAGGTAGCTGTGATTCACGTGTGTTCTCTTTATCAATCAGTTCTGGGGACAGGCTCCATCAGTCACTACACATTGAATAGTAGGCCACTCCTTAACTAATGTAGGCTTCTCTTTCCTCATCTGTGTAATGTGAGAAACAATCCCACTTAATCCTTACCACCAACTGAGGGTTTAAAGAGATGACTGAGGTCAAGTGCTTAGCACTGTGCCTGGCACACTGAAAGGGAAATAAAATCTATTATGTTGAACTCCTCTGGAAAAAGAAAAGTTTCTTTTTCTGAATGGTTTCCCCTCTTTAACTGCATCGTTTGGTTGGGGGAGATTAGCTGCAAACAACTTTAAATGCATTCATTTTTTTTTTTCTTTCCAAGGAAGTCTAGAACTCTTTGACGTGCTATGCCTCATGGTTCTCAAACTTGAGCTACATCATCAGAATCACCCCAGAGAGCTCTGAAAACAAGGATTGCTGGAGCCCACTCTCTGATTCTGTAGGTCTGATTCTGTTTCTGATTCGGTAGGTCTGGGGTGGGGCCTGATAATTTGCATTTCTAGCAAGGGTTCCATGTGCTGCTGATCAGGGACCACACTTTGAGAACCACTGCAGGCTAGCACATGGAATCTTTCTGCTCAGCTGTGATTGGCTATGGCACTGGGGTGAGAGGTTTAACCACTGCAAGCCTTGGTTCTGCAATCTGTAAAAGGAGGCTAGAGACAGACCTAACAACAGGGTTCTTCTGGGCTTAAATGAAACAACCGTTTGTTCAACAGCGTTTAGACCATAACACCCTTTGTAGAGCACCTAGTGAATGCTCATCATGGAAGAAACTTCTACTGTAAGGACTAAAAAGCACCCTCCCTAAAAATCACCAAAATCAGGGATGCCTGGGTGGCTTAGTTGGTTGAGTGTCCAACTTTAGCTCAGGTCATGATCTCGTAGTCCGTGAGTTCAATTCCCACATTGAGCTCTGTGCTGACAGCTCAGAGTCTGGAGCCTGCTTCGGATTCTGTGTCTCCCTCTCCCTCCCTCCCTCCCTTTCTCTCTCTCTCTCTGCCCCTCCCCCACTCACACTCTGTCTCTGTCTCAAAAATAACAACAAAAAAATTAAAAAAAAAAAAACACACCAAAATCAGTAACAACAACAAAAACATTCCCTCATAATGTTTAGGAACGGGGAATTCATTCGCATGAAGTGGAGTTTAAAGAAGTGCAATTTTATCACTCACTGCAAATACAAGTAATACACAAAATTCTGCTGTCTACTTTTTGAGGCTAATACCCTGGCCCTGTAGGTACAATTCATTTTAAGTGATCCAGAACCTGGGAATAAGACAAAAAATGGCTATGTATCCTCTGGACACTGAAGAGAGCACTGTCTAAGAGGCCTAACCAAGGAGGATTTATTGCTATAGAACTGTGTACTTTTGTTCGACTTACTAGTTACTATTTTTTAGGGCCCAGATTCTTTGCAGAGTAAGCTAGATAAGTTGTCATTGTTTTCTGTTCCACAGAGATGCATGTGATTTGTGTCTGATAGAAAAGACAACCGCTACAGTTTAGTTTTATTGCTGCACAGGACAGTAACCAGTTCTGTATCTACTTGACAAAACTTGTGTCCACTTTCCTCTCCTGACTATATGTAGTTGACCTTGAACAGCATGGGTCCACTTATGTGTGGATTTTTTTTTTTAAATAAATGCAGTACAGTACTATAAATGTGTTTGCCTCAAGTTTTTAAAAATATTCACTTTTGAGAGCAAGTGGGGGAGGGGCAGAGAGAGAAGGAGACAGAGAATTCCAAGTAGGCTCCATGATGCTACCTCCTAGTGTGGAGCCCAAGATAGGACTCAAACTCACAAACCATGAGATCATGATCTGAGTGGAAATCAGGAGTCCAGGTGTTCAGCCGGAGCCATCCAGGCGCCCCCTAGTATTTTCTTAATAACATTTTTTTTTTCTAGCTTAGTTGATTGTAAGAATACAGTAGATAATACATATAACATACAAAATATACGTTAATCAACTGCTTATATTATCATTAAGGCTTCTGGTCAGCAGCAGGCTATCAGTGGTTAAGTTTTGGGGGAGGCAAAAGTTAGTTGTGCATTTTTCACTGTATGGGGGTCACTGCCCCAAACCCCGGGTTGTTCAGGGTTAACAGTACAATTTTCTACCTCCAGTGCTCTTAGAACTAGCTTTATCATCCTGCTGGTGTCCTCATTGAGGGGTTAAATAAATCTTGAAGCCAAAATACTTTCTATGAGGGTTGTGGTTTTAGTTTTTTTGAAAATTATTTTTGGAAAATTCTTCACTTCACTGATGAACAGCCTGGGGTGTGTAGGCTGCCTGGGCCTTTTGGAGTTTCACTGCATGGCCCTCGACGTGATTTCAGAGCTGTCCTGGAAAGAGGCCAAAGTCAGCCTGTCCCACTCAGCTCTACTTTAGGTTGGTACTGATTCTGCACTTTGATACTCCACTGGGTCTGATAACTGCAGCAATGGTTTCCCTTATCCTGGCAGATTCCATATGTGTGTGTGTTAGGGGAGGGGCTGGAGGGAGAAAGGGGAAGGAGCTAGTATAAAGACCAAGGTTTTGCCATAAAAAGACACTCCACCAGGGCTCCTTGCTTCAGTTACAATAAAGTCCCATGGGTGAGAAAAAGGGGTGGCCCCCACCAGGGGATCTCTGATGTGGGAAGGGTGGGGCCTGAGGTGAGTCATGTATAAAACACTTAAATCTCTGCTCTGGCTGCCATCAAGAAGAAATGGCTGAAGTAAACTGTAGATTCCAACGAAGTGAGAGCAGAACTCTTTCTGTGTGTTGGGAAAGGAGGACGGTATTTTAAACTCTGGTTGTAGTTTGAGCTTGTGGTCTAGAACCATGCTGTTCAATAACATAGGCACTGGCCACGTGGAGTTAAGTATGTTTTCATTAAAATTAATTAAAAACCCAGTTCTCTCAATCCCACCAGCCACATTTAAAAACAATTTTTTTTAATGTTTACTTTTTAAGAGACAGAGACAGACACAGAGCACAAGCAGGGAAGAGGCAGAGAGAGAGACACACACAAAATCTGAAGCAGGCTCCAGGCCCTGAGCTGTGAGCACAGAGCCCGATGCGGGGCTCGAACCCACAAGCTGTGAGATTATGACCTGAGCTGAAGTTAGAGGCTTAACTGACAGCCACCCAGGCACCCCTCACCAGCCACATCTGAAGTGCTGGACAGCCACACTTGGGAATGGGCAACACAGATATCGACCCCGTCTGTCATGCAAAGCTCTGTTGGTGACCACTCAGCTAGAAGGGCAAAAAGATATTCTTCACGATAAAGCTCTTTTAAATTTTAAGTACATTCATTGCCCTTCAAAGTCATACAAACGTGAAGGTCTCAAAAGACTCTGGTTCCCTTTTTACTCAAACTCTCACCTCCAAACTGTTCAGGGAGAGAAAGGACTAAAATTTTCTGTTTTGCTTGTTTGGCTTGAGAGGGAGAAATTTTTTTTTTCTTTTTTTTTTTTTTTAATTTGGGGAAGAGGCATGTGGAAAAGAGGAAGTAGATAAATTAGAAAAGGACTCTGAGGGAGAGATTAAAAAAGAAAAGAGGGGTGCCTGGGCAGTTTAGTCGGTTGAGCATCTGACTCTTGATTCCAGTTCAGGTCAGGATCCCAGGGTTGTGGGATCAAGTCCCAAATTGGGCTTGCATGGAGCATGGAGCCTGAGATTCTCAATCTCTCTCTCTCTCTCTCTATCTCTCTCTCTCTCTCTCTCTCTCTCTCTCTCTCTCTCTCTCTCTCTGCGCCCCTCCCCTGCTCATCCACACTCTCTCAAATAAAAGAAAAAAAAAGAAAATTAGAGAAACAGGAACATGTATCTTAGTGGAAAAGGGGGGCAAAAGGAGAAGACCATGGGAAACACTATCTGGCCAGGTTGGCTAATGAAGTTTGTTGAGCATGATCTCTGATGTTTAATCTTGAAGTGTGCCCTGTTGTGGGTCCAGTCCTCCTTGGCTACCACCAAATCTTAAATGAAAGATTCTTGGGATTTGATGATATATGCAAAGGATTTAGAGAGTGAAATAAACCAGAGCAGGGAACAGTCCTGAGAACAGAGAGGTAAGAAGGCACTGAGGATAGGAGTCATCACCAAGAGTATGCAAGCATGTAGGAATTCTAGGAAAGACTGGGGAGGGCCTGGCATAGCCAGGGGGATGGGGGTCTTCAGCCTTTTAACAGGTTATTAAAGGAAAGTCAGGAGACTGAGTTAGAGACATTTGGGTCACATGTGTTCTAAAAAGTATTGCTATTTCTCTCTTTGGCAATAGAAAAATCACCGCTTTGGTTTTTTTTAACTTTTTTTTTTTGGAAATCTGCTTTAAAGATTTAATAATAAGCATCCCTTAGGACACAAAATCTATTTTGCATTTAAGTAGCTTATAAGTAAAGTTACATAAAAAAACAGATGTAGAGGGGCGCCTGGGTGGCTCAGTTGGTTAAGCGTCCGACTTCGTCTCAGGTCGTGATCTCACGGTTCGTGGGTTCGAGCCCCGCGTCAGGCTCTGTGCTGACAGCTCAGAGCCTGGAGCCTGCTTTGGAGGCTGTGTCTCCCTCTCTGCCTCTCCTCCACTCTCACTTTGTCTCACTCTGTTTCTCAAAAATAAATAAATGCAAAAAAAAATTAAAAAACAGATGTAGAAATGGCACAGGGATACAATAAGAGGCTACCGTGCAGGCTGCTGTGTCTCTAACAATTTTGCCCACCTCCAAAGAAACACAGAAATAATACAATAATGCTTAAATGCAGTTGCGCTGGTTACACTTATTGGCAAAATAACATGTACTTTAAAAATCGTCACCAGTTGACGCTGCTTTTTTTCTGACCTAGGGAGGGTTCACCCACAGCTTGAGAGACTCTCCTGCCTTCTTTAAACAAGCATGTGGAACGTCATTTAATATCTGGCTGCTCCTTCAGGCCATTATGATAATGTTAGTTGTCATATGGTGCTAAAGGCATTTATGTCCCTTCATAAATGGTCCCTTTGCTATGACGCCTTTGGGGCGCTTGGGCTGTGTTTTCTCCAGTTTCTGTTCCTCCTACTTGCTATCAGCTGCTGTTTCTCACTGCTGTTCACACTCACTGTGGAAACGAACCTTTTCTGCTTGCACTTTGTTGCCTTCAATATTTTGGTGGTCGTGGCTCCAAACAACTGAATCTTACAGGACTGGGAAACAGTAATAAAAAAGTGGCTACAGTCCAACTCGAAGTACTGTGGCTTTCTTGTTTGATATGTTATGAAGAGAGGCATTTGCTTTATTGAAACTTTTTTTTTGCTGAAAATCTTGATATCACTTAACGTTGAAAGCTGAGCAAGATTGTATTCAATATGTGTTCAAGATTTTCAGAGGGACCCGGGTGAAAAGCAAATGCCTTTAGAAGCCCAGGTAATCAGTATTTCCTAAGTATGAGTGAGAGGTGATGATTAATAACCAAAGCAAATCACCCCGAGAAATAAAAATAATTCAAGCGATAATGAACCTCTAGTTCATCAAACCACATTTCGGTCAAAAAAGTGTAAAAAATAGTACTTTTTTCCTCCAATATGTTTCTGCTTATATGACAGTAGTCAAGATACTCAGCCAGTGGTTACATTTAATCTCTTCAAAATGACCTTCTCTGAATTATTAGAAGCCATGCAGTGTATTTAAATAATCCTAAAGGTTTCCAGTGCTTGAGGTGCTGCCTTCGGAAACTGCCAATCTTTGGGACACTCTGGTGTATTCAGGGAGTGAAGTCCTACCAGTTCATAAGAAAGGGCAATGGTGGGGTGCCTGGGTGGCTCAGTCGGTTAAGCGTCCGACTCTTGACTTTGGCGTAGGTCATGATCTCACAGTTTGTGAGTTTAGGCCTCAAACTGGGCTGCGCTGGCAGTGTGGAGCCTGCCTGGGACGCTCTCTGGCCCTCCCCCACTCACACTCTCTTTGAAAATAAACAAATTTTAAAAAATTAAAAAAATAAAAAAGAAAGAGAGGACAATGGCTATTATCTTAGTGACTCTAGTCCCCGATCTAGACGTGGTTTACTTGGGAGAAGCACCTGTAAATGTGTCTAAGCCAGTCCTGGGTTTCCTTGGCCACACTGAATAAAGTAGAAACAAGTAGCCAATTGCAGTAACTTACTTTGTATTAAGCTTGAACTCCATCAAACTGTTGACAGGGGTCATTTTTTTTTTATTATTAAAAGATGAAAAATGTCATACGATTTATCC
The DNA here is from genome assembly GCF_018350175.1 of Felis catus. Lineage (NCBI taxonomy): Eukaryota > Metazoa > Chordata > Mammalia > Carnivora > Felidae > Felis > Felis catus. Next base: position 35,206,240 of record NC_058370.1, on the reverse strand, counting down.
TAATATTTTCAATCTGTTGAGGCTCAGGTCCCCACACAGATCTTCAAGATTATCAAGTACCCTCACCATTTCACTTATCAAGAAAAGGAACAAACAACAAAACCAGACTGCGCTGGAACCACTTCTAACTCAAATCCTTTGTAACGCTACATCTACAGTGAGTTTGGCAGTTGCACGTGTCCTAGTAGACCCCAGAGACAGCAAGATAAGTGTGGTCTTTGACCTCAAGAAACTCAGAGTACAATAGGAGACATAAAAACAGTAAATAAAATGTGAATGCAGTGTATAGTGTGCAAGGGTAGGTAGGTTTAGTGGTAACAAAAAGGAGTTACCAATTCTTATTCAATGGCTCAAGGAAGGTATCAAAGAGGTGGAGATTTCTCAACTGGGTTTTGAAGGATGAGGAGTTTACCAATCAAACTAGGAGGAACAAGTGCATTTTGGAAAAAGGAACAGCATGCACAAAGCATGTAACGGAAAAGTATCTTGGAATCGCCGGGGGATTTTTATGGCTAACACAGAGAGTGTAAGGAAACTGGTGGGAAACAAGTCTGTAGAATGAAGGGGGACCCAGATTAAGGACGGCCTTGTAGTTCGCTTTATTCCACAACAGGGAATCATGGAAGCATCTGAAACACAGCAATCACAAGTTCTGATTTATATTTTCAAAAGATTAAAGAGAAAGAAATAGGAAAAAGACAAAGAAAACTGCCCAGAATTAGTAGTGGTTGCCTCCAGGTGGCAGAATATTTTGTTTCTTCTTATAGCAGAATGTGGTTAGCTGTTCCTTCTGGGAAGGAGTAAATTTTGTCATACATATAGCTGTCACTTCAATATTTTAATTCAATACTAGGAAGAGTAACCACATTGGGGCCAATCCTTTGCCTTTCTCAATTTTGTTTACTTACAAAGCAACCATGTATAAATCTAGAGGATATTATGATACACGGTTTGGAAAAACCAAGTCAACAAGTACAGTCACGCCAGCCCACAGACCTTATGAAAAGCCCTGACAATCTGAACCACTGAGTGGGCCAGCACAATTAGCCACCACATACATTTCACCAACTTCAAGAGGAACTAATTCTTTTTTTTTTTTTTCTGACTTAAAAAAAATTTAAACCCAAGTTAGTTAACATATAGTGTAATAATGATTTCAGGAATAGAATCTAGTGATTCATCACTTACATGTAACACCCAGTGCTCATCCCCACAAGTGCCCTCCTTAATGCCCATCACCCATTTAGCCCATCCCCCCATCCACCTCCCCTCCAGCAACGCTCAATTTCTTCTCTGTATTTAAGAGAGGCTTGTCTCCGTTTTTATCTTGTTTTTGCTTCCCTTCCCCTATGTTCATCTGTTTCCTATCTTAAATTCCACATATGAGGGAAATCATATGATATTTGTCTTTCTCTAATTTCACTTAGCATAATACACTCTAGTTCCATCTACTTTTTGCAAATGGCAAGGTTTCATTCTTTTTGAGTAACACTCCATTGTATACATAAACCACATCTCCTTTATCCATTCGTCAGTGGATGGACATTTGGGCTCTTCCCATAATTTCGCTATTGTGGGTAGCACTGCTGTAAACACCAGAGCGCACGTGCCCCTTCGAATCAGCATTTTTGTATCCTTTGGACAAATACCTCGTAGTACAATTACTGGGTCATAGGGTAGTTCCATTTTTTTAAAAACATTTCTTTTAATGTTTATTTATTTTTGAGACAGAGAGAGACAGAGCATGAACGGCAGAGGGGCAGAGAGAGAGGGAGACACAGATTCTGAAGCAGGCTCCAGGCTCTGAGCCATCAGCCCAGAGCCCGACGCGGGGCTCGAACTCACAGACCGCGAGATCGTGACCTGAGCTGAAGTCGGAGGCTTAACCGACTGAGCCACCCAGGCGCCCTGGGTAGTTCCATTTTTAATTTTCTGATGAACCTCCGTGCTGTTTTCCAGAGTGGCTGCACCAATTTGCATTCCCACCAGCAGGGCAGAAGGGTTGCTCCTTCTCCACACAAGAGGAACCGATCCTGACTTTACATGAAGTCTTAACAAGTTTCACATTTCACTTTGCCTCAGAGGGAACAACTTCATCACCTTCTCTCCCTCAACTCACCTCAATTTCAAGTACAATCTAAGAAAAAAAGATGTGCTTACAATTGCTAATGAGGCTTCACTTTACTAACCTAAACTTTGTGAACAGATTGGTGGCCCCAAGCCCCTGCTCTATAGAAGGTCTGGAGCCACTGTCACCTTGCAAGGGCACGAACAATAAATGACAGAAATAGGGGCAAGCAAAGCTTGGGTCCAGTTGTTCTACATGAATGGAAAGAGCAAAACAAATGACTAGCACAAAGTCCAATCACTATTCCTTTTACAACAAATACAAAGTCTTGCGTGGAAAGTCTGCCAAAAGCACTTCATTAAGCAACAACTGTTACTACATGAACCCATCTGTAAAACCAGGACAATAATAGCAACAACCTTAAAAGGTTGTTGTGAAGAATTAAACAATAATATACACAAGTGCTTAGAAGACTGTCTGGCACACAGTGAGCACTCAATAATTTACAGCATCATTATCATTATTGTATCTGGCACATGGTAAGTGCTCAATAAATTACAGTATCATTATCCTTATATCTCAAAACTTGCCTCTTTCCAACTATTCCAACTTATAAATCTCACTGGTACTCTTACTTATGTCAAAGACTGTTTACTCAATACTAAAATTAAAGTGAAGTAATTGTAAGAATGTTTTGAGAGAAAAAATTAGTAACACTTCTTTACCTCTTCATATCTGTCAAAAACGGCTCCTTCTTGCAAAAAGGAAGGAACTTCCTTTTGCCAGTTAAATTCATAAGGTTTGGCCATGATTATATTCAAGACCTAAAAATGAAAAAGAATATCTCATTAGCATACAAAATTTAAAAACAAGTAAAGATCAAAGGTTAATCACTTTATGTTTGTGAAAGCTTTTCTTCATACACATAGAATAAGCCCATAAATTGTCTCTTTTTCCTTCTTTATTTCATCTGATTCCATCTTCCCTCCTCCTTGTCTCAAAACCTGGGGAAATATGGTTGACGCTTGAATAACATGGGTTTCAACTGGATGCATCCACTTATACAAGGATTTTTTTTAATAAATTATAGCATAGTAAACATATTTTCTCTAAAGATTTTCTTAACATTTTCTTTTCTCTAGCTTACATTATTGTAGGAATACAGTATATACCACATATAACATACAAAATACGTGTTAACCAATTGTTTATGTTATTGGTAAGGCTTCTGGTCAATGGTAGGCCATCAGTAGTTAAGTTTTGGTGGAGTCAAAACTTATGTATGAAGTTTTGACCACGTGGAGAGCTGGAGCCCCTCTAACCCCCATGTTGTTCAAGGGTCAACTGTGATATCAACAAAGAGGTGATCAACCAGAGGTGATCATTTGGGAAGCTTCCCCTCCCTCTTCACATCATATAAAATAATAAGATACGTATTTTAATCAGATGGCATCAGATAAAAGAAAGAAATCATGAACCTGACCCTATTTATAGGAGAGGCCTGTTGAAAAGGGGTGGGTGGTTACACAAGCCTACACTATGAGCCTGAAGGTGGATGCATGGACAGGAGTTGATACCTGGTGATGGGTCGCAGAATCAAGGAGGAAGAGCTGGAATTTTTTATTGCTCTTGGTTCTCACAATAACCCTTTCATCCCTTCCTCACTTGGGCCAGTGAGGGGACTACAGAATGTCTGCTTTGTAGCACAGGCAGCATGTATGACATTGAAAGAGAATGTAGGCACTCTTCAGGGTGGCTGCCTGCACTCAGGAAAAAGTGAGTGCTCCTTCTACCTACGCTTCTTAGCATCAGGCACCATCCTGTACCTGTACTAGCTGTGAGCAGGACATCTTAAGTGAAACGTCAGCATCCAATCAGGAATCACCAAATATTTAAGCAATGCCAAGAACATGGAGGGCTGACACCAAACATAATAAATAGAACTTACACTCAAAAAAATAGAGCTAACCGAACAGACAGAACCTGAGTTTGACTTAAGCACGGCTAAGTGTGGAAGGAAAAAGTGCATTCAGTTCCAAAAACATAATTAACTTAATATTCTAGTAATTTCAAAAAAGATTGTTGAAATCAAACTCTGAACAGGTGAGCCTGAATTATAAAGAGAACTCAAATGAAGTGGTGAGCCAAGGGACTCTCATAGAACTCAACACAAAAAGAAAGCACAATGGAAAAATTTAGAGAGGTGGAAAATGAAAACCAAAGGTTGACCACCCACCCAGCAGAACAAATTCTTCTATTACAAGGAAAGAAAGCCAGTAGAAGGATGGGATTAATCACAGCAAAAGTGGAAGAACACTTCTGAAATCTGAGTATCTACGTGTTCAGTTTTGAGTCCTCAATGTGAATATCTGAGTCCTCAATTGAAAAAAATCCACTGATGCAAGAAGTAGAAATGGTGGGGTTGGTGGGGTGGGGGGTAAGATACACACACCTAGACATAACTTTGGGTGACAAGGAGAACAAAAAACACGAAGTTCCAGAGATGACTGATAAGCAGACAGCAATCGGGCATGTGGTCTGCAGTATTATAAACTCAAAGGTCTGAGGGACAAGAATTTGGGATTAAAATTCGGTATCCATTCAAATAAAAGTTTAATTTTTAAGAGAAAATAAAGATATTTATGGACATGCAAGGTATCAGAAAGATTTAATGACCTACTCTGAAAGATTTGGGATAGTATTGTCCTCCGTCAAGAAGAAAAATAAATGTAGAGAAGGGATATGGGAAGTAATAGAGAAAAAGAAGAAAAAAAGAGCAAGCTTACTCTTAAGTTTTACTTACTATACAAAAGAAATGTAAAGAAATGATCATAATCTATCTTCCAAATTCCTGATTGTATCAGCATAGATGTTGGAGCAGCTGACGTGGTCAGAAGGCAGGAAGAATGGACCAAAGGGAGGTAAACCATTTTAGGAGTGGCGTGTAAGTATGTAAGAATCTATACGTTGGCAGAAAAATAGAAGTTTAAGAATTTTTCTGTAAGAAATTAAAAATGGAAAGTAAAACTTGCACACTATTAGAGGGGAAAATAGAACAAAGAAACAGGAGTCCTCTTTAAAAAGAAAATAAGGGGCGCTTGGGTGGCGCAGTCGGTTAAGCCTCCGACTTCAGCCAGGTCACGATCTCACGGTCCGTGGGTTCGAGCCCCGCGTCGGGCTCTGGGCTGATGGCTCAGAGCCTGGAGCCTGTTTCCGATTCTGTGTCTCCCTCTCTCTCTGCCCCTCCCCCGTTCATGCTCTGTCTAGCTCTGTCCCAAAAATAAATAAAAAACGTTGAAAAAAAAATTAAAAAAAAAATAAAAGAAAATAAAAAGAAAATAAGTGGGAAGGAGAGAGAAAAAAAGAACACATTATAAATAGAAAACATGGGGCGCCTGGGTGGTTCAGTCAGCTTAGGTCATGATCTCGCAGTTTGGGGATTCGAGCCCCACATCGGGCTCTGTGCTGACAGCTCAGAGCCTGGAGCCTGCTTCGGATTATGTATCTCCCTCTCTGTGCCCTTCCCCCAGTCACGTTCTGTCTCTCTGCCTCAAAAATAAATAAAATTAAAAAATAATACAATAAATGGAAAACACAAAATAAAATGACAACATATCTCTAACTATAATACATATGAATTGGCTAACTTCACTTACCAAAAATAAATAAATAAATAAATAAATAAATAAATAAATAAATAAATACAGAGGCTTTTACATTAGGTAGCATTATGGTTGTTTACCAGAAATATTTACAAAATAAAAACGATATAGGAAGCTCAAAAATGAAGGGATGAAAAAAATTGATCTCACAGGTACATGCTCAGAAGGAAAGAAAGCAGGTATCACAGGAACGTATCAGACAAAATAGATTCAGGGAAAACAAGAGACCCTGATAAATCATATTGAGAAAAGGGATGATCAAAATTATTGAAGTCATTAACATTAAAGCATGTGACTACACAGCATCAGAACATATACTGAAAAATTGGTAAAATACAGAGAAATTTGGCAAAGTCACAAACACATTAGGAGACCATGATTCTCAGAAATTAATGGAACAAAACAAAAATGCAAGAATATTGAGGATTTGAATATTACACTTACTAGTTTAACCAAAACAATTTAAAAAAAAATTTTTAACGTTTTTATTTATTTTTGAGACAGAGAGAGACAGAGCATGAGCAGGGGAGGAGCAGAGAGAGAGGGAGGGAGACACAGAATCTGAAGCAGGCTCCAGACTCTGAGCTGTCAGCACAGAGCCCCATGCAGGGCTCAAACTCACAGACTATGAGATCATGACCTGAGCTGAAGTCGGAAGCCCAACTGACTGCGCCACACAGGTGCCCCCAAACCAAAACAATTTAGATGACTTAACATATTTTAAATACGATACTGAGTTTAGATATAACCTTCCCTCTTTATATATACATATGAAATATATAACATTGAGTCCTCAATATATAACATGTAATTATTATATAATATTATTATCTATGTTCTTCACTTACTTTTTATATTGCAGCTACTCCCCACACATACAAAAATCTCAAAATTGAATCTTAATTGGGCCAGAGGAAACCTCAGCATTTTTCAAAAGGCAGATGTTAAGGTGGCCATGCTCACTAGCCACAACTTACAAATTAATGAATGCATAAAATCTATACACATACAAATTAAACACAAACTTACACAGACTTCTAAATAATTGAGTTAAGCGGAAAAGTCAAAGCAGAAATTACACCTTTCTTAAAAATGAAAGGTGGGAGCATTACACGTCAAAATCTAGGGATGTCATATGTAGCCAAAAATAATTTTAAAACGATCAGTAAAAGTTAATTGCTTTCTGCAGTGCCTGGGTCGTTCAGTTGGTTAAGCCTCCAACTCTTGATCTCGTCTCAGGTCATGATGTCATGGTTCATGTTCATGAATTTGAGCCCCATGGTGGGCTAGATACTATCAAGGTGGAGCCTGGTTGGGATTTTCTCTCTCTCCCCCTCCCCCACTCGTGCTTGCGCTTTCAAAATAAACTTTATAAAAAGTTAATTGCTTTCTGAATAGTCATATATTAGGTAAACATTTGGCAAGTGTTGGGGCAAGTGTCGGGGAGAGAGAAGTATGGGTGAAGAAAGAGAATGAGGAAGAAGTATAAATTCACAATGTTCATGATAACAAGGAGGTGTAATTACAAAAAGGATAGAAAACACTAATACTACATATATCTTTAACCCAGATATCTGAAAACCTATATAAAGTGGATGGGTTTTTCAAAGTTAAAATAAAGTCGACCCAAAAAAGAAGAAACTGAACAGTGACCTTGGAAAACTGAAAAACATAAAAGATTAGACCCAGATAGGTTTACAGATGAGTTCTATCAAATTTTCAAGGAAAAGGCAAATCCCACATACCTACCACTCTCCCAGGACATAGAAAAAAAGTAAATTACTACCTGACTCATTTCACAAGTCCATGATCAGGTCCTGACAATGACACCATAAGGTTAACAAAACACCAACCAACCTTAGAGTTCAATTCTCACAGAGAAAAAATTCTAAAATATGAATAGATCTATCCCAGAATGTTGCTAAATGAAGAATTTGGGATATTTCATCACTGAAAGCAGATCAATGTGATTCACTAGCTAAAGAGATTAAGGAGAGAAGTCTGGTACGTGCATATCTTAGCATACCTTGCAAGCTGAAATCAACCTGAGTGTGAAAGGTCTCTAACACATACCATTCAATAAAAATAGCAAGTCCCAGAATGATATGAAATATGAACAGTGTGATACCATTTACCTAAATCCACAACTACAGAAGGATATGAACAGTGTAATACCACCTACGTAAATACACATAAGACAAACCCATATATTTCTCTACGTACGTATTTGTGTATGTAAATAAATAATTTAAAAATCTGGAGATGTATGACTCTACCTACTTCTGGGAAGGACATAAAGACTGGGGCTGAAAATCAAGGTATCTTTAGTATGATCTCTGTGGTGGCCATTTTTATTATAGGAATATATTCCTGCATTTATGTGCCGCTTGCGTAAATAAGAATGCAAATTTCAAAAAAGGAAAACAAAAGAAAGCCCACATATAGGCAGATACAGTTATTCTTTAGTCCCAAACAATTTAAAGCAGAAGAAAGAACAACATAGTAGGTCATGTTTCGAGGTAGCTTCCTCACAATGGCAATCGTTGCTGTTTGGAGGAGGAACGATTCCATTAGTCATTAGTGACCAGGCTAAAAGCTGTTGAAAGCATGAAGGTCATGCTAACCAGCCCAGCTGAGGTAGGTAGCAGCCCTCCATTCATTAGCACCAAGGCTTCCCATGTAAATAAAGTCACAAAGATGAGCCAGGCAGCAGACAATGGGAGAAGGCAGAGATGCTTTGTCAGGTCCATGACTCTGTCTGCCCCAAAATGACTGTTATTGGGTCTCTCTTCCCACTTCTCTCAGTTCCTATCAGTTTGTCTTTTCTCTGTGTCTTCCATGTCTATTTCCCAGTGTCTGTATTAGGGATGGACGGACACACACACACACACACACACACACACACACACACACACAGGGCCCCTTCACTCGAGGTGGCTTAGAAGCAACCTTCTGGTACAGTGATGTGCATTCATGCTTTCTATGCCATAAAACAGATCTGCAGAGAAATATAGACCTGCAGATGCCCCTCAGGCTATCATGGATGTGTTATTCAGGGATCTATAACAAGAATAATCTGTAACAAGAATAATCAACAAGATAATCAAGGGAACTAAACAATAGCATTAAAGAAAGATGAAAAAACAACATGATGGTGGTAAACCAGACTTCAGAAATCAGTGGCAAAACACTCCCCTTTGCGAAATTTTAGGCGCTCCATCATCTTTTCACTCTTGCCAACCATCTCTTTTAAGATTTCCCTTCGGTTTTATTTTAAAGAAAATAGTAATGAGAGGCTTCTGATATAAAAGGCTCATATCAAAAATGAAAAGAAAGCTTATATCAGCTTTCGTCACCTTTCATTGGTTTAACTGGTTCTCCAAGGATCTCTTCAGTGAAAGGGCACACAACGCAGTCCTCAGTACATGATGTTTCTCAGATTTCATTACTGTCTTTACCACTAAAATATTAATCTCTACCTTGGTTACCAGCTTCATCAGAATGGTCTCATTATGTGAAGGACTTGAGCGGGGGCTGATGGAAAGAGGGCACTTTAGACCTTTATCTCTCAAGAGATCTGCAGTGGTGTTGGTAGCTCATTTCATCGCTTACTTTTTCAGAGCTCTGGGGTTCTGAACAAGGTAAGAGGCATTCTCAAAAAATGACACTGAAGTACCCTGAATCTTCCCAACCTCAAACTGGCAGGCAGGGGCTGTACTTTACACTGCCTCTGAAATACTTCATTGGGCTCGGCATTAGGGGCAGTGAGCGGCTGGCTTATTTTATGTAGATGGTACAACTCTGACCTACAGATTCAAAAAGTGGGCCAAGCCTTTAACAGCAGTTTGATACAGGTAATTGATTTTAAAATGGGAACAAATGAAGGTGCATGTCGCAGTCCAGCCAACTCCAGAGAAAGTTAAAAGGACAGTTACTTGTTTTAAAAGGCAAGGGGAGGTAATGGCCACTCTATAATGATGTCCTTTTTGAAACCATCTCAAAGCTCCACCTACCAGCTAACTGATAAAACAGAAATGCTTTCCCTTTGCCATGCCAAAGCCTCCTCTTCTCCCATTCTCTGGCTTGCCATCTAAGGCCTCACAAGATACTTCAAGGTTCAGTTGCCTCCTCCACCCCCCTAGAGCACCACGTCTCCATACACTGCTCCCAGGAAAGGTCCTCCTTCTCCTTGAGGGACACAGGAAGTAAAGGAGAATTTACACAAAGAATGGATATATAACTGGGCACCTTTTCCAGAGTAAACACTGGAGTGAGCAGCTACTGGAAGGAGGCCAGTGGGCTTTTAAATAGTCTCATTGTTTCTCAATTCTTATGCAACTGGAAAAGATTAGCTATTGCACTGGCTGCAGAGGAAAAGCTCCCTGGACCGTGGAGGGGACAAGAAAGGATGGGAGTCCTCGAAGGCCTTGCTTCATAGCAAGTGGTAAAAAGCTCCTTCTAAAGAAGATGATGAGAAACTGAAAGCGTCAGTATGAGGCCAACAAGGGAGCTCAGGCAGGCTATTGGGGACCAAAATATTCAAGTTAGACATGTGCATTTCACATGGAGATGACCCTCCATCTATTCAGGTGACAAGAACTAAGGAAGAACAGCTCTATTTGTTGGCCTACTCCGCCCTGAATCTTTAAATCTGTTCTCTTGTCTCCCTGGCCGGACCTACAGGGTAGTCTTCAAGCCTTATGAGACCTCACCTACCCCAGATATGCTGGATCGATTATGAAGTCAACTCTGCCCATCCCCCACCCCCTCCCCAGACAGTTGGGTCAAAATTTTGGTAAAGAGTTTTTTGTTTCTGGACATATGCCAACAGAGGGAAGTACATGAAATCAGGTTTATTTAAGGTCCTGGGTATGGCAGGCTGAATAATGGCCCCCCAAAGATACCCAATATCCTAACCTCTGAAATTTGAGTGTTTCCTTACATGGCAAAAAAGGACTTTGTAGATGTGATTAAGTTAAGGATCCTGAGATGGGGAAATTATCTTGGATCACCCAAGTGGGCCCTAAATGCAATCTTAAGTGTCCTCATAAAAGGGAGGAAGAGGGAGATTTAACACACAGAAGATGAAGCAATGTGACCACAAAGGCAAAGACTGGAGAGATGCCACCACAAGCCAAGGAGTGTTGAAGGAAGAAGTCTTAACAGGAAGTTGAAAGGGTCAGGGGATGGATTCCCCCTTTTGCCTGGAGAAAGATGGTCCTGTAAACACCTTCATTTCAGATTTCTGGCCTCCACAACTGTGAGAGAATAAATTTCTGTTGTTTTCAATCACAAGTCTGTGGTAATTTTTTGCAGCAATCCAAGGAAAGGAATAAAGATATTTCTACAGACATCTTTCCCAGGATCCAATGGTCTTTTAACAAATTTGCACCTCCGCAATAAATACAAACTTGAAATAAACCTTGCAGCTTCCCCCAAAGCAATCAAGTCAGTCTCCATTTTTTTGTTTCTATTTGTGAACAAATGGATTCATTGCTTCAACAATGAATCACTTGCTTTCACATAACATACAGCTCTCAAACAAAAATGCACCATGGCTCAGATATGAACTTCCTGAAGTATAACTTTTACCTTTAACCTTATGACAAAAATATTCTATTAAGAATTGGTTGCTTCCCTATCCAACCATACAAATCTCACTAAACCAAATAACCCATGACCTTAAGTGACCCCATGATCAGAACAACTAAAGCTGCTTTCCAGAACACGGAGGGTTAGGATAAAATTTCCACTGACGTAAAGTCAATTAGTGACTATCAAGCACATGTCAATGTCTTGCTCTTCAATCTTTAAATAAGATATCCTTATATTTCTAAAAACAGATGGACAGCTATATCAGATCACCCAAAGCTTTTGTTCTTTATTTTTTTATTAAAATTTTTCAATGTTTATTTCTTGAGAGAAAGAGAGACAGAGTGTGAGTGGAGGAGGGGAAGAGAGAGAGGGAGGCACAGAACATGAAGCAGGCTACAGGCTCTGAGCTGTCAGCACAGAGCCCAATACGGGGCTGGAACACACGAACTGTGAGATCATGACCTGAGCCAAAGTCAGACACTTAACTGACTGACTGACCTAATCACCCAGAGTTTTTGAATAAATGGCTTTCCTCAAAATGAGAATCTGACACTGATATATTGCATCATTAATGACAATTTTCCCCTTTTGCTAAAAATACCTCCGTTTTCATCAAGCCATTAAGTAGCATTTTCAAAAAGCATGTAAAGGCTGCAGGATTAAGAAAATGATAATAGGCAATGCTGTTGAGGGTTGGGGGTAAAGGCATTCTTGATAGTTTGGTGAAAAACTATTTTGCAATCCATTTCTATAGGCTTGAATTGTCCATACTCTTTGATCTAGTAATCCTACCAGTATGCATACAAAATCCATGCACAAAGATACTGTGATGCTGCTAGTGGCAGAAAAATAGTTTCTTTATATAAGTATCACTAAGCAACTGGTTAAATACACTACAGTATTTCAATATTCTGTACTCATTAAAAATAATGCTTCGAATGAATAGTTGTTTGCTGAATAACAGCAAGTTTAGAAGAGTTTCTAAAAACAGTCACAACTCAAACAAATATAAATGCTCTCAACATATTATTAAGGAGGTAAAAAAGCTGGTTACAAAATTGTATCCAAGAATGATCCCAATTTTTATGTGTTATATACAGCTTACACACACACACATTTTTTAACAAGAGAAAAAGATTAGCAAAATATATACAAAACACAAATAGTAGTTATGTCTCGGTGATAGAAGTTTAGGTGATATTTTAATACTTCCTGTGTTTTAAAATACTTATAGTGATAATAAATTTTTGTATTCAGGAAAAAAATGTTTGCTAAAGAAAAAAAAGACATTAAATGTCTTTTCTTCGTATAGATCCATGTTTTCCACCAGAATTCCTGGTAAGAACCAAGAGCAGGAAGAAACTAATAAATAAAACTGTGAAGTGTTCTTCTCGACATTTAAAACCTTGACTGTACATTGGGAGCTTTCACACACACCAATTATGACCGGTTCTTAGGAAGGAGTTACGTTAAGTAATACTGATTAAAACTTGGGTATTATGTCTAAAATTTCTACTCTACTTATATTTGGAAGTGAAACAGATTATGGTTATGCTAGATTTAGTCTTTAATGAACTCTGAACTATAAAAATAAAAACATAAGGCCATTGCCATAAATCTACAAAATTTATCATAAATATATAATAAATTGGTTTATCGATAAAGTGCCACCTGATTCAAAATAATTCCTGGAGTTTATAAAACACACAAACTGAATAGAAATAAAATGAGAACAGCAAGCATCTGGTCTTTGTCTCTAGTTCCCCCTGCTCAACATTAATCATAAAAGGCAAACATAACTTTCTTAAAATTAATAATTATAAAATAGATTAATAAAAATATTAAGATGAATTTCCTTTATGTTTTTTATTTTAGAGAGAGACAGTACAAGTTGAGCAGAGGGGCAGAGGTGGTAGAGACAGAGAGAGAAAATCTTAAGCAGGCTCCACACTCAGTCAGCACAGAGCCTAACAGGGGGCTCAATCCCCTGAACTGTAAGATCTTGATCTGAGCCAATATCAAGAGTCAGACGTTCAACTGACTGAGCCACCCAGGCACCCCAAAAATGAACTGCCTTTATAAATGTATTAGGTGATATTTATAATATTATATGCATCATTATTTTTAAGAATTTTATAAAAAATCTAGAAGATGCTTGTTTATCTGGGGTATTTAAGAGTGGCTTAATTTGAATATAATGAATAATTGCTAACATATAATTCAGTCTGTAATGACCAATTTTCAAATAAATCAGAATATGATGAAGTATATAGTTTTCCAAGAAAAGAACTGGTTTCAAAAGACTGTTTGGATATTGGTTGCTTGCCTACAACAACTTCCTTGAAAATGACATCTGAGTTCATGTGCCAGCCTCCCAAGAGCCCTTGAATAGGGTGAGTGTTCAAACTGTATTAAAAGTAGTTGTCTATGACTGGGGTTCTCTGACCTGTTGATGCCTTGCTACTCACCTCTTTCCACACAGTTAATTCCCACTGAAGGGCTCAACCAGACACCCATCTTTAGGGAGCAACCTTGTGGGGAAAAGGACTCAGTGGCAGAAGCTAAGAGCTCTAGGGACTGTGGTGTCCTATTTCTAAATGTTTAGGGAGTCCCTGACTTACTAGTATTTTGATCTTTCAGAAGAAAAGATATAATTTGCAGATTAATGATATTTATTTACAGTTGAATCATAGACATGGCTTCTAAAAAAGAAATTTTTGTTTGATAAGAAAAATAAATCACCTTCTATAATATGAAAATATGTAGTGTGTGGTAGGAACCTGGGATAAGGAATATATAAATTAACTTCAAATCTGTTTTAGCAAGACTTATCTTTTATACATGCTGTAAAAATTCTGCGAAGTAAAGGCATTTTATTTCTTTTGTGCCTCTGAAATAGAGTACCTGTTTTTAATGACTAAGGGGTTATAGCAAACAGCAAAAGTTTTTTTTTTTTTTTTATTACTACTGAGTATGTAAGATAAACAGAATTAACCTAATCAGCCCCGAGAATTATAGCAGTCCCGAGAAATAAAATAATTAGGCAAATGTGAAATACTTATAAACAAGGACTGGGCTTTTATCCCCCTTGCTTTCTCACAAGTGAAAGAATGCGTCTCTCTTTTCAAGACTAGAACTAACAGAATATATGGTGGTGTATAGAGTTTACCCTTACTGCCTCTCCCTTAGTAGCAGGTATTAGTCACATGCAACAATGTTTCAAAAGAGTTCAGCCCTCCTCACTCCTACAATAAGGGCCCTGATAAGGTCTGAGGAATAGAAAACAAAAAAAAAAATGGCAATATGATAGAATAAGTACTTTAGGTACGTTTAGTTGGAGCTCAAACATAAATTCTACAAACAGCAGTCTCTCTTGGATTTTATTCATGGTGTTCTTGATTGTGCAGCTAAGGTAGTAGTCTATAGTTTTGTGCTTCCAGTCCAGGGGCTCCAGGGAGGGAACTAGGAGAATGGGGGTTTGGATTGACCTTTCCCTCAGGCTTAGTTTCTTCTTAACTAGAACACTCTTTAAACTACAGATGATAATATCTGGATAGCCAAGGTGGGGACTCAAGTCTCTTGGGGACTAAGGCAGGAGCATAGTGAAAAGACCAGAGAAGGCTTAGGTCACATGGACTTGCCTTAGATCAGTGGTTCTCAAAGTGTGGTACCCAGTCAGTAAACATCGTCTGGGAATTTATTAGAATGCAAAATCTCAGGCCCCACCCAGACCTTCTGAATTGGAAAATCTGGGGTGGGGCCCAAAAATCCATGCTGTGTCCAGCAGGCCAGGTGATTCTGAGGTCAGGTAAAGTTTGAGAACAACTGCCTTATATCAAGTCTTCACCAAAAGGAAAAAGGTGAAGAAAGAAAGAGAAGACAAGACAAGAGGAGAGAACAGTATCTTTTGATCTTAATCTATGGCCCAGACTAGCTCACTGAGAAAGAGACCTGCTAGGCATTTGGGAATGAAGCTCAGGTAAGAAATAAAGACAGTCCATTTTCCTAGAATGCACACTTCTCTTCAGAAGGCCTTGCAAATCAAGGATATGGAAATTCTGGGTCCCGGTACTCACATTCCCACCAAGATCAAGAGTAGATACCAAGCTGGCCTTAAGTAAATGGGTAATTTCTACAACCATTTCTTTCAAGCTTCATCCTTAAGGGTTAAGTCTCAAGAAACCAGTTCAGGGTGACAGGTGACGTGAAGAAAGCAAACAAAGGGTGACATAACCCAAAACTCAACTATTTATTTAATTTACAATGTAGATTTATTTAATCTACAGCTATATATTTAATATACAACATAGACAGTGAAGCCACCTACCAAATAACTTTAAATATTTCCTTCTTCTGGCCCAAACCTTTATGGTCCCTGATAACTACAAACTATAAGTGCTAGCATTTCTCTTAAAAACTCAGAAAAAATATTGGGGAAATAAAGATTCACCCAGAAAACTCAATCTTTAAGAAGCTGCAATGAACAAAACTGCTGAGGAGAAAGATCACATTAAAACGTGAGGGTTCTAGGGAAGCCTGGGTGGCTTAGTCAGTTAAGTGTCCGACTCTGGATCTCAGCTCGTCTCAATCTCAGGGTCATGAGTTCGAACCCCATGTTAGGCTCCACGCCGGGTGTGAAGCCTACTTAAAAAAACAAAAAACAAAACAGAAAACAACCAAGAACAACAACAACAAAACAACACAACTTGAGGATTCTAGAATAAACACGCCTGTAGCTGCACTGAAAAGCAGGGTCATTTCAAAAAACTCAAAAAGTATCAGTTTGCCACTTACATTCTTCACTGGATTTATGAGACTTAACTCATTGCCCCAAATATACTGAGCCCTTTGCATCTTTCTCTTCCCTTTCCATGCCTGAACCTCATTTTTTATGTTTATTTGTTTATTTTGAGAGAGAATGGGTGAGCAAGAGGAGGTGCGTAGAGGAGAGAGCTCCCAAACAAACCTAAAAACAACCAAGGCCAAGGCCGATAAAGTCTTTTCCTGTTACCCAAATGCACATGTCAGTACCATTTTTGCGTGCACCTGCCCTTTTCTCCAGGATCCTGAAATTCTGTTCCCAGGCTCCTGTTCCCAACTCATACCCGCTCTCCCCCTGACCCCCCATTGGTGCCCAATTGGAACTCAGTCTGTAGAATGAGTTTCCGTTCTTCACCTGGTTCTGCAGCTGGTTGAGCCTATGAATCACTTCTTGGCTGACTGCACATCCTAACCTCACCTCTGCTGGGCCCCATCCTTAAGCTCTGACCTCTGAGGTCAGCTTGAGGATGGCTCAGATTGGCACCTGGGTCCTCAAAGGTGGGGATGCACCCTAGACATGTTCTCAGGGGGTATGTGGTTTTCTTTTCCACAGAGCTTGCCTCTTTAGAGGAAACCCTACCCTATTGCTCATAAGGTCCTTCTCTCTCTTATGCCCAGTCCTCCATACTTTGCCCTTCATTTGCCCTTGGACTGGCTCTGCCATAATTACTAGGCAAAGCATCACCGATATGAATCATACATGTCAAGAGAAAAAAAAAAAGCTCTCTTTAGAGGTTTCACCTTGCCTTGATTATCTGAGTGTTTCAAAGGAAAGATTTTTATTTTATCCTTGCTTGAATAATCTATCTGAATGTTGCCTCAGGCAGGTGTATGGGATAAGTCTGAGGACTGCAAGACAGGACTTCACAAAAACAGGGCAACTGCTTTGGACTAGGAGCAGGTGCCAATTCAAGGGCTTGAGAAATCCTTTATTTTAAAAACTATTTTCCTATTAAAATAAACACACAGAGACAACGAGCTCTTAAATTTAATCAAGATTCCTGATATTTAAGTGTTCTCCAAGCAAATTTATAAATAGGCCTTTGCTATTATTACACAGGAGTCAGAAGAAGAGGATAAAGCCTAGGACTGCGTATATTAGAGCGGAGTCCAGACCATAAAAGGAGAAAATATGTTTCCTTAGGTTTTGAGCTAAAAGCTATCCAAATTTAACAGCTTTTATAATATTCACACACACAGAGGTACTACCCGACTTGAAAATAACCTGTGGTCAAAGAGATTTAATCCAAATAAACTCAAATCTCACACAAATTCAATGACCTCCTTACTTACATGTTCAAAACTGTTCCATCTCCACTCTTCAAATGCTTAAACTAAGGACAGAGATGAAACTCCTAGAGATAGTGAGAAAAACAGTTACTTGGAATTTAAGGTTTTAGAAGGTTGATTTTTTTTCTATTTGTGAAAATTCTTTCAAAGACCCACAAACCTTTCTTCTTTGTTTTTTATGCAATTTTTATATAAGAAGTCTGAAAGGAAAAGGAAGCAAAAATCTCTAATCTCAGTTCATTTGTAAGAGAACGGTCATATTTTCAGGATTTTGGTTTCCTTTTTTCCAGATGTGGTGTCATAATTAGCCATGATCTCCAACGAGGCAGAAAACTTACCGTGTGTTGGTTTCTGTAAGTGAGAGGGCACATAGAAACTACTATTCCTCAGGGGCACTCGGGTGGCTCAGTCGGTAGATCATGCCACTCTTGATCTCAGGATTGTGAGTTCGAGCCCCACATTGGATGTCAAGTTTACTTAGAAAAACAAAAAAATACAAAAAACCAAACTACGTGTACGTATTAGAACATACACTGTCTTTGGCTTTGTCTGATAGGTCAGCAGGGATTGAACGCTTCATGTTTCACTGCCATTCACCAGCACCAATATTCACACCACTTGAAACAGGTCTTCTAATAGGTCTTCTAATTAGTATGATCCAAATTTTATGGTTAAGTAATTTGGCCACACCCGAAAAACTGGGTCTGACTTGAATTATAGATTTCATTACTTCCACAATCAATATTAAATTAATAGCACCTGTATAGCCTGTGGGTCTAGAAAGAGCAGGGTGGTCAGAAATGGATGACCTGAATTCCGGTCCCATCTCTGCCCCAACTAGCTGCGTGTCCTTGAGGAAGCCCCTAAGCTCTCAGAACCTTCATTTCCTTGCCTGTAAGGAGACTCAAACAGTCTCAGGGGCTGAAGCAGTCATTTTTCTGAACCCTTCTAGCTCCAGTTGGTTTGATTAAACATTACTTGGGCTTCAAATAAATGTAGATGTTATTTAAAAGCCCTGTATGTCCTCCTGAAATAGATTTTATTTCCCAAAATTAAAGCCACATTCAAATGGCTCCCAATAAGATTAAAAACAATGTATTACTATTGTGTATTGAAGAGCAACTGACAAGGTAATGACACGGTGACATTTCTAGAACAGCTCTTCAGTAGCAAAGCAGACTTTAAAGATGCCAAATGCTTGCCAATTCTGGTAAGGTCAACGGCCTTCAAATAATTGTTCCTTTCATACGATGTGTGCTTTTACTGGATTATTTTAAAATGTGTTTGCTTCCATTGCTTATATAGAAACTGAAAAACATCCCTCACTCTCACAAAGCCCAGAGGCAATGGGAAGGAGATCAGAGGTCAGAGAAGTAGGATGTGAAGCAATTCCCAAGGGTTCATGTTGTATTTTATTTTAGCAAATGTCTCCAACTTCTAATTCAAGCCATATCAGCAGGCTGGGAAAAAGAGCAAAAACGGAGCTCCTTGAATGAAATTCCCTGCCCCTTTGTTAGACAAACCCTCGGATTCCACCCCCTCCCCCACCCGCCACCCCGTGTCCACACTAATAAGCAAAATTGCTGAAAATCATTTGGGCCCATGTGTCTGCAATCAATTATTTTGTTTCTTAAGGGGTAAAGTTTGACCCAGCATATTTTAAAATGCTGCAAGATTTCAGGCAAGTTTCAAAGACACCAGGAAGAAGTCAACAGCCTGACCCGTGGAGGAGGAAAATGACATTCTCATTAGGCAAGAGAAGAGGAGGTCCTTAAGTAATGAGATATGAACGCGGCTCCTGTCACAACTCAGCTCTGAATGCAGGTGCTGGGGCTAATGTGCTGACCCGCCAAGCTTCACAAAGCTCTCAAAATAAGGGCGCTGGACATCCATGTGATAGTTACATTTTACCAAGTACGTTCACAAACTCTCTAAGTTGGAAATCATAACTCAAATGCAGAGTGTGCAAAGTGGAGCTCAGAAAGCTTAGATTGTCTCAAATTATGGTTAAGAACTAGCACTTAAGCCTTTTGATTTTAAACTCTCACTGTCTGACCTTGATCCTCATGATGAAAGTTCCTTAAATTCAGTAAAACATTTTGCATATATATGGCCTCCAACCCAAATGAGGGAAAGTCATCTCTTCTTGGGATTGTATTTAATAAGATATTTTAATAAGAAGTACTTCAACCAAAACTAAGGACTACCTCCATAAAGGAGATGCCTATATTACTGTCAATATCCAACTTCTCATTTCAAATTCACCCCACACAGATCCTTGTTACTCCAGCTTCCAAATCAGGAGATATTTTTGGTCATCTAAAAGAAAATGGAATTCAAGTTTCTTGCATTTATTTTTAAATGTTTTCATAATTTCACTTTAAAAAGATCACTGTTATCTTTAATGCTTAGCTCTGTTTTTAGAGTCTTTTAAATGTGATAGAGAAAACTTAGTATTATCAAAACATCAAGATCTAACCACTTAGTCCATGACATTAGTTGGCCTACAGCGCTATTTTGGAATATTTGTGGTGGGCATTTTAATAAAATTTATGTGGTTGCCTATGCTTTACTCAAATAAAATCACAAGTGTGACTAAGCCATGATAAATATTTTTATTTTTCTTCTGCCCTAATTGAAACCAACCCTCGAGGTAAAACGGGAAAGGAAATAGGATTCAATTATGGCCATTACATGAATGAGTTAAATCAGGTTTTGTGGACAAAACATCTCAAGTTTAAAAGACAGGAACACTTATCATTAAGGCATATGTTGGCCATCTATGTCACACACTCCCATGGCCAATTTTCTTTAAATAGTAAAAATAAGCTGTGCTCCATATGACCATTTCCTAACTATCAATTCTCCGTAAGTATTTTAAAATATGAAATCTATGTTAAATATTCTGTCCAAAATGACGTTTGGGAAGCTGGACTTTTAAGGCTTTACATGCAGTATCCTTATCTCGTTCCTGAGATTTCTCAATCTCTGTAGAATTTAACCTCTACCATTACCCTATAGTCAACTCATCCTGGTTTTCCACTTTTGTCCTCCATCCTTGTTTGTTCTCATTCTCCCTCCTGTGGTGATCCTGCAATATCACTGTTCTTTGGTCCTCTCCAGAATTCCACTCCTCATTTTCACTTGCCTCCTACGACATCTCCACCAGCACTCCTAGCACTTTAGATGTCCTGATATGTCCCAGCTGAGCTCACTACTACAAAACGATTGCTTGGAAGAATGAGTCAAACTATCAAGATCCATGTAAGAGTAATCAACACAAAGATCTTCATGTTGGTTAAACAACAACAACAACAAGAACAACAAACCTACAGGACCAAATTAAAAAAAAAAAAAGCCGACATAAGAAACAACAGGTTTTGGCAAGGATACAGAGAAAAAAGAACCCTCAAGCACTGTTGGTGGAAATGCAAACCAGTGCAGCCATTGTGGAAAATGGGTAAAAAGAGAACTACCCTTCAATCCAGTAACTGCACTATAGGTATTTATTCAAAGAATACAGAAACAGTAATTCAAAAAGATACATGCACCTCTATGTTTATAGCAGTATTATTTATAATAGCCAAATGCAGCTCAAGTGTCCATCTATTGATGAGTGGATAAAGAAGATGTGTGGGATATGTGTATGTGTGGGGTGTGTGTGTGTGTGTGTGTGTGTGTGTGTCAGATGGAATATTATTCAGCCATAAAAAATAATGAAATCTTGCCTTTTGCAGTGACATAGATAGAGCTACAGAGTAAAATATTAAGCAAAATAAGTCAGTCAAAGAAAGACAAATACCATATGATTTCACTCATATGTGGAATTTAAAAGACAAAACAAATGAGCAAAGGGAAAAAGAGAGACATACCAAGAAACAGACTCTTAACTATAGAGAACTGATGGTCACCAGAGGGGGGTTGGGTAGAGGAATGGGTTAAATAGGTGATGGGGATTAAGGAGTGCACTTGTCATGATGAGGACTTAGGTAATGTAGGGAGTTGTTGAATCACTTTATTGTACACCTGAAATTAACATAACACTCTTTATTAAATAATGTATTAAAAACTTCTAAAAACTGGCTTTTTTATATGAAAACCATCTGAACTTTCAGTGAACGACAGTCTTCATGAGCTAATAGTAAAGAGGTCATTGTTTGTACCCTAATGGGATCTGGGAAAGACAAGAAATCGATGAATGGCTAGAACAATCTCAGCAAACTCTCTCAGATCCTGCCACTGCTTTGCACTATTTTGTAAATTCAATGTCACAATTTTAAGAAGCATATCAACAAAACAGAGGAGTTGGTGAAGGAAGTCATGCCATTTAAGCAACAATTAATAAAAGAAGTTTCCAGAGATTTCAGAGTCAATCTAAGCTCTTCCTATAACTGGGTGGGAACAGAAGGCAAGAACCAGTGAACTGGGCTGAGTCCCACAGCCCTACTGATGGAGCTGGGAAAGAACAATGACCATGAACTGCTGGTCCAATACCAATGTGATCCCCATTCTGACAGATGGCATGTATTGAAACTCACTCATATGGAAGACGGAGTAATAGAGATATTCTGTGTTCATCCAGAGGAAAAACTATGTACCAAAGATTAGTGGTCTTAGGAAACGGGAACCCTCCTGCACTGTTGGTGGGAATGCAAACTGGTGCAGCCATTCTGAAAAACAGTGTGGAGGTTCCTCAAAACATTAAAAATAGAACTAGCCTACGACCCAGCAACTGCACTACTAGGAATTTATCCAAAGGATACAGGAGTGCTGACTCATAGGGCCAATGTTTATAGCAGTGCTTTCAACAATAGCCAAATTATGGAAAGAGCCTAAATGTCCATCAACTGATTAATGGATAAAGAAGATGGGTATTGAGGAGGGCACCTTTTGGGATGAGCACTGGGTGTTGTATGGAAACCAATTTGTCAATAAATTTCATATAAAAAATAAAATAAAATAAAAAAAAGAAGATGTGGTTTATATATAAAATGGAATACTACTTGGCAATGAGAAAGAATGAAATTCTGCCATTTTCAGCAACATGGATGGAACTGACAGTGTTATGCTGAGTGAAATAAGTCAGTCAGAGGAAGACAGGTATCATATGTTTTCATTCATATGTGGAACTTGAGAAATTTAACAGAAGACCATGCGGGAAGGGAAGGGGAAAAAATAGTTACAGAGAGAGAGGCAAACCCTAAGAGACTCTTGAATACAGAGAACAAACTGAGGGTTGATGGGGGGTGGTAGGGGAGAAGGGAAAATGGGCGATGGGCATTGAGGAGAGCCCTTGTTGGGGTGAGCACTGGGCGTTGTATGTAAGCGATGAATTGCAGGAATCTACCCCCAAAACCAAGAGCACACTATATACACTGTATGTTAGTCAACTTGACAATAACTTATATTTTGAAAAAAAGGAACGTAACTTTAAATCAGTATCAGGAAAATTATTTAACAATGAAAAGTGTGAATTTTCAGGTTTCAGAGTAGACACTTCTCATCATCTAAGGACTGAGATGTCCCTCTGTTCTTAGAAGTTGTAAAAGGATTGTTGCACTGAGTGAGATGGGAATAAATGCCCTCTAGTGACTTTTCAGAAAATAAAGTAGGGTTAGTCCATCTCTAGATCTTATCAGCCCTTTTCCAGATTCTTCCGACCCAAAGTAGTCTGAGCATTCTCTCAACTGCAAGTATGCAGTGAAATGCTTTCTGATGTTTATTCTGTATACGAATATTGGTTAAAATTCAAGTGATAAACAGATACAGAATGATTGGGAAATGCTTGTACAATTTTGTATTTGCAAATAGTCTTGGAACTAATAAAAAACACAACTTTCTACTTCAACAGCCATCATCTTGTCTTTGATTTGTGAATTTGAAAGACTCCTGCAAGAGCCAAGCCATCAAAAAGACCACAGAAAGCAGTTTAGAAAACAATGATTCACAGTGACTACACTTAATTAAGACTTTTTCCACCCTAAACTAGAACAAAATATATTATAAAGCCCAAGCTACAGGCTTCTGATTTTGGTCATTTTTGGTCATTCGTATGCCAGTCTCTGGGAAACAAAGAATTTCAATTTTAGGATACTGGCCAACATTTCAATTTTGAGAAGGTGCAGTTTGTTTGCCAAACATCCATCACTTTAATTTTATAAACTGGTACGCTATTCTTACTCAACACTTGTCATAAAACCATTGCACACTGCTTTGCTAAGCAGCAGCTATGTGTGACGCCCAATTGTATTTTCAATATTAAATACCTGAAACTTATGGGTGAAATTTTCTATCTTGTTTACTTCTTTTAAATAGCATGGAGACTATTAGAATTATCAAGACAACTGGTACATCAGCAACAGGTAAATGACACTGGTGCAAAGGGAAAACATGTCTTTGAAAATTCTGTATCTGTTCTCTAGTTTAAATTATTCAAATCACTGTTTGGCTAAAGGGAAAGAAAAACACAAGGGATCTGAAGAAATGAAATAGAAGATAAACCACGAAATGCAGATAAATCGTGCATAGTCTCATTCAAGAAAGTTCCCCTCTCTTCTGCAGTTTATATCACAAAGTAATTTTATTAAGGTTTTATGGAAAGGTCACTATTGCATTTCTGCAATATTAAAAACTATTTTAGCATACAGAAATCCCACATGAGCCTGAAATATTAGTTCAAGACTAAGTTTATTAAGGTTTTGGCATGGTTCAATATTAACGTTCTCCAAACATTACAACCATTTCAAATCAGATAAACAGTGGGATATAAAACCATGGTTCATAAAAATAAAATAGCATCATTACATATTAGTTCTTGAAGATTAGCTTTAAATATATTCTAAACCTGTGAAGCAGCTTATCAGAACAGTTCATTGTGCATTGACGCTTTCATTTCACAAAGGAATCAGCCACAAACACAGTTAAGGCCTGGGTAGCATTTATCAAAGTAAATTGGTGTTTTTAAGACAAATTCTAATTCAAGTGCCAATAATAATGCGAGTTATCCTCCTAGTCCCTTCTGTCTCCTAATATTTTCATCTATGAATGCCTGATGATTAATCAGAGAAAGTCTTTTAGGTCTGTACCTGAGTCAGGTGAGTCTGCTGCCTTAAGTTCTTTAACTCCTATATTTCAGGGAAGGTGTAAGGTTTATCTCATATAATCAAACAGCAGAAGCCTGTTCTCCAGCAGTGTGTGAAATTACTGTCAGAGTTTTTTGTTTTTTGTTTTTTTTTTAATAAAATATTCATTGGTAACTAACACATTGGAGAATGATGATGCTCCCTGGTAAGTGAAAAGCACTCCCTGAAATTTACAGAGCACCCACAGTTTCACCAGATGCCCCATAAGTAGAGTCATTTTTTGACTCCAGGCATAAGATTGAAGACATCACTTGGCCCACAGCTCTGTGCCCAGGAAGATGCTATGGAAGCATTCCTGGTTACATGAATATACAGATTCTAGTGATGGGAAGTGTATACACAGATGCTGAGGGCTCATGAAAACAACCTCTCACTGGACCTCAGGCTCTCCCTTCTATTTAGTTTCCTATAGATTTGAACAGTCGATCTGAATCCTCTCTCTGTAAAGTCATGACTCATGATGACCTCCTTCCCGTAGTCTTAAAGACTTGGGACTCTCACTGCATTTTGTGGCTGTGTTTTAAAGTAGATGTAGTACTCCAAGGTGCCTTCATAGTTCTCTGCAAAGCAGTAGATCATATTTCAAAGCTTAAATGATTGACTACAGAACTGACATTTCCCTTTATGGTCAAAAGAATGGAATAGTTCTCAGCTATTCTTAGGCAATGAGCACAAAGGCTTTAAGCCTGCAGAAATGGATGCTAAGGATGCAGAACCAGACACCAAAGAATCTCCCCTAAATGCTACCTTCCAAACTTAAATCAGCCTCTTCCCTCATAGCTGTAACATCCTCCCAATATGCCAAATAAGGACTCACTTCTGCAAAAGTTTTTTGAAGTGTGAGCGTTTATGGGCAGAGATACATACCAAATATGTTTATAGGTTACTTATATTTTCAGCCTACTTAATTATTAAATCCAAATGAAGGCAGCTGCGTCCAAAAAATACATAGTAAATGGGGTGGGAGGAGGCAAGAAGCTCGAAATCCTAAACTCCAGCCTATTTTTAGATATGCCTCAATACACACACCTACACAAGGGAGCTCACAATTACATGAGACACACGGACTCAGTCCAGTGGGCAACAGTGCACTCAGAGAGGAAAAGACTAATTTTAAGACCGGATTCAACCAATTACCGTGAAACCAAAGGAGAATTCCACAAATCACTCTTCAAGAAATTTCCCCGTCTGAAGATGGTCATGCATGTCATTCTGAAGGGGTTCCCAAAGGTAGACGAGATGACATACATAGAAGGCTCTGGGAACAATGCAGCTCCTTATATATTATTGAAGGAATTATTTCATAATAGACATGGATTCTATTAGCAGCCGTTAGCTGCTAGCAGAGCATTCTAGCCTCTGCCAACCCCTAAATTTTCTATGAATTCTAGGACTAGGAGGACTACATTGTGCAAAGGGACCGAAGATCAGGCTTTATGTACTGAGGGCCACTGCAAGTAAAAATGATAATTCAATTTTTTCTTTGACCAAAAATGCATACAACAGCCCAAAGCTAGTCACATGAAACCAGTAACTCAGTTCTAACCAAATTACCCTGGAAAGAAACGAGTATGTTCATAACAAGGCTGGTTTGGCTTGGTTAAAATAATTCCATGAGATTGACTGTAACTGTATTTCTAAATACTTCTAAAAAGTTGTCCATTGTTTATGTTTATTGTTACTGTTGTAATATTTTTTTAAGTATTTCTACCACACTTAAGCACTCTTTGTGCTTGATGGTTTTCTTTATAGAAAATAAGTCTGCAAAAAACAAAGTATCTTCATGAGGGTTGTTTTTTCACCAAGAAAGTCAATGCTTACACCCCTCTGCATCATCCCATGTGAAGCCATATGACAAGAAGGCCATTTTAAGTTAGACAATTGCTTATTTTTATTTATAACATACAGTTAGTTGGGTTTTACTAAAACCATTTAAGTAGTCTAGACTTAGTCTAAAAGCTATCCTTTTGAGAGCCTAAATTATAATACAGGCAATACATTAACATAGGACTCAGTTTTAAAAGGAATGTATCTCATAGAATTATCTCAAGAATAGCAAAAGAATGTATCTCAAGAATTAATAGCAAAAGCTACATAGTCTATTTGTCCTTAATCTATTTATTGCTGGTGTAAGGCAGTATTTCCAACATACGCCCAAATATCATTATATGTATTTTCATAGATATTAATGATTTGCTAGCACACAATCTTGAAAGTAAATTTTTTTTACACAGGTATGTGATGGATGAGAGGGAGAAAAAAAGATCATAGAATAGAAATACACATTTTCCCCCTTTGCCATTTCTGTTCCCAAACCCATAGATTTCTCAAAGCCTTTGGTTTTCTATCCTTTGCTTATATGACTCCCCATCTTCCTCAGAATATGAGCTGTGCTATAAGGCCCTCTATTATGTAGCCCTATACCACTCTCCTCCCTTCTCCTATTCCTTTCCCATGCTCACTTGACTCCAAACACACGGATTTTCTTCCTGTTCTTCATAGAGGCCATTCATAATTCTGTCTCAGGACCTTTGCATATACTGTTCCTCAGTTTGGACTGCTCTTCTGAGTATCTGCCTGGCTCTTTACATGCAGATCACTGTTCACAT
Organism: Felis catus; assembly: GCF_018350175.1. NCBI lineage: Eukaryota > Metazoa > Chordata > Mammalia > Carnivora > Felidae > Felis > Felis catus. The sequence continues at coordinate 35,179,053 of NC_058370.1, read as the reverse complement.
GTCACTATATTTTTGTATATGCCTCTCATTTACAAAATAGCATACCACCCACTACCACCACCAGGATTTCTTTCCCTCTACCTGTTCTATTCTTCTACATAAAATACATCAACATCTGATATCTATTATTTAATATATTTTGTTATATCCTTCCAACAGAGCAGAAACTTTATATATTTTATTTTCTGCTGCATCTGTCATATAAAACATGTGTGACATGAAGTTGGTGTTCAATATATACTTGTGTAGAATAAATAAATGCATTCCTCTTCTGACTTTGCTGCAATGAAGAAATTAACAGAGGAATCTGGTGGTCCAATATGTTGGTTGACTCTATGTTGGTGACTTGGGGAGGGAGAGCAAACAATTAAATGGGACATTAACAAAATGTAAAGGGAATAAATGAGGGTCCTAGGGTTAACTACAGCCTTCTGCCTCTTCTCCAAGGGACTGTGCTAGTTATTTCAGTGTAACCCTGCTGGACTAGACACTAACCAGAACTTGACAGTGGTAAGGCACAGCCTCCACACTTAGAAACCCAATCCAGCAGAGAAGAGGCAGATAGATAATTCAACGCAAACTGTACAATATTTTGCAGGAATTTAGAGACAGGAGAAATAACCTCTACCATCATTTTGCTTCTGAAAATACAAACCACTTCATACAACTCTGACCTCCCACAAATCCATATCGTTAGAAGACCCACCTCCGATCCCTGAAAGCCTGAAGATGGAAATTGATGGTATCTCTGAATATGACCAACTCTCAAAGGCCTGAATGGATTTTTATGGAGTTAAAGGGTGAGGTCTAACTATCATTTGAGACAACCTAACACCTAATTGCACAAAAGGTTTTACTCTACATCTCTTTCTGCATCCATGCAAGGGGCCACATGTCTAGTTCCAGCCAATGGGCTTTGACCGAAGAGGAGGCGTGACCCTTCTTGGCTCAAACATATATTGCTCCCTCCTGAGCCACCATAGATTGTTTGCAAAAACAGTCACAAAGTCTTCCCTTCTCTGTATCCTGCCCCTTGGCAAGGTGACCCTGCAGCTTCTCCCAACAAGATGTGGAGATTTCTCCAAGCGGATCTTGGGTCTGGGTTTGGCATATGACTCAGCTTTGCTGCAAATCAGACACATGAAAAGCACGTACAGCTCTTCCACACTGGGGTATTCTTTCTTGTTTCTCTTTGAAACTCAGAGACTATTATGTTAAAAGACTAAGAAAGCCTGCTGGCAGAGGAGAGGCCATATGGAGAGAAGCCTCCGTCAAACCAGTTATCCTGTTTGACACTCCAAATAAATACATGATTGGTGCTATCCTAGACCATCCAGTCCTGGCTGAGCCAGCCAAGACTAGTAACACCTCCAAATGAATACACAAAATTGTGGAAAAGAACACAATTGTTTTTTAAATCCACAAAATTCTGGGGTGATCTGTTACATAGCAAATGCTAACTGATACACCTGCTAGACAAGGATGGGTGGGGTGAGAGTTGACTCTATATGGCTCTGGTAGTATGTGCACATTTTAGTTATATTATGTAAAAAAGCTATTTAAAAGGATTAAGAAGTTCTGAGGAAGAGTTAAAGGAATTCAGAAAAAAATCATAAGGGAGCAATAAGCTAGCAAAGCCATCCAGGATATGAGTAGAGGAGAATAATAATTTAAAGTCAGTTACCTATGATATTTAGCAAGGACTTAAAACTTTAGCAAGGACTTAAAGGACTTTAGCAACATCATTTTTCTGGATGACAGTAATTATCAGGAGCACAAATCTGTCCATTTTACCACAAACAACTTGACACAGTAAAGTCTGTATTTGGGGCACCCGGGTAGCTCAGTTGACTGGGCATCCTACTTCAGCTCAGGTCATGATCTCAAGGTTCGTGGGTTTGAGCCCTGCATCAGGCTCTGTGCTGACAGCAGCCTGGAGCCTGCTTTGGATTCTGTGTCTCCCTCTTTCTGGCCCTCCCCTGCTCACGCTTGCTCAAGCTCTCCCTCTCTCTCTCAAAAATAAACAAACATTAAAAAAAAAAGAAGTTTGTATCTTATCTTTGAATCTCCCCACCTGCTTCTCAAACCCCGTACCTAGCAGAGTGACTGGTATTTTAAGAGGCGAGATTAGAGACTCTTGAATAAGGAATGAATACGGAATGAGGGAAGGAAAGACTCAGTTATGCTATGTGATAACAAAGTGTGTGTCTACACTTCACTCCACATCCCTTTCCAGGTCAGCCTTTGCATTCTCCCAAATTGTTCTTATTTATGGCTCCCCTTCCATTCAGAGGAATAAGTAAGGCAATGGTTGTGCGATAAGTCTGTAAGAATCATGAAGGTTCTGAGTTAGGGCACCTGGATGTTATAATAGCATTTTATAGCAAGGCCTGTAAAATAGCCATTTACAATATTTAGCCGTATTTTTACTTCTGGATGTTTTACTTTTGTTTAACTCATATGGCATATATTTGTAAATTGGCACCCAAATAATATAGTTATGTAATATTTATTGAAATTTTTGAGTGTGTTTAATGCTTCAATACTTTAAACTAAATAAGTAATATTAACCATCTAACCATAGAGTTTTCCCAGGGACCCTAAATTTAACTCCTTCTCAATTTTACAAAATCATTCAGTTCCATATTTCCAACTAAACACAAGACTATCATTTTAAATATAAGAACCAACATGTTTTGAGCAAAATTAGGAAATACACTATTATGTGATAAACATAATATCGTAAAACATTTTAGAATTCAGTTTAGATATGTAGTTACTTCACAGTTCAGCTGACTTACTTTGACTCTCCTAGGCTGGAGTATTTTCATTCCATCATTTCAACCTAATATACCACGAATTGTTTTGAATGTGATAATGTGCATAGCCTACAAATATGACTCATAGACAGAAAAATATGGTTCCAAAATTTTACTTTACATGCTGAATATCACTTGGTTAATTTGAAGATTATTAATAGTCACATTTTCAAGGGTTTAACATTATTTCCCATTGTGTTCAAAAATGTTTTCTCACATCGAATCTGTATCAATACTTTGTGTGACAGATGTTAGGATTGCATTCATTTTACAGATAGGGAAACTAAGATCTGGGGCAATGAAATCATTTTTCCAAAGTCACAAAGCTATTAAATCATGAGGCCAATATCTGAATGAAGACCACCTCATCTCAGAGTGGAGAATTCTGCTTTCTCTCAAAAAAAAAAAAAAAAAAACCTAATAGAATGGCTCTTTTAAAAAGTGCAGTTTCTAAGACAGTTTGGAGCATGATTTAATATGGGAAATTCCAAAGAAACCTTCAAAGCAGCATCTATTATGAAAAATGTGGTATACTTTTTTTTTTTTTTTTTTTTTTGGGTCTCCTGGAACAGATGTTTCTTTGCCCTAAGCTAATAGTCTCCTTCCTGTCTCCTTCCTTTGCTGAATCGTAACTCGAGCAGGCCTTCAGGCACAGTTATTACGAACACACATCCAGCATACGGAACCACATTTCTGATACACCCGTGTCTGCTGGGATTTACAATGGAGTTAATATCTGGATTTACTGGACCACACTCGGTGAGGACTTTTGTCTCCCTCCATTTCAATGTTCTTCTCTTAGAGTGAACTTTCATGAAGATAAGTTGGGGCCAAAGATAAGGAGGGTCAACGAGGAGCAGGCCAGGCCCACAGTATACAATGAATAAGTCACAAACACGAAGGTATTTGGTAACACTAAAAATCCAAGCAAGGCAGGCATTAATTTTTTCCTCATTTTTCTTTCTGAGGAGAATGCTTTTCTGGTTTCTAACTCCAACTAATGGGATGAAAAATCTCATTTTTCAAAAAAAAAATTAGGGCAGCATCTCACACCCCTCCCTACCCATCCTACCTCCCCAGGTCAAAGAAGGGAGCAGAACATACTTGCCTTTTCACAGGTCTCCCTGCCTCCTTGTCCCAACTTGGGAATCCAATGTGAAGAGCCAATGTGTTGGCCCAAACTCTCCTGGAAAATGGGAGTAACCAAATGCCCCTGGGCCTGAAGATCACTGATCTCTTTCCTGGGGGCCCACTCAGATCAAACTTCTCAGGGGACATCCCCTAGTAGCTAATTAATCTTTACCCCCACCCCCACTCCTAGAAACTTCATAGCTCCCAGATCTAGCCAGAGGGCTGATTTTTGTGTACATGAGTCTCTTGGTTCCTTCTGGCTCCTAGCAACCAAGTAAGTCAGTCCCCATCTCAGCCTATTCTAAGTATCCTGGCTTTAACCATCTGCAAAATACAAAAGGTGCTAGCTGGCCAACAGCCAGTCTGTTTGTAGTGGAAAAGGTGGAACAGCTTAGACCTCCAACAATAGGGTGAAGTCAAGTATGACAAAGCCACAGGACAGAACAGTACAAGGCCATTAATGATGACGGTTTCAAAGAGCTTTTCATAACACAGGTAAATGCTGGGGTTTAAATGGAAGAATGTATCACACGGTTTCAACTATTCAAAAAGATGCACACAAACAAAATACAAAAGACTTGAAGGAAAATACTCAAGTGTCAACCAGAGTGAGGTTTCACTTGGGTGAAGGTTTCTTGCCAAGTTTTTTTTTTCCTTTTTATAATTTTATGCACCTTCTATATTTTTTAAATGATCACATCTTATTTGGATTTTTTTTTAAATTTTTTTTCAACGTTTATTTATTTTTGGGACAGAGAGAGACAGAGCATGAACAGGGGAGGGGCAGAGAGAGAGGGAGACACAGAATCGGAAACAGGCTCCAGGCTCTGAGCCATCAGCCCAGAGCCCGACGCGGGGCTCGAACTCACGGACCGCGAGATCGTGACCTGGCTGAAGTCGGACGCTTAACCGTCTGCGCCACCCAGGCGCCCCTTATTTGGATTTTTAAAAAATCCTCCAGGGGCGCTTGGGTGGCTTAGGTGGTTAAGCGTTCAACTCTTGATTTTGGCTCAGGTCATGATCCCAGGGTTATGAGACTGAGTCCCATGTCAGACTCGGTGCTGGGCATGGAGCCTGTTTGGGATTCTCCCTCCAAGCCCTCGCTCCTTCTTCCCCTCCCCTGCTCTCTCAATAGATAGGTAGGTAGGTAGGTAGGTAGGTAGGTAGGTAGGTAGGTAGATAGATAGAATAAAAACACATAAAAAATACTCCAATCTCCCTAAGGGATTACTAACATGATGATGGGCTCCCGGAAGCTGCTGAGTAAGACAACTGTTGATACTTCTGACATAGCTTTCATATCTCACAGTTCACCTTAATGTCTTGCTAGTCACTCATCTCTCTACTTTCTTCCCTATTTGTCTCTCTGCCTAAAATAAACCCCCTGTCCACTTATCTCCCCATTTTACAATCCTGTCTGGCTCAGATGTCACTTCCTCCTCCAAATGAAATCTCATTCTCTCTTCCCTTGAACCCACAACTTTTTACATGCACCTCTCCCAGGCAATGAAACTTTACACCTAGCACTGTAATTATTCCTAGCTCATGTCTAAGCCTGAAAGAAATTTTGGACACACAGGAAACTGAATCCATCTTTGCATACCCCACATGAAGTCTCACACATAGGGAGCATTCAATACTTACAAAGGAATATAGATGAAATAAACAGAAAAAAAATAAATGATTAAGCAAAGTATTTAACTTTAGGTTTCATTTTATAATCTATCCTTAGAGATTTTCCCATTCTCTAGCCAAATGCCAAACCCCAGATTCTGGGGCCCACAATTTCATAAAGTCATCAACCATCCTGCTTAAGGGAAGAGATCTAGCATACAACATATCTGTTAGTTACATGCAACCATCAAGGAAGGAAATACAATCAAACTTTTTAACTAGATGGGGAACTCCATAGGGCAGGGCAGGGGCAGGGTCTGTGAACCTTTATCATTTTGGAGTCCTCCTGGTGCATGGTAAATTCTCAATACACACTTCTTAAATAAATGACAAGAAATGAATGAATGAGCTAAGAATCATTGGCTGAGATGCCCCACTACAGTCATATATGTATGGACGATGATCATTTTGCATGTTAGTTGCCAATGAAATCTCATAGCAATGACTGCATCAGATGACACTGGACCCCCAGCTCTCATCTTTGCTGGCTGCATCATCCTATGTAGCTCTCTCAAACTGCATGGGAGATTCCATACAACTGGAATTCTGCTTGCCTTGACCTTAAGCAAGTTTCTGTTCTCAGTGTCCAGATTTCCAAGAGAATAAGATGGAAACATTTGCTCTGAGTGTCTTGTGAGATTTAATTGAATAAAAATAGCATAAGGTTGCCTTCTAAGGCAATCATGCAGTCGTGTGCTAGAACAGTGGTACTGTTCCTGATTTGTTGAAGGAAAACATCACATATGTGGAAGAAAATTATCAACAGAAAAGAACTTCTGGAAAATAGTTTTATGGTTTCAAAACAGGAGTGCCTGGCCTACATGCCTCTCAAGCCGTGGACTCCCACGTAGGAAGGCTGCCCACAGTCATCTATCATGGCATTTGGGGTCCTTGACAGCTGACATCCCCCTTCCTTCATCCTCTGCAGTGAATGGTGCTCTAAAGGAAACAAATATTGGAAGACTCACAAGGGAACTGGTCTAACCACACCAAAGACCCTCCCTGACACTCATCAACTATTAACAATCTCACCAGCAGTGGTCTTTTTGTAACTGTAATGCAAGGTTAACAGTGGATACACTAGTAATTGGACCACTGTGGGAAATCTGGAATCAGAGGGCAGATGGTTTCATAGTGTGTGTCTTTCATCTGTTTTTGCCCTAATGATAAACCATAGCAGGGAAACTGCACGGGCTGAGACTAAGAACTCAGTGCTCCTACATTCTCAGGAAAAGAAACAAAGCTGCTCTTTTTAGAAAATCAAATTGTTGCTCACAAACCAAAACAGCAAAGTTCTCTTCTCTTCTGTTTTGTTCAGGCCTCTCCAGCTCATCTATGGAAATATACCATGCTTTTTAAAAACTGGGCTGAGCGGTCATTCAATATTATGTTGCTAAGTAGTCCTTTCTAAGTTAAACATGTTTACCCTGCATAAAGGCTGAAATTTTGCTCAACTGGCTATATTCCATGACTAACAGAGTGAATTTACCTCTTCTCATGCATGGAAGAAAGAACACAGTCACACAATAGGATCCCATGGAGAAGTTGGCTTCTAGGAGCTGAGTCCATGGCTTCTCAGGCTGCACACTGCATCCAGATCGTGAGCCTGTTAAAATGACCGGTCCCATGCAGCTGGCCTCGGGTGAGGACTAAAATACACATTTCTACAAGCTCCCTGGCGATCTCCATTCTGCCTGCTGGTCCATGGGCCATATTTTGACTAGCACAGAATTGGAATTTGGATCTTACTTTCTGGGATTGCTCCTTATCAAAGGACTAGACTGTGGCAGTAAACTAACGAGTGGCAGGGATAATGTGTATATTAAGATGGGAAGAAAGAATGAAGCTCAGGGAAAAAATTGAGCCAGGCTGGAGGTTTGACTCTACTAATTACGTGACATTGGGCAACTCCCTGAATCTCCATTCTTTGTTCTGTAAAATGAGGCAAATGATCCTTCTTTCACAAAGCACAGAGAATGAAAAATACAAATACGGGGGTGCCTGGGTGGCTCAGTCAGTTAAGTGTCTGACTTCGGCTCAGGTCATAATCTCGTGGTTTGTGAGTTCGAGCCCCACATCGGGCTCTCTGTTGTTAGCACAGAGCCTGCTTCAGATCCTCTCTCTCCCTCTGCCCCTCCCCTGCTCACCCACTCTTTCAAAAATAAGGGAAAAAAAGGGAAAATACAAATATGTATATAGAGGCTTGACTCTAATAGGAACTTGTGACCTATTGTTTCCTGACAGATCAGCAAAATCCATGTATTCTTCCCCTTCTGAGGCCCATACATACCCACATTCACCTGCCTCCCTTGCAATTAGGTAGAGCAGTGCGATAGTGCTGGTGTGTGACATGAGAGTGGCAGTGATGAATGTCACACCTAGGCATGCCCATAAAATCCCCCTCCACACATTCATTTTCTACGCAATTTGCCTCTTCTATGTAGGTGGACATTATCCCCAGGAGGAACGTGAAAGCTAGATAATACAGATGTCAGAGCTCTCATCAGCTTCTATCCCTGAATAACTACAAACACATGGCAGCCCCAACCATTTCACCTGCCTTGTACTGTTAGATGAGCAGCAAAACAGTAACATGAACCGTACGTGAGCTATTGTATATTTGTGGCCCTCTTTGTTAAAGCAGCTAGCCTAACTATGCAGTATCTCTCCCATATTTTTCCTTCCTTCCTTCCTCTTGCCTGCCTTCCTACTGCACTCTCCCTTGGAAGTGTCCCTCATGTATCCTAAATTACAGTGTTTTGGTTAAAAGCATAAACTCTGAGGGGGGACTGGGTAGTTCAGTGTGTTAAGCGTCCGGCTCTATATTTCAACTCAGGTCATGATCTCACAGTTCATGGTTTTGAGCTCTGCATCGGGCTCCATACTGGCAGTGTGGAGCCTGCTTGGGATTTTCTCTCTCCCTCTCTCTCTCTGCCCCTCCCCTGCTTGCTAAATAAACTTAAAAAATAAATAAATAAAAGCAAAAACTTTGAAATGGAAATACTAGGTCCAAAATCATTTCTATCCTTTCCTTGTACAGAATTGGACAAGGATGGCTAGATAAATTTCCCAACCCCACTCTCAACTATGGAAGAAGTAATCCTACCACTGCTTACCTCTTGGGAAGGTCACATGAGATCACGCAGGTAGAGCAGTTAGCCCTTTACTTGGACAAAGTAAGCACTCCATAAACAGCTATCTCTCTTCTGTTCTTCGATTCTTTCTTCTGTTTTTCTTTTTATTCTCATCTGAATAGGGTCCCATTTTATAATATGCCACCTGCTTCCCCCCACCCTGTAATGCTATGTCATAAGGACTTTCATAAATCATTGTCCATGTGGTTGATGTTAGCATTACCCATGGTATGGTACAATTCTAAAAGAACCTCCATTACATTCAAAGAGTTCCAACTAGAAAAAATTTAAGCATGATTATATCTTTTTCACACTTGAATGAACAAATATTACAAAGCTAAAAGGAGGAAAGAGCAAAAGGACCAGGTAATTAGTACAGATTTAAAATTTTTTACACAGGCAGGGAATTTACCATTTGAAAACGCGGACTGTACAGAAACTGCAAGACTGTCAGCTAATGAGGGATATTTACGTGATACGTTGATTTTCATACTGGAGCAACAGATAAAACCTATCAGCCAGGAGAGAAACCCTCCAAAAGAACAGCTTCTGTTGCCTAGATATTCCAGAAACAAAGCACAGAGAAAATAGCAAAAGGCAAGGTTTTCATAGTACAAATGATACGTTTCTCTTTAATGTTATGGTACATTTAAGGATAGCTTTCCGCTACAAAAACGCATTACTCAAGGTTGACGGAAATGACTGTTCCCAAACATACACGTGAAGGTTCATATATGCACACAATTTCAAATGCGTGTTCACATGTATAAAAATAGAACAGAGTCTGAATCTTATTATTTGGAGGTAAAAGACATGTTCAGTCTTAACGCCTAAGGAGTACGGCACCCATGATGCTAGAGAAGATTCACAGAGCCCCTTCCACCCTGCTGGTGCATTTCATTCTCTTTTTATGGTAAATTAGAGGGACTGGCACTGCTGTTCTTTAGAGACTGCATGCATGCAAAGTTTACTGAAAGACTGTGTCACAAGTAATATGAACTGAAGAAACCACAGCATTCTAAAGGAAAGCCAAATGGGCTGGCAGTGCATAGGGAACTTTGCACATCATTCCTCTGACATTGAACTTGCCCTTCCCTTTCTATAGGGAAATGGACTGTGAGAACAGTCAAATGCTGGCCTGGAGCAGAAACTGTGAAATTCACATTTAATGCTTCAAAATACTCTAAATGTGACTCTGTCCCCTGGGCCCTCTCTGTTGTCCACCCAATCAGTTATGAAGTCCCACTGGTTCTACCCCTTGGATCTCCCTGAAATCTGCCCCCTTTTCATGCTCCAGGCTGTCTCCATCACTTCTTTTCTGGGCTGCAGCAAAGCCTCCTAGTTATTCTCTACATGTAGTCTTCTCACTTACCCTTCCTATTATGCTCTACAAAGAAGCCTAACTATTCTAAAAATCAAAGTTGCGTCATGTCACCTGATTAAAACCCTTCAATGGCTCACCACCATCTACAAGAAGAAAACTCATTTAATGGCATGGCTTAACAAAGATTTACAGAATCTGGCTCTCACATCATACTTTTGTTAACTACCCCAAACACACACATGAACCGCCCCCCCCCCCGCAACTATAATGACCAACGCTGTGTATGATGTACCATCTGAACAGAATACTTCTACAGCCTCCACTTCCTCCTCCTTTACTAGGCTAATTCTACCCATCATCTAAGACTTAACACAGATGCCACTGACTCTGGGAAGTTTTTTGTTTGTTTGTTTTTAAGAGAGAGTGAGCACGTGCACATAGGGGAGAGGAGCAGAAAGAGAGAGGGAGAGAGAATCCTAAGCAGGCCCCACAGTCAACATGAAGCCCAATGTGGGGGCTTGATCCATGACCCTGGGATAACGACCCAAGCTGAACCCAAGAGTCAGATGCTCAACCAACTGAGCCACCCAGGCACCTATTATTATTATTATTATTATTATTATCACCATCATTATCATTATTGTATTTTAGAGAGCACGAGAGGGGTGTAGAGGCAAAGAGAGAGAATAGGAAGGCTTTTTAACCCACAACTCCAGAGGAGGCCCCCAGTGGAGATCCCCCATTTCTCCCATCTTACCGGTAGACTCTGGTACTACAACTATGGGCTCTGGAGTCAGCTTGCCTGAATTCAAATCCCAGCCACACCTCTTATAGCTGAGTGATCTTCAGGTTACGTAACCTCTCTGTGCCTCAGTTTCCTCATTTATAAGACGGAGATAATCATAGTGCCTATTTCAACAGGGCCTTTTTGTGGACTAAATGAGGTCATATAGAAATGACTTAAAGAAAGCCTGACATCTAATTGTTGCTCAATAAATGTTAGGCAGAAGTCGTCACCAAAGTGGTACCAGAACAATAATGCTCCATCTACAGGTCTTCCACCGATGACTGCATGCTTTGCAGAAATAGAAGAATTATCCTTCCTGTGTGCTACTTGACCCATGTCAAGCGCTTAATACATTATTCTTTAATAAATATCTACTGAGGATTCAAACAAATCAAAGATTTCCATCTTCTGGGAGAGTTTTCAGCCTCCTCTGAGTTACACGTGCAGATTTCCTCCCATATAACTTCATAATCTTTTCCACGAAACAAAAACAAAAACAAACAAAAAAAACACAAAACACACACACACAAAAAATCACAGAAAGGATGTGCTGTGTATCGGACACTGTATCAGGTGCCAAAAGAGGCAAAGGCAAAATCAAATGAGAAAAACAACTTATCACCAGAAGCTTACAAGATAAGTTCATTGTTGCCAGTAAGCAAGCTGTGAGGACTTACCCTTTCATTAGAACAAAGAGCAAGTTGACTTTGCCTCATACCAACCAAGACCATCTTTTGATTTTAAGGCTATGCTCACCCTAAAATGTATCACATCTACTGACCCTTGGGACCAGAACATCCCCAAAAAACAGTTTTACTAACAGCCCCAAGGGCAGAGCTCCTGTGGCTTATTTGCTTTGCAAAGAACCACCTAGGAAGTATATGTCTTGTCAAAATGAAATGTACTTAGAAAATGCTCAAAGAATGTTGTCCAGAATGCCATTTAATGTGGGGGACTCCAACTAGGTTGGAGAGTTAGCACCTTGTAAGTATTTTACCATAATAATTATGGCAGCATATAAAGCATCAGTAATGCTTCATCCTGGACTTCTGATCACCAATCAGCATCCTCATGAACAGAGTATTTTTTTTTTAATGTACTAAAGCACCTATAAAGTTTTAGGTACAAGGCCCTGATCTTAGTTTCATCAAGTTACTTTCAAATGATATAGCAGAGCCCATCACAAAAAAAAAAGTTCTGTTAAGATTTTTATACATTGGAAGGTCAAAACATGTCCTTCTCAAATCTAATAAGTATGTACTCTAAAAGCCTCAACTGATGGAGGCAGCCTGCACATTAAATGTGTCTTCTGATTCCAGGCACAAGTGCTATGAAGAATTCCACTATTGTCTGCATTTGGACAACCCTTCTTGGGAGCAGCTCAGTGTTTCTAATTAACCATCTCACTGGCCCACAGTCATTTTATGTATTATTTACTCATACCATGCATTGTTCAGAAATGATTTGTGGAAGTAAACCAGATAAGCAAGTATCATCTTAATTATAGATACATATAATTATATGTATACAAAACAGTGCTGACAGAGTCAATGTCTTCTAAATGACCTCAAGCTAACATGCAAAGGAAAAGTCAAAACGTAGTAGTGAAAAACATGGACTTTGTTACCAGGCAGCCCTGGGTTCAAGCTATTGATGAGCTAGCTACATGAATTTTGGGAAAGTACTAACATATTTCAACCTCAGCTCTTTTACCTGTTAAATGTTGATATTACTACCACCTACCTGATAAAAGTTAGGGGACAATGAATATAATACGAGGTCTGCAATACAGTAAGCATAAACAAACATCTTGGTTTCTTCACCCCTGACTGCTCAGCTGGGCCTCAGAAAGTATAGTCAGAGTCCAAATAAGATCTCAAATGGACAACCAAGACACTTGAGGAAAAAAATGGTCACAGAGCCCTTCAGAGAAGAGGTGGGGGATAAAATCCTCAAAACTAGAAGAATCCAAAGCTTTACCCACTGAGGCTTCAGGAACCTGAAAGTGGATGATGTAATCTTTTCTCTTTTTCTTAGCTGTTGGCTAACAGTGCTTTTTCCCACTGCACCTGATAAACCAATTTCTACAATGAATCATCAGAATATGCTGAAATCTGTCTAGAGGAAAGGCTCTCCGTTGAATAGAGCCAAAAATGTTTCCCCTTTTTTGAGATGGAAATTTAGGTGGCCTTCACTGGCCTTGCAGTTCTAATCTGGCACCAATCAACAAATAATTCATTTAAAAAGTATTTAATATTTTAGAAAACTCACTGAGGTGGTAAGAATAGGCACTTGCTACATTCTAGGTACTTGGTCTAAATATTAGAATGGAAAAGTTCCATTTCTTGAGCTTTGTCTAATTATCCTGCTCCTATTCAGGAATCATAATTAGATGATATAGTCTGATTGTCAATAAAGAAAACTTAGTCTGAGGTCACCCAAGAAAGGGAAGATGTTTGCCTTCTTCCTTTCTTTACCAAGAGTAAGAGGCAAAACGGGATACACATGGAGATTTTGAATAAAAGGAAATACGGAATACTCTCCAAAGTCATGAATAGCACAATCATACAACGGAATACTATTCAGCAATAGAAAGAAAGGTATTATCCGTACAAACAACAGCATAGATGAAACTCACATGCATTATGCGAATGTCAGATTCATTATACACTGTGTGATTTTATTCTAGGTCACTCTGGAAAAGGCAAAGCTATTAATGATGGAGAAGAGATCAGTGGCTGCCAGGGGTTAAGGATGTACAAAGGGCTTCACTACAAACAGGCAAGAGAAGAGCTTTTTGGAGTCAGGAACTGTTCTGCATCCTGATTATGTCAGTGGCTGTAGGACTCCATACATTTGTTAAGACTCATACAATTTATACCAAAAATATAAATTCTACTATCCATAAATTTAAACATGAATTTTTAAAACTGAAGCTTAATCTTAACACTATTTTAAATTGTGGTAGAGAGGTGGGTTTTCTCTCCAACAAAAAGGGAGTTCATTAATAAAATCCTTAAAGAACCTACTTCTTCCCCCAGCTTTACTGGGTTTAATTAACAATAAAAATTGTGGGGTGCCTGGGTGGCTCAGTAGGTTAAGCATCCGACTTCAGCTCAGGTCATGATCTCACGGTTTAGGAGTTTGAGCTCTGTGTGAGCTCTGTGCTGACAGCTCAGAGCCTTGAGCCTGCTTCAGATTCTATGTCTCCATCTCTCTCTGTCCCCCTCCCAACTCTTTCTCTCTCTCAAAAATAAATAAATGTTAAAAAACAAAATAAAAATGAAGACTGTGTAAAGTTAAGATGTAAAGAATGATGTTTGGATATAGGTATATACGGTGAAATGATTACCACAATCAAGCTAATTAACATTATCACTTCACCTAGTTAACATTTCTTGTGTGTGGTGAGAAGATTTACGATATATGTTCAGCAACTTTCAAGTTATTAAGGATATTTGCCATGCAGTATGTTCAATCTCCAAAATTTATTCATCCCACAAGACTGGCCAGCATGTCTTCATTTCCCCCAGTGCCTGGCAACCACCATTCTACTCTCTGCTTTTATGAGTTCGGCTTTTTTGGATTCCACGTATAAGTGACATCAGGCAGTATAGATCTTTCCAGGTTGTCACAAATGGTAGGATTTCCTTTTTCAAGGCTGAATAATACTTGCATGTGTGCAGGCACACATCTGTAAACACATATATACCCACCACGTTTTCTTTACCCATTCATTGACACAGGGTTTTTTCCACATCTTGACGAACATAAATAAGACTACAATGAACATGGGAGTGCAGACCACTGAGGTACTGATTTCATTTCCTTTGGATTATATGCCCAGAAGTAGGACTGCAGAACCATACGGTAGACCTATTTTTAATTTTTTGAGTTAGAAGAGAACCCACTTCTCAAAACTGCAGGATAGTTGTGGATGGTCTCTGTAGATCTCCATTCTACCTTTCCCAGCAGGGGAGGCCAGCTCATTGCTAAACGTCCAAGACTCCTCTGCAGTTGGTTCCAATTAGAATTGGAAACAATTAGAAACAACTTAAATATCTGAAGGGCAGTGGCCACCCTCCTGCTGCTGGTGCTCCTGGCAAGCAAGGTTTAAAAGAGGTTTAGAGAGAGTTGCAGCACCAACAGTAACAAGTGGCATGCCCTTGTACTCCAAAGTCCAGTGGTGGCCTACAGTTCCTCATTCTCTAGCCGTTCAGGCCATTCTGGAAGCACCTAAACGCTTGCTCTAAATCTTTTCTGCTTGAAACACCTGGAGTGGGTGCTTTGTTTGTTTTTCCTGCCATGATCTTTGTTGATATAAACTTGATTTATAAAATGGCCTCATGTCATGATCTCTTAAGACAGGGTTATTTGGAAGTTCCAGAAAAATTCCTTTGAAATTCAGCAATCCATGGCCAAAGTACAGCTAGCTATCTTCTGTTTTCTAGATTTTTCAGTACCACTCAGTCCTTGCTTACCGTGTCGGAATGATGACATATTAATTTAACAAATTATTTCGTATTGGCAACAGCACCAGGCTGATAATCCACTGTAGCAAAGCTAGCGGAATGAGACTCTGCTTTCCACATATACCTAACTCTCAGAACTGAGTTTAATTCTGGTTGGTCAGATCCAGGTTTTCTGTCTGTTCCTGAACCAAGACCATTCCATCCCTAGCTAGGGGAGGTCACAGCCCAGGTCACTACCATTCCTGACAAATGAAGACAGAACATGAACCTTCTGACTACTGAACAACTCATGCTCTTCAAGGGTTTTCTGTTGTGCATCCCTTGGGGAGTTTAAATGTATCTTTATTTCTCTGTTAACATCTAAACACATTAGTTAAGCCTAAAGTAAGTGCTATAGACTTGTCTTAAGAGAAAGTTCCCATGAGGCTTGGCAACCAGAGCCTGAAGCATTAGGAATAAGCCTCATTTTCAGATGCCTGGGGACTGAACTACATACACTTTACATTCTAGGGAAGATACTTGAGCAAATTCCACATGCCTATCCACCTTGCTTACATGCTAAAACAAGCATAGCATTTTGGACAACGTATGTGACAAGGTTCAAAGAAGAAATTCCTCACTGAGGGGAAGAGTCATGGATGCATGGTTGAAAACGCCTTGCACAGAAGATGCACAGTACGTTTTTATTAGAGGAATGAATTAAGGTATGTATTTTGGGTTCTATGGCAGTAGACAAATTTGGCTTGAGCTCATTACATGTTTTTTCTACAGCACAGGTTCCTCATGGGCAGTGGATTTTGGTTCTTTGCCCCTTAACACCTTTTCCCTTTGTGTTGCTAAGAGTGTGTGACGTTCTTCTTGAAATCCTCCCCTCTCTTCTTCTCAGTTCCTAAAGTTCCAGTAATATGAACTCCAGGAGGGTTACCCACAGCAAGTGTTTATATACAAGTACATGAAGTATTTAAAAAATAATCCTTTAAATCATTTTAACTTTTAGGTACTCATGAAGTTGATACAATGTCATAGTTGATTAAATAGTTCATGAACTACCTATTTGGGAGGTATTTAATGAAACACTTCGTAATTTTAATATTGTAGTTTTCATCTCCTGTTGCGGAGCCAGTAAAAGTTTTTCAGAACTCACATATATTCTTTTAAGTTTATTTATTTTGAGAGTGAGCACACATGCAGAAGGGGCAGAGAGAGTCAGTCAGGGAACCCCAAGCAGGCTCAACACTACCAGCGTGGAGCCCAATGCAGGGCTTAAACCCAGGAACTGTGAGATCATGACCTGAGCCAAAACCAAGAGTCGGATGCTCAACCTACTGAGCCACCCAGGAGCCCCTAGAACACACACATTTTTTGACAAGGCTGAAAACAGGCCTTGGGAACCCAGGAACTGTGACCAGAGTACCTAAAAGTTAAAATGATTTAAAGGATTATTTTTTAAAGTTGTTACACCAGAATATGCACAAAGTGTGCTGTGTTCCATTTCCATCTATTTCATCCTAAGTTTGCCTTATTCCAACTGTGAAATCCTAAGTTGCTCATGCCTACCTAAGGTGGCCACTGCAGAGGGCTGTCCCCCTTCATTGCTACTGCTGGAATTAATGGATCCTTTAATACATTTTTCCCTTTTAAAGGAAATTCTGCCATGTTCATCTTCTAATTTATCCTTTTATTGAGACTGGTAACAGACATAGCAGTGAATCAAAACAAAACCCCCCAAATAACCCACCAACACTCTGCTCCCACCCATCTATTTTAAAGAAATAATTAGGCCAGATACCAGAAAAAATAAGTTAAAAAATTACTTTCAAGTAGCACAGGGGTTCAGACTGAAACAGTAGTTTCAAAAGAGGGGAAAACAGGAAGAAATGAGTAAAAGTGTAATTTTCTTCAAGGAAGAGTGGGGGGAAAATGCTGAAAGGCATCAAATAGGTAAAATACAATGAAAGTGATAGGTACCAAGTATTTAACTGAAATATGAGCAAATTTTTTTCTGGATTTGACTACAGATATGCGTGGAAGAGATTATTGAAAGTTATATAATTAATATTATGAAGGTAAGGGAAAGTTGACATATGGTCTTAACATCTTCATCCAGAGCAGCGCTTCTCAGACTTTAACCCATAAATAAATTACCGAGAGATCTTAAGCAAAAAAGCAAAAAAAAAAAAAAAAAAAGCGGATTCTGATCCAGTACAAGGGCAGAGCCAAAGATATTACAAATCACACAAATTCTCAGGCAATAGGATATTGATGGTCAGGAGACCACATTTTGTGTAGCAAGGCTCTACATTTCAGTAGCTTTTGCAGATTCCCCTTCAATTTGAATCAGCAGGCCAACATATATAATATGGTCTTATTTTTAAACTGTGTAAAAAGTTCATAGTCATAGAGGCGATTTTCTTCACTGTGGGTAAAAAGAACATTTTTCAACTTTTTTCCAAGTATATTTTAGAATAGTGGCCCCATTCCCTCAGCTGCAATAAAGTCTGGGACAGTGCTCAGAGTTTGCATTTCTAACAAGTGCCCTGATAATGGAGATGCTGCTGGCCCAGAAACCAGGTATATGGACTCACCGTCTTAATACATCCATCTAGAATCCTGCTGGAAATGTCTGCAAGAATTGATGCCAACAGAAAAATTTTAGCATCAGAGAATCATTAAGTATTAGGGCTTCAGAAGACCTGAGATTATTTCCCAAAGTCCCCATTTGAAAGGCAAAGTGCTTGCCTTACCAGAGAGATTGTGTGCCTTACCTAGAACAAAGCTGGTTAGAGAAGCAGAATGAGCACGTGAACTCAACTCTTTTATTGCTACCTTAGAAGTCTTGCCCCTATAACAGACTAGTACTTTCTCATCTTTTCCAAATATGCCTGAATCACTTACTTCTGGATCCCTGATGACCCACCACTGAACATACATTTTAGTCCCACTAATTATTTTCTTTTTAGCAATAATCCCTAGAGGGGTGCCTGAGTGGCTCAGTCAGTTAAGCATCCAACTTCAGCTCAGGTCATGATGTCACGGTCTATGAGTTCAAGCCCTGCATCAGGCTCTGTGCTGACAGCCCGGAGCCTGGAGCCTGCTTCAGATTCTGTTTCCCTCTCTCTCTGCCCCTCCCCTGCTCTTGCTGTCTCTCTTCTTTCTCAAAAATAAACAAAAAAAGAGTCCCTAGAAAGTGATTTAAAGTGTGGCCTAAGGGCGTCCTCTATTGGAATTCCAAATAGGCCTGCTTAAGGATTTGGATTCTTTGGGCTGTCCTAAAACTACTGAATTTGATTCTCCCTGCTGGTACCTGGGAATCTGCATTTTGACAGGCAAACCTACAAACACCCACCTTATGAGACTGTTTGATAAACAGATCAATAAGATGATGGTTCTCAACCTGGGTTACACGTTAGAATCCTGAGGAGAGGAGAGGGTTTACAAATCCCCGTGCCTGGGCTTCATGCAAACAATTATGCCGAAATCTCTGGAGGATGCTCAGGCCTCGGCAATGGCCACAGCTCCCCAGTGATTGCAGTGCGCAGCCAAGGATGAGAAACAGTACTTCAAAGATGCCAAATACTCCCATATTCTATCCAAAGAAAAGATGTTAAACATCCAGGGAAAATGATCCCTTGTTCTAATGAATATAGAAAGCTGGTGGCCTAGAGTTCTCTGATTCGGAGAACACGTTTTTATTCCAACAAAATAAGCACTAAGATCTGAACTCATGTCAGAAGGGGCTCACTGTGGCCAGGCTTTCTGGCTGCCCAGAGAATTAGAAATTCTTATTATTTCCATGTGGTGGTCACTTTCGGCAGTTACAAAGTCCGGAGTTTTACAAGAAAATAATTTGTATGGATTTTCTGGTCAAGCTACTAAATAATAAATGCTCCCCTACAAATGAGAAGATGGATTTAATAGTAATGGCAGGTTCTAGTGACCCACATTAGTTCCCAGGGCTCTTTACGGAGCAAATGAGAGAAACTACAGGAGGACGGAATTTCTGCCAAGCAGAGTGTCTGCAATTTCTCTTTCCTGATTTCAAAGTCCAAAATGCTAACAGCATGGATTTCTGAATTGCTGTCAAAGTGTTTCACCCAGTGGGTTTCTTGAGGGTGTCTGTGTTCTAAACGAACAATCTACTGACCCCTCCATAATCAAAAGTTGTTGGTTTAGCTCCAAAGAACTTAAGCTTTATAAAAAGATGCCTTTCTAAAGATTTTAAAAACTTACAAAGCTGGACATAAAAACAAGTAATATAGTGATTTAATCTATAGGACAGTTACTAACCTCAAGATAATGACTATGTAATTAAAAGCAAGTTTGGTGGTACTTCTGTTTGGCAATGATTTTAACGTTTTTGTTGCTCTCTCTTTCCTCTTTTATCATCCCACCAATCACCCCTCAGTGCCAACCTAGAAAAGGATGCATTATGATCCCTGCATCAGACATAAGCATCTCTCTCCATCCTCGTCCTGGACCTTGAATTTCTAGCAGAAACATCTTGAAAAGGTCCATATCCAACCGTGGTTGGCAGCTTCCTGGGGCTACCTGTGAACAACCTGTGACC
This sequence comes from Felis catus, assembly GCF_018350175.1. Taxonomy (NCBI): domain Eukaryota; kingdom Metazoa; phylum Chordata; class Mammalia; order Carnivora; family Felidae; genus Felis; species Felis catus. The sequence continues at coordinate 35,159,145 of NC_058370.1, read as the reverse complement.
TTCTGCAAGTCACCTATGGAAACCAATTTGGCAATAAATTTCATATTTAAGAAAAAAAAAGAGCCTTTATGTCCTCATGGAATGTCAGGGAGTGTCAACTTTTCAAACTCCTTTAATAGTTAAGACTCTGTTCACTTCAATCTACTTCTTCCTTCCCATCTCCTTCAACCTTGTTACGCTTACAGGCCAAACGAAAAGAAACCCTTGCCCAGTCTTCCGTCACTCCTCCCCAGGCAGGTGACTCCTATCCCACCCCATGGGAGACAAGTGGCTGGCCCACAGAAGGCATCAAGAGGTGGGAGCTACAAAGTTTTATAAATTCCTCCACTCTCCCACTAACCTAATTACTGTCTGAGCCTCCCATGTTGCCTTACCACACTCTTAGTATAAAGCCTTGCAAATGTCTCTGCTCTTCCACTTTAAATGTGGCTCTCCTCAGATGGCACCAGCTCCTGGATCCCTATACCATAAAGACTGTTCCTTCTCCCGCCTGCCCAATCCCATTCACCTACTTGACCTCAGAAGACAGAGTTCTATATCCTACCCCACCGTTTCCACAAATACCACCACATCCCATCTTTCACGACAGGTGTTAGACTTGGCACAGGTGGAGTTCACCTAGATAATGCTACTTTATGCCAAATGAGTCATTAGTTAAACAGCGTGGCAAAGGTGAACCTGTAAACTCTGCCTCCTTGAGGCAAGAACAGAATCCAGATTCATTTTTGTACTAAGATGCAAGGTTATAGCTCCATGTCACTGCTTCTTCAACTACTGGGGGGTACAGAAGTGCATAACCAGGCATTTTTCATTAAAAGATGTGTTCCTGGACAGGTCTTCGACATCCACAGGGAAGACTTCCATTTGCCTAATATTAACAGGTTATAAAACCGCTATTGATTATGAGAAGGTAAATATTTCATTCATTTTTACTTATGCTATCAATTACATGCTCAACTCGAGTGAAGGAATAACTATGTTCAATCCCAAGCACAATAAAAATGCAACCTATTCATCTGCAATTTAAGCTCTCAGAATATTTTGATTTCTCTAAAATGATCTATTTCAAAGTCATTAAAACTATGCTTACAAAGAATATTCAATGCCATGAAAAAGCACTCACTATATAATGTTCTTCAGAAAAAAAACCCCAGCATACAGTGTATGTCCAAAGTTTTAAAAACAATATATGTATAGGTCTGGAAATATTAGAAATACAACAAAATATTACTATTTATATCTGAATGTTAGGACTGCAGTAAATATATTTCTTCTTTGTAATTTTATGAAAACTTTTCAATGCACATGGGCATTTTTAATTAGAAAAAAGTAAATATTACTTATATGTCTATGGTCTACATTCAGCAAATTAAAATGATTCCTGTTTCTCCTTTGTTCGATTGTCCCACTGCAAATACAGTTCACTGCATTAGTGTGATTTGCTCAGATGCTTCTTTAACTATGTGTAGAAAATGAACCAATGAGCACTGGCCAAAGACTTGGTGGTTTCCAAGTTCCTGATGAGGAAGGGAACTGATTTTAGGATTAGTATGAGAGTGGGAACACTTGCCTCTTGGACATATATATTTGGGATGGGAGAGAAGAAAAACGATGGCTTTAACACTTTTTGTGTACTTATCCTTTTTTTATTTCTAAATATATTGCTTCCTTATTAATTTTTATATTCCTTCCTTCCATATTTTTAAAAATTTTAACTATATTGCTTCCTACCTGCTAAGGCAAAGTGTTCTGCTTTAAGAAAGCCCTGACTGTTAGAGCATACTTATATTTATTTTACTTCTTTAATATTTTCATTTGGAAAAAGACAAGAATAATACACTTCAATGGTCATCTTTCTCTGAAAATTTATAAAACAAGAATATCAAGTCCCCTCCTTTTGTCTTCCAGACTTGGGAGAAGCAATGTTACTAGTAATTATATATGCACATATTCGTGTGTATATGTACAAACACCATGTATATATGTGTGGCAGCATATGTATATTCATATGCATAATTATAAAATAGATATACAAAAATACATGCTTTTAAAAAACCGACATCAGCTTTAGATAGTTCTTTGCAGTATGCATTTTAAGAACATAAAACATATTTCGTAAAGGGAGTCACTGATTTGAATCGCATACACATTTTAAAATTTAATACTGTCAAATTATGCAAATAAAAAACCGACATACTATATGTTCTGCTTAAAAACTTTCTTTAAAAGTGATTGTGATCAGGGCGCCTGGGTGGCTCAGTTGGTTAAGCGTCCAACTTTGGCTCAGATCATGATCTCATGGTTTGTGGGTTCGAGCCCCGCATCAGGCTCTATGCTGACAGCTCAGAGCCTGGAGCCTGCTTCGGATTCTGTGTCTCCCTCTCTCTCTGCCCCTCCCCCGCTCATGTTTTTTCTCTCTCTCTCTCTCTCAAAAAACTAAACATTAAAATTAAAAAAAATAAAATAAAAGTGATTGTGATTATTTTTAATATTATGAAAGTAATAAAAATTAAAATTAAAACAGTCCAGGAGCCTGGAGTGGGAGGTAAAAGTGCCTTCAAAGTAAATGGTGGGTTGTTGTTTTTGTTTTCTTCCTTAAACTAAGAGTATTATCTTGTTATTCCCTCATGCTTTTCATATGTTTTACAAATATCCTTTTGAAATTGCTCAGTATTTAATAAAAACAATTCTCTAAAATATGTGCAAATATACGGGGGTGCCTGGGTGGCTCAGTCGGTTGAGTGTCCGACTTCGGCTCAGGTCATGATCGCACAGTATGTGGGTTCGAGCCCTGCGTCGGGCTCTGTGCTGACAGCTCGGAGCCTGGAGCCTGCTTCAGATTCTGTGTCTCCCTCTCTCTCTGCCCCTCCCCCACTCAGGCTCTATCTCTGTCTCTCAAAAATAAACATTTAAAAAAATTTTAAATATGTGCCAGTATAAAACAAAAGTCTTCCTTTCCCACTGTACCCATTCCCACAACATGTATAAATAAGTTGACCATTTCTGATTTCAGTTTCTCTAGTGTACCTCCATACCTGTAAAGCAGGGGCTGTTCAGTACAAGTATGGCGTGAGCCACATGTGTAATTCAAAATTTTCTAGTAGTCACATTAAAACATTTTTAAATGGTAAAATTAGGGACACCTGGCTGGCTCAGTTGGTAGAGCATGCGACTCAATCTCAGAGTCCTAGGTTCAAACCCCACGTTGGGCATGGAGACGACTGAAAATAATTTGTAAAAACTACACTGAAAAATAGTAAAATTAATTTTAGCAATATATATTTTACGAAATATATCCGAAATTATCAGTTCAACAGATAATCAATACAAAAATTATAGAGCTATTTTCCATTCTTTGTTATTTCACGCTAAGTGTTTGAAATCTGATGCATATTTACACTCACATCTAGATGTGCACAGGTCAGGGGCTCAATAACCCCACATGACCAGTAGTTACTGAATTGGAGACTGCGCCTTCAGATAATATGTTCAAATCCTGATTCCTTGTCAACTTAGAAATTATCATTTGACTCTATGTATGCCTTTCTCTCTCTTTCCATTACTGCTACTGTTGTTTCAATAATCACTTCTCAACTCACTTTTAGACCCTTATTTAAACCTTTCCACACCCCCTTCTATCTGGTTTTCTCCTTACTTAGGGGAGGAGTAAACTAGACTCTGGTTACTCCATTATGACTGTAAGTGGAAAACTTATTTATTTTTAAATGCTTTTAAATTTCCTTTTTTTTTTTTTAGTATTTATTTATTTTTGAGACACAGAATGTGAGCAGGGAGGGACAGAGAGAGAAGGAGACACAGAATCTGAAGCAGGCTACAGGCTCTGAGCTGTCAGCACAGAGCCCGATGTGGGGCTTGAACCCATGAGCTATGAGATCATGACCTGAGCCAAAGTCCGACACTTAACGGATTGAGCCACCGAGGCACCCCTAAACTTCTCTTAATTCATTAAATGAGGCAATCTTCTCCCCCCATCTCTGTAGTATGAGAGGTTAGGGTCTATTTCCCTTCTGCTCTCCTCCCTTTTTTGCCTCCCAACCTTTCCCCAGCAAAACTATTACATTGTCAAAGTTTTATCATTTATACCATGCTCGGTACTAGAACTTTTTTTACACATTGATTTTGTCAACTGGAAAATGAATAACATTTGCAGTATGAAAATTACATAGTAATTACTGTCCGCAGAAACCAGTAGTGTATATGAACACAAAGAAAGGCCAAAAAACACTGTCACTGGTCTTGTGCAGCTCAAAGAACTATAATAAAGAAAACTGGAGAGAGGAGGGCCCTCCTTCAACACTGGAACCTAATCTGTTCTCTGAGAACAAGCATTCCATTATAGAATTTCATTTGCTTTTAGGATTTTAGAATTCTCTAACAATCCTATTCTGACTTTAACAGCTTTTTCCCAAAGAAAGATTTCCCAAAGAAATACTGCCTTAGAATTTTTTTTTCATTGCATTCCATGGTTTATCTACTTGGAACCCACATTTGGGGACCCACATGTGAGGTCCTTGGAACCCACATTTCCCTCTGGCTTTGCTGCATTAATTCTCTTAGGACTGATGTGGTAAATGTTTTAGTTCTTACAGGTCTTAAAATGCTTTTACTTTCCCTTCATATTGAATTTGAAGTTTGGCTGAGAATAGAATCGCAGGTTTAAAATGAGTTTCCCTGAAAACCACAAAAGCATAGTGCTCTTGCTTCTAGAATCATCTTTGTGGTCAGTTTCCTATCCCACTCCTTTTTCTGGAATTTTTAGCATCCTCTCCTTTTCCTTGGTGTTCTGAAACATCATGAAAATATGTTTAGTCCATTCATGTGCTTTTTACCTATCCTACTTTGCATTCTGAGGACCCTCGTGGTCTAAAGATTTGGAGAATTTAAAGTGTGTGTATTTCTTCCACTTTTTCAATTTTCTTTTTCCAGATCCTGTATTAGAAGATGTGGGAACACTGGATTGATTCTCTAACATTTCAACTTTTCACTCGTATTTTCTAGCTATTCGTTCCTTTGCTGTTTTTCTCAAATGTTGCTTCATCTTTCACCACTATACTACTGTTTCAATGGCAAGCATTATACTTTAGTTTCCAAGAACTCCTTCTTATTCTTAAACTATTTTTCGTCCACAGGAATCTGTTCTTTACTATCCTGATGATAAAATGTAGAATTATTTTAAGGGTTTACTTTTCTGACTTGTTTCTTCTGATTCTGTTGACAGATTTATTCATGTTGATCCTTCTCTTTATACTGTTTCTTCCCAGTATCTGTTGATTCTAGTTTGTTTGATCCTAGTTTGTTAATGAATGATCTAGAAGCCAAAGAGGAATTCAGATCCAAATACTTATCTTCATGGCTTCTTCATTTCTATTCATCAAAATACAGACCCATTCCATTTCTGAAATAGTTGTTGGTGACCCTTTAATCCTGGCGCCTCTAAGAACCATTAACATTTGGATTAAAAACTGGGTCTTCTTATTGCAATTTTTAAGAGTATGGCAGGTAGAGGTCTAATGGACGTTATTTTGGGGTTAGGCTTCATCTGACAGATAAAGGGTCATGATTATAACTTAGTCATAAAGGCTACATTAAAAGAGATTCTAAAATTAATTCAGTATCACAGAGCTTAGTTGAGGAAAAAAATAATTTCCCTTAAATTTAAAGTCCCAACAAATCAGTAAGTGAATCTATTCATTCCATACTATTCCCATGTGCACCATTTTAGGATGTCCTACTAAAGCACAAAGACGCATTTAAATTTTGTAGGCACCTCTATCCTTTCTTATTACGGTAATCTATACCAAAGATAGGACAAGTAAGTGCCCAACAGGGAAGAGAATAAGTACCACCTCAGAGAGGACGAAAATCGCAAGATACCCAAGTAAAAATTAAAATGGCCTCTGTCAGCTATTTAATTACTTTTCTCTCAAACTTGTAGCAGAGTCATCTCTTAAAAAACTTACTTATTAACTGTTCTCTCTTCAGGTACTCTGAGTTCACCAGTGCCCTGCCATGAAACCTTGCTCTAATGTGCATTCATCCCCCATCAGAACAAAGACTTGCTTACAAAGCTGAATGTTCAAGTTGCCTTCCATTTATTTCAACTTCACTCTCCCCTCAACCTTGCTAACCCACCAAGGGTCACATCTAAAAGTCCTCTCCTTTCCTTAGGAAAATGTACTTCTGAAAAAGTCCATTCTGAAGTGATTACACATGCAAGTTACATAACCTTTACATAAGAATGTGAATAATGAGATTTAATTTTCCAACTCAGATGGAAAATACTGCTAACACTGGGGATACTTAAAAAGATACGCTGCCTGGGGGGAGAAGACTATACAATGTTAAATATCTGTAATGAAATGTAACAGCCACCAAACAAGACCAGATGCCTCAGCAGATGGTACAACTTGACCTCCCAACATCCTTTCTCCTGATTTCAGTGGGTGATGAAAATGAACCCAATAAAAAATACTTGCTTGCTGAGGTTTCCTTACAATGAGTGGTAGCCTTGTGATCCTGTTTACTACCATGAAAGGTATGTTGAGATTTGCCGGCTGGAGGGGACAGGGGTAGGTGGCTAAATTTCTGCTTTTCTAACATATATACAATTGCCCCCTGCTTACTTCTTTTGCTTTCTGCTCAGAATACGCATGTTACACCTGAAGGTGCAGCAGGCATCTTGTAACCATGAGGCAATGAGTTCAGGATGAAGACTTATCAACTAAAGATGGTGGAGAATAGATCTGCACAGAGGCTGGATCCCTGAGGGAATGACTTAGCTCCTGAACCTGCAGCCCTCAACTACCTACCTCTGAACTTCTTGTGATGTGGGAAAAACATGAACCTATGTGCTGAGATGCTTTCTGGATCATAGAACTCATTCCTGATGAATGTACTGGCAATACCTGAATTGTAATTTCCCTCCAGTCGCCTGTATACAAGGTTTGAATGCTTGACTAAAATGGCAAGGGCTTTCTCTTCTACAAAAACTCTAAATTTTTGATACAGGCCCATGATCCCTTACCAAAAACGCTTGAGGTCTGATAGGTTTCAAATTCATAAAGGTAATATGGCGCCTATATCATACATTATGCATTAGCCCCAACAAATCTATGCACTTAGTCCAGCCGTTGACAAATTATAGCCAGAGAGCCAAGCCTGCCCTGCTACCTATGGTTTAAATAAAGTTTTGTTGGAACACAGTGATTCCTTCAATTACGTATGGTATCTGGCTGCTTTTGCGCTAACGACAGTGTTGGAGCTGAGTGGCGGCCACAAAGACAGTACGGTCCATTGAAACAGAAAAAGTTTGCTGATCCCCAATCCATTGGCTCTTTATGCAGTAAAACCTACGGCTATTCACCCTAAGTGGGCTAAATAAAGATTATCTATAACCTTCTGTTGGTTCAGGCATCATTTTGCCACGAAGTTTCTGCCAAATTTATAGGAAAACTAAGTTTTGAAAGCTGTAATATTTTCAGAATTACAGAGAAAGGGACGGAGGTTCTGTAGTCAGAGGAGAGAGGGGTGGTTCCTCAGGCTGGTCTAACCCACATGGGGGTGTTCCAGCTCACCGGCTAGTCCTTTAATGTCTAAAAGCCCAGAATGGTCATTGAAGGCCCTAGGAAATAAAGAGACAGTGCACACCGCAGTGAAGAACCCATTAGCTGATGAGTAAGAACGATTCCTAATCTTATATTCTGCTGACTTTGGGTATCCACTGCTCTTCTCTGAGTCTCTGTTTTCAAATCTGTCAAGTGGGACCAAAGTATTACAGACTCTGCCACAGGCAATGAGGAAGGTGAGATTGTGACAACGCTATGAATGAGGCAAGGCACAACACACTCATTTGTTAGGTATATTCTTGCATAAATGAGATCTACTTCTTTACATATGTAGGCATAAATATGTATTTCACTAGATGGGTGTCTTTGATTAATAGCTTTTCTCCTTTTACTAAATAGCATTTCATTGAAGAAGCATCAAATTTCTCTGGCTCTCCACAATTTAGGTGGTTCCTTATATTACTTAATTCTAAATTCTAGCAAGTGGACATTATATTTTTAGCTTTTTGCTATTCTACACATAATTTGAGTCACGTGCACCCTATTTATCAGAGAGTTTCTCTGAATACCCATTGGACCATCTCTAACAAATATCTAAAAATTTCAGGAGGACTTTACTATATTCATTTTTACTGCAATGTAAGTATTACAGAACATTTCTGTAAATGTGATCAGTTTCAAAATAAGACTTAAATGTTTTTAGTCCTACATTACAAGCTTAAATGTCAAAAATAAGATTTTTCTAAGACTTCTTTTTTAATGTTTATTTATTTTTGAGAGAGAAAGAGAGCAGGAGAGGGGCACACACACACACACACACACACACACACACACACACACAGAATCTGAAGCAGTCTCCAGGCTCTGAGCTGTCAGCAAGAGGCCGATGTGGGGCTCGAACTCACAAGCCATGAGATCATGACCTGAGCTGAAGTCGGATGCTTAACCAACTGAGCCACCCAGGTGCCCTTAATCTAAGACTTCTTTTATCATACAATCTACATAGTTAAAATACTGATTTAATTTTCAGAGTTAAGATGAAAAATTGATTTTGTTGGCTCCTATATATTTCACAGTGCTCAGTCCACACACTTGCTTATACAATTTAGACTAAAAACATGTATATTTTAATGATTTCCACAAACTGACAGACCTTGCTTAAAATCTAGTTCTCTAATAAATACAAACTAATATGTAGTTGTTTTGTTTATGACATAGCCTAAATGTCACACACTTAAATCTTAGAGGGGTCCTTTTATTAAATTTGACAGCAATTACTCATCATAGAACTGTATCCTGCCCAGAAGTTGCTCTAGTAAGGAACAGCTTAGGTTTCAAAAAGCTTTTCTTGAGCCCAAGGGACCACAGACAGCATCTCTGAGAGCTGGGCAGACTGAACACTTTTGTTTTAATGTGGCTCTGTTTGCGCTGGTAAGAGCCTCCCAGGGGAAGATTCTTAGTAAGGGAGCACCTGTTTTTCCTAAATATGTGCTGCTAAAGCCCCCTCCTCAGGAGATATAGTTTGCAATAGAGACATATATGTGCAAGCCTAGGTTTTGAGGTATACACACATTCTGAGTCTCCAGGAACCCAGAGAAGTGCACATGGGCAGCTTCCAAAGCACCCAAATATGGTCATAAAACTCACATCTCAGTTTGAGCTCATAGATTCATAGCTGCTTTAAAGGATCAGACTTCATGCCCACCTCATTTGAGCTTATCATCAAAGAAAAAGAAAAAAATATGACATGCAAAACAAAGGCAGAATTACAAACAGCTGAAGGAAATTAATTCTGAAAATGCCATCAGGAAGTGTGAGAACTAAGAAAATGCCAGTGTCTATGAAACATGGATGAAGAGTCAATGAATAACAAGACAACAAAGAGGCAAGATGTATTTTCGCTGGAGCTAGGGCAGGGATGAGCAGCTGGAACAAACTGGCAGTCACCAATGGCCCTCTGGGTCAGAGGCAAGCGTGTATTAGCAAGAGTAGGACCCCTAACCTGTTGCCTACCCAGGAAAACAAAGAAGATAATGAGGAAAATGTTGACAGGGAAACAGAGGAAAGAGTCAGTGACTGAAAACAGAAAGGAGACAAAGAAAGCATAGTCTAAACAGGTGTAGTAGATCTCAGACAGACTCTTCTCTGTGCTGGAAATAGCCATGGAACAGAGGGGATCAAGTAAGGAACCACTGCTGGTTACTTACCCCAGAGCTTCTACTACAGTATTACTTGGGTTGCAGGGTGTCTGAATCTTAAGAACCATCAGGATTAGTCTAGACTGGTGGTTCTCAAACTTGGCTGCATATTGGAATAACCTGGAAAGCTTCAATATAATATTTATGCATGGACCCCACGGCAGAGAGTCTGATCCTAAGGTTCTAAGGTTGGGTATATCAGTATTTCTTTTTATTTTTTTAATGTTTATTTTTTAGAGAGAGGGGGCACATGAGCAGGGGAATGGCAGAGAGAGGGAGAGAGAATCCGAAGCAGGCTCCATGCTGACAGCAAAGAGCCTGATGCAGGGCTCAAACTCACGAACCACGAGATCATTATTACCTAAGCTGAAGTCAAGAGTCAGACGTTTAAGTGACTGAGCCACCCAGGCGCCCCAGTATCAGTATTTTCTAAAGTTCCCATGTTCATTTCAATCATAGCCAAAATTGGGAACGTCACAGACTAATGTTGACCAAACTTTATGCACATTAAATCAAAATACAGGCATTTATTGAATAGATCTAGGGTGGGACCCGAAATTCAATAGTTCTAACAAATTCTCAGATGATGCTGTTACACTGGTCCTTGGAGCACACTTTGAGTAGTAGTGAGGGCTTCGTCCTGCAGTGTCCAGCGTGACACCAACCGGCCACTTGTGGCTGCAAACCCTTGAAATGTGACTGGTGTGACTGAGGAACCACATTTTTACTCTAAATTTAAAACCTGAAACTTAATTACTGGAAAATAATTATACATGGAAGCAATTTGGGTATGTGAATACTTGTGACTTTTTTGAGATCCACATCCAGATCAAGTACTTCTTATAAAAATTTGCGTCTGAGTTGAGACGTAGTAGAAGCATAAAATATAGACTTGATTTCAAAGGCTTAATATGAAACCAAGAAAATAAAGTATCTCATTGGCAATTTTTGTATATTGGTTGTTACAATAATAGTCCAGATATACTGGGTTGCATAGGATATACTCTCAAAATTAACTTTAGCTGCTTTTCTTTTTTAAACATGGCTACCATAAAATTTTAAATTCTCTATGAGGCTACCATTTTTATTTCCTTTAGACAGTACTGGTCAAGATTGAAGTCAATCAAGGCTTTCCGACTGCATGTTGCCAGTAATGGTCTAATGGGTGGTCTAATTGGTTAATCGGTCTATGTGACCCACAGCAAGCTGATTGAGAACTAAGAGGAAGTCAGCAAGGGGCCTTCTAGAAAGCCTGTTAGAGGACTTAATAAAAAGAGAAGGCCACAGGAGCACCTGGGTGGCTCATTCCAACTTCAGCTCAGGTCATGATCTCATGGCTCATGAGTTTGAGCCCCACATCGGGCTCTGTGCTGACAGCTCAGAGCCTGGAGCCTGCCTAGCTCAAAAATAAACAAATGTAGACAGAGAAAGACAGAGAGACAGAGAGAGAATGAGAAGTCCACAAAAGAAAAAATCCCTTTGCACCTGCCTTCTTCCAGTTGTATTTAAATGCAGTTAGAAGAAGACAAAACACATAGAGCTTTGGCAGCCATTTTACCACCATGAAGAAACAGGACTCTGAGTTCTGGATGGCCCTTAGAGTGCCAATCAAAATAGGATCCTCTTTCTTTGAATTTCTTCTTAGATAAAAAAAAAATGTCTTAATAATTCAAATAAATGCTTTTTAAATGTTACTATGCATATGGATTATCTGGGGATCTTCTTATAATGCAGACACCCTTTCAGCAAATCAAGGGTGGGGCCTGGAATTTTTAATTTGTAACAAGCTCTCAGGTGCTATCTGTGTAGCTGGTACAAGCACCATACTGTCATTAGCAGGGTTCAAACCAAAAGCACTTAGGTTCTTTAGTACTTGCTGCTAAAAACATTTCTAGTAGAAACAGAAGGCCAAGCCGACTTCTGCCCAGTAGCTCCTCCATTTGCCAACTGTGGCTGACAGCATGATCAGGATTGACCAACTAGGAACCCAGGACCGAGGAATCTGTCCCTTTCTCAAAAGATACTAATAGCTATTATGGGAGCAAGGAGGCAGAAGGCAAGGGTTCTGTGGTCTTATGAATTTGGAAGACGCTGGGATAAAAAGTTAAAACACATTTCTCTACTATTGGATTTTCCATGCATGCAAATCACTACTAAGCTAGTACATGCTTTAATTTTTCAAGTATTGTTAACTACAGACTTGATTACTAAATACTTTCTTTTCACAGGGAATATCACTGGATTAACATGGCATGGAACACATATTGTGAAATGTTGTGTTATTTAGATCCTGACTTAGAAAACATCAAGGCAAGAAAATGTAGTTTGTGTAGTCTTAAAATGTTTAAGAACCATGGGGTTTGAAGTGAAGTCATCTAGATTCAAATTACTCATTGTGCTGCATCCATATACACTGTGTGATGATGGATGGACAAGCCACTTACACTCTGTGAGCTGAATTCCTCACACCTAAGACAGGAAAATAACACCTGCCCACATCACCAAACTATGGTAAAGATAATATGGGCTCACACTTCTCAAAATCACAATTCTTATATTTGGAACAGAGTTTAAACTTTTTAAGTATGTATTTAGAACTACATAAACACATCGTGGAGTAGAGTAACTCATATGCAGTCTAAAGATAACACCTGGGAGAAAAAAATCTTGGCTTTCGGAACCTCTTGTGGGAAATCATTCACTTCCCTCTGCTCTTACGTGTACTTCATAGAAAAGCTGCATGTGTTTGGAAGTGCTTTAAAGCCAAAAAGCTCTGAGTTTGAGGATGGCTTGTGGGTACCACTTGGCAAGTGCAGGTGAACTACTCAGCAGGTCTTCCCACAGGGAATCTAACCCCCGGTGTGGTCACCACTTTCCAGTTTCCAGATTCAGATATGAGAGGCTAGGATGCCCACAGTTCATAAGGAAGGCTTCAAAGAACCGATTCACGTTAAAAAAGCCAAGACATTGAAGAAATGTTTAATGCTGAAATACAATATACACTGAGGAAAACTGTAATAACTCTATTAAGTGGATGATATTCCTTGACCAGTAAAATTGTTGTTTAGACGCAATGACACACATGAAACTATTCTCCTGTGGGTAGCAGTACTGATGATAATCTGCCCATTTTTGCCTGTTTCCATTTTCTATACTTTTGTACTTTTCCTTCCCTTCTAACTAATGTGTCTTTGGATAAAGCTTTATATGGAATCATCCATTTGCTCGGAATATATTCACCTGGTTCTTTCAGTGTTGCTATAGGCTGCAGAAAGCATGGATATGACACAGACGTGGTCATGTCTTGTCTGTAGGTTAAAGACCAAAAATAATAATAATTTATGCATTTATATATAAATGCATGTGAATAATAGCAAGTTGAGACCATTGTCACTAAAACCTCATGAAAAGCATATGAATCATTTCTGGCTTAGGGAACACAGCAGGCAGAATAATAGCTCCCTAAAGATGCCCACTTGCTAATGCCCAGCCTTGTGAATATGTTGTGCTACATGGCAGAGGAGAATTAAGATTGCAGATGGCATGAAGACTGCCAATCAGCTGACCTTAAAACAAAGATTATCCTGGCTTATCCTGGTGGACCCAACATCATCACAAAAGTCCTTCAAAGGGGAAGAAGGAGGCCGAGGAGTAAGAAGTAAGAAATGACACTGTGAGAAAGATCTCACAGACCGCTGATGGTTTTGAAGATAAAAGGGACCACAAGCCTGGGTGGCCTCTAGAAACTCCAAAAGGCAACAAGGAAACAGATCATCCCCTAGAGCCTTCAGATGGGAATGCGGCGTGGGTGGCACCTTGATTTTAGCCCAGTGAGACCCATTTTGGACTTCTGACCTCCAGACTTATAATAAATTTGTGTTGTTTTAAGCCACTAACGTTGAGAAATCAACTATAGGAGATCAGAGCAAAAGTTGTGAAGGAACCAGCCTCGAGCTGAGCCTTAAGGAGTTTGAAGACATAGCTATGATACTCAAATTTAAAATAGATATATAGCTCTTGACATGTTGAAGGATTCACTAGGTCAGATTTAAATTTTTCATCCAACGAAACAAAAAGCAAAAATAATACACTCTTTATGTCATTTTTACTAAATCTCACATAAAAGGCAGCCCTTCTTACACACTCTAGTGATATGCACAAGAGGTGCCAAAATTAACAAAGAGCTATGCTTGGAGAACTTCAAGTGATTACTGCATGCATTTATGCTTAATCTTACATACTATCTTTTTATCCCACCATATCAGCAAACTATTCAAGTTAACATGGTGTAGTAGAAGACTTTCGAATTTGGTATTAGTCTCAACCAAACTTGGTATTAGCCTCAAAGTCAAGAGGATTTAGATGGCTTGAAAGAAAAATGTCAATCACATAAAGAAGTTCCAGCTCTGGGGTAAACACCATTCTGCGTGAGTTTTACTCATTGTGTGCATGTGTGTATATACCTACATACAGATGTTCTGTGTATGTGATTCTATGTAACACATATTGTGTGTGTGTATATGGTATAGATGTACATATATAATATAGACACAGTAATGGATAGAGATAGAGATGTGTAATATATACAATACATTCATCTTATATTCATAATTAATATAGCTAACAGGTGGCTGATACAATTAGAAACATCATCTACAATACTGCAATTTTCATTGTTAAAAGAACCCCTGCACTGATCTGACTTGACTACATAAATACCTTGTTGCTATAAGCCAGGGACTCATACAATGAAGGAATGCATTACAGGCTTTTTGTAAAGAGGCTTCCTTTAAGAAATGAATAGAAAATATTTTTGTATAGTTTCTATTGAGAGGGAATGGAAACTGCAGGAACACTGTGCTTCCCGGTTTATGTAAGCCCACAGATCTCGGACCACAGTGCAGTGTCCAGGAGGGGAAATCTGATCACCTGGGGGCCTGGAACATCTGTCTCCCCACCAACTTCGGGAGGTCCAGGATGTATCCTACCATAATCACTCTGTTCTGCAGTTTGTTTCAGGTGACAAGCAGCCTCCAAGCCCCTTTGGAAGTAGAAGAAACAAGCTTCCCAAATAAATATGAAAGGTAGGTATTCTTAGAGCACACAATATGCAAGCAACTGGATAACCCAGTCCCATTAGGTAGACATTCAACTCAACAACTCAATTCAACTGAGAAACTGCCCAGGAAAATGAGAAACAGGGGTGTGACCAGTGGGGGCATGGGCCAAGTTACAACTATTTTAAAGGCCTCAGTTCCCACCCTACCAGAGGGGATGCACAAGAGTGATTTTCCACCTGTCCTTGAAGAAGGTTGTGTCATTATTCAAAAAGGTTTTACACAGTGCCTACAATATCTCAGGTGCTCTGGTATACATGCTCATGTTCTGAAATTTCTTGCTGACCCATAACCCCACAAAGTACTTCAAAAACATTTAGCGTAGGCTCTAAGTGACAAGACAATTAAGCTAGGCAGAGACTTGGTTTAGAACTATTTCTAAAACAAGCTCCCCAGGCTCTTAACCTGGGGCCTAGAGAATTCAAGGTGGCAAGGAGTCCATGAACTAAGATGGGAACAAAGGTTCATCTTTATTTACACTAGCTTGTCATTAAAATCTAGTCTTCTTTAATTATGGACGTAGGCAACAAACCCTAAGAGTCTTAGCAGGATCTGTGATTCTGTCACCAACAGAACCACAGATATTTGAGTATCACATTATGGTTGTTGAAATATCTTGAAATTCTGTGTACCCTCATAACTACCTTGAAATTATAGTGGCTAATAGGCCTACTACTAAATATTATTTTATGCATTAAAGATGAATACCTATTACAATATCACAATTCACAGCTACAGTGCAATATAACTGATTTTTGATAATCCTGGGCTATTATAAGCATTATTCTGCAAGGGATCCACAGGCTTCCCCAAATGCCCAACGGGTTCATGACATTAAAATGTTAAGACTTCCCTGAGCTAGAACCAGTCAATTCACCCAATCAATTTCAAATTCAGGCAAATTGAATGGGATCCTACATGAAAAGACAAGGCAATTAGAAGTATTTTCCCTTTTAACCCATGTATTCACTCATGCAAGCAGATAGCATATACCTTCAAAATACCATGGCAGGTGATGGGGGGGATACCAAGATAGGGAAGGTAACACTGTCCTCAGGGAGCCCAAAGCCTTGCAGAAAAAAAAAAAAAAAAACGACACAGGTAACTGTACACAGACAACTTTTCTACAAGGGTATTAAACATTGGATTAAAGAACATGTGCAATTGAACATCACCAGGAGTGTTTAGCCAGAAGTGACTTGGAGATTTTTCTTTAAGAAAACTAATCTGGTAGAGCAATCTGTACAGTGGGCTGGAGGGAGGTTGAGATTATCAAGGAGAGGATTATAGTAACCCCAGCAAGAGATACCATGGGTGATGGAGTAAAGTGGAAGAGGAAAACTCACTGGTGATTCATAGCACAGAGCTATGTTGCTTCATGCACATGGCTTCATCTGAAAAGCCCAAAGAACTTAACTGTCAATAACAAGGTAATGTTTAGTCAGACTAACTTAATATACATTATGTATTGTCATACAATTACTTATGCATTGTATCATGCATGCATAAATGCATATTGGATCATGCAATTATTTAAGATAGTGTTTTCAAGAGCTCTGTAACATGGGAAGATGTTTTGTCATGCTAAGTGAAAAAGCACTACACAAAATTATATAAATTTAGAAGTGTATGTGGATTATCGCAAAAAAAAATGTCTTCAGTTCTCTCTCTCCCTATACCCGATACCTGTGTTAGTCTACTGTGTGTGTCTGCTGTGACAAATTACCACAAACTATGTAACTTAAAACAAGAGAAATTTATTCTCTCACAGTTCTGGAGGTCAGACGTCTGAAACTGGCAGGGCTCTATTTCCTACAGAGGCTCCAGGGGAAGATTCAATTCCCACTTTGGTTGGTTGGGGTTGGTTGATTGGCTTGAAGCCGTATCAGCATAATCTCTGCTTCTGTCTTCACATCACCTCCTCTTCTGGGGGTCTCTTGCAAACTCTGCCTCTCTCTTATAAAGATGCTTATGATTGCATTTAGAGCCCACCTGGATAAAAGTCCAGGATAAGCACTTCCTGTCAAGATCCTTAATTATACATTTTGCTCCATGACGTAACATCAACAGTTCCAGGGATTTAACATGGACTTCTGGGGTCATTTAGTGGCCAACCATAATGTCCTTTGTCATGTGATTCTGTAGCTCCTGCCAGCAAGAGGTAGAGTCAGGTGCCTCATCCCTAAATCTGAACTGACCTTGGGATTTGCATTGGCCAATAGAACACAGCTGAAATAATCTTGTACCAATTCCTACCTAGATCTCAACAGACTTTACCAACTTCTAGTCTCTGTCAATAACATGGAAATGTTTAGCTAGACTTAATTTACATTATGTATTAGCGTGCAAAAAAAAAAAAAAACTGTCTCCACCACGTAAATGGGCCTTCTGGATGATGAGAGGCATGTGGTCTAGCCAGCACATCCTCAGCTTACAGTTGGCAAACTCCCAGGGGTCTGAGAGAGGCCATCCTTGACCAGACAGCTCCCAGATAACACATCAGCTGAGGCAGACCCATGAGCAAGCCCAGCTGAGATCAAACCATATCCACTTACTCAGAACTGGCCAATGCACTCAGACTGAAGAATAATAAATCCTTAATGTTTTCATCTATTGACCTAGGTACCATAAGCATTTTTGTTATGAAAGAAAAATAACCACTACCACTTACTGTCAGAATTTGAGTCCTGCAAAACTGAATGTTATTTTGTAAATTCAAAAGGGGGCTTCACTTAACAAGTTTAAACTTTTCAAAAGAACAAAAACACAAGAGTTTAACTTTACCTAAATACAAACTTTATGGACCATCAAGTAAACACAGTGGACTCCTGAATAGACAGACGAAACTGCTTTTCTAACAAGGCCATGACAGGCTTCAGACATGTGCAGACTGATATTACCTCCAGGATTGTAGCCATTATTACCTATTTTTTTCCTCTTCAGGAGTTCAGAAAGAAGATCATCTGATTTTCATCTTCAAAATTCAATTGCTAAAAGTAACTAACCCCAATTGGATCCATAATCCTGATAAAAGCTAGCCGCCAGATTAAAACCTTTCCATGACTAAATCTGCCTCCTTACTAGCAGAACTAAACTGATTTAGAGTTCAAGTTTCTCAAAAATATTTTGGAAATGTCATTATGTTCTCTGTGACATTATATGGCATTCTTTTACAGCTTTTTAATTGAATTCAATTTGTAATGGGAAATGAAACCTAACTCTCTTGAGGGGTTTCTGGAAGATGTGGGAAAGAAAGGGAAATGATTTAGGACTTAGATGCAGTGATGTTGCAGAATGCCATCCCTGAGAGTTTAAAGCAGACACTTCATGATGAAGCATCACAGAGAGGGGCAAGATCACTGCTCATAAGGGACAACTTCTCTCTCAAACATGACAATGAACTGACAATTCAATGCCAGCATTTGGCTGAGAGGACCTCTGAATGCCCAGTAGAGAGACCTCTGAATGCCCAGTAGAGAGACATTCAAGTCCTTACTAACGTAAAGTGACATGTAATGAGGGCTTACTATGTTCCAGACACGGTTCTTATGTTTTACATAAATAAGCTCAAGGAAGCTTCATAACAACCCATGAAACACTAATTAATAATAAATAGTTCCCATTTTACAGATGAGAAAGATGAGGCACAAAGTAACCTAAGTTCACACAGCTAAGAAACAGCATGGCTGGGATTTGAACCCATGCAGTCTGGTTCTAAAGCATCCTCTTAATAACTGTCTTACTACCTCTCCTTCATGCCATGTTCTGAAGAACTGACCTCCCAGATAAACTCTAAGAGTTTAAAAAACAAAAACAATGAAAAGACCAAATTTTTTAAAAAGGACGCAAAATTGCCACCCCAAACAATCTTAAGAGAAGTCAAAAAGGACCTTGAGAAGTAATCTGCTCCAGTCCCCTGTTGGCAAATGCTTCTCTCAACGACTCCTTCTCAAACACAGGTTTGGAAAAATGGCTGCACCACCATCACAGGAGATTTCCGAATGCACCTGACCACCACTGAGAATCACAGAGTCACTGAGAACCCCCACGGAAGTCATTCTTCGACAGCAAGTCTTGCCTCTTCCTTAGAGAAATTTCTTCTGCGTTAATGTGAGCAGCCATAAAGAACAAGCTTAGCAGTCTTCCCTTTGTATAAAATCCTCTGAACTCATAATCCCACCAATGTTCTGCTCTCTGGCTTCACCAAGTCAATTTCTTTAGCCTTTCTTTCTAGAATGTCTATCCTGCTAATGATCTTGATTGTTCGTCTTTGAACCCCCTACAATTTTTCTAGGCTTCTTTTTGGGTTCCTAGATTGCTTTGAAGCCTTATATTAATAGTCTCCCTGTATCCTCTTCCATCTTTCTGTAACTCAGAAGTCTTTTAGAATTCGGACTCTGAAGTTGGCCTTGGGACTTGTTTTGGCCAACAGAATGCAGAAATGACATGTGCCAGTTCTAAGTCTGGCCCTACAAGAGGCCTTACATGCTTCTGCTCCCCCTCCGGGAACTTCACTCAGCCATCATAAACAAGGCCAGGCAAACCTGACAGAGCAAGAGAGACCACACTGAATAAAGCTAAGTCATCTCAACTGAAGTCAGACAAGATTGGGCCCAAGACTGGGTCAGCCCCCAACTGACCCACTAGCTGACCACAAATGCAGGAGAAAGCCCAATGAGCCTAGCCCAAACCAGCTAAAATGCCCAGCTGGCCCATTAACTCGTGACCAAAAATAAGTTTATAGTTACTAATAACAAGTTAATAAACTTGTTATTGTTATGAATGGAGATTCCGGGGTGACAATTATGCAGCATTATCAGGGACATGGGTAACTGACAAAATGCCTGATAATCTGGTCATGCCTCAGCTCAATTCTGATTCTGAGGACTTTGTCAAGATTCTTTCCTGCCTGATTCCTACTAAGACTAGCTCTCTAGGAAAGGAGTCTTCATTTGGGCCTCTTCAGGTCATGCCCTTAGTTTAAAGCCTCCCATTTCCATTGGTACCTTGGGCATAAGCCCATGAATGTATCTGCGGATTCATCACACAACTATCTCGAACTGCGCAATCATATTCAGGATTGGTCAACATTAATCACAGTTCTTTCATTTCCATTTCTTTTATGCTTGACCAACTTTGTTTCCCATTCTGTCTCTGGTTTACTGGTTTCTCTTATGGAGTTTTAGAGGAGGGCGTGCATACAGACGCACACTCCTGCACACATATGCATGCCCTTAGTTTTTGCCATGAGAGAAATAAAACAATGACTGACAGACTGATTCACCAATCCCTGCTTCTTGGGCAAGAAATTTACCCCACCCGTAAAGTTTTTATTTGGATTAAGAAATCAGAGAAGCCTTCCCGTTAAGGGTAATTCTTTTGTAGTCAAACAATAAAACTAATTCCACCGAAAATTTTTTCTACCTGTTTTTCATTTACTATTTTGCTCGTATTTCAAAGAAAACTAAGCCTAAATATTTCTTCCACAGGTAATCATCCATCATGCTATAACCTTGAGAAAAGAATGGATATAGAAGAAGGAATGTAACTGATTCAATGCACTTGATAAGATTTCTGCGACTCAAATCATTCAATCTTTGCCACCACAGGGAAACACAGTAACAAAGTTCTGATGGGGGCCACAGGATATGAGAGCAGGCAACAAAAGTATAACCTAAGCAGCCGGGGCTGTTGGGCTGAACTCACTGGCTTGTTACCCCTCTCTCCCTCTTGAACTCAGAGATTCTCCCTAGCCCCCAAATGGAAGTAAAGGAATAAAGAAGATAATTGATAACTGAAGAGAAGAGAAAGAGTCCAGAGTAAACAGGATTAGAAGGCAGAGATAAAGGAGACAGGGGCGCCTGGGTAGCTCAGGTAGTTAAGCGTCCAACTCTTGATTTCAGTTCAGATCATGACCTCACAGTTCCCAGGTTCGAGCCCCAAATCTGCATTAACAGTGCAGAGCCTGGTTGGGATTCTCTCTCTCCCTGTCTGCCCCTCCCCACTCATGCTCTGTCTCTGCCTCTCAAAATAAACAAACATATAAAAAAAAAAAAAAACACACTTTTTTTTTAAAAAAAAAAAGGACGCAAAAGTGTGCTGAGATCAGAGC
The DNA here is from genome assembly GCF_018350175.1 of Felis catus. NCBI lineage: Eukaryota > Metazoa > Chordata > Mammalia > Carnivora > Felidae > Felis > Felis catus. The sequence continues at coordinate 35,138,132 of NC_058370.1, read as the reverse complement.
AGGGAAAGTTGCAGCCTAGAATATGGTGGGAAGGGGTCACAATGGGCATGGCTTGAGCTTGGCTGGTGCAGAAGCTAATAAATAGGAAGAATTAAGCTTAGACATAGCACAGAAGACTTGAAAATGGTTGCATAAAAAATAAATTCTAGAAGGCTAAGGATATAAAGTTATTTACAATGAACTGATATTGCAGAGAGAGCAGAAAACTGGGCAGAAGGGGAACAGAAGGAAACAACATGGTTAAGGAAATAAAGAGATATACTTAACATTCCATACTATGCCCCTAATTAAAATCAAGTTTGTAATGAATACATAATGACATGGGAAAATGATCATGATCCAAGATGTGAAAAAAGAACAGAGAAAATGCTCTAATGTTTGACAATGTGGAAGAGGACACTATTCAGACAAGTGGAAATGACAGAAAGTTCCAGGAAAGGACAGTGGATCAAACACCACCACCACCACCACCTTACCTGGTGGGCAAGTCAAGAGACTTTCAAATGTTGGAGGAAAAAGAAACAGAGGCTCAAGAAAGCTATGTAAACTAACACAGGCCACTAACAGAAGAAGGATACACAGTAATGTAATTATAAAAAAAAAAACAAACAAAAAAAACAAAACAAGGATGTCACTTATAGGAGTTAAATCCTTATTTATTACATCAACAGCTAATGTCCAAAACTGATTAAATACTGGAGGATGAGAATATAATCTAGATTATAGCTATGACCAACAGAAGATTTAAAAACAGAGATGGTTACAGGGATTGATTGCAAAGAACCTGGGGTGGGGGGGGGGTGTTCAGGAATTGGTCCATTTTGTCCATCTTCACTATATTTTCTTTTTACACATGCATACATTAGTTACTAAAAATGAAATTTAAATCTTACACTCTTCCTATTGAATAATTCAACATAGATGACCCAGTTGTCAATCCATAGGCACCAGAAGGCCATTTTTTGAGGTAAGTCAAAAAGTCCGTCAAATATGATCTATCTTTGAGCTCCATCATTATAGCAAGGAAAACTGCACTAAGAGCCTCAGTAATGAGGAACTGCTGACAATTCTGTTTTCCCCTTATGCCCCGGAAAATCAGACAGGTCTTGTGGTATCAAAATCAGTTGAGGCAGCAGCCGCCCGGAAATGTGGTGTTGCGGGGAGACAGTGTCATTGTAGAAAGGACTGGAATGGTAAGATCAGATTTGGAAATCAAAGGCTGGGCTATTTCCCAGCACTCCTGCTCCGGGCTGAAGGACAACTATGCCTACATACGGAGGACACCCTGGAGTGTCCAGCCCACCTCCTCCAACGCAGCGCACACGCAGCAGCCTGTATTCATCAACCAGCCAGACCCTCAGGTTGTCAATACAGAACTATATCCATTTTCAGAAACCACCTTTGTGGGCCATGAGGGGTTGTGCTTGTAGGGAAGTGACAGCAGACCATCTTCACGGCTGAATGTGAAAGAAGTATATTCAAGTGCTGCATCCACAGACTCCAAGCCCATCCTGCAATATCCTGACCTCCCACCCCATACTTCTTCCCAGCACCATGATTCCAATGCCAGCTCCCACCTGGACCACTCCAGGAGCCTTCTCACAGCAGGGCAAGGTCATTTCCTTCTTCCCAAACCACCAGCCCCTGCTTGCAGCTCCCCAACCAACCCAACTGTCTCAACCCACAGTAGACGTCTACATGATACAGAGTCTTGCTCCCTTTATGCTACTCCATTCCTTTCCTGATGAAAATCTTTCTTTGGCTCATCACTGCACACCTTACTATGTGCCCAAGAGTGTTAGGAGCAACACTAATGCCCCTATTAGTTCTTATTAAAATGCTAAGAAAGAGGGGAAAAAAAGATTTCATGGAAAAACAATCTGCAAAACACCACATACCAGAACTCCCACTGGGAGATTCACAACTAACGTTAGAATACGTTGGGTTCTGAGAATCCTGTGGTAAAGAAAAGTGTCTAACTTTGTTTAATCAGCATTTCATTCTGCACAAAACCGTCAACACCACTTGGAATTCCTCTCTTGTTTAGCAAACTTTGGCAATACCACCGGTTTGTGATCTCAGGAGTCGGGTGGTGGTGGGTAGTGTTATCAAACCTGAACATGCATGAGGACCAGCTGGAAGGCTTGTGAAAAACCTAGGTTGTTGAGGCTGATCCCAAAGATTCTGAGGCAAGTAAACCAGTGGAACCCCAGAGTCCACATGGTGCTCCTGAGTAATGCTGCTGGCCTTAACAATACCATGAGAACCAGAGTTTCTAGGAAACAAATTCAAACTCCTGAGCACAACATTCAAGTTCCTCCTCCTCGTTTATTTTGAGAGAGAGAGAGAGAGAGAGAGAGAGATGGAGGGAGGAAGGGAGGGATTCATAAGCAGGCTCAATGCACAGCACAGAGCCCAATGCAGGGCTCAATCTCACAACCCTGAGATCATGACGTGAGCTGAAATCAAGAGGTGGATGCTTGGGGCATCTGGACGGCTCAGTCAGTTAAGTGTCTGACTGTAGCTCAGGTCATGATCTCATGGTTTGTAAGTTTGAGCCCCATGTCAGGCTCTGTGCTGACAGCTCAGAGCCTGAGCCTGCTTTGGATTCTGTCTCCCTGTCTGTCCCTCGCCTGCTCATGTTCCAGCTCTGTCTCTCAAAAATAAACAAACATTGAAACAATTTTTTTTGGAGTTGAATGCTTAACTAAATGAGCCATTCAGACACCCCAAGTTCCTTCTTAAAGTTCCTTCTTATTTTAATCAGACCTTCTTCACTTTGTTTTTCTCCAATTACTTCCCTTTGGTTATGTTACGCTGTAGCCCAAAGAAATACCTCCTCTATCCTAATTGTCCTTTCCTGCCTCCATTATCTCCCTCTGCTCAAACGCTTTTATCTTCAAGATCCAGGACAAACAGATGCTTGGTGGGCTTGGCTTGACCTTCTTTACACAGTTTACAACTTCCTGTCCTGATTTGTAATTGCTTAACTTCTACTGTAGTCTAGAAGCTGTAGGAAGGCATATTCTGTGTCTGACTTTTGTCTAGATCATATCTGGCAGAATGCTTTATAGATTGTAAGGGCTCAAAAAGCACTTGATAAGTAAATGAATGCATGGCTAGCAAAAGCAGCTGATTTGAATTAGGGGAGATTCTTAGTAACTCTAAACTGCAAGATGGGTATGCAAACTCACCCTGGTTAAGTGAACTCTGCTACATTCAAATTCAATTCAGTGAAAATACACTAAGCACCTCTTCGAAATTAGGGCTTTGAAATGAGGCTTCCCCAAACGGTTTTGTACAACGTATTTATGGCACAACATGAGCAGTTGTGTATGGTGGCCCAGGTTAGAAATGTGAGAAAATGATCCCTAAACTCACAGAATAAAGGCTATGGAGTCACTTAAATACACACACATGCACCCCTTGATCTGGGAAGTGGTAATATGGATATATACACACACACATAAAGTCGTGAACTAAGACTTACACATTTCACAGTACGTAAACATAATAAATAAAACACAGTGGATAAAAGTGAGAATAAATAAAGTATATAATACAGTAAAGACCATATTCTGAAGTTCTTACTTTGTCTTTTTTCATCCACTCGCTCAAGACCCGTGAGAGATTGACCCATCGCTCCACAATCTGTTTATTTGTGACATAGTAAATAGATCAGGAAAAAAAATATTTAGGGAAGTAACTAGAATGAAAACTAACACATAGGTATCATAATGCCTTGTGTGGGGTAATACATAACAAGAACAGGCTGTGTGCTGTTGGGTAAATAGAAGTATTCCTGTTGTCCTTTCCCAGGAAATAACTTCTGGTTTCTTCCAGGCCAAGTTTTATCCAAAATCACATAACCTAAGCCCCCATTGGAGGAAATGGCATTCAGCAGTTGATCTCATCAGACATTGCCGGTTTCCATAGAAACTCTTGTAGGATGCTCCTGCTTGTCTGGACTAAGTGCCTCTCCCATCAATTCAAAATGAGTCCAGGAAAACTCTGCCTTGGTGCCTGACATATCCCAGCCCTGCTCTGTTGCAGAAGAACAGAGAGCACTTAAGTCAGCATCTGTTACCCTTATCAGAAGAGCTGTCTCCATTACGGACACACAAAATGAAAGATTAAACATTGCCTTGTCCAATTAGCCTTGGTCTAAATAGGCTGTTCCCTGCAGGAGTCTCACAAAAAAAAAAAAAATGTTCCTGAGGTTCATATTTGAAAAAAATAAACAAAAAGCAAAACCAGAAGGAAAGAGCCTGGATACTACAAAAGGAACCCTGTGTCCTATCGATTTATATCATTACATAATTACCAGCAGACTTTGAGGGTAATGTCTTTATGCTGGAAGGTTATTCTTTTTTGCTGTGGGAGGAGGAGGGGAGTAGCAGCAAGAATTTTAGGCCTTGGAAGGAAGATCATTTAAACTGTCTTAGTTTTGGAGGACCTGGGTGGCTCAGTCGGTTAAATGTCCTACTCCGGCTCAGGTCATGATCTTGCAGTTTGTGGGTTAGAGCCCCGCATCAGGGTCTGTGCTGACAGCTCAGAGCCTGGAGACTGCTTCAGATCCTGTGTCTCCCTCTCTCTCTCTGCCCCTCCCCTACTTGTCCTGTCTTCCCCATCTCAAAAATGAATAAATGTTAAATACATTTTTTTAAACACTCTTAGTTTTATCTAGCATACCTGCTCACCGTAACCAGGTTCACCTGTGCAAACAAGAGACAAAGTTAATCTGCAGTGTAAGAATTCAGGAAAGTTGTTACCCTTAGGGAAGGGCTAGTGACTGGAAGAGGTCATGAAGGGAGGCTCCTGGGGGATATCTTATTTCAGTATCAGGGTACCTGGGTGCATCCACTTCATTAAAATCCAATGAGTTGTACACTTATGATTTGTGCACTTTTCTAATTGTGTGTTAGTTACACTTCAATGAAGAGATTTTATAAACAAACAAATAACAGACAAAGCAAGGCATCTAGGCAATGGAGATATCTGGCCTGGAATAGATAAAGGCAATCACAGTCTGCTAAGTTTCCTGCTGAACTAAACTGGAAAGGTAAGTTAATAACAAGATCCAGATTACACATGAAAGATGCCAAAAACAGTGACTGTGGAGCCTAAATCACATTCATTCTTCTTCAATAAGAGTTTGTCCACGAAGTGTGTCTACACCAAGCCTTATTCTTACCCACTAGATGATGTAAAACAACTGGTGTTTATAGGAGGCATTTATGGGATTATCTGCCCAACAACCTGCCTCTATAGCTGGGAACTTGGCCAGCCATGGACAAGTGGTTCTGTGTAACCCTCAGGATCAGTTGTTAAGCCCTTCCTGGTATTCCCAGGGATTTTCGAAAACAGAATTGGAAAGTTGTCCTCCTGGAGTCCCGAGATTCTAATATGTATAGTTCGTTGGCTATTGGAAGTCACATTTTCCACTAAAGAAAGAAGAAGTCTGGTCTATATAAATACAGTACATTTACATCAATATTGCAGTCAAGGGGGTCTTAGACGCTGTTATATATTTTTCTATAAAATCGGCATCAATGTATTTTATCATTTATGGCTTAACAGAAGCAACAGTGAAGTCAAGATGCTTGACTTGCTAACCTCCAAAGGTATCTTTGTTTCATCCAATGGTATCTTTATCCACCCAATTGCAGTCACCCATGCTCATAAGCATTTGGCTGACCTTATAAAAATCACATGCAAGTACCCCTTCCCCTGTACAATCATTGGTAATCTGCTCTACAGTTATAATTCTCAAGCCCAACAATTCCCAATCTCATGGAGACCTGTGACTCAAGGACTCTATCACTCTTTCATTACCGATCACAGTTCTCATGCCTCTCTCCTTTCTTACCCACCCCAAACCCCACTGCCTATCATATCTTACTTACTCTTTCTTCCCCCACCTCCCAACTTTCCCTCCATCATACTCCCTTTGCCAATTCCCCAACATGGTTACAGCGAATTCTTGGTCTACCAAGCAACTGTGGTCATGGAGTTGAACTTAGGTGGAGAAAAAGGCACAGCAACACTGATCAATCTTCACTTTCAACTTAAGATCAAGACCCTTAAATGAACACTAAAAGATTGTCTAACACTTTCTTTAGCGTGTTTACTCTTCTACTCTCTTAGAATACACTCTCCTCAAAACCTCTAATCTCCCCTCCCTGCACCCCTTCTCAATGATAATATTGACTCAAACTCAACTTCTTAAATATGTCAACATAAACCAACTTCGGTTCCTCACCCCTCTCTTTCCTCAGACCACTCCAATGAGAATTCTCACCTCCTGTCAACATCCTCAGTGACCTCTCTATTGTGAAATTCAATGGGCTTTTTTCTGTCCTCATCAACCATCTCAACAGCTTTGACCCAATTAACCACTCTTTCCTTGAAACATTCTCTTCTCTTAGTGACAGCAATTCCATACTCTCCTATTTATTCTTGTGCTCACCAGCCACTTGTTCTCAATAATGACCTCTTTTGCTCTGCTTAACCTTCACACATTTCGGTGACCCAGGGGTCTTCTCTCTACATTCTCTCTTCCTAGGTGATCTCAGATGGTCCCAGAGCTCCAAATGCCATCTATGTTCTTCACTCACCTTTCCGTCTCTAACTCTCATACATCCAATTGCTCCAGACTCCTATATCCAATGACTTGCTTGACATTTCCACTCCAATACGAAGCATGTTAAAGTTTAAAGCAGAACACTTGATTTTTTCAAAATAAAACCCATATTTTTTCTCTAGTCTTTCCCGTATGAGTAAATTTCATACCATAAACCCAAATGAATCCTTGTCTGTAAATCCAAATGAATCATGTACCCCACCCTAAGTCAGCCTCTATCATACAATCTCATTTTATTTTCTTGATGCTTATCACTATATGAAATTTGCCTGCCCTTTCATTTGTTCACTTATTTAATGTTTATTTATTTAAAATAAATAAACAGACGGAGAGGGAGACAGACAATCCGGAGCAGGCTCCACGCTGCCAGCGCAGACCCTGACATGGGGGCTCAAACTCACAAATCATGGGATCGTGACCTGAGCCGAAATCAAGAGTCAGATGCTTAACCAAATGAGCCACCCAGGTGCCCCACTGTTTATTCCCTTATTATCTACTTCCCTCTACTAGAAAATAGCCCTCTGTAAGATCAGGGACAGGTGTTGTTCAATGCTTTCTTCTAAATGTTTGGTGCTGGTACACTGTAGACACTAGATAAATATTTGCTGAATGAATAAATCATAGACACAAAATACAAAAATAAAAAGACCATTCAGAAAACACTAATGAAGAAAGAACTATAGTTTTTTTCTGAGTCAGCATCATTATCATTTACTATTAAAACATTAAAAAGACAAAATCTGAAACTCATTTCTGAATTACCCAAACAAAACAAAAATGAGATACATTTTAGTCACTCCAAGCAGACTGTAATTTGGCTAAGAAGCAAAACAAAATCTGCTTTCATTTTAGCATTACCAGCCTTTGACAACATAAATCACTGTCTCTAGCACTCTGGGGCATGAATGACATCTGTGAATTAATAAACCCTTTGATGCTAAAAGAAAACAAGTTGCTCTTACTAAGTTACATCCAACTATTGAATCTAAATAAACACATGACAAACATTTTCCTCACAGCTTTATCTTTTAAACAATCAGAGAGAGAACAGACCAAAACAGGATCTTAGCAGCCAGTTCTGCATGACTGGATTGGACACTTCCAAATAATTTTAAGGGACTATTTTTCTCCTGTTCTTATGTACTTTTGTCCCCTCCAGAACTTGGATAGTACACATACAACATACACCTACTACTAAAACACTCTGATTTTCAAAGAATAAGATTTGATTGATGTGAGTATATTATCTATGAACCATAAACCCAATCTTTACTCCTTTGTGCTATATCAAATATTGAAAATGATCTGTTAACTTTACCCAGCTGTCCCTCCCATAGTTTAGCTATATAAGTGAAGTGTCCCCAATTCAATTAAAGAATTTCCCAAATTTGGTCTTAATTAAAAAGATGTTGGCTTAGTCACTTGAGCCAGGTCTACAATGGGCTTGTTCTTGCTTAGTCTTTCCAACAACATACAATTTAGAGAAAAATGAGCCTAACAAATAAGCCTCATCTAGTATTAGCTTCTACAAACCTATGTCCCCTCTTAATGATCATAAAAATCTCACATAGCCCTACTATAGATCTATTGTATGAGAAACAGGAGTAACTCCTCTAGGAGAGCTAAATTGATTGAGGTAAAGGTTATATATAATCAAATGCACCCATGTCACCAGTACCACAACCAAGATACTGGAAGCTTTTATATCAACCCAAAAGTTCCTTCAGGCCCCCCTGATATCCCCACCCCCACACCCTTCCCTATATACACACCAGCCACAAACACCAACCTGCTTTCTGTCACTACAGATTATTTTTCTGGTCTAGAATATCCTATAAATAACAGCATATGTACCGCTTTACATATCATATCTTTCACCCAACAGGGTGTTTTTGAGGTTCACCCCAGTTATGGTTTGCACCAATAACTTGGTCCTTTTTCACTGCTAGGCAGTATTCCATTGTATGCATACATCATAATATGTTTATCCATCACCTGTTGCTGGATATTTGGTTCTTTCCAACTTTTGGTGTTATGACTAAAGCTGCTATGAACATTCATTTACAAGTATTTGTAAGGACAGAAGTTTTCATTCTCTTGGGAAAGAAACCTAGGAATGAAATTGAAGGAGTCATACTGTAAGTGAATAACTTTCTAAGAATCTGCCAAATGATTTTTCTGTGGAAATGCACTAAAAATAGGTTTCTTTTTGCTTTCCAGATTTACATTTTAATATTGGAACTTTCAGACCCTACACATCAGTTTTCCTTTCTCTGCCCTGTAAGATGCTCACGTGTTCTCGATCTCCATGAAAGTTCGGCGTGCTGGAGTCACCCCACAACGGGAGGCTGTTACATACAGCCTGTAAGGAACAACTGTTACACACAGCATTGCTTTTGTTTTTTTAATATGAGATACTGAGTGAATTGGGGAGGGTTCCCTTAACAGACTCCCATGTGGGTATGACTAGTAAATCTGGCGAGAAGGAACTTTTTTTTTTAATGTTTATTTTTGAGAGGGGGATGGAGAGAGAGAACGAGTGGGGGGAGGGTCAGAGAGAGAGAGGGAGAGGGAGACACAGAATCTGAAGCAGGCTCCAGGTTCTGAGCTGTCAGCACAGAGCCCGATGTGGGGCTTGAACTCAAGAACTGGGAGATCATGACCTGAGCTGAAGTCGAATGCTCAACCGACTGAGCCACCCAGGCACCCTGGAAATAACTCTCTTCTAAGAGAGTTTATATGAATCATATTCTCCCATATAAGGCGTTAGAATTGAATTTGCTCAATATCCTCCCTACAGAAGACCTCAGAGATCCCATTTCTCCTGCTCCAGTTTCATGAGGCTGGTATCCATGAGAAAAAGCTGAAGGTTTCCACTAGACTACCTTATTTCCAGAGTATTCAATATTCTAAGTAGCATAAGGGAAGAAAACTGAGCTCTCACTTAGCATTCTCCCAGTTAGGATCTCTCCCAGTGATCTGTCTAGACCAAGCCATGCAGGAAAGACAGATACCCGTGGTTGAAATAAATGTTCTGATTAAACTATTCATCCTAAATCGGGAAGAATTACTGCTCACTCATAAATAAATGCACTTGCAATTCCTTTCCAGATTGTTATTTAATGATTTGTGAGGACAGGCCAAGTGTATTATGAATATAAAGTAAAAGAGGCCACAGAACTTTTACAGTCAGATAATCCTAGTCCAAGAGCCATTCACCTGAAAGGGTCTACTTCCCCACCTCTTCAATCTGGGCTAGACTGTGACTTGCCTTGGTGAACAGAATGTGGCAGAAATAATTGGGGTGTTTTTGCACACACTCACTCTCTCCCCCTTGCTCTCGCTCCATGTACTTTGCTACTGCCGTGTGAACAAGCCCAAGTCAGCCTGCTGGAAGGCAAGAGCCAAAGGAGGAGAAATGAGCCATTCCAGCTAATGCTGTCTTAAACCAGCCAATCCTCAGTATACCCAGAAGTTGACCACAGATTCTTAAGTGAGCCCAATGGAGATCAGTAGAACTTCCCTGCCAAGGCCAGTCGACATTGCCAATCTACTCAGTTGTGAGTTAAATAAATGGTCATTGGTTTAAGCCACTACATTTTGGTGGAGGGGGGGAAGGGAGTAGTAGTCTGTTACAGCAAAGGCTAAGTGACACACTAATCACTAAGGGAAATAGCTTCTTTCCCATTAGCAGTGCATAGACTTTACTCCCACAACTTTTCCTTATCCCTCACGGCCCTGAGTCACGAAGTTCTGGCGTCCTACTTAACCTATGCCTGCCTTTACCTACACTGCCTGTAATGCGCTAAACAGTGTCTCCTCAAAAATTCTTATGTTGAAGCATTAACTGCCAATTACCTAAGAATGTGATTGGATTTGGAGACAGGGCCTTCAAAGAGGTGATTCAACTGGAATGTGGTCATTAGGGTAAGCTTACCTAATCCAATCTGGCTGGTGCTCTTCTAGAGAGAGGAAACGTGGACACAGACACCAAGGATGTGCAAGTATGGAGAAAAGTCCATGTGAAGATACAGCAAGATGGTGGCCATCTGCAGGCCAAAAACAAAAGCCTCAGGAGAAACCACTCCTGATGATACCTTCTAGCCTCTAGAATTGTGAGACAATAAATTTTTGTTGTTTAAGCCACCCAGGCAGTGACATTTTGTTATGAGTGCCCTGGATGACTAATAACACGGTCTGGGGGTGGGGGGAGGGATGTGAAGTTTCCCATTTTTTTCCCTTGTAGTCACTCTTATAATTCCTTTCTTAAGCTTCAATGAAAATCTTAAACACAAAGAATTATTGTAAAAAAGATTTTTAATGCATACTAAAACTACCAAATAAAGTACAAAAAATAAGCCCATCACTTTTTGGGAAAGAAGTTACCCCCCCACACTCTCATAGATGGCCTGGGTCTTTTGCCCAAAATCCCTTTCTTGCTACCTTGTTTTATTAGTCTATACTTGTTCCTGTACACTTATTTGGGTTTTCCACTCAGTGCTTTAAATGATTTTATTAATACACATACATGTATATAACCCACACACAATGCAGTCTGCTTCCAAACTCTTATTCTAATGAGGGTCAAACAGAAAACACATCTCTGTTTCTCACAGTTTCCTAGTGTGGAGTGTCTAGGGGTTAAAGCTGATTTCTCCAGCACCCACCCTGACCCCCTCCAGGAGCAATCTCTCAGCTTCTATTACATGAGGACTTTGAGGGCCATCTGGAAATGCTTAAAAAGCAGTTGCCGAGGATTCACAGATAAGACTTATTTCCAAAAGGAAAATCCCACATATTCTCAAAGGAATGGACCAGAGGTCAAACACACTGGAAACAAATGTGAGTCACCCCAGCAACTGATCCCGGTAGAGTCACAAAATCACTCTCCCACCTCCTCATTCTTTCTACCTTCTGACTTCTTCATGATTTTGATGCCTAGGTCAGAGTTTTCCTTTATAGGAGAGGTTTGTGTGTTTTTTTTTTTAATTGTTTATATAATTGAAGACCATGACTAATACAATTGAACATATGCACAAACCAGAAAACAGTATCTAGTTATCACAGCAAACAGGAGGTTGTACATTTGCTTTTTTCCAAAGGGCCCCTTAGAATTCTAATGAGCCCCTTTAACCCAATAGCCTGCATACTGGGTTTGCTTTGAATACCACCAATGCAGCTCTTGTCAATGTTCCTAAGGAATGATCTTAAGCAAGAAAAGCCTCTGGATTCTACCAGGCCTATAATAACCCCCCATGCAAATACATGACTATTCACTGGGTTGCTCCTTTGTCCTGAGGTGCAGTACCACAATTCAAGAATCACTACAGGTCAAAACAGTAATAAAAGAGGAGGAGGAGTCCTGAGTGGACAAAACAACATTGGGGGAAAAAAAAGGCTGAAAGACTCACACTTCGTGATTTCAAAACTGACAACAACAAGGACACAGAAATCCCAACAATGTGATACTGGCATAAGAATAGGCATACAGAACAATAGACTCAATAAACTCTTGAGACTCAATAAATAAATTCACACATTTGAGACTCAAAAAATAAATTTATACATCACAGCCAACTGATTGTCAAGAATGCCGTATGATTTCACTCACATGTGGAATTAAAGAAACAAAACAAACGAACAAAGAAAAAAGAGACAAACCAAAAAACAGACACTTACCTACAAAGAACAAACTGATGGTTACCATTGGGGAGGTGGGTGGGGGGATGCGTGAAAGAGGTGATGGTGATTAAGAGTACACTTATGGTAATGAGCAGTGAGTAATGTATGGAATTGTTTAATTACTGTATTATACACCCAAAACTAATAGAACACTGGGTGTTTACTGAAATTAACATTTTTAAAGTAAGTAAAAATTAAAAAAAAAAAAAGAATGCCAAGATCTTTCAATGGATAAAAAACAGTTTCTTCAATAAACAGTGCCAAGACAACTGGATATCCACATGTACAAGAATGAGGTTGGACCCTGACTTGACATTAAAAAATATTCACTCAAAATGGATCAACGACATGGTTATAATAGCTTTAAACCACAAAATTCTCTGAAGAAAACATAGGAGTAAATCTTCATAATCTTGAATTTGGTGATCGATTCTTATATACAACAATGAGAGCAAGAGCAACAACAAAAAAGTGAATTCAACCTCATCAAAATTAAAAAAAAATTTGTGCATCAAAAGACACTGTCAAGAAAGTGAAAAGACAACCTACAGAACGGGAGAGAGTATCTGTAAGCCATAGATCTGATATGAGCCACGTATAAAGAACTTTTATCAAAGGGCAATCAACCTACTTAAAAAATGGGTAAAGGACTTGAACAAATCCCCAAAGAAGGTAAACAAATAGCCAACCACCTCATGAAAAGATGCACATCATTAGTCATCAGGGAATGCAAATCAAAACCACATGTGGTATAATTCCACACCCATTAAGATGGCTGTAATAAAAAGAAAAGGAAAACAGGTGTTGGCGAGGATGTGGAGAAATCATAACTCTCTTACATTGCTGGTGGGAATGCAAAATGGCACAGCTACTGTACAGAAGAGTGTTATAATTCTTCAAAACATTAAATTCAGAATTAAAACAGGACTCAGAAATTCCATTTGATACCCAAAGCAACTGAAAGGACTCAAATACATACACACATGTGCAAAGCAGCACTATTCACAATAGCCAAAGATGAAAACAGCCCAATTGCCCATTAATGGATGAATGAACAAATTATGGTACACACATACAACAGATGTTATTGTTCAGCTATGACAAGGAACGACGTACCGACATATGTAATATAACATAGGTGAATTTTTAAAACATTGCATCCAGTGGAAAAAAAGCCAGACATAAAAGGTCTCATATATGATTCCATTCATATGAAATATCCAATATCAGAATGGTGGTTGCCAGGCACTGCGGAAGGGGAAAGTGGGGAGCAACTGTTTAATGGCTGTGGAATTTTTTGGGGGGTGATGAAAATATCTTGGAACTAGATAAAGGTGGTGGTAGTTGCACAAGACTATGAACGCACTAAAGGACAAAGGATTGTTCCCTTTCAAATGGTTAATTTTGGTTGTGTGAATTTCATTTAGGAGGAAGAGGAGGAGGAAGAGGAGGGGAGGAGGAGGGGGAGGAGGGGGAGGAGGGGGAGGAGGGGGAGGAGGAGGGGGAGGAGGGGGAGGAGGAGGGGGAGGAAGAGGAGGAGGGGAAGGAGGAGGAGGGGAAGGAGGAGGAGGGGAAGGAGGAGGAGGGGAAGGAGGAGGAGGGGAAGGAGGAGGAGGGGAAGGAGGAGGAGGGGAAGGAGGAGGAGGGGAAGGAGGAGGAGGGGAAGGAGGAGGAGGGGAAGGAGGAGGAGGGGAAGGAGGAGGAGGGGAAGGAGGAGGAGGGGAAGGAGGAGGAGGGGAAGGAGGAGGAGGGGAAGGAGGAGGAGGGGAAGGAGGAGGAGGGGAAGGAGGAGGAGGGGAAGGAGGAGGAGGGGAAGGAGGAGGAGGGGAAGGAGGAGGAGGGGAAGGAGGAGGAGGGGAAGGAGGAGGAGGGGAAGGAGGAGGAGGGGAAGGAGGAGGAGGGGAAGGAGGAGGAGGGGAAGGAGGAGGAGGGGAAGGAGGAGGAGGGGAAGGAGGAGGAGGGGAAGGAGGAGGAGGGGAAGGAGGAGAAGAAGAAAGAAGAAGAAGAAAGAAGAAGAAGAAAGAAGATGACGACGACAAGAGAGGCAAAGTAGCCAGGTCTTTAAGACGGAAGCCCCTGAGGATGGCAGAAAGGAGCACCAGAAGAGACAGTGGTATTGGCAAATGTGGATGGAGGAAGCAGCAGAAATACTGTCAACACATGAAAAGAAGATGGTTCAATATAGGGATGGTCTTCCTCACAGAAGAGCAGCATCTGTGCATAGTCTGGAATCCACAGAAAAGTCACTTTGTAGAGTGCCAGAGGGCACAGCACCCCTGGGTAGGAGGTCCTTAAAGTAAGGACAAAATGGTATCTGAGTTCCTCAAGGCTGGTCCTTTGCAGACTGTTTATTCCTTTACTTTTGTACTGAACAAAGAGCATAGGGCTACAGAGGCACAGAAAGAGGCCAGCCAGTTAACTAGCAACCAGTCTGAAGCCTCAGCAACATCCACAGGAAAAGAAAACACGAAGAACATACGGAGTATAAGACAGGTCCCATACACGCACCATCTCGTCCTCAGGAGAGCTTACAGGATCATCTCCCACAAAGACTTCCAAAAACCCATGAATCGGGCAACAGTCTGCTTGCTCATTTTCCAGATGGGAAAACCAAGGCCCCAGGTTTCAGAGTTCCCATTCTGACTCCAACACCACCATGTGTCCACCCAGGTGAGAAAGTACAGAGGTCACCAGGAACAAGTAAACTTCTAATTGCTTAGGGATGTGGGTTTGACTTCTATTTTTCTATCAGTCCTGCAGGGACTCTTTGACATATCTCCGATGAGAAAATGGGCTGCACCTACCCAAATTCTAGACTGCTATATCATTACTCAAGGAGTAGGAACACCACTACCATCCCAGGAGCTTCTTGCTGCTAACTTTTTCTGAGTACTGCCTTCTCCCAGCTACCTGAATGCTCACTGTTAAACCGCAGGTCCTCTGGCCACACAGGAAGAAGGGTCAGCAGATCCTGTTAGCATTTTCACCAACCGAGCCACCGGGGTCCTCTTCCAACTGCTCTCCTCCTGCTTTTGTGACACTGAATCCGCCCCCACCCCCAACAGGGGCCACAAAATACAGCAAGAAATGAAGTAGTTGATCTGTGAGGTGGTTATGGCCCAAGGTCACAAGCTGGTTCCTCTCCTGGGAGTGTTTATTTTAGTCCTCAGGCCTCAGTAAATTGCCCTTTCCCACCTGAGGACAGCAGACCAGATGCCTTGCTCCTGTTTTCATTTCAGAAAAATAGGTAAGGAGTTTTTAAATGCAGCCATTTCCACTGGGCTTTTGCCATTTTGTTGATATAGCACAAAAATGTACAAAGACTGGGGAGCTCTACTGAATTTATTTTTTTCCCCTCCCTTTTACAGAAACAAACCAAACAAAGCAAATATTTACATTTGGCAAGGGGAAAATCCATATTTCACATCTGGAAAAGCCTCTGTATGCCCAACTCAAAATGGGTGTAACACTGAGGGGAGAAGTTCTTGCTGTCATGACCACTCAGGGGTTTTTGGGAAATGACACAAAGAAACAATTTTAATGTCATAATGACTTCAACAGCAGCATTCTCATGAGCTACATGTGAAAAGCCCAATCCATGAAATGGCCAGCTGGCCATTCATTGCCTAAGCAGAAGACTTTAGAGTCTTCTTAAGAGCAGCCCAGTCTAGCTGACCAGGGAAGGGAAAGGGAGAGAGCCACTGTGCAGAAACGTGCCCAGTAATGAGTGGTCCATTCATCCTAGAGCATTCCCAGATCATGGCAAAGAGGTCGAGATGTGTATAGTATAGTAGGAGAGGGTCCCTGTGGCAGATGGTATTTCTAACATTCTCTTCACACAATGGGACTTTAACACTCCTTCCACTGAGAGGTGGGCTTTTAAGTCTCCTCCCCCTTAAAACTGGGCAAGTTTGTGATTCACCTATAACCAAATAATATGACGGAAATGATGCAGCATGACTTCCAAGGTCAAGTCATAAAGTGATGCTGCTTCCAGCTTGTCAGCTGGAATCATCTTGCCAGAGCCCACGCAAGCCTTCTGGCTGCCCTGAAGCCGCCATGCTGTGAGGAGGCCCACAGCTGCCCGTGAAGAAAGACCATCTGGAGAAATCCTGAATCTATACTGAGAGAGAGGGGGGCAAGTCAGCCATCAGCTACTCCAGCCTCTTGCTCTTTCAGCTTCAGAGGCCATCTGAATACAACCGCTGGAGTGACCCCAAGCCAGAAGTGCACAACAGAACCCACCCAAACCCCTGACCCACAGAAGTGAGTGAGTGCTGCTGTTTCAAGCTGCTACATTCTGAAGTGATTTCTTACACAACAATAAATAACTATAACAGACCCCAGCATATAAACTGCATCATCAGATACCTTACTCCATACACTGGAAAATGTAAGTTTTGAACTGGGTCACAATCTAGCCACTACCTTCCATTCTTACTGTGTATTTAGTACTCCAGCCTCATCGGTTTTCATGCAAGTACCCCAAATTTTTTAGAACCTTCTTCCCTAACACACATTATGCACATATACACAACTTTCCATTACCCAAGACTCCATCCTTTCCTCTTTAGAATCCTTCCACATACTACTGTTCATTCATGATCCTTTTTCCTCTAAAAAGTGATACTAGAATTCCACACTCCTGCAGGTTATTAGTGACAGCTTACCTGCCAAACCCAATCGTTTTAACCATAATCCACGGCTATAGGACATTGGCTCATTAAGGGAAAGTGAGCTCACTTTCTCTGGAAAACAGTACTGCCTCATTTCTTTATTGAACAGGGTTACCAGGGCGATTCAAGAGCCCTAACAAAGTCTTATCTCAAAGGAAGTAAGCCTGTTACCAGAGTTTTTCTAGAACATTCTGAAGTTGCTCAGTGTCACTAGCCAAATGTGGCTTCTGAGGACTTGAAATATGGCTGGTCTGAACTGAGATTCAAGTACAAAATATACACCAGATGAAAGAAATGTAAAATCTCAATACTGTTTATATTAATTAAATGTTAAAATAATAATTAGGATGTACTAGGCTAAATAGATTAAAATTAATTTCAGCTGTGATCCTGGACTTTCCAGCCTCCAGCTCAGGCTGCTATAACAACCAATTCCTTTTTACTTTTTTAATGAGGCCACAAGAAAAATTGGAATCGCATATGCTGCTCACATATTTCTATTGGATCACACTTTTGTGCTCTACTGAATTAAAGGTACCCAAGGAAACACCATATATATTTCCCTAAAAACTCCATAGAAAAAATACTCTTAAAGGCAAAGGTGAAATATTAAGGAATACAATTAAAAAGGATGGTTAAGAGAGAATGAAAAATAACAATTGGTGTGTATGCTCAGAAATGCTGCTAGCAAGAATAAGTTACAATCATACAATCAGACAATATCCTTGCCTCCCGGTTCAGGGCACTGAAATCATTATTCAAGCTGACATGCATCTAAGGAAAGCTTTGAGATTTCAGATTTTATTATTTTTTTAAGTCAAATATATGTAGAAATTTTACTCACTGCAAATTACCTAGGTATCTCTCTGCACTGCAATCTCTTTCAGACTTAAAAATATTTGAAGCAGTAGCTTATTAACTTCCCTGGGGAAGAAAGTGAATTTAAGGTGCTTCTCAAAATGCAGAAAACTTGTACCAGGAAATATATGGCTGAAAGTCTAAGGGATGACAAGTAGGTCTGTAGGAGTGAAGGAATGACATGGCATTCAATGACATGGCTGCTGCTAGGTAGAACAGACACTCCCATGTCCTGTCACCACTGGGTCCCTTTTAGCTATCCTGTGTGCCCATCTCCTGGCTTGTATGTGCTTTGCTTCTAAGAGATGACACTTGCATTTTTTTTTAATTTTTGAGAGAGAGTGTGTATGTGTGCACCCATGCAAGCGGGGGAGGAGCAGAAAGAGAAGAGACACAGAATCTGAAGCAGGAGCACAGTCAGATGTGGGGCTGGAACCCACAAACCATGAGATCATGACCTGAGCCAAAGTCGGGGGCTTAACCAACTGAGCCACGCAGGTACCCCAGCACTTGCAGATTTCTTAAGAGGAATACCCCTTAACTATTGGAGCTGCTTCCTCAGCAGATGCAAAGACCCCAAATGTTCTCAAATTCACAGCCTCCCCCCAAACCAGTCCACAGCCAATGGTTGCTGCAAGGATGGGAAAGCTTGGCCCCTTGCTCTGGGGCAGAAGGAAGTGGTTTTCAGGAGCAAGTATGCTCCAGAGCTCCTCCAGGATCACGGCTGAGGCAGGGACTTTGCTCGGAAAAATCCCCCTGCTTCTTTCTTCCCTGTCCCTCTCCAACTCACTTGTTTCTCCTGGGAGCACTCCCTTAATAAGACACTCGTGCAAAAATCCCTCATCTCAAGTCTGCTTCTGGGGAGCTCAGCCAGACTCTTGTCATGCATGAAGGGGCTCTAAGAAAACATGAAACCAGATTCTTGTTGTACCACAAATAAGAGCTTCTATGTATAATACTTAAGAGTTTAAAATAACTGCACTATCCACAATTTACGAAGAATCATCTTTGTTCCCGAAGAGCACTGCAGCAACCCTAGAACACAGGTCTTAGATCTAATAAATTAATTAATTAAAAAATAAAATAAATAAAAATAAATAAGTAAAAGATCCTAATAGCTGGTACCATACATATAAACATACGGCTGTCACTATATATCTATGCCTAAACCTCCAGCTGCAAGACACATTAGGACAGCCTGGAAGGCTCCAAAGTAGAGGCAAAAGGAAAGAGAAGTCAACGTTAAAGTTTGGGGAGCTTCATACCTGACAATAACAGTGTACATTCCGTATATAATCAATATTTAATAAAAAACAATTTAAAATCATTCAGAAAGCAAGGAGCCCCAAATTTAGGTAAATCTTCCAAATTTCAATACTGCAGGAAAGAAGGTATCAAGGGTTGTTTTCTTTCTTTCCATGATATTTGAAGACCACCTTTGGTTTGACTTATAAATTCCTCTTTACCAAGAGTCATCGTGAAGCTAGAAATATAATGGCAAGAATAATCCAAAAACAGTCATTTTGCTCTCTATGTAAATATTTTCTATTTTAGGAGTTTAAGCCTAACGCTGCTAAAAAGCCAAGTTGAATGGGACATAAATAAGAATATACACTTTGTACCATTACAGGAATTAAAATATATTATGAATACCTATGGTGCAAGCAACAGGCTTAACACAAATGCTTAGAACTAATGTACAGTCATAGGTACTCATGATGGGAATCACAGAGAAAGCAGGTGTTCAAGATAAAACCAGAAGACTTCCAGCTCCCAGGTTTAGAGGTTTCCAATTTTGAATATGGGAAGACATTATAAAAGAACAAGATTTCAATTCAATGTGAAAATGAAATGCCTCATAATACAAGATACTCAACAACTGAATGTTGCTAGAGTTGAGCTTTTTTATTTTTATTTTTTTAAATTTTTTTTAACGTTTATTTATTTTTGAGACAGAGAGAGACAGAGCATGAATGGGGGAGGGTCAGAGAGAGGGAGACACCGAATCTGAAACAGGCTCCAGGCTCTGAGCTGTCAGCACAGAGCCCAATGCGGGGCTCGAACTCACGGACCGCGAGATCATGACCTGAGCCGAAGTCGGCCGCTTAACCGACTGAGCCACCCAGGCGCCCCGAGCTTTTTTTAATAGAGGATGGAGGAAAATAAATTCTCTCTTTGGGAGGAAGGCAAGACTAAGGTAAGGGTAACCACCACCTGGTGACATGTGGGGCACTGGGTCCAATCAGGTCCTATTTGAAGAGGGAATGGAAAAAGAGCCCACATACTCTATTAGCTGTCTTGGGACCCAAGTCCATCCAAAGTCTTTGTAAAATCCAGTGCCTGGCATTTATACCACTTCATATGGAAAAACTTCTTCTTGGAACTTAAAATGTTTAACAAACAACTTCTAAGCTATGTTTTTAAACTTCTGAATCAAGTGTTTATTTTCACCACACACATAATTCATTTATAATAAGCCGATGAAAATGATCTCTTATTTAAGAATAACAACTATTGCACAGCAAAAGCAAACAGTCCAAAAAGAATGTAATAAAGGCTAAAAAGCAGATGTCATGCCTATCCTGATTTAAAATCTCTAGAGAATTATTTAGAAACCCCTACCCCAACTCTGGTTTTCCTGCTAAAACATAGTTTATGAATCATCCATGGGAAGCAGGAAAACACAGTGCACTCAACTAAAAATAGGTAGGGACACTCAATAATAAATCTACTCTCTTGATAGTCTTGTGTCACCATTAAATACTGATCACTTAGAGAAGTGTGATTCTTCTCTCCCCTCACAGAAAGGCTGGAAAAAAATCAGCCACAGACCCTGCTGGAAGGTGACGGAGCGTGTGACAGGACTTGCAACGTGGTGAAAAAAGTAACATTGATTTAAAATGCCTGTAAGCTGGGGTTCACCTCTCAGGATGAACAGTGAAGTTGCTAGTTATTTTTTATCACGCATCACTATAAAATGACTTCTTGCCTGTTGAAGAAATGATACATAGTCCAAGCGTTTCCCTTATAACATAGGACTCTCTACAAAAAGTCCTATATAAGTTCCTACAGAAGTTATAAAAATAGGAATTTGATTAAGAAGTCAGAAAAAAACTCATATTCATCAAGATCCTGGCTCTAGAATAAAGCATTGGCAATTTCTGGTTTATAAATAAAAATAATTGGCCACATAGAGCTATTACTGGCCCCCATTTCAGCATTTCTTTAGAGATTTATAAAATGGAACTTTAGAGAGGCACTAGGAGAATTTATTTCTGTCATTTCCACAGGTAGTTCCCACAGAATGGATGGTGAATTCTAGCTGACAATGAGCGTAATTGTGATTTTTTTTCCACATTTGTGGGAATCTTCCTAAACGTTATCTGCATAGGACTGAATACAAGTCCTACATTTTCCCTCAGAAATAACTGCAGAGAACAGGAACTTAAATGATATCTAATGGCTCACTAATGCAGGCAATACTACCACAGACAGCGAGGAGAAAAGCTAGTGAAGGGTGAAGTGCCCTAGGTTGGTGGAATGAATGAACTGGAATCTGGAAAATTCCAGGGGACTGATGCTCCATTGCACGAAGGAAAGTAGCTGTCAATCAGTTTTGAGGGGCACTTCAGGGTGGACGTCGGTATAAATGATGGGGGATTCACCTTACAGATGCTAAGTTCTAGAACCCCACAACTAGAAACTCTACCACAGCATGCAGAATACTCACCAGGCAGATGTGGAAGGGACTGCAAGTGATGTCCACTTAGTTCAACTCACAGCGCCGTCCTCTGTGAAGCAAGCAGACACAGAGCAGTGAAAAATCAATGAGAGGAACCTTTAGGATTCTCATGTAAGAAACAGCTTTGTGCACTTCAAAATCAGAATCTATAATATTAAAAACACACACACACATCAGAAAGGCACATTAATACATCAGTGACATTACTTTCCAAATGAACAAAGACGCACAGTCATCAAATCAGAAATGTTACCGCTACGCCAGCCTACAGGGTTTATAGATCCTCTTCGCTGTGCTGAAGTGGTGTTCAACCTCTTATCGTGATAATTAAGGAACAGTTGAACAAGACCATCTAAAATCTTTTAGAATATAAATCTTTTCCTGATTAACAGTCAAACGTCCTGAGATGAACTGTAAGAAAAAGTTTGCCACTTCAATGAAGAACAGTGCTGAACACCTAAGATTTATAACGGATTTGCATCTTTCTACAAAAAGTATATTTTTGCTACATGTTTTTTGTTGTCTTTGTTAACAAGTTGGTGATGTAGATTCTGGATTTGACATTAGATTTCTGGTTTGGTGGAAATTTAGGTTTTGAGATCTTTCCAAGGTGGGGTTGGGAGGGGTGGGAAGTTCCAGGTGGTATCAGAAGTACACAGAAGTTAAAAGCAAATCCATTCGCATTTGGGAGGAGCAGAGGTGGAAAATTTGGCAACTGAGGGGCACCTGAGTGGCTCAGTCAGTTAAGCATCCGACTTCAGCTCAGCTCATGATCTTGTGGTTCATGAGTTCAAACCCTGCGTTGGGCTCTATGCTGAGAGCTTGGAGCCTGGCGCCTGGTTTAGATTCTCTGTCTCCCTCTCCCTGCCCCCTCCCTGACTCATGCTCTGTCTCTCCCTCTCTCTATGCCCCTCCCCACTCATTCCTTCTCTCTGCCTCTCAAAAATAAACATTAAAAAAAAATTTTTTAAAGAAAACTGGCAATTGAAACATGGGAAAACGACGTCTGTAAAATGTGAACTGTGTTATTGAGAAAGTCATCATCGATGTATAGAGATGTCTACAGTAAGGTTCTAGGTAGGATGGTTCATCCATGATGCAAGACTATATGCCATTAAAAAGAAAGAAGCAGGGCACCTGGGTGGCTGAGTTGGTTGGACGCCCTACTTTGGTTCAGGTCATGATCTCAGGGTTCAGAAGATCAAGTCCCATATCGGGCTTGTTGCTGTCAGCACAGAGCCCACTTCAGATCCTCTGTATCTACACCCCCCGCCCCCCCCCTCAAAACTAAAAATAAAAACACATTAAAAAAAACCAGTTGGATCTATATGTACAGATTTAAAAAAATCAGGTCACAGTATTAATTTTTAAAAACTCAAGTAGTTGAGTAATATGCGTACTATGACCCCAATGTGTTAAAACAAACCTCGCTAACCTATGTGTAAATCCTATTAGAGGCAGAGAATGTATCTGGAGGAATAACAAGAAACTTGAGTGTAGCTGTCCCAGGAGAACTGGTGCTGAAGGACATAAGAGGGAAAAAAAAAAAAAGGACCTTTGCATTTTAACCTAACATTTTACCATTGTGTGCTATTTTACCACGAAACCTGTTACTTTTATAATTGAAAGTGAAAAACAATCCAATTCATCCCAAATTTTCTAGAAGAACAAAATATTCCGTTTTAAAAATACAGAAATAGAGAACATCTAGTATCATGTGCATTTGTTTATTGATTTAGCAAATATTTACTCTGACCCAGGCTCTAGGCATGAATTATATCATATATAATCCACATAAACACTCTAAAATGTATATACTGTGATTATTCACATTTTATAGGAGAGAAAACTCAGAAATGACTCTTCAGAAATCACACAGAGCTGGCATTCAACCCCAGGCACCCTGACACATATTTAGCCTCTATGGAACTGCCTCCTCCATGGCACGCACCCTGTTTTCATATTAAATTTATATTTGTAATGAAGTATTGTAAGAAAGTATTGAAAACCATCACAGCTATCCCTAGCACCTTGCTCAGTGTCTAGCATATTAGTGTGCTCAGGAAATCTTCACTGAACAGGTGAATAGTTAGGTGGCCTGCCGATAGCCAGGAACTTCAACTACATAACTATGTTATGCCTCTTGGGACTATGAAACGAAGCAGAGTTCCAGAAACACTCACTGATTAAGGACCCTGCTGTACCATGCTCCTCATTTTGAGAAACTACTTGCCACCCAAGTCCTTCTGTAACAAAAGACTTAAAGACAAGATGTGTTTTTCCTCTGCCTTCTCTAATTCCCTAGGGACAACCCATCGTTCCATACACCTTTCTAATTCTGTGCGTGGCTAGGATACTGCAACATTTGAGGAAGTCAGTGATGAAATACTTAACCACAAAGGAGTGAAATGGTCTAAACAGTTTGTCATGAACTAGCTATTGGCATATGGCAGATGAACTTTTATAACTGACTTAGTGTCGGAGTCATATATGAATCAAGGCCTCAACTTACCGCCTTTTTCATTCTAACATTATTACTCCAGGTGTTAAAGAGTACAAATGAGTCCTTGGTAAAAGAGAGACTGTGTGTGTAGAAGTCTCTGGATGTCTGTGTTTATGTGTGTCTTTGCATATGCTTTTGGTCTATTCTTCTGTAACACAGAAAGAAACCTAATAAATAGACAAAATTCCCAAATATTAGAAACCTATTGGTGCTGGTAAACAAAAGCTGGTTTTCATTCAATAAGGGTGGCAGCATTATTCCATGTGGAAAGAATCGACTCAACAAATGGTGCTGGGACAACTGGACATCAACATGCAAAGGAATGAAGGTGGATCCCTACCTCACATTATACACAAAAATCAGCTCAAAATGGATCACACATGTAAATATCAGAACCCAAACTATAAAACTAAGGAGTAAATATAATACAGGAGTAAATCTTTGTGACCTTGGGTTAGGCAAAAGTTTCACAGACTGGGACCAAAAGCACAAACAATGAAAGAAAATATTTGACTTCATCAAATTAAAAACTTTTGTGCTTAAAAGATCACTCTCAAAAAGTGAAAAGACAACCCACACAATGGGAAAAGATTTTTGCAAATCACTTATCTAATACAGGACTTGTATCCAGAGTATGTTAAGAACTATTTCAAATCAACAAAAAGACAAAAAACAATTTAGAAATGGTAAATGATCTAAATAGATATCTCTCAAAAAAAGATACACAAATACACAAATCATCAGAAAAATCCAAGTTAAAAACCACAATAAGCTATTACTTCACCCCCACCAGGATAATTATAATTGGAAGACAGATTACAAGCATTAATGAGAATTCAGAAAAATCAGAATGCTTGTACATTACTTGCGGGAATAAAATGGTGTAGCCACTTTTGAAAGTAGTCTAGCAGTTCTTCAAATGGTTAAACATAAAATTACCATATGGCCCAGTAACTCCACCCTAGGCCGGTACCCAAGAGTAATAAAAACATATGTCCATATAAAAAGATTACATGTACTTTTTCATAGCAGCATTATTCATAATGGCCAAAAAGTAGAAACAATCCCAAAGCCCATTACTGATCAATGGATACACAAAATGCAGATGGAATACAACAGAATGTTATTCAGCAGTAAAAGAATGCAACAGGGATACGTATCATACATACATATATATCATACATACATATCATGGGTAAACTTTAGAAAGCATTATACTAAATGAGAGAAGCCAGTTACAAAAGACCACATGTTGTAGGATTCTGTGTATATGAAATATCCTATTCTAGGCAAATCCATAGAAGACAGATTGGCGGTTGTGTAGGACTGAAGGGGCAGGGAAGACAGTCAATGCTCCTGGACACAAGCAATCCAAGTGTTCTTACGTTACACCATGGTAGTGGTTGCACAACTCTAAATATACAAAAAAAAAATCCAATCGTACATTTTAATGGGTGAACTTTATGGTACGTAAATTGTATTTCATTAAAGCTGTCTTTTTAAAGATTGCATTTCAGTGAGTCTACCCATGAATACTCGTTGGCTTCTTTCAAAAATGACAGAACACTTCTTCACACTGCTCAAGGAAACCCAGTAAGTGGTGAATATTTACACTTCTACAAGATTTGCTATCACAGTTCTCCACGGATACCTTGTGATGGGAAACACAATTGCATTTCACTCTCACCAAAGAGAAGCACATGCACGGAACTACTTCCAAACCGTAACAAAGCACCAACATCTTACTGCAAACCACCAGTAACGACAGGCCACAGCATTTAGACTTATTAGCATTAGAGTCTTATTTCAAAGCGACAGGGAAGCTGTAGCCGAGGGTCAAGTTTTGATTTCTCAGTAGATGGGGATAAAAATGTGCAAGTATTTGAGGGTGACAATGCCAGGCCTGTTTTTGTACATCTATATATTGAACACAGAAGGACTGGCATTTAATGCCCTTTCCGAGACATTCAATATCAGGATTTTGTTTTCAAATGAAGAATAACTTGGCAAGACTGAATCAAAACAGAATCATTGCTCTTTGATCTGCTCTCAAACAGAAATTGTTTTGTAAACAGCGTTTGAGAATACTCATGTCAGCAAGCATACAGCATCACAAACCACCTCAAACCTTTGTTGCTTAAAACATGTAACTATTTTGGTTCACATAGTGATCTCAAGTTTGCAAGAATGGCAAGAGGTCAGAATCCAACACGCCAGCCTCTGCTGCGTCATATGCACTAACGTGGCTTTGGGCAAAGCTAGTCACACGGTCAAGCCCAGCTATAAAGGATGGAGAAAGTCTCATCCATTAGTGGGACACTGCACATAACAAGGGCATAGGTGCAGGGAAGGGAAGACTTGGTGGCCATTTTTTACAATCTATCACAGCAGTGTGTCGTAACACGAAATACATTGCCATTAAGGGTCCATAGAGAAATATCTTACAATAGATTACAGTTTATTATTAATGGCGTAGCTTACATGTAAAATACAGTTAACTTACAATGGTACATGGAGAGCTAATGTACAACTGCACGTATATTAAGACTTATCTTCTCTTTATGGAAAATGTCATTTTTCGGGGCGCCTGGGTGGCTTGGTCGGTTAAGCGTCCGCCTTCGGCTCAGGTCATGATCTCATGGTCTGTGAGTTCGAGCCCGCATCAGGCTCTGTGCTGACAGCTCAGAGCCTGGAGCCTGTTTCAGATTCTGTGTCTCCCTCTCTCTGACCCTCCCCCATTCATGCTCTGTCTCTCTCTGTCTCAAAAATAAAAAAAAAATGTTAAAAAAATTGAAAAAAAAAAAGAAAATGTCATCTTTCTATCGAACATAAGTATATTACTATAAATACAGTTTCAGAGCTATTTACCACAGTAATATTACTATATTGCCATATAGTTGTAGGGTTTGTTTGTTACCAATTATATTTTCTTGTTAAGCAAATACATTTATATGGAAAAGAGTAAAAAATTCAGATGAAAAATTTGGCCAAATCCATACAAGTGGCCCATGAATAACCCAAGTTTAGAACCCAGTATTTGAGGGTGACAACGCCCGGCCTGTTTCTGCACATCTATATATGTATATATTTTTTTAATTTTTTTTCAACGTTTTATTTATTTTTGGGACAGAGAGAGACAGAGCATGAACGGGGGAGGGGCAGAGAGAGAGGGAGACACAGAATCGGAAACAGACTCCAGGCTCTGAGCCATCAGCCCAGAGCCCGACGCGGGGCTCGAACTCACGGACCGCGAGATCGTGACCTGGCTGAAGTCGGACGCTCAACCGACTGCGCCACCCTGGCGCCCCTGCACATCTATATATTGAACACAGGAGGACTGGCATTTGATGTCCTTTCCAAGACATTCATATGGATACAAACCACCCACATATCTGAATGAAATGCAGATTCTGTCTGGGATAGGTCTTAGGTGGGACCAGAGATTCTGCAGCCCTAACAGGCTGTCAGGTGATGCCAATGCTGGTTGCAGAACACGCTCGGAGTAGCCAGCAATGGCAGGGGCCTGATAATCAGATAAAGCTGAGGGCAACCTTTACCGGCCATGTGGTCTTGAGCAACGGACCTTGCCTCTCTGAAACCGTCTCCCCCTCTGTCAAAGGCAGGTCATACTAAGACCCACCTTGGAAGTCTGGGTCAGGATAAAAGGAGAAGAAACACACACCAGGTACCTGGGGCAGTGCCAGCCAGCCAGAAGCGCTCAACACTGGCTTGGTCTTTTTCCATAGTTAATGACTTCCAAAACAGTCCTCAAATGGAGCTGTAGGTTAAGAAAGGTAAACAGCAGGCCAAAAGGATAGCCCAGAGTGGTACCATGTCACAACACTAAAAGTAACTGGATTTTAGAAGCATTTCTCACCAATACAATCACATTTGCTATTTTTGCATATTGTATTAGTATGTTTGTCTCTTCAGTCACTCAACAAACATTTATGGAGCACTCACTGTGTGCCAGACCCTGTTCCCAGCTCTGAAGACAGGCCAGTGGACAAAAACAAAACTCCAGGTCCCGAGTTCACACCCTCCGATTCTGTCTGCCCGACATGTACTCTCTCCCCACCAGGCTATACTGGAGAGGCTTCCATGGGCCTTATCTGGCTACATACATGTTTAAATGATCACCTTCTAGTTCCCCACAGCCCCCCAGCTGCCCCATCACTGCAACCCAGACAGCCCCCTCTCCTACGCCTTCCTGTTCGCCCTCTCCAAGTTAGTGAGCCCTAAATTAAAGACGTAGTCAGAAACATTTATAAGCATGGAGTGAAGAGGATTCCGCCTCCCTGCTCTGCATATTCACCCTGTACCACTATTCAGTAAACATCCTGCCCGAGAGCAGTTCAGCCATCCCTTTGCCCCTCGCTGGGTCTCCAACTGCCAGTTTGAGAAACGGCTCTAAACTTGGCCCAGGAAACTTAGAGCTTCTGTATCTGTCATTTACTGTGGCTAGTCAGCTTTAAAATGTGTAACTCAGGGCTCTCTGTAGGAGATCATGAGGTGTTTGGGGGATTTTTTGCCCCCTAAATAATGGTAATGGTTTTGCAATGACCCACCTACATTCTTTCCCCTAGTTTCCCCTATGTATTGGTTTTCTATGATTGCATTACAAACTGCCACAAACTTCGTGGCTTTAAACAACACACATTTACTGGCTTAGTCCTAAAGGTCAGAAGTCTGGTGCAGTTGCTCAGTTCTCCACTCAGTGTCTCACAAGGCTAAAATCAAGGTGTCTTCCAGGCTTCCTTTCTGGAGGCTGAGGTACAATCTGTTTCCAAGCTCAGTCAGGTTGTTGGCTAATTTTACTTCCTTGGAGCCATAGGACTGAGGACTTGTGTTTCCTTGCTATCAGCTGGGGGCCACTGTCAGGTCCTAGATGCTACCTATATTCCTTGCCGCATCACACCCACCATCTTCAAAGCCAGAGACAAAGAACCTTCCTTGTGTGGAATACTTCTCTTTGAATCTTCTTCAGTCCTTTATAAGGGCTTTCCTGATTAGGGCAAGCCCACCAAGGATAATCTCTCACTCTTAAAGCCAACTGTGCTATGCAACATAACTGAATCACGGGAGTGATATAATCCTAGTACTACAGATTATTCAGGGTGCATATACCAGTGCATGGGCGCCTTGGGGCCATCCCCGAATTCTGCCTACTACACCTAGTAACTGTGAGCATACGTTTGTTTCTGCGTGTGGTTTTCTTCTCAGGACGGGAACTGAGGTCATGTCACAAGAAAAGCTAACTGGCCAGTGGAGAGAATACATGAAAGTTAAAACCGGAGAGTATGGGTTTTTGTTGTTGTTGTTGTTTTTAACAACTCTCACTTTGGTCACTGGGAGTAGTTAATGTTCTTAGGATCCCATTAGCCAACCCAAGAATGCATGTACTTTCCAAATTCCAAATCCAGAGCAGAAGTTTCTCCCCTTTCAGTTAAACTGAACCATCATGAAACTAAACATCTAGAATATTAACATTTGAGTAGGATGATGAGGTAACAAAATGAAAAGCAAGCACACGCCATGGGCTGAAATTGCTTAAGTTAAATTACATTTCCTACATGTTATATTTTCTACAATATTTACAGGGAAAGGATATAGAAAATTCAAAGGATGCTTCATACATCTACAAGCACAATGCCTATTAGATTTTTTTTTTTTTTACAGAAAAAAGCAGCTTTTAAGAAATATCCTTTTAAAAACAGGTTAGAGAGCAAAACTGACCGATTTAGGAAAATAACAATAGCAATAATTACCAATTACTGAGAAATTACTACATCCAGGTATTAACTCACTGTTTTATGTGTATGAAGTCATCAACTCAAACCAAACCCTATGGTGGACACTTTTTACGGAAGAAGAAACTGAGGCACAAAGTGGTTACATCATTTATCCAGGGGCGCATGGCAAGGAAGCACAGAAGCAGGACTTCAAACCCTGATGATCTGGCCTAGTACACTTAAAAAAATTTTTTTTAATGTTTATTTTTGAGAGACAGAGACACAGCACGAGCAGGAGAGGGGCAGAGAGAAAGGGAAACACAGAACCTGAAGTAGGCTCCACGCTCTGAGCTGTCAGCACTGAGCCTGAGGCTGGGCTCAAACCCACGAGGTGTGAGATCACTACCTGAGCGGAATTTGCATGCTCAACCGACTGAGCTGCCCAGGCCCCTCTGTACACTTACTCTTAAGAGCTGCATCTGGCTGTGCACCCATCTGTGCTCCCAGTGCTGGGAGACAGGGGTGCTTTCTGCACCTACCATACAGCACAGGTGAGGGCTGAGTACACATGCACTGCACTCAGATCTGGCTCACGGCCATGGCTGGGGGCAAATGGGGGCTGCAGCCTCGCCAAGGGGTGTGTTTCTGTAATTTCCATAAAGCCCTCCCTTCCCTCCCCCCCCATGTACCAGTAACCGCCTTATTCAAGGAAGGCTATGAAACAATCCAAGCATTCTGCTATCCCCTTATAGCTGTATTGGGGGGGGGGGGCGGAGAGGAAGAAAAATGTAACTGGTTTCTTTTTTACACCTTCCACACCCATTTTCCTATACCTGCATTCTGAAATTCAGAGATTATGAAAAGATAGGAACAAAGCAAAAGCAAACACTAGAAGCAAAGAAAAACCACTGGCTCCATTTCCTTTTGTAGAAAGCAAAGCGAGCTTTTCTCTAGGTAAAGAGAAAAGATAAAATCTATACTTGAACAACCTCGTTTCTCTTCCATCAACCCCACCCAGACAAAGCAGGGGCAGCATGGCACCAGGCGCTACCAGTGGCACGGACCCCAAGAAACCCATGCTTAGCAGTCACAGTAATAGGTCACTGGAGGCAGAGCTGGGGTGAGGAACACAATACTGCATCTTGACTTCTGCATTAAAGGTACGGTTACATTCAAGGCTCATTTCCACAACTAGGTTGGATGAACTCACAAATCAGGTAACATTTACTCAGCGTTCTTTCCTGGTCCTCGCAAGGCATGACCAAGGGCTGTCACCTTGCCAGGGCCCTCTGCGCGAGGGAAAGACTACCATGATACTTCACTCAGCCCTCTCTAGGTTTCTCCTATGGTTCCCATCTCAGCTCCAGTGTCCTGGTGGTAGTCACACAGCAGAAGTTACGAAAATATAAGTTTAACTATGACTACATAAGTATTCAAAAAATTACATGTAATCTCTAATTTGTAGTATATTTAATATATTTACAGATGTATTTTCTATATTATGTATAAATAGAAATTTTGTCAGAGAAGCCTCCCTTTAATATGATGCTTTGCAGTGTGGCTTGCTGGGAGTGGGAGGTCTTCGTTGTTTTTTTTTTGTTTTGTTTTTTTGTTTTTTACAAGGTTTTATTTGATAGAGTTTCTCATGCTACCTAATTTGACTTAAAATTGCCATGCACTGCAGCCGGAAGATTTAAATATGTTTGAGATCAGACAGCCCTCAAGGTCCCTGGCTGCCTGTGGTCATCAGTGATCCTCAGAACATTCGAGCAGGGTCTTAGTTTCAGAAACCTGGATATATGCCAACTCAGGTAATTATTCTCTGCCTACCTAATTTCCCCAGGCAATTTAATTGAAAATGGTATTATCCGTCACCTCAGTTCTAATCTGCTCTGAAGTGTCCCTGTGTCCTGCTTCTTCCCTCCACTATAAGCTAACTGAGCTGGTTTCTTTTTGAAGCTTAAGTTGAAAAAAAAATATTTCTGAATCTCTCTAGGGGGAAAATATCAGATAAATAGGAGCCATTTAATTAGTCTCAAACCAGTGTACTGAATAGCGTTGGCAGCAGTTGTAAGACACCCCTCCTTGCTGCCTAACCTTATGAAAAGTCTCTTTTATAGACAGAAATACAAAGGGTTTCTTACTGAAAAACTGACCAAAAAAAACCCCAAAAAACTGGGGGAGGGGAAAGGGAGAGACCCTGAGATGATTTCACTCTCCTGAAATGATTTTTTTATTAAAAAAATTTTAATATTTTTGAGAGAGAGAGAAAGAGACAGAGCAACAGAGTCAGAGCGAAAAAGAGAGAAAAAGACAGAAAGAGACAGTGTGAGTGGGGGAGGGGCAGAGAGAAGAGGAAGACACAGAATTTGAGGCAGGTTCCAGGCTCTGAGCTGTCAGCACAGAGCCCAATGCAGGGCTCGAACTTACGAAGCAGGAGATCACAGCCTGAGCCGCAGTAGGACACTTAAGTGACTGAGCCACCCAGGTGCCCTGTCTGTTTCAAAAGGCACTGTCCTTTTGTTCATTTCCAAATAAGCTGATTTACAATCAGCAGAACAAAATACACTATTTAACACAGGAATGCCTGAAACTCAATGAAAATGCAACAGAAATATGCTTTTTGATTACTTCAGACAAACATGAACTTACATCAGTGCTAATAGAAATACAATGAAAGCCACAAAGGTGAGTTACAAGTGTAATTCTGAACTTTCTAACAGCAACATTTAAAAAGTAAGAAGAAACAAAGACTACTACTCAGCAGTAAAAGGAAAGAACTGATAACAACAACTTGGTTGGATCTCAAGAGAATTTTGCTGAGTGAGAAAAGCTAATCTCAAAAGGCTCCATACTATAGGAGATTCCCTTTATATGACAATCTTGAAATGACAAAAGTACACAGATGGAGAACAGATTAGGGATTCCTAGGAATTGGGGGTAGGGGGAGAATGGGGGAGAGGCGGGTTGCTATAGCTACGGAAGCTTAGCACAGGGAATCCTTTCAACGCAATTCTGTATTTTGACTGTGGTACTGGTCATATGCATCTACACAGGTGATTAAATTGCAAAGAATTACACACATGCATGCATAAAATGATGAAATCTGAATAAGGTTAGTGAATTGCATGAATGTCAATGTCGCAGTTGGGCTATTATACTATAGTTTCGAAAGATGGTACCACGGGGAAAACTGGGTGAAGGGAACAGGGGCTCTCTCTGTATTATATTTTATAACTGCATATGAATCTACAGTAAGCTCAAAATTAAGAATTACAAAATTCATGTACATGTAATCAATATAAAAATGGAGATTCCCCACCCCCCACCCCCTTCTAAGTCTTTGGAATCCAGTGAGTCATTCACACTGATGGCACATTTCAACTCAAAGTAGCCACATTTCAAGTGTTCAATGGACACGTGGCTATGGGTCCCAGTCCTAGGCAGCAAAAATACTTTAAACTAAGCCTAATATCATTTCCCACTCCTGTCAAGTGGCACATTCTAACATGAAATATCTTTGCTTTCTGAAAGTCTCTTACATAGCCGGTTTGTAATGAAACCCTTGGTGCTTAAACAATCACTGGAAACGTGACCTAACTGGGAGAGAAAATTTCATCAGTGGTACCAACCTGAATCTGGTTTGGACCACAGTTCCTCAACAAAAATAATCCCTGTAAAAGAGACATCTAGTAGCTTCTAAGAAATAATGCCTGGGGCGCCTGGGTTGCTCAGTAGGTTCAACTTCAGCTCAGGTCATGATCTCACAGTTCATGATTTCGAGCTCCACGTTGCGCTCTGTACTGACATCTCAGAGCCTAGAGTGTGCTTCAGATTCTGTGTCTCCCTCTCTTTCTCTTCCCCTCATGCTCCCCCAGAGCTCATGCTCGGTCTCTCAAAAATAAACATTAAAAAAAAAGAAATTAAAAAAAAATAATGCCTAAGAAGAATTTCAAGAGCTATGGTATATTGACTAGTCTCAAGAACTAAGACTTTTAACTATTTTTGAAACTCTGATTTTTTTTTCTGTTGTTTTCTCTCTCTTACTTCTCCTTGGTGATTAAAATTATTAAAATGAGAAGGTCTTGTGGGTTTGCTCTTCAGAGCCATGAAACGGTGAGACTCAATCTTCTTTTACCGGTAACCACGGAGGAGAAAGAAACAAGGGACAAGTGTGTAATGGCAGCTTTGTAAAATACATAAAATTAGGCCAAATCTCTTGGGACTCTGAAAAGTAAAACAAGGTGCAGACCTGGTTCTCAGACCAGGTCTGACAGAAAGCTCAGGGCTCAATCTCAAAAGACCAGTGCAATCTCCATCCACTACAGAAAGTGGGAATGCAATGAGAAAACACTATTCCCAAATGGAGACTTGGAGAGTATAAAGAGAGCGGGTTATGGAATGAGAGAAACGGATCTTTGAGAATACAAGACAATTAACCTCTCCTGGACCTAGTTCCCTGGTTGTAAAGCAGCAAAATTATCTACCTCACTCACTGTTGTAAAGTTAAATGGAAGAATACACGAAAAGTGCCTATCACATTCCTGCAGTCCCGAGTGGGCGTTCAATTACAGTCCTTTCCCACTCGTTTCTATACTCAAATAACTACCCATGAGAGAAAATAATCCTGTGCAAAGTAAACCAAGAATAGTAACATCAGAAACTCAAGAACTGATGCTCTAGAGTAATGCCAAGGAGAAAAATGTCATTTTAATCCATTGCGATTCGCTTTTATTATTTTTTTTTTTGAGAGAGAAAGAGAGAGAGAGAAAGAGAGCACATGAACAGGGGAGAGGGGCAGAGGAAGAAAGAGAATCTTAGGCTCTCCACTGAGTGTAGGACTCGATCCCACAACCCTGGGATCATGACCTGAGCCAAAAATCAAGAGTTGGACACTCAACCAACTGAGCCACCAGGCACCCCTGTTCTGATTCACTTCTAATCTGTTGGTAGGAAGGTGATTTCATAATCAATCTAGGTTTATAGCACTCGTGAGACAGCCGTAGAGGAGCAGATACACCTAAGGTAGAGGCCTCCAAATAATCTAAAAACTGGCAACTGAGCTGATTTCAACAAAGAATCAAGACCTGAAGAACTTTTATATATTCATATTCTTCACAAACATAAACTGTATCTTCCAGTAAGCAAGTGAGAATAGGAAAGAGAATATGGTACAGCTCAGAAGAACCACTCAACGCTTGATGTTCTCTTGTTACGAATGACAGAATTTTCAGACTGGTATTTATGTTTGTCACATAGTTTTTGGCAACAGACAACTGATCAACCATCTGTTTCAGGAGAAATCACATTGTGAGCTGGCCCACTAACACCCGATATATAGCAGTGCAGCAGTAACTTGGTTTTTATTGATAAGACTGAATTCTGCAAACTCTCCAAGACTCAGAACACATAGTTGCAATGTCAGAGCCCTAAGATGGGTACCCTAGTCAATAGAAGGGCTCTAAATGCACAACTTGGGAGTAATTTGTATGGACAATACCATGCTGTTTCCTGTTCATGTCTATTTGGTTTTATGAGGAAACTAAAGCAGACAGTTTATCTACACCTCTAATATTCGGGACAAAATCCCAGTTTTTATAGTATTGTCACTACTGTGTCAGGAGGGTCCCTCTGAGGATACGAAACAGCTGCTAAGAGATTATGGGGAGGGTTTCTGCCATTACTACTTTTGACATCAGAATCAAAGTCCATCAAGCTACAAATACCACTTGAATCAGGAAAAAGTCTCTCTAGAAAACCATAGCACCTGAAGTAAAATGAGATGAGTTACTAAGACTTAGATGTGCACAC
This sequence comes from Felis catus, assembly GCF_018350175.1. Taxonomy (NCBI): domain Eukaryota; kingdom Metazoa; phylum Chordata; class Mammalia; order Carnivora; family Felidae; genus Felis; species Felis catus. Next base: position 35,102,485 of record NC_058370.1, on the reverse strand, counting down.
CCACCTAGAACACTCAGGCTTTATCAATGCCTGGGTTCAGAGGCAGAACTGATTGTTTTAAATATTTATTTATTTTGAGAGAACAAGAATGGGCACAGACAGAGAGACAGAGACAGAGAGAGACAGAGAGAGAGAGACAGAGAGAGACAGAGAGAGACAGAGAGAGACAGAGACAGAGAGAGAGAGACAGAGAGAGACAGAGAGAGACAGAGAGAGACAGAGAGAGACAGAGAGAGAGAGACAGAGAGAGACAGAGAGAGACAGAGAGAGAGAGAGACAGAGAGAGAGGGCAGGGGAGGAATCCTAAGCAGGCTCTATGCTGTCAGTGCAGCTCAATCCCACAAACCATGAGATCGTGAGCTGAGCCGGAATCAAGAGTGAGACGCTTAACCAACTGAGCAACCCATAACTGGTTTTAATAATCAAAAAAATTCCAAGTTCTAGTATAAGATGTTGATATAGGAAGATCCTGAGCTCAATACCTCCCATAGATATCATTTCTACAGCTATACATGGAACAATTTCCTCTGAAAAAACAAAACAAAACGAAACAAAAACCCTAAGAACTGGCAGAGTGACCCCTTCAACATTGGGCAAATGAGAGGAAGACCATACTGAAGTGGGTAGGACAGGCTGAAATACAACCAAATATAACCTTGTCATGCATCCCACCCCCAATGTGGCAACGCACAATCAGGGGTGAACCCAAAACCTGCAGCAAAGGGTTCGTACCCCACATCGAGCAACGCAACTTTTAAGACCAGCACCTGAGACATGAGCTGCCAATACATCTGGATTTGAGAATAGGGCTCATACTCACAAGAACCCCAGGAGGATGAGGAACTAAGGAAGAGTTCTTAGAAGGCCTGTAGGCAGACTGCAAACTCACCCGCCAGGGCCCAGCACAGAAGCAGTCCATAGAAAAGTGCCTAGACTTCACGTGACAGAGACTCGTTTCCTAAGTTTAAAGCACTCTACTCTCCTGCTTTGCTGAAGCCAAGAGAAACCATCATACTTGTTTTGTTTCCTTTCCGGCCAGTCCCATCTTTATGGTTCAATGGGGGCCTTCTTGTATGATCTCTCTCTGCAGCAGGTTTTCCTTTTTCTCTTTATTCTTTTCCCTCTTTTTAGCAGGTGCCACCTTTGGAATCCCCCCCCCCCCCCTGCCTCACTGCAGCTGTCAGTGTCCTCTTCATGCTCTATCTCCACTGCACACAGAGTGCCAGTAGCACCCAGAGGGGAGCTTCTACACACATCTCATGTCCCGGTTTTCACGTCTAGTGACCTGGTTTTTGCAGCTGCTGCCCAGGGAACGCCCCTCAATTGCCCGGCTCTGGAGGCCAGTGGAGGGGCTTACATACATGAGTCCCATGGGAATGTAACAATCAGAAAAACCATTCTTTACTGACTACTAGTATTGGGGCACTGCACAGACAGCAGACCAAAACACAGTCCGACCTTCCTGCCAAAGAGGCCTATCTGCTTGTCCTGGAGCTTGGCTTGAGGGTCAGGCTTCTGGTCTGGTGCACTCAGAGGAGCCCACAGAAGTGCTCCCACAAACACAGGCTGGTGGATGCCACCTTTATGATCTCTCTCTACCTTGCTCCAGTTCGTTGGTACCTTCCAGAAAGGAGCTTATGTCCTTGTCTAGTGCCCCGATTTCAGCAGCTGCTACCAGGGGACACCTCTAGATCTCCTGGCTCTGGTGACCAACAGGCTTCTATTCACGGGTCCCACAGGGCTGTAACCCAAGAAAGAATGAGTTCTTAAATAGCTACTGCACCCAGGGCACAGCAAAGGACAACAGATCCAGGAGCTCAGTCTTTCTGTGAAAGAGGACTATTAGCTTACCATCATAGCTGCAGCCTGACAGATAGGCTTCTAATAAAACATACATCTAAGGGGTGACTGCAACCTTTCCTGAGGTTTTGGAGGACAGGCACTATTCTTGCACTCTCCCTCTGCCGTGCTCCAGAACACCAGCACCTCTAGGATGGGAGCTCTTGTACATTACATACCTGGTACCCCAGTTTTAAGCCTGGTGCCCTGGTTTTTACAACTGCTGCCCAGAGGATACCCCTTGATCACCTAGCTCTGGTAGCCAGAGGAGCCCGTGTTTCTGGGTCTCACAGGGCAATAACCATAAGAGAGACCGTTCTTAGCAGGTAATCACCCACAGGGAAACAGACAGAAAACAGACTGCAATACCCCCAGCCTCTCTGTGAAAGGCCTACTTGCTAGTCCTGGACCCCCAGCCTTAGCAGCAGGATTCATGTTTGGCGTATATCTAGAGGCTACAGAAGTACTCTCAGGGAACACAGGCTAGGAGACACCATCTCTAGATACTCTCCTTCCACCTCACTACAGCTTTCTGGTACCTCCCAGAAAGGAGTTTTATGTACACATCTGGAGCCCTGATTTTTGCAACTGATGCCCAGGGTACACCTTCCAATTGCCTGGCTCTGGGGGCCAGTAGGACTTATGCTGACAGTTTCACAGCATTCCTTAAAATGTTGTGGCCTGAGGGTCTGGTTTCAGGTGCTGACATTCTCACCTTTGGGACACTGACTGATCTTGCCACACCCTCAACTACTGACATCAATTAAAAATAAAATAGGTTCCCGGACAATCACAAACATTTGAGAGACCACCAAGAACTAAAGCAAGATTGAACAATAAAGTTCACAAGGCCAAATCTTCAAGAATGGGAGAGGTGGCTGTATCATCTACTGTATAGAACCAACACAGAGAGTCAAGCAAAATGAAGCAGCAATGGACTATGTTCCCAACAAAAGAACAACATAAAACCTCAGGGGAAAAACAAAACAAAACAAAACAAAACAAAAAAAAAACTTCATTAAGTGGAGATAAGTAATTTGCTTGGTAAAGAATTCAAAGTAACAATCTTAAGGATGCTCACCAAGCTGGGGAGAAAAGGAGATAAAACACACTGACAATATAACAGACAATACACGAGAAAGTTCCAAACACAAACCACAGAACTGAAGAATACACTAACTACACTGAAAAATACACTAAAGTAGTTCAATAGCAGATCAGAAAAAGCAGAGAGGTGCCTGGGTGGCTCAGTTGGTTAAGCATCTGACTTCAACTCAGGTCATGATCTCATGGTTTGTGAGTTCGAGCCCCATGTTGGGCTCTGTGCTGACAGTTCAGAGCATGAAGCCTGCTTTGGATTCTGTCTCCCTCTCTCTCTGCTCCTCCCCTGCTCATGTGCTCTCTCTCAAAAATAAACTTAAAATTTTTTTAAAAAGAAAAAAAGAAAAAGCAGAAGAAAGGATCAGTAAGACAGGCCAGAGAAAGTCACCCAATGTGAGCAGGAAAAAAAGAAGGGACTTTAAGGGACTTCTGGAACAGGCCAACATTTGCGTTACAGGCATCTCAGAAAGAGGAGAGAGAAAGGGGCAGAAAACCTATTTGAAGAAATAAGACAGACTAAAGAAATAGGAAGACTGAAAACTCCCAACTTTGGTAAGAAAACAGATATCCAGATCCAGAAAGCCCACAGATTCGAAATACGATAAAGTTAAAGAGACCATCACCAAGATATATTATAATTAAAATGTCAAAGACAAGGAGAGAATCTTAAAAGTAGCAAAAGGAAAACAATCTGTTCCGTACAAGGGAAACCCCATAAGTTCATCAGTGAATTTCTCTGAAGAAATGTTGCAGGACAGAAGACAGTGATACAATATATTCAAAGTGCTGGAAGAAACCACCTAAGCATACTCTACTCAACAAAGTTATCATTGAGACTTGAAGGAGAGAGAGAGTTTTCCAGACAAGCAAAAGTTAAAAACTTCTTTTAAAAGTTCTTCACCACTAAATCAGCATTACAAATGTTGCTAAATGGAATTCTGCAAGCTGAAAAGAGGGTACTAATTAGTAACAAGCATACAGCAAAGTCTAAATCTCACAAGAAATACATAGCAAAGGCAGTGGGTTAATCACTTATAAAGGTAGTATAAAGATTAAAAGACAAAGGTAGTAAAAATAATTATAAATACAATAATGAGCTGAGGTATACACAAGATAAAAAACTAAAATGTGATATCAAAAACAAACATGACTAGGGGAGAGTACAAATGTAAGCTTTAGAATGTGTTACCAACTTAAAACAGACTGTTATAAATGTAACTTGTTACATGTAAGTCTCAAGGTAATGACCAAGCAAAACCTATAGTAGATACACACAAAAAATAAGAAAGGAATCTATGCACACCACTAACAAAGTCATCAAACCATGAAGGAAGATAGCAAAAGACAAATGGAACAGTGTTTTGTACAAAACAGCCAAACAACAATTAACTTAAGTACACACTTATCAATAATTACTTTAAATATAAATAGACTAAATTCTCCAATCAAAAGGCAGAGTAACTGAATGGATAAAAAAACAAGGCCCATCTATATGCTGCCTATAAGAGACTCACTTTAGATATAAGAGCACACAGAGAATGAAAATGAAGGTATTTCCATGCAAATGGAAACCAAAAGAAAGTTGGGGTAACCATAATTATAGCAGACAAAATATACTTTAAAACAAAGACTGTAAGAAGAGACATTATGTAATGTCATTATGTATTATGTATGTCATTATGTAATAAGGGCATTACATAATGATAAAAGGGTCAATCCAAGAAGATATAACATTTGTAAATATTTATGTACCTAATACAGAAGCACCTAAAAATATAAAGCAAATATTAACAGACATAAAGGAAGAAAAAGAGTGCAATAAAATAACAGGAGACTTTAATACCCCACTCACATTAATGGACAGATAATCCAAATAGAAAATCAATAAGGAAACATCAGCTTTAAATGACATGTGAGACTAGATGGCCTTAACAGATATATACAGAATATTGTATCCAAAAGCAACAGAGTACACATTTCTTCTCAAGTGCCCATCAATATTCACAAACCAGATCATTTGTTAGGCTACAAAACAGGTAATAAGAAATTTAAGAAGACTGAAAATCCATCAAGCATCTTTTTTCACCATAATGGAATGATACTAGAAATCAACCACAAGGAAACTAAAAAATTCACAAGTATGTGGAGACTAACACATGCTACCAAACAACAGGTCAAAAATGAAATCAAAGTGAAATAAAAAATATCTTAAGACAAAGATCAAAGTACAACATACCAAAGCTTATGGGATACAGCAAAAACATTGCTAAGAGCGAAGTACATAGAAATAAATGCCTTCCTCAGGAAGCACAAAAAAATCTCAAACAGCCTAACTGTATACCTGAAGGAACTAAAAACAAACAAACAAACAAAAAAAAACAAAAACACAAAAAAACCCTCAAAATTAGCAGGAAAAAAAAAACAATCAGCACAGAAATAAATGAAACAAAGACGAAAAAGACAATAGAAAAGACCAGAAAAAAAAAAAAAAAAGCTGATTCTTTGAAAAGATCAACAAAACTGATAAACCTTTAGCTAGACTCTCCAAGAAAAAATAGAGGACTCAAATAAAATCAGAAATGAAAGTGGAGACACTACTAATATCTTAATACTATAGCATATTATGGACCATAAAAGGTGACTACAAACAATTATACACTAACAAACTGGACAACTTAGGATAAATGGGTACATTCCTAGAAGCATACAACCTACCAAGATTGAATCAGGATGAAACAGAAAATCTGAACAGACCAATTACTGGTAAAGAAATTGAACTAGTAATGTTAAAACTCCCTACAAACAAAAGCCCAGGACCAGACAGCTTCATTGGTGAATTTACCTAATATTCAAAGAAAAATAGCAATCCTTCTCAAAGTCTTCCAAAAAAAATAAATAAAAGAGGAACACTTCTAAAGTCATTGTAAGCCCCACATTACCCTGACAGCAAAACCAGATATGGACACCATAAGAAAGGAAAAATGACAGACCATTAGCCCTGATGAACACAGATGCAAAATCCTCAAAATATTAGCAAACTGAATTCAGCAATAAATTATAAGTATCATACACCACAATCCAGTAGGATTTATTCCAGGTATGCAAGGATGCTTCAGTACCCACAAGTCCATCAACATGATATACCACGTTAACGGAAAGAAGGATAAATCCTATGTGATCTCAATAGATGCAGAAAAAGCATTTGACAAAAAATAACTTCCATTTATGATAAAAACTCTCTGGGGCAACTCGGTGGCTCAATTGGTTAAGTGTCCAACTCTTGATTTCGGCTCAGGTCATGATCTCAGGGTTGGGAGATCAAGCCCCATGCCAGGCATGGAGACTGCTTAAGATTCTCTCTCTTTCTCCCCTTACCCCCACCCTGGCTCATGCACGCTCTCTCTCAAAAAACAAAAAAGAAGGAAAAACTCTCAAAGTGAGTGCAGAGGAAACATACCTCAACATAATAAAGGCCATGTATGAACAAGCCCACAACTAATATCCTACTCAACTCTAAGATTACATTCTCTGTTGGTGGGAATATAAATCAGTACAGCCACTACAGGTAATAGTATGGTGGCTCCTCAAAAAAAAAGAAATGTAACTACTATACGATCCAGCAATTCCACTGCTTCGTATTTATCTGAAGAAAATAAAAACACTAACTCAAAAAGATATAAATAATGATGCTATGAACATGGGAGTGTATATAATAGCCAAGCTATAGAAACAAGTGTCCATTCAGGGATGACTAAAGAAAATGTGGTATTTATATAAAATAGAATATTCAGCCACAAGAAAGAATGAAATCTTGCCAATTGCAACAACATGGATGGACCCTGAAGGCATTATGCTATATTAAATAAGTCAGAAAAAGACAAATACCACAATATGTTACTTCTAGGTGGAATCTAAAAATAAAAAAAAATTAAGTTCATGGATACAGATGGGTGGTTGCCAGAAGCAGGGATGAGGGATGGGTGAAGGGGTGTAGGAAGTCAAAAGGTACCAACTTCCAATTATAAGTAGGTCACAGTAATATAATGTACAGCACAGAGACTATAGCTGACACTATATTACATATTTGAAAGTTGCTAAGAGTAAATCTTACAAGTTTGCATAAGAAAAAAATTATGTAACAGATGTTGACTTATCGTGATTGTTTTGCAATACACACGAATATTGAATAATTACCTTATATACCTGAAACTAATGTTGTGTGCCCATGATACCTCAATAGAAGTTTTTAAAAATCCTTATTAGTCACATACATTAAAATTCCCTTGTTCTGGTGTATAGATCTAGGAGTTTTGACAAATTCATAGTCACGTGACCACCCCACAATCAAGACATAAAACAGTTCTGTTACCCCCAAAACTCTTTCCTGTTGCCCCTTTGTAGTCAGCCCCTCCTCCAAACCATGGATCTGTTTTCTGTTCTCATAATGTCACCTTTAGTGTATGGAATCCTACATTCTGTAGCCTTCTGAGTCTGACTCCTTTCACATAGCATAATGCATTTTGTGATCCATCGATGTTGAGGTTTCCATCGATAGCTTGTTCCTCTTAACTGCTGAGTAGGATTTCATCGTACGGATGTACCAGTCTGTTCTTTCATTCCCCAACTGAAGCATGTCTGGGCTGTTTCTAGTTTCTGACAATTACAAATAAAGCTACCATAAATATTAGCATACGAATTTTGGTGTGAACAAAGTTTTCATTTCACTTGGGAGTGGGATTGCTGGGTCATATTTAAATATATGTGTAACAGAGTAAGAAACGGCCAATTTTTCTCACCAAGTGGGTGAATGATTCTAAATTCCTACCAGCACTGTATGTAGGAGAATTCCAATTGCTCTGTATCCTCATCAACTTGGTACTATCCATTTTTTGTCTGATTATTTCAGCCTTTCTAAGGGGGAGGTGGTTCATGAGAGCTTACTGTGATTTTAAAATTGTGAATCTTCAAGATCAGATTTCACAGTACCATGTATTTCTACCTTTAAGTCTGTAATATACAACATTCCTTTTGGAACTAAAACAACAAGCCAAACAATTAAGTAAATTCACACAGTTACAAATGAAGATGATCTTCTCATTACAGAAGAAATGTTCCTTCTATAAGTTTGCATGTGTATATCTAATATCTACAAATAATGATTCATCAATAATAACAGATTCCCAGGACACCTCAATGGCTCAGTTGATAGAGTATGTGACTTGATGATCTTGGGGTTGTAAATTCAAGCCCCACGTTGGCTGTAGCCATTACTTAAAAAAAAATAAAGTCTTAAAAAATAACAGATTCCCAAGTAACAACAGGAAATAACAATCTAATTCATAACTTTCATTAGTGCAAAAATCATGAATTACTGACAATTAAACATGTGTCATATAGAATTGTATATATACCATATACACAGAGATATAAAAGGGTATTGTGTCAAGTACATGGATAGTTTAAATTTGATCACAAAAGGAGTATTTACTAATTTAGAAAAAGGATACTTAAAACTATACCAACAACACTACACATTTGCATAAATTAATGAGCTCATTACAAATGTTGGCTGTTCCAAAAAAGATCTCCATTTTTCAAAAATTTGAGTCTTTGTTCTGTTACAGTTTGTACTTTAAATTAACTAAATATATGGTTTAGAATTTTTACCATGTCTTATTTTTACTTTGTTGTAGTATTTATGTGTCATCTTCTGCTAAGAATATTATACATTCCTTATCTATTCCCATAAATGGAACAGGAAATTAAATGTCTTCCATGAAAAATAGTTGCTTTACCCATTCAACAACTATTTATTGCATTTCTAGCAAGCGGGGCGGGGCAGGGGGGTGTTCTCTTTTAAACAGGGACTTCAGAAGGGGCTCTTAAGTGGCATTTGAGCAAAGAAATGAGAGAAATAACAGAGTAAACCTTGTAAAGAACTGGAAGAAGAGGAAACCAGTAAGAAAAGATAGCAGGTGCAAAGGCCCTGAGGGGAGTGTGTGTTTTATAAGATTGATGTGTGTGAGCAAAGCAGAGTGAGCAAGGGGATACTAGAAGGCAATGAAATCGGAAAAAGGGATCATTCAAAGATATGGATTGAATCTGATTCTCCATTAAATGTGAAGGAACTAGAGAGTTTTAAGGAGCAGAGTTACATAGTTTGACTTAAGTTTTAAAGGATCCATACTTTGCTATTTGGACGACTGTAGCAAGCCAAGGGTGAAGCAGAGAACCCAGTTAACAGCCTGCTACAAAAGTCGAGAGTAGTGAGGACCATGGCTTGGTCAATGCTGGTGACACCTGACATTATGAAAAGTTGTCAATTCAGTATATATTCTGAATGTAGAGGCAATAGGATTGGCTGCTGGGTTACATGCAGAGTGTAAAAACAAAACAAAACAAAACAAAACAAAACAAAACAAAACAGGAGATGACTTGGAAGTTGAAAACTAGCATCAAAACTGTTAAAATTGCTTGCTCTGGAAAACAATGAATAGTTTCATTTCAACAATGATATTTAAGAAACTGCAACACAGTAAACTGTACTGACTAGCTGGCATCCAATTTTTAAAATGCCAAGAATGAAGATAAAAAGCTGAGACTATCCAATAGCTAACTTTTGGAACATCTGCTGCCATCAGACACTACAGGAGAGTCATGGAGAATTCCAGATAAAGATCAAAGTCAGAATACCATTCTTTTTCATTTGCCCTTAATGACTCTTGTGTAATATATTGCGTATCAGCTATTATAGCGGAGTTTGGCAGGAATTTTGCAGATGAATAGATTAACAGATGAACAAGGTGATTGAAATATAAATAGATGAGGATTAATGCAGTGGAGCATATGAACCACCATGCAGGAAGAGCTAAAACTCAAAATAGTAAATAATAATTCCAGGGGCGCCTGGGTGGCTCAGTAGGTTGAGCATCTGACTTCGGTTCAGGTCATGATCTCACAGTGTAAGGGTTCGAGCCCCATGTTGGGCTCCGTGCTAACAGCTCAGAGCCTGGAGCCTGCTTCAGATTCTGGGTTTCCCTCTCTCTCTGCCCCTCCCCTGCTCATGCTCTGTCTCTGTCTCAAAAATAAATAAAAAAAAAAAACATTTAAAAAATTTTAAAAAACATAATTCCAGAAGTTTCATATACTCTATCCATCAACTGAATTCATAAAAATCTGGATAACCTGGAGTTTAGAATAGAAAATTTTCATTTCTGGGGCACCTGGGTGGCTCAGTCGGGTACATGTCTGACATCGGCTTAGGTCTGATCTCACCTGAGTTCAAGCCCCGCATCAGGGACTGCGCTGACAGCTCAGAGCCTGGAGCCTGCTTCGGATTCTGTGTCTCCCTCTCTGTGACCCTCTCCCACTCACACTCTGTCTCTCTCTCTCAAAAATAAACGTTAAAAACATTTTTTCTTAAAAGAAAATTTTCATTTCTCTCAGAAAGTGAAGGATACTGTTAAGATTAAAACCATTTGTGATGAAGATAACCTAATGTTTCAAGACTTGGAGTAATGATTTTGAAGAAATTCAACATGGTTTTGAAGGAGTAGACAGACAAGTTACAAATGGCATTGGACAACTTTCCCTTAGATTTCATGATCTCCACCACCTGAGATTCAAGGGTGAGAAGCAGTCAAGTGCTATGCTAACCTGGTGCTTCAGGAGACAGGGGACAGGGGACACTGAAAAAGCCAAAGGGGAGCCAAGTACCCACCATGCTGTCCATTAGGGTTATTCTCCTGATCTTACATAGTGTTTACAAGCCTTATAGTGTTTAATAAATGCTTACTGAATGAAACTTTCTACCACCATTACCTAGAGAAAACTATAGGATAGTGACTAATACAGAAACTCCTCCATTTTTACAATCCTTTTCCCAACGCTGGCCCAGTATATTTCCCTAGTTAGGATTCTGGGGGTTTTGTCAAGGTGACTTGGTGTTATAATCCAGAAACTCCAGCATTAAAAGACAAAAAGAGTAGAAACTATTTTGGAATCTCTTAAGGAAGTTAAAGTACTTCACCATTTAGTGACACTCGAATCATTAAATTGTGCACCTAAAACTAATATTATACTACATTCACTAACTGGAATTTATTTTCTATGTTTGTTTACTCTAAGAGAGAGAACACAAGGAGGGAAGGGGCAGAGAGAGAGAGAGAGAGAGAGAGAGAGAGAGAGAGAGAGAGACAGAATCCCAAGCAGGCTCTGTGCTATCAGCACTGAGCCCAATGCAGGGCTGGATCCCACAAACTGTGAGTTCATGACCTAAGCTGAAATCAAGAGTCAGATGCTTAACAGACTGAGCCACCCAGGTGCCCCAACTAACTGGAATTTAAATTAAAAAAAAAGTTATAAAGAAAAGAAAAAAACATTTAGTAACAATTTATTAGTAGGGTCTCACTGGTAATGTATGTTTCGCACCCCCCCCCCCCAATACAACAAACAGTATAGACCAACTACACCTAAACACCTTTGAAATACTAAGAGCTCTCCCATATAATTACCAGCCACAGGATGTCCCTCTCAACTTTGAGGATTCACCAAGGGTTGAATGAGGTTTTAAAAATTCCTCTATATCCATAGATAGCCTTCAAGAAAGAGAAATGGTATATTAAATCAAAATTGGGGAACACAGTGATATGGTAAAAGAATTCACAGGCCATCTTCAATCCCAATTTATCGACAGGCCATCCCTCCACTCCCCGTGATTAAGGCGCAGTGTTGATCACTCCCATCTCTGGAGCCGAGATAATCGAAGGACAAATTGGGTGACCAAAAATATCCCATTAATATGGCTATTCAGCCACATCACCGTATTCATTTCAAATTGAGAACCATAACTCTATTTAATAGCACAAAGCCCTACATGTATTTGCATCTTATGAGCCATCAGTCAGGAGACTGAAGCAGCTGGCTAAATCATCTCGCCCTTATTTAATTTACCATTCTCCTCTCACATTCGTTCTGCTGCAGAAATGGCATTGCGGTTCGCTTTCAATAACTCCCTGACAACTCAGAAGCAGGAAGAATAAATTTCTTTGCTGATTCCCTGCATTCTATGAAGAAAGAGAAGCAGTAATTATGATACCATTAAATTGATGCAAAACTACCTTATTTTCTTTCTTCTACTATTTTTACAGTAAGATCAATGTTGACTAGAAGTGCACTGTGTAGTTTTTCTCTTGTTTAAAGATTCTTTTGCCCTATTTGTTTCTATGTGTTTTAGAAACAGACACCCTCACATAAACACTGCCCCTTAGGGAACAACTGTCAAATGTGGACTTAAAACACTATTAAGAAAAATCTGAATATAAATGATGTAAAAACTTTGAGACTGTATCTGGAAAGACTTACTGTGTTTGCCACAGAAATATGATTAACTTGCACCATCAGAGTGCTCCTTTTGCTGAGAAAGGACAAGAGAACTCAGATCAGGAAGCTCCCATAAGCCACTACAAAGTTTTGTTTTGTTAACTTTTTGAGATGGGAGTTTGAGGAGGTAAGCCTCTCCAGTTAATTCCTATATGGGTCTCAGTGCAGTCTAGACTAGCACTGTCCAACAGAAATAAAATGCGAGCACAAGTGTGATTTTAAATCCCCTAGTTGCCATGTTAACAAAAAGCAAACACAGGGGCACCTGGGTGGCTCAGTCGATTAAACATCCAACTTCAGCTCAGGTCATGATCTCATGGTTCACAGGTGCGAGCCCCGTGCCCAGCCCTGTGCTGACAGCTCAGAGCCTGGCAGCCTGCTTCAGATTCTGTGTCTCCCTCTTTCTCTGCCCCTTCCCTGTTTGCACTCTGTCTCTCTCTCAAAAAAAAAAAAAAAAAAAAAAAAAAAAGTAAACACGGGTCAAATTTTAATGTTTTCTTTAAGCCAATGTACCCAAAATATTTTAACAAGTATTCCACATACAAAAATTAGTAATATACTTTTATATATACTGTTACTTTTTCTATATTAAGTCTTTGAAAACCAATGTGTATTTTATACTTGCAAGCACATCTCAGCTTGAACTGGCCATATGTTGAGTGCTCAAAGCCACATGCTATGTATGAGTGGCTCTTGCACCAGACAACGTAAATGCTAGAGCAGGTCCTAGAGAGAATCTGGAATTGATCAATGCATAGTCAATGGGTTTTGAGTGGTAATCACAGTCACTCTGTTACGAGGTGACTGGAAGAGAAAGAATTGAAGAGACTCATAGTTCTTGGTCTCGAAGCACCCAAGATTCTGTAAATTCTTAGAATAACCAGAACTTAACTCTCCTCTTATCATTAGAGCCCCAGGCATTTCACTGGTTACCTCAATGTGCAAAGGGCTCAGAAGTTAAGTCACATTTGTGAAAAATACTTATTGGTTGTCCTCCTACTCGGAGATCTTACTTTCTTGACATCTTGTATTCTCTACCATGTTAGTTGTTGCTATACCCAATTGATGAAACTCAAGTTTACATTCAAGTCAGAACTCCAGCTCTCATCTTGAAATGCAATCATAAGCTATAGCTTAAGGTACCTCAGAGAACTCTTCCACCTACTGAAAAGCTCTGTAACAAACATGCTGCTACACACTTTGTGAACACGGTCTCCAGCCCACTGAGGGCAGGAATTATTACCCTCACTACAGGAAAACAATGCTAGAAAGATAACAGCCTGCTCAAGGTCACAGGACCAGTCCACAACCTTCTACAGCCCTTCTTTGTCTTGGTTTAATAATCACAATCAATGTCCTGTATTCCTAAATTGCCCACCCTAATGCAAGAATCTTCATATAGGCTGAATTCTGAACATCAATTCCCACTTTATTCCTCTGGGAACAGAAACCAGCAAGAAAATAAGAACCATCTGTCACAACTGAGCTTGTGAGAAGCAGAGGAAAAACTTTTCTCCATCCAAAGTCCAAGATAAAGAAATTCACTGAGTACCACCCACACTACACAATCCTCCCACCCAGGTGTCCATTTATATGCTCAACAGTCATTGTAATTGCAAATTTGAGGTCACCCCTGATAATAAGGCCCTCCTCTTCCATTCTCAGGGCACTCTGGTCCCCAAAGTCATTAGTGCAAACTTGATCCAATTGCTTTTGATTCTGTCTGCACACAGATTTCTCTGTAGGGACCGCTGCTATTCCAAGCTTCTGCTCCCTTTGCTTAGATGGTTGCTAAGGAGAAGAGACTGCTGCCTTTGTAATTACTATCTGAAATTCCTCTGTAATCTCAATCAGTACTTTTCTTAACATCAAGGGCCCCGCACTGATCAACAGGGTAACCTCTGCTTTTGGCATTCCTGATCAAGTCTCAGGGGCTTCCAATTGAGGTCATAAACAATTGATGCCCTCTACTGCGAATGCAAATCAGTTACTTCAGGGACCTCCAAGCTTTGAGGAACCCTCCCTGGATAACTGTGGGTTTGGGCAGAGAAGCAGTTTAGAGGTTCCAAAACCAGACTTCAAACAGAAAACCAAAAACAAAAACAAACAAACAAAAACCAAGCATTCCCACCTTTACCACATCTCTCCATTTCAACTGCGTCTGGGAAGACAGGCACTCCGCAGTGATGTCTGTATGAAAAGGGTTTTTTGCACTGGAAAATTTTTCAGGCTGACTCTGAAATCTTTTTTCCAAAGCAGTCAGGCCCTCCCCCAAGTAGAGCCAGGCCCCACAGTCAAGCAAGATGGGTCCCAAATCAAGTTGTCCTAAGACTCTGCTCCTCTAAGGATGCCCACAGACCAGCAGCATCAGCACCATCTGGAAGCTTTATGAAAAGCACGATCCGTATTCTAACAGTGCCAGGTGATTCGTATCCATATTAAAGTGTGAGAAGCCCGGTCCAAGACACCGCTGAAAAGAATCTGATTTCTGATTTTATAAATAACTGGACAGTTGATACAAATTGCAATTGTCCACTGAATTCTCATTAGGCTAGGAATTGCTGGGTTTTGTTTTCAACCTATTTTTTGAACCTAAAACGGAACTGAAAATAAAATAGCTCCCAGAGAGAAACCCAACTTTTTTCCTGTGGTCCTAGGATCCTGCCATCCCTTGAAAGTCAAAGTTTACACTCCATATGTGCACAGAGAGACAGCAACAAGTAAAATATTTTTCCTAATGAACTTGAGGACAAAGCATGGAATAACTGCCAAACAAGCCAGCAAACGTGGTCTCATAATTCGCAAGCCTTTGACACATTTTCCTTCTACGAACACTGCAAATTCCATCAGGATGACTTGGGAGATTCAGTTTTTTTAAACAATGATGGATTTGAATGGAAGGAAATGGGAAAACATGTAGATTTTAAGGTATGCAAAGCCATGTTTTACAGAAAAATGTAGCTAAACCTTCCTGAGTTCACCCTTCAGTGGTTTTGCAGTAGGGGTACATTTATAATGTATATTTTGATAAGAATGCCTATATGGTATTGAGACAAGTGATTTTGGAGTCCTTTTATCAAACATTTTATCATGACCAACACCCTTCACCTTGTTGTTCCAGCAGAGGAGTAAAAATCATTTTTTCTAATGTGAAATTTACATTTTACTTCACAATCTTACTAAAGGCAGTTATGTCTTCACTTATCTGTTTAAAAACACAAAGAAATACCAAGTTAAAAATGAATGTACATAAGAGTAATACAAAACTTTTTTTAAAAAAATTCATGCTTAAGGATACTTTTTCCACACTTTACAGAAAAAAATAATTTTGCTTTTGAAAATTTTAGTATTCTGATTAAAGGTCTATGTCAGCAAAAACCCAGGACATAGATGAAAAGAAACCACATTATTTAAGAAAGCATCAAGAACCCCAGCAACCAAATGGCCAAATACTATCTCAAAGTTACCAAGTTTTCAAAAAACCAAACTCCCAAAAATCACAATATATTTTCATCTCTTGTCTAGTAGGTATTCCTTATGATCCTAGAATTCTGTTTTTCCTTGATAGATGCCTCTCATTCTTGAAAAAACAAAAAAAGACATTCTCCATTCCTTTTTGTTTAAGAAAAAAAAATTGCACAAGGCCAAAAATTCCATATTCTGGTTCTACTTTCTCTTTCGTCTCTTGAGCTTCCTGTTGAAAACCACCACCTCCTTTCCAGCGGCTGCCATTTTATCACCCTGGATAAACTAAGTGGAAAGTACCTCATGTTATGGGTGCTATGAGCAGGTCAGCTGCCCCCCCACCCTTCCTTTCTCTCTCCATGGGGGAGAGGAAACAGAATGATGGGCCGTGGGGCCCTTCAGATCTACCAAGCTGGCCTCAGTGAGCAGTATCATGAAGGGTGTCCAGAGTGTGAACTCCACAAAGATGGGGACCACACCTGAGGAATCCCTGGCATGGCCACTCAAGCCCTGTTTATGGAACTTCCCAGCCCCTCCCCTGGTGGTGTCTCCTACAACTCTGCTCTACCATGGCCTAGGCAAGAGCACTATCTCCTTCCCAGCCCAAGTGTTCAAGATGAGCCAAGGTTGGCAGAGTGGCAAAGCCATGGCAGCACCTTTGCTGCTGCTAAGTCAGATGTTGGTAACTCAGAGCCTCCATAGTGTGTGATGCAGCAAGCCAATAGAGCCAACCTTCCTTAAGAAGGTGAGGAATTTGGTTGCATGAATCCTTTTGCTACAAACAAAAACCCAAAAGCTCAGCTGCAATACACTGAATTACAAAAGTGAGAAAAGCAGCTCAAACGTAAATGCTCTGGTAAGATCTTCAGATCCTGTAGAAACCGTGCCAGGGCACAGCAAGGGCAAGAGTGCATATCAGGGAAGCACTTAAGGGCAGCAGTGCTGGAAAAGGGCAGAGCATACTGAGGTGAGAAGGAGACCCAGGACCATGAAAGGGGCAGAGTGGCAGGGCTTCTCAGAGCCAACAAAAATCCAGAGCTGTGGCCTACAGCAGGAACACGGAAGTAAGTCTGGATGCAGCTGCTTGGGCCGCATGTATATACCATTGTCCTAATAGACCATAGTCATCTGTCCTCCCAAGAGACTCTAGACCCCTGAACTCTGAATATATAATCTGAATACAACCCAAATATAATCTGAATACAACCCAAAGTCCCTGGGTACCCTATTTACCTCACTTCCTACCCCTCTTCCCCTTTGATTATCCCACTCCATCCAAAATGGCTTCCACACTCTTCCTCAACCCCCCTCATACGCTGCTGCGTAGGGTCCTCACGCTTGCTAGTCCCTCTGCCTAGGATATCCACATGGCTCCTAAAGTTCATTCAGGTCTCTGGTCAAATGTCACTTCTTCAGGAAGGCCTCCTCTACAAACCTATCCAAAATGGCAGTCTCACCTCTGTCATGCTTTACCCCCTCGCCCCCAGCACCCACCTATCTTGTACTCACTCACAGCTGCCTCCTCCAAGTGCTTATGATCCTTTGCCTAAAACCTTTCTTTGGCCAAGAGCTGTGTTCATCCTTGCACAGACAGGCAGGCCAAAAATGCCTTTGGGGGCAGCCCTCAGCCAAAGACAAGTGGCGGTTAGTGGGTAAATACCCAACCTCCAAGTCCTTCTATGGGACAATTCCAAGGCCTGTTCTTCACTATCTTCCAGGGGTCTGCTGTGGGATTGTGTCCCAGTTTCCCACAGAGATAACCAACCTGATAACACACCCTTTATTGAATCCCTTCATTTCTTTGTCTCACCTCACTCTCCAGCCAGAATTTCCTGGGATCACTTTTCCAATAAATGACTTGCACTCAAATGTTTTGTCACAGGATTAGCCTTGGAGGGAACTCAAATTCAAGATCCCACCCATCCCCTCCTGCTAGCACAGTGCCCAGCACACAATAGGTGCTTCATAAATATTTATGGAATGAATGAACTGCCATGGGTAACTTTTACCTTGGTGATGCTGCTGATCAGGAAGCATCCTGTGTCCCATCTAAAAAGCTGATTTTATATACAGATGATTAGCCCTTGTTTCAGACAGAACATTGACTCTGAGAACGGCATAGGATCCACATAGCTTCCTTTTGAACACCAGTGCCATTTATGACAGCCATTCCTCTGAATAGGTCCACCATCTAGAATGATGTTCTTTCTCCAAAGTTAATGGATATGGCAACTCTCGAACCCTAAACTATAGTGTGTAAAAAGCAGATTAGCACTGAAAGTCAGTCTTAAATGCCCTCCAGATGCAAAATCCTTACACCTCTGTGAGCCCTGGAAGCTCTGAAGTCAAGAACTGGGGCTAGTTCTTAGGATCAGGACCAGCTGCATAATTTGCAGGACCCACTGCCAAAGGAAAACATGATGCCCTTTGTTAGTAGGAATTTCAAGATGGTGACAAGAGAGTGTTAAACCAAACACAGAGCCTTTCTGAGTCTGGGCTCTGTATAACTGCACAGGTCCTATGCCCATGAAGTTGGCCCTACCAAGAACTCATCAAAGGTAAACTATCAGACACCCCCTAACACTGCTCCCTTGGCAGTGATGATTCTCAAAGAAAAGAGAAACAGCAGCAGCTTGTTTTAGGTTAAGCCACCACAAGACTACATAACTTATTATAGCAGAGAGGCCTGGGGGCACCTCTTAAAGCAGTTCAGTTCACATCACCTTCAAGACTTTACAAACACCCAAGGAATCAATCATGGCGCACAGCTCCCCACCGCCTGCTCCATGATTCAAACTGCTGACAACTCCAGTGTTGCAATTACCCTGTTGGGTCCCATAGTTTAAATGCACAATATATAACTAAAGAGAAAAAGAACCTTCTTTTAGATGCCAGAGGATGCAAAAGACCTCAGAATCTAGTTCAAGAAATCCATTCATCACTCAGGGGTCTGATGGGCACATAGCTAACAGGTCAGAAGAGTTTGGTAGAAAAATTAAAGGGGTTTAAACAGCCTGCTAGTACCATACCTAAGCTCCAGGGATGTGTCTATTTGAGAGAACATACAGACTGAGGTGATGCTGGGACACAGCCATGATTAGGGCAGACCTGTAGAAATACGTCCAAGGTAGAAAAATGGTGTAACAGCACCTGGGCCTAGGAGATGCTTAATACATCTTAGGGGATGAAGAGAAGCAGTCCCCTAATGTGCACTGTAGATCACCAAAAGAAGGACCCAGGACATGCTGCCAAACACAAATGACCACAGGACCCTTGATGGGCCAGGAAACTAACTGATAGGGCTCAACAGGATAAACTGAGAAATGGTGACTTAGAGCCAATTAACCCACAAACCCTATTTCCTAATATGCCAGGTGGCTTGTTTTACTACACAAAATCATTTCTAAAGTTTGCTTTCAATCCTGCCTGTACAAAATGCAAAAGAAATGGTGGTCTCCATTTGAAATGTTAGCATTTAAGCAGAACTTCATTCCATGAACAATTGCTGAGTTACTTTCTATGGGGTATACAATATTATGATTTCATGTTGGGGACTTCTGGAACCATAAAGAAGCACTTTAAAGTGTATCAAGGAGCTATGGGGTAAGTAGACATTTCAGGATTAAAATTCTCTTGTTCTATAGAGATTATGTGACTTTGTATAGTCAACAATAACCTTTGTGTACTTCAGCGTCCTTTTACTGTAAAAGGAGAGAATACCCATGTCCCAGGGGTATTTGTGAGGGAGAAATAAGGATGATCAATGTTCTCAAATGCCTTATGTTCAAACCAAACTCAAGATGTCCCCCGGAAACCAGGGTCTCATCTGCAAGCTCTGTGCTCAGGCCCACATCCTTGTAGCTAATTTTGACTCCTCTTTGACACCTGATATCCAGTCTGTCACAAATCCAGATGGCTCTTCATTCAAAATATCCCAAATCTGATCACTCCTCACCAACCTTAGCCCACCTTAGTCTTGGTTCTAGGTGTGCTCACCTCCCTCCTGGACTTTTGCGAATTTCCTCCCATTTCCCCCTTCCTGGCTGTGTCCCTAATCCATTTATTCTCATCATGGCAACAAGAAAAGTCTTGTTAAGATGAAAGAACTGGGGCGCCTGGGTGGTTCAGTCAGTTAAGCATCCAACTCCTGATTTTGGCTCAGGTCATGATCTCACAGTTCGTGGGTTCGAGCCCCACATCAGGCTCTGTGCTATCAGCATGGACCCTGCTTGGGATGCCCTCTCTCTGTCCCTCCCCTGCTCCCTCTCTCCCAAAAATAAATAAGCTTTCAAAAATAAGTAAAACAAAAGAACTCTTCCAAATAACTACGTTCCTTACTTTGGTCTAAAGCATTGGTTCTCAACTCAGGTGTGACTTTGCACCTCAGAGGACATTTGACAATGTCTGGAGACCTTTTTAGTTATCATCCTTCGAGGGCAGGGGTACGCCACTAGAATCTAACAGGTCGAGTCCAGGGATGCTGTTGAACAGTCTGCAGTGCACAGGACAGCACCCACAATGAATTATCCAGCTCAGAATGTCAGTAGTGAAGTGGACAAACAGGGCACTGAAGTGGTCTCAATTCCCTCCACCTGCATCAATAGTCCCCTTCCCCCACACCCCCTACCACAGAGCTATATCCTTGCCATTCCTGCACTAGATGAGCCACTCCCACACACAGCCACTGTTCCCTCTGCCTAGAATGTTCTTCCTATAGATATCCTCAGGGCTCATTATTCTACTGCCTTCAGGCCTCCGCCAATCATCTTGTTTTAATTTGCAGCTCCCCTCACTCCCGCTCAGCACTGTCCTCCCCCTCTTCTCCACAGCATATACTATCCAGCACACCTGTCATTGTACTTCGGGGTTTTTTTTTGCCACCTTCTACCTCCTGGAGTGCAAGCTTCTTGAAGGTGGGAACTTTTGACTGATTTATCCGTATTAGGTACTTGGTACATAGTAGGCACTCAAATATTTGCTGAAATGAATGACTGGATGTATGGATATTACCCAGTAGAGGTACTGCATCTTGGCTGAGAGATAGCTTCTAGTCTGAGTGGGGAAAAGTTATGTATTTAGATTTATTACCAAGGCTGTATTCATAACCCATTTTGTATGAAAACAGAGCTTTAAGAATAATTCCCAAATGGACTCCCTAATGCTATCATGACAAAGGCACGGAAGGTAATAAAGGGAGCCTAGCTCATCCACCTTGAAACTTCCTTCAGTCACAATGGACAGATATGAAGGATTAAATTGCTAGTTGGGGTCTATGGCAACTGTAGTTCTCCAAATTAAACATCAGTGCATGTTGTTGGAAAAATACAATTACATTTATGGAAGATAAAGGGACCAAAAATTTATACATCAGGACAGTTCCAGAAATCCCAGCCTGAACAATGTTTTTATGTTCAGTATACTATCTCCAACCAGTAACATTCCAAGATTCCATGAAATACTTACCAAATACAGCAAGGCATTACACACGGGGCCAGACAGAATCGAGCACACACAGTCCTTGCCCTCAGAGGGTCTCCAATCTGGAATGGAAGTTAAGACAGTCGTGTTGTTGGACTGAAGCACACCATGACCACAGTAGGCTGCTACTTTGGGCATTATTAGAGAAACACAAAAATGTAATGGGGACCTCCAGAGAGGGGGTGGGTGGGAAGCAAAGAACGTGTGGAGTGGAAGGTGGCCCTGCTGTTTCCTGGAGGGTGAGCACACCCACACAGGCATGCCTGTGTCTTTGAAGTGGCAAGTTTCCCATTTGGTGGGAACACAGGCCACCTGTAAGGAAGTGGCAGGAAGTAAAGGGTCACTGAGGCCAGAGCACAGAAGGCTGAAGACCTGGGGGCAAGTGGCTCCCGTCCACTTTGAAAGGACCAGCAGATGGCTAAAACAGCAAGCTCAGAGGCAGCTGTGATGGCTTCATTTCCTGGGTTTCCCTGTACCTTCCCAGGAGGCAGCCTAGCTGGAGGGGAAGGAACTGACCTACATACGTGGGTTGGTAAAGGAAGCTGAAGATAACTAAATACTCCTAGCTGGACGTAGAAGGAACCTGGCAGAGAGAAAAGACAGCGGGTCTGTGCAAAGAGGGCCTGGACCATCCCACGGAAAGCGGGAGAGAAGCAGCTATTAAACCACCCAAGTCTTCCCACACCCAGGAGGCACAAATAGGAAGGGGAGAAAGTGAGTTCAAATGACACCATGACCTCGGGGACTATTCAAGCCATTTTATAAAATTACAATGTCCAACGTTTTTATTTGGTTTATCAGTTGGTTTCAGAGAAGTAGAATCAAAGGTGTGGGATTATTTTCCACAGATGTTAGAACAGTCCCTTCCCGAAAAGAGCCTCACCCCAATCAAAACCTCTAAAAACCAAATGGAAGTTCCTAGATTGTCTTGGCAGAGGCTAATCTCTCATTAACAGAGTAATCAAGAATGGGTTAGAACAAATACTATTTTTTTTAACTTTCTTTTGACCCATCTCATTACTGGATATGTAAAATATGAAGTCTGAAGCCAAAACAATATGAAATGGCTTTAAGATCTGTTAAATCGGATTTTTAAAAAGAAGTACTCATAGTGAAGGGATGAGAAGGGCCCATCCATCACCCTGTGCGAGCATTCATTTATTTGACAGATATTTACTGAACCTCTGGTGGGGGTCAGGCTGAGCTATCAAGATCCTAAGGCCACTTCACTGAACAAAATCTGCCCCCAGGGTGGCACATACGTTCTAGAGAAGGGAGAGAAAGTAAACACTAAACCCAATAAATAGTTAAATTATGCAATCTGAAAAATGCAAAGTGCTATGGAAGAAAGAAAGGTAGAGAACAGGATGGAGGTTAATAAGAAGGTACATAGGGGTGCCTGGGTGGCTTAGTCGGTTAAGTCTCCGACTTTAGCTCAGGTCATGATCTCATGGATCCTCGGTTTGAGCCCCACTTCAGGCTCTGTGCTGACAGCTCGGAGCCTGGAGCCTGCTTCAGATTCTGCGTCTCCCTCTCTCTCTGCCCCTCCCCCGCTCATGCTCGCTCTCAAAAATAAACATTAAAAAATAAATTAAGAAAAAATAAGAAGGTACGTAGACTTGAAGGAGGTGAAGGAATTAGCGAAGGAGATGAGAGGGGAAGGAAGCCCATTAGTGACAGAGTAGCAGCCAACACAAAGACCCTCTGATGAGGGCATGCCTGTGTGTTCAAGGAACAGCCTGGAGGCCAGTGTGGCTGAGCTGAGGGTGCTAGGGATGAGGTAATGGTGATGACAAGAGGTCAGACCATGCAGGCCTAGGAGGCCATGGTCAAGATCCTGACTTGTACTAGGAATAAGATGAAGACTCACTAGAGGATGCTAGGAAGAGGGGGACTGGGTCTGACATATACTTAACAGGTCACTCTGGCTAAGGTGAGAACAGATCAGCAGGAGTGGGGATGTAGGAAGTGAGCCTGGAAGAAGAGAGGCCAGTCATCCAGGTGAAGGAGAATAAGGCCCAGGCCAGGGTGACAGCAATGGAAATGGTATTAAAAAAAAAAAAAAAAAAAGGTACATTTGGAAGGTAAAGCAGACAGCATTCAACAACATACAACATACTACATGTGGATTAGAGAAAGGAAGGAGTGAAGGATGATTCTAGGAGCAAGACTAACACGCCCTTGTTAAATTTCAGCATAAATACCCCCAAAATCTCTTGACAAGGTTGCCATTCAAACTCTAGGTTTCCATTTAGCACCTGCTATTTATTTAATAAGGGATTCCAGTCCAGGAAGTGTGTAGTCACAGAAGCAAAGTATTTATGGTCAGCAAGTTTCACCTAAATATGGCTCTGTTCCGACAGAAAAACGAGAGTGGTCTGTACTAGAGTAAGCATTACATAAATTAACACGTGACCACCAAGGTACTGATTCTGCTAATAAAGGCAAGCACATACAAGCATGTGTCATGTGTATGCAATAATTCAGAAAAGTGCCTTACAGCCCATAAAGCAGTCCATGATGGCAATGTTTTTTTTGAAACAGGATAACCCTCAAATGCTTTCTTTTGATACTAAATTTCAAAACAACATAAAACCCACAATCCTAGTAAGATCACCAATCTGAATTATTTTTAGAATTAAAACTACGGATGGTTTCCCAAACACAGCACATTCATGAAGGACATCATGACATGGTATCCACCACACCGGGAGTGTTTCACCTAGAACTTCTGAGCCAAATAAGGCAATATACCCAAATAGGAAAGACTGAACTGAAATAAAGAAGTCTGATCCCTCTTCCATTTTTTGCCCATTGCTACAGTATCAATGTGAACATCCATGACCAAGGATTGCCCTCAAAATCCTCACAGTAGGTGTTGGGAGTTTGAGTCATGGTGTGGAAAAGGATGCCTTCTACCATCAATGTCATCCCTTCGTTGAAAGTTCCCATCTTCTAGTACATTCCAGCTGCATCAGAGGTTTGAAATTAACTTTGTCCCTTTTAAAACCCAGGAAAAGAAAAATCTGAATGGGCAAAAATTACAGAGCAGGGAGGGGTCGAAGCAGACTGTTTGGTTTATTAATACATTCGCTACAGAGTAATAGCTTCATAGATTAATCTACACGTATCTAGAAAGACCAAAGGCATAAATATATTAGGATGAGTCATATGAAATTATTACTCAGTCATTCTGATCAACAAAAATATCAATTTCATGTGGCTCAGCCTAAGACTCACCAGTGATAGATCAAGATGTCCAATTCAAAATTAAGATAATGTTTCTCAAAAGTGCACATGAACAAGAAAGTGAGATTCCATTTTCCCTAATTTGCATACAACTTTAAACATTTACATATAGTATTTCCAAAAACCATAGAAAACATTTCAAACATTATTCATCACTCTCCAATTGCAATTACAAACAAGAAAGCTTAAAAATAATCATTTAGACTAGACCAGCATTCTTATCAAAATAAATATCTCCAGTTTGATGGTCCCTTTTGCTACTGCTCCAAAACTTAACTTTAAAAATCTGGCAGAAGGGCACCTGGGTGGCTCAGTTGGTTAAGCATCTGACTTCAGCTCAGGTCATGATCTCACAGTTCATGAGTTTGAGCCCCGTGTCAGGCTCTGTGCTGACAGCTCAAAGCCTGGAGCCTGCTTCAGATTCTGTGTCTCCCTTTCTCTCTCTCTCTGCCCCTCCCCAGCTTGCACTCTCTCTCTCAAAAAAAAAAAAAAAATACACACACACACACACGCACATTAGAAAAAAATCTGGAAGAGCTTTCTCTTACCTTACCTGTGGTCATGGGAAAGAATTTCTACCTCCTCTGGGATATCACAGCCCATGCTACCTGCTCTACCTTATTTTAGAGTTGCCTCCCTGATCTTATTCTGGAGGGGCCCCACCAGTCCGTTCATTATTCTATCCCTCACAGCACTAACTGAAGGAAAGAAATGTGGCCAAGAAAACTTCCTGCCACTGCATCATCAGAGATGGGCTCCATGAGCCAATCTGGAGTCACCCCCTCAAACTCAGGGGCATCCTGGTCAAGGCACAAATAACATAGCATATTTTCATGGAATGGGCGAGTCCCCACCTCACTGCGCTGTAAGAGGTACTTAGACTGGCAAGTAGAAACCACCTGTGTTTGAACAACAACCTCCAGGGGCAGGAGGGGTTCTGAACCCTATTCTCACGGCAGTTTAATAGACACACAGATTCATCTTGGTTTTGCTGTGAGGCAGAGAAGCAGTTTGACTCCCTGGCCCCTGAGGAATGAGGTGATGGGTTCTGATGTCCCCACGGAGTGAAAGCTTCAAGTCTCAGTAAACATACTCTTCCTTATTAATACAATTTGAAATGAGCAATTACATGTGACTCAAACTGAGTCCCATTTTTCTTTCCCTTCACATGTACCCTCAAACTGTTCCCCCCAACCATGCCTCAGAGCAGAGACAGGACTCAGGGGAGATGGCAGGGTGGGAAGAAGTACACAGGTCAGCCCCTTATGGCCTGCCAGCAAAGGGCAGCGATTTCAGTCCCAGGTGACCAACTGGTCCTGCTTTGAAAACTGAAAACCCCAGTCCCAGTCCCTGAAAACCTCATTTCATGGGGTATGACAGGCCAACTCCATTGTCTGTTCATCTCAACCTCAGCCAGAAGCTTCCTGTCACTGGTTATTAGAGTCAAGTCGGTAAACCGCTCAAGTATGTACTCAATAAATACCACAAACACATCTTGTGTAATAACCCATGGGGTGCAGAGGTACAATCTGAGGGTAGACTCACGGATGACTAAGTTCCCACCAGCCTTCACTTTTAGACAAAAAAGGAAAAACAAGCCTCCCTTAAGTACTTCTGCACGACCTAATGTTGTTTCCAGACCAGCCAGCTTTAAAGAGTTTCTTAACTGTTAGAGTCCCAAGTGACTGATATCAGAAGGATGAGAAAGAACCTTTAACCCATTACTTTCATGCAGTGAGCTCCAAGCATGGTGCCCAAAGCTGAATGGCATTTAAAGAAATAGCTCTTCGACCAGTTATTGCTGTAACCACTCCCACTTGATTGATTCATTCAAACAAAATGTGTTTGTTGAACATTTACCCTGGGCCAGGCTAGAAGGGAGATGCTATGAAAAAAGAACAAAACAAAGGCACCCCACACATGCCCCTCACCATTTTCAGAACTGTTCTTAAAAAAAAAAAAGCGGGGGGGGCACCTGGGGGCTCAGTCGGTTGAGCCTCCGACTTCGGCTCAGGTCACGATCTCACGCCCTGTGAGTGCGAGCCCCGTGTCGGGCTCTGTGCTGACAGCTCAGAGCCTGTTTCATTCAGATTCTGTGTCTCCTTCTCTCTCTGACCCTCCCCCATTCATGCTCTGTCTCTATCTCAAAAATAAATAAACATTAAAAAAATTTTTTTTAATAAAAACAAAATCAGTGACTTATTCTGCTTTTCTTTTCTTCAAAATCACTTCAGGATATGGGCTCAAGATCTGAAAGTAATTCCCAAGTCCCACTACTATTAATATTAACCTCCTTCCTATAGCTACAAAACCCCCCCAAAATGGCTACCCTTTTCAGAGAGTGTATTAGCGTTATGCTTAAAAAAATTACAGAACAATCTGTCTCATTTTCTTGTTCTACTGAGATGGTTATAGACTGAATGTTTGTGTTCCCTACAATTCATATGCTGAAGTCCTAGTCCCCAAGGTGATGGTATTTCGAAGTGGGACTTTTGGGAGAGAGTCAGGGTTAGATTAGGTCATGAGGCTAGGGCCTCCTAATGGGATTAGTGACCTTATAAAGAAGAAACACAAGATCTGTTCCTCCCCATATGATATGGGAGGCCATATGAAGACACAGAGAGAAGATGGCTATGTACAAACCAGGAAGAGGAACATTATCAGACATTGAACCTGCCAGCACCTTGGTCTTGGACTTCCCAAACTCCAGAAGGATATGAAATGTTTGTTGTTTAAGCCACCCAATCTATCTTTTTAAAACAACCAGAAATGACTAAAACAGAGACACAGAAAGTGTAGGGGAAAACATATTACTAAACAGTCTTCAAGGAAACATTTTTGATGGTGGTACACCTTGAATAGTGATTGGCAGAGCAAGAGAAGACAAGGCTTACCACAGAGTCCCCTATGACCAATGCCCTATGACACTGGAAGTCTGTTTAGAGACATTAAGTGGATCCTTCTCCTGCAGCCACATCTTTTGAGAGAGCATGCGAACACATGCACATGTGCACACACACACACAGGGGAGGGGCAGAGAGAGGAGGAGAGAGAGAATCTCAGGCAGGCTCCACACTGTCAGCACAGAGCCCAATTCGGGGCTCAATCTCACAAATGAAGAGATCATGACTGGAGCCAAAACCAAGAATCAAGCAATTAACCTACTAAACTACCCAAGTGCCCCTCTCATGGCCTCATGTTGATCAGCTATTCAAAGTCTGGTCAAGGTCATAATTTCCAAAGAACTTTTCCCAGCAACACAATCAGGCACAAACATACAGGCCTTGCAGCTTAAGGGTTCATTCATGGTGGACTTAACCACTTCAAGTCTCACCACAGCATTTGGCAAGCCCAGGTCTGGAAAACAAGTTCAAAGACATTTGTTCAATTATTGCTCAAGTGCTTAGATAACTATTAAACAAAGTTTTCCAGGGTACAAGAGCAAAAGCTAATCCAGATGGAATCACATTACAGACTCCCTGTCAATGAGATAATTGTTAGGAAATCTATGGCCCTTTTACCCCCTGCAGAATCTGCATCTGGGAGTCCTTGAATGGGTGAGGATGGGTATGAATGGGATCTTCAGCCAGGGGAGTTGGCAACAATGAAGTAGGACCCTCATGTCCCCAGTGACTGCAGTCCACCCCTCAGACTAGCAAGAGTGTCCATCTCTGTGTTCAAGACAGACGTTGTATTAGACATTCTACCTTTTCAAAACCTTGTGCAGAATGGGATTTTCGGTCAGAGCAGTATTCATGCTAAACAGGGATAAGGCAAGGGGTGGCCCTAAAGGACGGACTTTGGTGTGCATTCTTCCCCACTGCTATCCTCTACAGTCTGATCCTATCCTATACCTAACAAATTGCCCCACTTGGGGAATTCAGACCATAGCATCAGCTTTATAAGGCAACAGTTCTCTGTCAAGTGGTAGATTCTCCTTATGATATCGAAAATCTCTGAACAAGGAATACCAGTGCTCATGAAGGGGAACACTTTCGACACCTCCCCCGGATCATGTGATAGAATAATCCACAATGATGCCAACACACAGATTTTCATGATGGTGGGTATGTGGCCCCTTAGCTAGTTAGGACAACACAGGTTTCTGTTCAGAACCTTATGTTTCACTTACCTTGATGTAAAAGGAGTGATTTCAACACAAAAATTCCAGGGCCCATGTTGATTAATGTCTAACATTTAGGAATACTACATTTCTAAACAAGGCACTGGAGGCCCACACTCAGATTTTATAATGAATGTTATGTTCCTATGTTCCCCAATAATTCTTGTATGTACTTCTCCCTCTTTTCCTCATGTTCAACAGAGAGTAGACTATACTGGGTAGGGAAGTGTTCTGTTTTATCTAAGGCAAAGATCTTCAAAATTTTCAAGGTGAAGGGAACCTGAGGTTATCCATGCCAAATCCTAATTTCGAGGAAGATGGCAAAGTATAGAACACTGAAAACAAGAAAGCTTCAAATAAAGTGCTCCTGCATAACTCTGTTTTCTCCTTTGCTAAAGCAAGCATGTACATCAAGAGACTAGATGCCCACAGCCCTAGACTGCTAACCTCTGGCACATCTAATTCAGGATCTACTGAAGAAATATGCATTCCTCAGTGGAAAACCTGGGCAAACCAGCTGCATTTGTTTTCTATTACTCCCATAATGAAAAGCACAAACCTAGTAGCTTAAAACACAAATCTGTTATCTTAAAGCCAGAAGTGTCACAGAGGTCTCACTGAGCTAAAATCAAGGTGCCCACAGGGCTGTGTTCCTTTCTGGAGGGCCTAGGGGAAAAATCTGTTTCCTTACTATTCCCAGCAACCAGAGGCCATGCACATTTCTTGGTTCCTGGCTCCCTTCCTCCATCTTCAAAGCCAGCAATCCTAAATCAAGTAAGTCCAAGTTCCTTTCATACTTTGGATTTCTCCTGCCATGTCTTCTAACATTCCAGTTCACTCTCTTGCTCTCATTCATGTTCTTATTCTGACAACAATCAGTTAAGGTTCTCTGCTTTCAAGGACTAATGATGAGACTGTGACCACCTGTATTATCCAGGCTAATCCAGCCATCAAGGTGGTCCTTAACCTTGATCACATCTGCAACACCCTTTTTGCTAAGTAAGGTAAAATTTACAAATTCTAGAAATTAAGACTCAGACATCTTGGTGGGGGAGGGGGGCACTACTCTGCCTACCATATCTACCCACCCTTCTGACTCTCATCATTAAATGGACCCATAATCTATCTGATGACCAGGTCAGAAACCTAAAGGGCATGCCTAACTTAATCCCACCAATTTATATTCCACATGCAGTTAGTAGCTAAATTCTATGGACTCCGAATCCTGGGTCATGTACTGGTGCCCACTGTCTATACTCTCTGCTGTGCCCAAGATTGGGATTTCCCCGGGGGCGCCTGGGTGGCTCAGTCGGTTAAGCATCTGACTTCAGCTCAGGTCATGATCTCACAGTTCGTGAGTTCGAGCCCCGTGTCAGGCTCTGTGCTGACAGCTCAGAGCCCAGAGCCTGCTTCGGATTCTGTGTCTCCCTCCCTCTCTGCCCCTCCCTTGCTCATGCTCTGTCTCTGTCTCAAAAATAAAAAATAAAAAATAAATTAAAAAGGTTGGGATTTCCCCTGAATTCTTTACCTCTTTTTCTTCTGCCACAAACCTCAATTTGGTTTTCACTTAACTACACTGTCCTTCTAAGGCCATGTGCTTCAGGGCAAGGTGTGCTCCAGCCCAGGTCCAGGATATAAGTCTTGATTGGTCTAAGCTATTCATGGTGGCCCCTAAGACCTTTGCCATTTTTTGACACAAGCATAACATAGAAACCGTAATTCATGGAGTTAACCAACACAGATGTCACTCTACCTTGAGATTTCTTGTTAGGGAACATAATTATTTTGTTATTTGAGCCAAACTGAAGTTTCTTTGCTGTGAGAAACATTCTAAATGGTACATCACTCATTGAAATTATGTTAAATCCTACTCATTATTTTATTGCTCCTAGTCTCTCATCACCTCCAACCTTTGAGATGCACCCTCCCCATCGTCTACTTAGAAGAATACCTCTTCATAGCCATCAATCTTGTCAGGTGTTCCCCTATTCAAAATGTTTCAGTGATGTCCCATTACCCATAACATTGGTTCTCAAAAATCTGTACTTCTATCCCTCTAGAACAGCCTAGAAATAACTATGCAACTAAAAGTCAATTTTAAGTTAATACCTTAATTTTTTTCATCGTATAATCAAGAGTTAACAATGCAATTACAACAATGGATGTTGTAAGTGTCGACTTTTAAGTAAAATAGCTATTATATCACTCAAAGCCATAAGAATCTAAATCCTATAGTGAATTGGTACTTATCGTTAAAAGGTTATTTAAAAATAATTTAAAAATAAGTTCTTTAACATTCATGTTTTATCATTTCCTTTTCACATTTCCATTCTATTTCTGCAAGTTTTATCCTAATGAATTGATCTTTATTCCAAGTATTTTATTGACTGAACTATTTATTATACATCCCTACACCCACCAAAAATAGGCTTATCATTTAGAATTTTAAGTTTTGGGTTAATTTGAATTTAGCCCCTACGAATGAAGTAATTTCTTCGGAGTTATACAGTTACCAGTAAACAGCTGAAAAAAAATCACATAAATATTACAACATTTTGGTCAATTATTAAATATAAAGAGTAAAACTGGACTTGAAATGTACCTCTTGACAAGATACATAGAGCTTTAAAAAATTAACTCACACATCCATGGGCAAATATTCCCTAATGCTAAGATAACAAAGGTATAGCATCAATTTTATTCCAATTTTTATTTCTATACACAAATGCTGATAAATCCTTTTAGCCTAAATAAGCAGAGGAGTGTAGAAGAGTAGCTGCAGCCACAGCAC
This sequence comes from Felis catus, assembly GCF_018350175.1. Taxonomy (NCBI): domain Eukaryota; kingdom Metazoa; phylum Chordata; class Mammalia; order Carnivora; family Felidae; genus Felis; species Felis catus. The sequence continues at coordinate 35,071,058 of NC_058370.1, read as the reverse complement.
TGAAATCTCTAAACTCCTTTGGAGCTTCAAGCCAAAGACCGTGGTCCATCATCAAATTCGTTTTTCTAAGTTTTTATTTATTAATTTTGAGAGAAAGTGTGTGAGAGGGAGGGACAGACAGAGAGAGAGCAAGAGAGAGAATCCCAAGAAGGTTATGCTCTATAAGGTCAGAGCCCAATGCGGGGCTTGATCTCACAAACCCATGAGACTATGACCTGAGCTAAAACCAAGAGTCAGATGTTCAACCAACTGAGCCACTCAGGTGCTCTGCATAAGCAAAGCACCCTCAGGGTTAGCACTTGGGATGTTTCACATTACAGGACTACATACCATATTAAAATTCCAGGAAGACAAGAGGAATGCCTTCCTTCAGTAAAAAGGGAGAAAAGAAAGCAAATGCATCCTAAGGAAGATCAACTTTAGCAAAGAGCACATATGAAGTTAAAACCTCGACAGCTATTCCCTTAAGAGTCTCTGAGCCCTTGCATGTATCCCAACAGAATATATTTATGCCCAAAGGTATACCTAAAGTCTTTTGGAAAATGGCAGCCCAGTGGGGAAAAAAGTCAAAGTGTCCCTGTATAGAAAACACAGATTTGATGTAGGCTCAAGTCCCATCGCCCACCTCAATCTCTCTACACCCGTTTGAGAAATTGCATTACGTATGCTGGATCTGAGTTTGCTTTTGAGAGGAACATGTGTCACAAAGACTTCCTTCCTTTACTACACTTTGACCTCTAGCCTGCTATTTTAGACCCAAGAGATGAGTCACTGAAATTTATACCGGCACCTTGCCCCTGGCTCAGGCCGTTTCCAGGGACTCTGCTCACTGTGGGACATAAATTAACAGCAGCAGCTTAACTAGCCATCATACCTTTAGGACGCAATCCTGTGTAATCTGACCACCCCACCATTATTTTTTATTCCCACCCTCTAGGAACAGTATTCAACAATACCAGCATTTCACACATACAGATGCAATTCATTTTACTACTCTATTCTTCTGTTCCACTGCTAACTGCTCTTCCTGAAGCTTTCCTCAATTTTCTCCTCTCCACCTCAGCTACAGAATGAGTCACCGTCTTCCCTTTTAGCATGCTGCTTTTACTTCTGTTGGATATTCTGCACATTCTTCTCAGTGTCATGACGACATGTGTGTAAATCTAGTCTCCTTGTCTCCACGGCGGCTGCATCCATTCATTCCATCCTCATTTGACCCCTGGGTCCTGAACATGCCTCCTTGAGAATTTTTTCCCTGCTGCCAGTCTATTCCTCCTGTTCCCTGCAGGATCATTCTTCCTCAGTTTCCTTCATCTGCACCCCATTGCCCACTGTGTATCTACTAGGTTCTTGCACCTTGCATCATGCAGTACTGGAGACTTCAGCTATACCCAACTAAACGAATACCACACTCATAGAACATTTACCTTTTCCCAAGTCGGAGGGGAAAAAAATAACAATTTTCTTGTGTTAGGGTTGCTATTCTTTTTCTGAAGTTTGCCACTTGCCTGTTAGTAATAGCCAGCAAATGATAAAAGTAAATACATATTAAGGGAAAGACACAGAAATCACTTACACGTAGTGTAACGGTTTGTGTATATGCTCATGGGTTAGAATTTTATGTTCTATAGAAAGATCTTATATTTACTAGCAAAATTGGTGTTCTTCATACAATAAAACTGATCCATATTTCTCTGCACATTTATGCATACAGGCAGTTATACACACATGTGTAATGGGAATATATACACATTAGATATCAACACGGAATTTCTATCTGTCTGCTATCACAGCACGTCAAAGCAGCTCCGTGGAAACTCTGAGGCATTGCTGGTGGGCATGTAAAATAGTTCAACCCTTTGGGAAGCCAGTTTCTTATGCAGCTGAACATGCACAGGGCCTAGTCATTCCATGCTTTCATTTGTAAGAAATCCTAGAAAAAGCATAAAGACTACCAAAGCAAAAAAGACTAAAAATCAAAAAAGACTAGTGGTTGCCTGAAATCAAGTGGTTGGGAGGGATGGGTTCCAAAAGGGCTTAAACAAGTTTTCTGTATGACTGTGGTCATGGTTACACTGGTATACACATTTGTCAAGACTCCTTGAAATGCAAAATGGACACTAATAATGGATGCACACTATTGCATGTGAATTATAGTTCAATATAATTAAGTGGCCCCATGGACTTTTCACATTTGGAGATAAGCCTATGGATGACCTGATTTGCCATAAACACATGCTTATGTGGTAGATATAAATTTTACTTTGAAGGACTTTGCAGAAGCAGCAAGGGGAGACAGAGTTCCTCTTTCCATATGCAATAACTTGGTGATTCATTTTAAAGATTTCAAGGAGTTGAAACATTAACACTTATGATAACTGTCACATTTTTAAAGATGGGAAGTAGGGCTATCAGAGATAGGAACAAATCAGGGGGTTCCAGGAATGAGAGTTGTGTTTACTTTGATACCCCCTAAGCTTTATGCCCTGTAGGTAGGTGCTCTAAGTAAGAACTATTTCTTCCTGATGCCAACCCACAGATTACTAATTCCAAGGCAAAATAAAAGGACTTTGGATGGTGTACTGAAATTGTAAATATTCTCAGTAAACATAGTTTATAGGAAGCAACATCCCTGGACACTGGGACTAGTAAACACATAAAATGATCTAGAAAGAGATCAAAAAGAGTTCATCCTTCCCCCACCCCCCACCCACTAGGGTGACCAAACAATACAGTTAAGGGCTCTTCGACTTGACTGTATATCAGAATCTCTTGGAGACCTTGTTAGAACAAAGACTTCTGAACCCCACCCCAAGAGCTTCTGATCCAGTAGGTCTGGAGTGGAGCCTGATAATTTGCATTTCTGGCAAATTCCCAGGTGATTCTAATGCCGCTGGCCTGAGAACCACACTTGAAAACCACTGCTAAATGCTCTAGTCTTTTGGACCAGTGAAAATTCTGGAACAGCCTTACCCATGAATAAAGCAAAAAGGGGTCTAATTTATTTCACTAGCTGTGCTATCAGCACCAACAACAATAAGAAAGGTCAAAAAGGAAAATGTTCACAATTCTTGGAAAAGATGGACAAATTGTTCCTGCTTCAGATACCTTTGTATATGAATGGGTTTTTCCTCAATTCTTAGGTTACTAAGCAGCTTATTTCTGACATTAATTTTGCCACTCTCTTATCAGCAAAAGCGGATATTATACTATGTTCTGCTGATAAATGGCAGTGTTGCAAGTTCAAAATGTACATCACTTTCTATTGTCAGATGAAAAAGACAAAGATACAAGAATTGTGAGGGAGGGACCAGAGGGTGAAAAGAAGAAACTACATGAAAAGGTGGGGGGGGGGGACCACAAATCACAACAGAACGAGAAATTCCCCAAGGGAAAAAGACTAGAGTTTGAGAGATTAATAGTCAAGGGACCAGGGAGGGGAGAAACAGCTTAATGAGTGTGAAGTTTGTTCTACAGATGAAAAGAAAACCACAATGTGAAAAGCACTTGAAATACACTTGAAATAAAAACAGAAGAAAAGTCAAGCGAAGAGAGAAAGAAGAGCTATTTTTAAAAATTATTCAACATTTATAAGTTAAGATATACCAATATCAGGGAAAATATTTCCATCTTATTTGTTGGATAAAAATCAAATTCCAGGTTAACAGAAATCAATTGCAGTTGTCCAACACTTTAGAGGTGACAGCCTGAAGGGTGACAGCTGTGTCACTGGGAGGAAGGGGTAGACTTAGGGTATGGTAGGCAGAATGATGGCTCTGTGAAGAAGCCCACATCCTAATTCTTGGAACCTATGAATATGTTACTTACATGGCAACAAGGACCTCAAAAACATGATTAAGTTAAGGGTCTTGAGGTGAGTGGGCCCAATGTCATCACAAGGGCTCTTACAAATGGTAGACGGAAGCAGGAGAATCAAAGGAGATAGGACAATGGAAGCAGAGGCCAGAGTGACAAGGTCTTGAGCTACTGTGGAATGTGAGTAGCTTCCAGAAGCTGGAGAAGGTAATGAATTCTCCCTTAGAGTCTCCATAAACAACACAGCCCTGCAGGCCAGTTTTAGACTTCTGGTCTCTAGAACTCTAAGATGATACATCTGTGTTGTTTTAAGCCACTAATTCATGGCGATTTGTTACAGCAGCAACAAGAAACTAATACAAAAATCTTGAGTTCAACCCAGCCTCCCCAAGAGTACATGCCTCCTCTAATGGAGGGAACACAAGTCCCAGTTTTGACAGGTTCCCTAATTTGTTAGGACATGTGGAAAATTTGTTGGCATAAAGTTACAACTAGTAACACCGTGTAGGACAAACTGTGACCTCAACATTGATTGTCATTGGTTTTTGAGGCAGGGAGATACATCCAATCATGTGACACAGCTAGACAAAAGACTAAGAAGATGGATAAGCCAGTAAGTCTTCTCTGGCTCAGTGCTTCTCTTCAGACCCCAACCACATCAAAGCATGTCCACACAAAGAGCTCAGCTGCTGACAGAACCCCTACATTTCAGACCAGAATACACAAAGCAAAGTGTATAACATTCTCTGCTCCCAAGTCATTCAGAAGCTGAACTTCAGAGTTCGATTTTTCTTACATTCTAGATTCAATAGGGCCTAACTGCTCTACAGAGTCATTCTGGAAAATTATCTTAGAAAAATAATTTGTTCTTCGCAGATGAAAGGAATTATTAAAGGGGTGAATGTTTAATATATTTTTTAATGTATTTATTTTGAAAGAGAGCACATGTGCACAAGTGAGCAGGGCAGAGGGGCAGAGAGAGAGGGAGAGAGAATCACATGCAGGCTCCACATGGTCAGCATGGAGCCCAACACGGGGTTCAAACTCGCAAACCATGTGATCATGACCTGGGCCGAAATCAAGACTCAGATGCTTAATGGGGACACCCATGCACCCCAAATAATATGCACCCCAAAAGGGGTGAATGTTGAACTATTACTGAAATATGGCCAACTGCATGGTAACTTAAAAATGAAGATAAAAAGAAACAAAACGCCAAATAGATTTTGCCTCAAAATAATCCTTCTATTAATTCTAAGTTGATAGGAAAGAGGAAAAATGAAGTTAATCACATTCATGGAGACAAGTGGCCTCTCAATATTCAGACAATCAGCCAACAATACTTATTGAGTGAAGGCTCTCCAAAACACTAAACAAGAAAAGGTGAAAAGGTAGAAAATGTAAAAGAAACGTTAAGAGAGGGCTCTTGCACAGAGGAATTTACATCATTAAGACAAAGCTAATATATACCATAATTAGTGAGCAATTATCTGCCCTGAAGAATGATGCCAAAAGGTTTTTAAGTCAATACAATAGGTCCTCACAAAACGGAGGAACAGGCAGACATTTGACGTGAGAAAAGCTTCAAGATGGTTGGGCTTCATGCTGACCCTTCAAGAACAGGTAGGATGCACGTAGAAAAAGGGGAAGATACCCCACTGAACAGAAAGGAGTTTGTTGACTGCTCTCCTGTCCTGGAAGCTTAAACTTTTAATTGAAGGTTAAAATATAATAAAAACTTGCATAAATGGCAGCCTTTTTTGGGAGGATGAGCATATCATAAATGCAGGAGTTCTGCAGGATTGGAGACATGATCACTGATATTTCTTTCTATTTCAGAGGGAAGGGTATTATTAGAGGGGGAAACTTCCCCCACCATTTCCCACAATTCTCTACCTTGTCACACGTTTGTACGAGTTATACACACACACACACTCCACCCCCACCCCCCACCCACCTCTTACTTAGGTATTTCATCTTACAATATAATTGAAGTCTCCTACTGGGGGAAAGTTGCTTAGATTTAGAAGCTGAATTTATTTTTCTTAAAATATGGCTCTGAGTTATTTTATCAGTACTAACTTCAGCAAGTGTTTGCCAAAATTACTCCTGTCCTTTCATCTCTGAAAGGAGCAACAATAAATTAAGTAGCTTGGAAAACAATAGAGTAAGCATGTGTATAGGGATTGTTTTTTCTGGCCTAGTTAACTTTACATAGATAGTTAACTTTCTGTATTCTCCCTAATGATATATAGCCAGTCTCTGGTTTAAATTTATTTTTTTCAGTTTTTTTAATGCTTATTTTGAGAGAGAAAGGGAAAAACTGAGCAAGAGGAGAGAGGGAGAGATGGTGGGAAGAGGCGAGGGGAGAGAGGGGAAAAGCGGGGGAGAGGGGAGGGGAGAGATAGAGACAGACCCATTGAGACTCCAGGCTCTGAGCTGTCTGCACTGAGCCCAACGTGGGGCTCAAACTCCTGAACCGGGAGATCATGACCTGAGCCAAAGTCAGATGCTTAACTGACTGGGCCACCCAGGTGCCCCTGGTTTAAATTTTTGAGTAGATAACTGTTGAGTATTTGTTCAATTTGGTTCTAAGGGTCATATACTGTGCTTTTAAAAACTGCTGGGATATTTTATTGCATTCCTTTACAAGCAAGAAAACAAACTTCCTATTAAATGATGTACCTTTAAAAAAATCACTATAAATTTCTATCGAGTATTCTGGGGCAAGACTGTATAAAAAAAAAAAAAAGCTTCTGAGCACCTACCATATCATATCTCTAACTCAGTTTTACTCTGGGTTTTTACAGCCAAAAACAGTCAAATAAACCCATTGCTTATAGTTCACTGTTCACTGAAAAAGCAAAATATGCCTAAATGTAAGTAACAGTTGAAGAAGCTACATGGCCTTTCAGAACATGAGTCACATGCTCCATTAAAGTGTGTTACAGTGACTAATGTGAATGAAAAAATAAAAAATGGAAGTTTTAAGGCACTTTAAAAGAATTCCATTTGAGTACTTTATAGCCCCTGAACAACTTTATGAACTCATTCATTTTGACCATACCCTTTCTGCTAGGCTACTTTCGGGTACATATTAAAACACCACTTCTTTGTCACCAAAGACACTGTGGGGTGTTTTTTTTGCTTCCTAGTTACAGGTCATTCTGAGAACCTGGCATTTCAAGCAAGTTGCCATCTGGACAGTGGAGGTTTTACACAGCTCTGTGTATCCACATCAGCATGGATCCAGATCAATCCTGTCCTTCGTGAAGTATTGGGGGTGAAGCAGACACAACAGCATACAAAAATGGAACATCAGATGTTAAGACAGTCCTGGGAACAAAGCTTTCTGTTCCAGATACAGGCTTCCAGTTATGGAATGAGTAAGTCATGGGGATGAAAGGTACAGGAAACGTAGGGAATATGGTCAGAGAGACTGTAATAGTGTTGCATGGTGACCAATAGTAGCTTCACTTGTGGGGAGCACAGCGTCATGTACAGAGGTGAACCGCTATGTTGTGCACCTGAAACTAATGCAACATTGTATGTCAACTATACTCAAAAAGGTAAAATAAAAATGCCTCTAGATTTGGGAGGGAAAAAAAAAGTGAACCAACATCTATCAGGCTTAGTGAGGAGGTAAATACATCCTCAAATAAAATCTTCACAGCAAACAGCTGGCCAGAGAAATTAGGTGTGTTGACCCAAAGAATCTTAGAATATGGTTACCTCCAGATTTCCACATCTCAATTTATATATTCTCACCAACCATGTTGTATAATGTTAGAAGAATCAACCAAGTCATTGGGAAATAATTCGTGCCAAGTAAAAACCGGATACTCTAATTTACTGTTGTTAAAACTTTAATTTTTTATCAGAAATAGCACCATGAGTTAGTCTAAATAAGCTAAATATTAACTTATTAGAAAGTGTGATACAATCTATATTTCAAAGTAAGAGAGTAAATGTGTATGAAGTAAAATTGATCAAAGTGTAGTCTGAGAAAAATAAACTGATCAACAATCACTTATTTGATCAAGGAGTTCTTTTGTGGGGGAAGCGTCACAAAAGCACAAACAAGCTGAGAAAGCACATGAGGAACTTTCTCAGTGACAGTAATGTTCTGTATCCTGCCAGGGATTGATTTATACAGGTGTATGCATTTGTCAAAGCTCAACTTATATACAATTAAGAGTATGTGCATTTCATCATAAGTTAATTTCACATAAAAATATTGAGCTCTAGTTGAAATAAACATGTTGAAATATGCAAACTGATGCCTGTAGTTTGTTTTTAAAGGCATCAAAATTAAGACAGTGAGATGGATCAGGGAAAGGTAGATGGATATGTGAGGATATAAAATATTAATGGTGGAATATAGGTGAACAGAGTTCTACATTGTAAAACTCCAATTACCAAATGTGTGACATTCTCCTTTAAAACACTGAAGAAAATGGGAAAGGAATCACTGAAGAATACAAACTATCACACTGCCACCCCACTGCCCACTCTCTTCGAGAGTTTACATGGTATCTAGGACACAGGAAGAACATTTAAGTTGAAAATTCAAAGCACAAATATAACAAGCTGAGACATGGAAGCTGTTTTAAACATACACATACACACACACCTGCCTGAAACTGGTTGATTACATGGGAAAATTGTGTGTTGAGTGCAAGAGAAGTAGCTACCCGCAGTTTCTAGATCTAAAATCAGCAAGGCGCATCTGGCTGGCTCAGTCAGTGGAGAATGCGGATTCCGGGCTTGTGAGTTCATACCCCGAGCTGAGTGTGGGGGATTATTGAAAAAAAAAAATCAAGGCACCCGGGAGGTTCAGTAGGTTCAGCATCTGACCTCGGCTCATGATCTCACGGTTCGTGGGTTCAAGTCCCACATTGGGCTCTGTGCTGACAGGTCAGAACCTAGAGCCTGCTTCAGATTCTGCCTCCCTCTCTGCCCCTCCCTGACTCACACTCTGTCTCTCTCTCTCCCAAAAATAAGCATTAAAATTTTTTAATAAAATAAAATCTTAAAAATTAAAAAAGAAAATCAGTGAGCTGAAGTAGGGCAGCTGCAAGCCAGGCTGTGCAGAAGATGCTGTCAGAAGACCCAGGTCCAAGACATGAGTCAAACCCAAGGCAGTAAAAGGCTCCTAATGGGTGGGAAGTGACAGCAGAAGAAGCAGAGGAGGTGTGGGTAGTGGCAGCAGAGCAGAGAAAGAGGTTTGTACTGAAGGGGCAAGGGGCAGGGCTGCAGGCCACCAGGAGTCCCAGGAAGGAACTGCTACAGCAACTCATCGCAGGTTACAATGCCCCACGTTCCTTCCAGAGAAACCAGCAGGTCACACATCACTTACATCATCTATGAAGGGGCCAGTGTCTACAGTTCGTCAATTCACCTCCATCACGTGCTCAGTTATTGGCTTTGCAAACTGATCAGCTGGTGCTGACTAGACCATGTCTAATATGTTAAAAATAACCACCTGAGTAGGTATTGATACTGAGGCTCCTCACCAGGCAAAGTGTGGTCGCTGAACCCAGAGCATTAGCAACACCTGGGGGCTTGTTAGAACTACAAAATCTCAGGCCTCATCCCACACCTGCTGTTAGAATTTACCATTTAACCCAATCACAGGTGATTCATATTCACATTCAAGTGTGAGAAGCAGGGAGCGAGCTTACAAGCCTGCAGACCAAGCCTTGATAACTCAAAGCTTCTCAATAGTTTTTGTTTTGCGGGGATGGGAAGGGAGAGGGGAGAGAGGACATGCACACAGGGGAGAGCACAGGGCAAGGGAGAGAGAGAATCTTAAGCAGCCTCCACACACAGCATGGGCCCGACCCCATGACCCTGGGATCATGACAAGACCTGAAATCAAGAGTCCCGACACTTAACTGACTGAGCCACCCAGGCACCCCTCAATAGCAGAGCCTTAACTTCAGACACAGAAGACAGGTACAGGCAAATAGGTGAGTAGTAAACCCTGGACACTGGTCTCCTGTAAGCACCTTCCTCCGACAACGGCCCCTCTCTGGGAGGCTTCAGTCCTAGCCTCCACCTGTGCAGCACAACCACCTCCAGCCCCAAAGCATGCCCCCCTCCACCCGCCCCCACCGAGTCTATCAAAATGAAACACAGTTGAACCAGTTTTGAACATCTGGCCAGGTTTCATATCCTGCAATATTCTGCCTGTCTCTGGAGAGTGGATCACTTTGCATGTAATTGCTGTTCAATAGAAGAAGCGTATAAAGGGTTTTCTCCAACAGGTAACAATCAAGAGTTCAGGCAGCTGTCTGTTCCAACAGTAAGAGCCAGCTGTGAAAGTTCTTCAATCCCCTTAAAAATAGCCACAGAAGGTCACATTTTATTCATGTACACATCTGTCTAAAATTGATTTTAATGATGTTTTGTTTATTTCAATCATTATAATAAAGACTGTTTAATGCTCATATCTGTGGCTCGTCGTGGTTCACGCAAAGCTAAAGGTTTCACCTTTTTTCATAGTGACATGTCTTTAAAGGTACTAAAACATCCCTGACAAAATAAAGTACACAAACATGAAGTATTTTTCTAAAGCTATCAGAAGTCAGTTCTTCTGTGCTAACTGCAAGTTTTATACTTCACCATCACTCCTTTGTCCCTGAATATGGGTCATCACAGGAAAATGGTTTTTAAAAAGACTGTCACCAAACACATAAACCAAATCTGAAGTTATTAATTTCCATTCTATTACTTCAGGAAGGAATTTTACATAGTGTCTGATTAACCTTCCAAGACAATGGATCAGTACATTTCCAGTAGGTACAAAGTAAATTTTCATCCTCGCTTATTTAAGAAGAGACTTTCAAAAACAATCATTCTGCCTACCTTAATACAGTTGAACCAAAAAAGTGGAAATCCAAACATAGTATTGTAATAGGTCCTATAGTTTTATTGCTAATTACAAAAAATAAAAATTAACTTTGTAGCAATTTATGCATGATGGAAAAAATATTCAGTGTTCACACTCTGTGCTTTATTGCATCATACTGAAGTATTCACAGAAAATATTTAAGAGACTGGTTAAAAAAATTTTTTTTGCTAGACTTTATTTTTTAGAGTAGTTTTAGATTCGTAGTAAAACTGGATGAAAGGTACAGAGATTTCCCATATTCCCCCTGCCCCCACATACGTAATTTTTAAAACAGATTTGCAAAATGCTAAATGACACAGAAAAATACTACCAATCAAATCATATGAGAAATGCCCTACTGAAAAATCTACTTGAGTTACAGTTAGATTTAGGGAATTTTTTTTTAAAGAGACAATAAATCCGTATCTAATGCCAGAATTACCGCAAGACAGTGTCTAATACAATTTGTCTTAATTTTGTCTTGGGTTTCTCCGTTATTAGAAAGTCTGAAGAAAAAAAAATAAAACAATCTTCATAAAAAAGTTTGAGTGGCGTGAGAAATTTAAAGACAACAGTATTTTCTTTTCTACCACTACCCCTTCAGAGACCATGAAAGCAAAATTGTGGTAGCCCTTCTACAAGCTATTAAAAAAAAAAAAAGCAAACTTACCCAAAACTACCCCCCTTTGTAAATCTTAACTGCCACTCATACAGCCATTTTTCAGTATGTTCTCTTACCTGAAAAGGAGAGAGTAGGATTTAGACTTCACCCAGTCAGAAACAGGCTCTCGAGAGTATGCCTGATGCAGGCTGAGAAGTGCAGGGACGACCACTCTTTTTAGGATAAGCTCACTCTTTCCAGAAGGGAAGAAGGGGGGCAAGACGCTGGGGATGAGCAAGCTCCCGCACCAGCAAACGAACGTTAACAAGACTGGTCCTCTCCGCAGAGTCCCACCCCTTGGCCACAAAGTGAGAGGCCAGGCGAACAGTGCCCACAGCCACAACAAAATATCCAGACAGAGTGGCTAAGAGAGACGCTGTTCACCCTTCCAAGCAGAACAACAAATGCAAGCAAATGCTTTTTACAGGCATCTTGCCGAGGAGCTGCCCAGGAATGAGTAAGAGGCCCTGCACACCAGAAGTACCACTTGATCAGATGTTGGGGTTTAATCAACAGGCAGGGTAAAATGTGCAACCTACCCTTGAACTCTTCCCGAAAACAAACCTTTAGGTTTTTTTCTATAAGGAAGGCCACAAAAGATTCAAGATACAAACGTTAAGGAAAGCAGAACCCAATGCCCACAATTGAGGAAATGTAGTAACTTACATGTTGCTGAGAACCTTTGTTTCCACTTCCCCATCTGGCTGCCACCTTTGCCTGTTTTCCTCCTTTATAATCCCACGGGGTTCAAGAAAGGAAATCAAACTTTTTGAACTTTCAGGTTACTAGTCATGTGAATATAAAGAAAAGAATATCCAAAGTGAGATCTGGAGATCATCTCCCTTGCCTAGATAGTGAAATAGACTTTTGTCCTCTAAATAGATCAAGAGGATTTTAATTCTACATCATGTTAAGATGCTAACACATACTTATACATACGGGATTTATCCACCCATCAGCACTAGCATGGCAATCAGCACTAGCTAGAGCCATCAGCACTAGCATGGCAATGAAAAAAAAAATCAGCTTTTGCCAACATGTGCCAGAGAACATAAAACGTTTCCCAAAACGACATTCCAGGGTAAAGTTTTAGGATGGTCAACCTACATGAACATCACTAGAATCCTATACTGCAGGATTTCTGAATTTTTAATATGTTCATATTCAATCTATTAAGTTTTTTGCATTGCTTCCCAAACTTACTTAATCACGAAACCCTTCGAGGGCCATTCAGAGAGAACTGTATCTCAGGAGACTAATTTGGGAAATGCTAATAACTAGATTCCACTTGCCAGTTTTTAAGCAACAAACCTGACATCGTGATTAGTTTCCAAAGCACTTAGAAAAGCTATTATCAGGCTTCCCATCTATCTCAACTTGCACTATAGCTCTGAAAGTACAATGTGATCCATTTCCATATTACTCATCATCATCAGGCTAAACCTTTCTCAATGAAAGCATGTGGAATGGAAGCATACTACTATATTCAAGTTACACAGGAAAATAGGAGGTAGAGGATGGCATCTATCCTCAAGAAGCTGGACATGTTGTTTTAGACCTCAACAGTTATGATAGGGGGCACGCGGCTACACCATGGTTACCCATTTGTCTTCAAAAGTCAAATGTCAGACCTCAGATATTAACATCCAGCCAATGTATACTACAGAGAGGGCACCCCAGGCAAAAATACTAACATCTAGCCAGGTGTAAGCATTAAAATCACCCAAATGCAATATCAATTGCATCCATATGTGCATAGGTCAGCCACTTTGACACACAGACTCACAAAGAGGAAAACGGAGTCATCTGCCACCAGCAGACCATGTGTAAACACCTGACTCCCACTTCAAACACTTCCATTTATCTTGAATCTTAGGGTCCTGTAATCCCCACAGATCCCCACAGTCTACCGCCCTCATTTGTATGAAGAAGCAGGATTTCAGGATAGAACCAGAACAGACTGGTGGTTCACAGCTGTTGCACCGAGATAATTAAGTGAACTCTGAACTGTTGTCCAACCGCCCCAGCTACTCCAGAGCACACTACTCCACACAAGCAATTTTTCCCAACTATGTCATTTTAAAGGCAAAAATCTTCCTAAAATGAGTTACATTCCTCTAATCCTTCCAGTAAGATATTGAATATGATTTTTAAATTGCCTTAATTCATATAGATTCTACCGAATAGAATTCTCTATTAAAGAGACTAATACATTGAGAAACAATTATTTTACTTAAAAAATGATTCAAAGAATACAGGATGGTGTGATGTTTAGCAAGGAGCTTAATTTCCCTGAGCCTTATTTTCTTCGTCTGTAAAACAAGCAATAAAAATCACATAAAATAATAATATCATGAGGCTGCATGAGAATCAAAAGAAAAATACAGCAGCGCCTGGGTGGCTCGGTCAATTGAGCATCTAACTCTTGATTTCTGCTCAGGTCACGATCTCACGGTTCGTGAGTTCGAGCCCCCCATTGGGCTCCTCACTGACAGTGTAGAGCCTGCTTGAGATGGTCTCCCCCTCTCTCTGCCCCTCCCTCCCTCAAACAAGTAACTTTAAAAAAAGAAAAATACAAACTCCAAAGCTCTGGACAAATTCAAGACACATATCATGCTATTACAGTATCTCAAGACGTTCTTTTAGCCACTGTTTAGCAAAAACCAGGGAGCTAACCAGAGTCCCTGTTTACCATGAGGAACACCCATCTGTGTCTCATTATAATAAATGGATATAGGCTGAGATGTCTTAACCATTGTGAAAGTAACACAGGTTTGTTTAATTAAACAGTTCAGCCCACAGAAGACAAAATTAAAAGTAAAAACTCCATCTTTCATATTAATTACCACCACTGCTGAGTTTTAGCATGCATTCACCTGTAATCACTTTTAGGTGGCTCATATTCAAAACAGTTTCCTTCTAATGAATGAATCTATCCCATTTCAATTATGGTTTCTAATAACCAGGTGATCTAAATCCTATCATTTCATTTTTTCAGGCTTCCTGGTTTGATATTTTCCTTTGCTGTTCCTTTTTGGAATATACTTTAAATATGAAATGGAGCCAGGCAATGATGGTGTACAGCATGTTATGAAAAGGTTATAAATCTCACCACACACACACACACACACACACACACAAATAGTATTTGAAGTGATGAAGGTGTTAACGACCCTTATTTTAAAAGTCACATTCGACAAGACACGTATTCAAATCACCACGTAGACCTTAAACCTACACAATGGTGACATACACCAATTATGACTCATTAAAGCTGGAAAATACAGCCCTACTCAATAAATACAGCCATAAACAAAATTATGACTACACATGTGAAGTGTGTAAAAGGACCACGGCCCTCTGATACCTTTAACCTCTCCATTTTCTCCTTTTACGTTCAATTGACCAGTGCAATAATAAAAACATTCAAGAAAGAGGGGAGGGGAAGGTGTACACTTTATATTCAATTTTAAGTACGCTCCACACCCAGCATGGAGCCCAATGCAGGGCTTGAACTAACAACCCCAAGATCAAGACCTGAGCTGAGATCAAGATTCAAATGCTTGGGCGCCTGAGTGGCTCAGTAAGCCTCTGACTTCGCCTCAGGGCATGATCTCACGGTTCGGTTCGGTTCGTGAGTTCAGCCCCTTAAGGAGCTGGCTCCCTGTTGTCAGGGATCCTGATCCTGTAGTCCCCCTCTCTCTGCCCTTCCCCCCACTCATGCATGTGCTCTCTCAAAAATAAATATTAAAAAAAAAAAGACATTTAACCGACTTGAGTCACCCAGGCACCCCTAAAGGTGTACATTTTAAACTTACACAATGTTATATGTCACTTCTATCTCAATAAATATAGAAAATAAAGTCAATACAGGTATAGTAACTATGCAAAAAGAAAATTATAGATCTTAATATAAAAACAACAATATAACCAAGAGATTGGATGAAAAGATGAGAGGAAGTAGGACTGTTCATTTTTTTTTAAATTTTCATATCTAGGAGTCAACAGATACTGTATAAAGTTAGTAAATCAATGAATATAAGGTTTGTTATTACTCACAACTGTGATAATTATCACACACACGAAAAGACAGTTTTATACACTTAAATTATAGGAAAAAAAGCGCGGATAACCCAAGACACAAAGAAAACCTCAAACTCTCGGAGCAAGCCCTGCTTCTGGGGAGACCCACCTGTGCCTTCAAGCTCTCTGTTCCAAGTAAGGGCTTTCTGCCTCAGCTTTGCAGAGCCCCCGCCAGTCGGGGCACTAGGGGAGCTGTGCTTGAACCTTCCTTGGAGTTGTTCCAAACATCACCAAAATTTGGCAGACATGCTTTAGAGTCTGAACAATTAGGGGTTATCCATTTCCTTCTCTCAGTGAAGATTACCCCCTCTCCACTTTTCCGTGAAGGTTTTCATCTCTGCAGTTCCAGGGAAAAGAATGGACACGTTCACCCAAATTCCCTTGAACCAGAAACCCCCACCTCCCAACTTGCTTGAAGTTTCTAATTGCTTTCTCCATTCTTTAGTTTTCCTGCCTCGCCACTGCCTCCCTCTAACCGCCTCTTCCCTTTCAAATCTCTCAGTGCCAAAATCAGCGGTGTGCTGAGCTAGGCTACACTGCCAGCAAAAGACAAGGGTGGGCCTCTCTTCCCACGTCCAGTGCTGGTGGGAGCACCTCACCATGGCAGTCTGCAGACAGTGCAAACCAAGTTTCCTGCCCCCTCCCCAGAGCCAGGTGTTAAGTGTTAACTAGCACACCACCAGAAACGCCTGGGAATTTAAAAAACAGGTTTTTTTTTAGAACTGTGTGGAAAGGAAGAACGTAAGAATGTTTAATGAGAACAAGACTTCTATTTTGGCTTTTCTTAATGAGTTGATAGAGAGACAGCTTTACCTATTTGACACGGCCAGGTAAGCAGCCTCAACAAGACAGAGCAGTGTTGCTGGAATACCATAAAACCAGTGAACATGAATGAAGGCTGTGTTTCCAGGGTAAACAGCACTCTTTACCAATTCCCTTTAGTATATATTATACAGCATCTTTCCCCGTAGTAGCTCTAAACTGTACATTAAGCCTATTTTTTGACTCTCAGTACTAAGGACTTTAAGGAAGTATCAGCATGTTCATATCCTGAGACATAACGAAGAAGAAAACTTTTAGGTTCAGGCAGATCTGCCTCTTTCCTTTCTCCTCCCTCTCCCCAAAATCCCAACACACACACACACACACACACACACACACACACACACACACACACATCACACTTCTACCTCCTTTCCCCCCCAAAAGTCTATTGATTAAAAAGTAAAACAATTAAAAAAAACAATTATATAATAGCACCCTTGATCCTTTCAACCTCCGTAAAGATGGAATGGAAAGCCAAGGACTCTGTATACTCAAGGTAAAGTCAACGCATTGTTCTAGGGAACAAAAGATAACTTAGCAGAGAGGATTATTTTAAAGCATGGTAAGGACATGCTAACAAACACTGCCAACTCCGTCTGCCTAGACCAACCACCTACTGAATCATGAAAGAAAGGACAAAAGCAAGAAAAAAACAGTCTTTGAAGAAATAAACTAAAATTAAAGATATGAACTTTGGGGCACCTGGGTGGCTCAGTCGGTTAAGCGTCTAACTTTGGCTCAGGTCATGATCTCACGGTTCATGGGTTTAAGCCCCGCGTCAGGCTCAGTGCTGACAGCCTGGAGTCTGGAGCCTGCTTCAAATTCTCTCTCTCTCTCTCTCTCTCTCTCTCTCTCTCTCTCTCTCTCTCTCTCCCTCCCCTACTCCTGTGCGCGCTCTCTGTTCCTCCCCTACTCCTGCCCTCTCTCTCTCAAAGATAAATATTAAAACAATTTTTTTTAAAAAGATCATATGAACTTATATACTCACCAATGTTCCCCTCTTTGTTAGCTGCAATCAACGTCTTTCATGGCATCACTGGTTATCCCTATAAATGTCCTCTTTCAATATTATCAGTATCACTAAATCATAGCTAATTATCAGTAAAAATTGAAATAGTTATGTTTAAAGTTAGAATGGAATCCACAAACAAAAATGCTTCCTAAGTTCTTTTGTTTATATATTTTATCCTGCTCCAAGAAAAAAAATACACAAAGCATAGCAGAAACACTGCCAGATATTATTCAAGACAGAGAACTTCATTTTTGTCCCACTCTTTAGAGTCAATAAAACACGATTCACTTCTCAGAACAGAGCTTGTGAACTGGCAATGCTCTACGCCGCGAGTCAGACCTCCCTACCATCACCATCCTGATGTTGGTAACTAACAGAGCCTGGCTTTTAAGGTAAGCTGGACAGCATCAAATGGTGGTTAAGGGTATCAGCCTGGAATCGGATACACCTGGGTTCACATCGGAGCTCTCTGATTTTGTCCAAGTTACTTATTTTTTTTTTAATTTTTTTTCAACGTTTATTTATTTTTGGGACAGAGAGAGACAGAGCATGAACGGGAGAGGGGCAGAGAGAGAGGGAGACACAGAATCGGAAACAGGCTCCGGGCTCTGAGCCATCAGCCCAGAGCCCGACGCGGGGCTCGAACTCCCGGACCGCGAGATCGTGACCTGGCTGAAGTCGGACGCTTAACCGACTGTGCCACCCAGGCGCCCCGTCCAAGTTACTTATTAACCTCTCTACAGCTCTGCTTTCTCGTCTCTAAAATAGGAACAGAAATACCCACCTCACAGGGTCACTGAAAATTTTAAAATAAGAAAATCTACGACAAACACTCAGCATATCATCTGGTATATAGGAGGCACTCAACAAACTGGGATAATAAATTATTACCATCACTAATACTACTGCTTTTGCACAGCATGCCAACCACTCAGACAGCTGCCTCAAAAGTACAGTGGTTGGGGCCAGAGTTTCTGAAACTTTCACCTGCACACACAGTACCTAGGGATTCTGTTAAAAATGCAGACAGTCATTCAGGAAGTTTGCAGTGGAGCCCGAACTCTATGGTTCTAGCCAACTCCCAGGTGATGCCAATGAAGCTGGTCTGGGAACCACACTTCAAATATTAAGGATTTGGACCACCTGGATATCCCCCTGCCCCAGCACTCCCCACCTCCATGAAAACACACAGACACACCCGGGTACAGCTTAGCTAAAATGCAAAACACTGAATCCACAATCCAACGTTACCTTCCCTATAAAAATAGAACTCTTTCCTTAAAAATGGTAAAAGCTATGAACCACTCAGGATAATTGCTAAATATAGAATACAATTATAAGAAAGGCAAGGGACTGCTTAACCTGGGGAAATCAGGCCTGGGTTCAAACTCTAGATGCACTGCACATACGAGCTCTTAGAGTGGTTTGGATTAATTACAGACTCCTTATAAACTTCAATTTCCTTACCTGTAAAATGGGGATAATGGTATCTATAAAATATAAGACATCTCAAATAACAGTTGTCTCAAAAGTGCTTACTATTTATATGCATATCCCACGGCCTGACACATAGTAGGTGCTAAGAACGTGTCAGCTGCCTTTCTGTTCCGAACTGCACTGTTTTAATCACTTTCTAATATAATTCTGGCTTTCTTTCTGCTTTCACTCAACTTGGGCCCTTTGACTCTCTAGCAAACTATCTGAAGACCTGCTGCTACTAAAAGTCTTTTTCATGCTATTTCAAGCTGCCAGCATTAGTAATTTCCCAAGAGAAAGAACCTTATTTCCTAGTATGTTCTACTAATCCTCGAGACTGAAGTCTGGAAGAAAACTATCTGTTTTCCACATGGCTTCCCTTTATTCTAAGTCTCACAGGCTCTTTTTTCTTGCCAGACACAAAAAGGAAAGGAACAGAAGTCTTGGACATCTTTTTTTCTGTCTCTCAAGAGACTGTAACTATCTTTTTCAGTCAGGGAAACTTATTGTGAGAAACCAGTCACTCACTCCAAGATAACTCTCTGTATTCTCTTCTAGTTCCAAAAACTGGAATTGATTCTATTACTTAAGTAAGGTATAAAACACACACGTGCATGCGCGTGCGCACACACACACACATTCGCTGCCCTCCCCCCATCTTGTTGTGGTTTCCTGTCACCAAGCAACAATGATATGATGCCAAAAATATCAGTTGCCCAGTTTAACTCCGTTCCCTCATTGATCTGCCATATTACTTACTGAGTGCCTGCCAAGTGTATCCTGATGTGTAAACAGACATGACCCACACCCTTGAGGATCTAACTATCCTGACCTTCACTAATCTTATTCCTAAAACCAGGCCACACTTCTAAAGCTAGATCTGGTTTCCAAAACAGAGCCTGGGACAGAGTAGGACAACTACAGACTGCATCTAAATAAGCCACGGCAAAACTGTTAGTGATCAGCCCTGGCCACAATCTACTAATGAAATGCATCAGGGCACCACGAGATGAAATCTGCAAATAAAGGTGGTTTCCTCTAAGCCACCAAATAGTGGCCGATCCTGCCCACAACACGGTCCTGGCTGGAATGGCATGGCAGCCCCTCGGAGACCCAGACCCCACAGTAACGTTAGTGTGAACAGCGGTTCCCACAATCTGCCCCGACTTCTGCCTGACTGTGAGCACCTAACCAGGCTAAAATCTTACCAGAAGTTTTCTGAAGTTCACCAGCACACTGAACAGCAAACAGTGGTGACATTTCTCCAGCCACACAAGCCACGTTTAGGATCTTGATGTCTATTTGCAGCTATAATGCTTAATTTTAACATTTAACTATAATATTTTTAAAAAGAGGAAGCCAGTTTTTCCCCCCATATTCAAGTCTATTAAAACTTTCATCAAGCAGAGCTCTATTACAAGACTCATTGTACACAGAAGAGACACTGCTAATAGAATCATCTTGATTAAGAATTCATATAATGTAAAGAACATCAGAAAAACGTAATCAGAATATGTGGAAATTATGCAATCAGATAATCAGCAAAACCTTCTGATGCAGATTAATTTATTGTTCACATTGATAACTCTAATTATGTCTGTGAATTGAAAGATCCCTTTTCGTTATATGAAAACACACTAAGTTCCCTTATTTATGTTAAACTGGGAGAAGAAAAGATACCTTTTACTTTTCCCAACAGAATAAAAAATATAATAATCCTATATTAATCATGGAGAGTGCATATATAAGGAAATGTCATCTTGGTAACCGAGAAAGGGACATTAGTCCCAATGATCCTCTAACGGGTGTTTGAAAGTGGTCCAAAGCTGTCTGATATTTCAAACCAACGGGTATGTGTCAAGGATGAAGCAAGGCTCATTTAGGGCCATTTTCTAAGTAGTCTGTTTTAAAGTCCAGGGATAACCACACCTTCCTCTAAAGATAACAACTTAGGTAAAAATTACCCATGGTCCTTTCCACAGAGCAATCTGAAAGGTTTTCTAAGGACCAGATGAATACGTTAGGGTTAATAATTCAGACAATAGCTTTACTTGGATTGGCTGAACTAATACAAGCCTGAATTCATTTCAACATTCCTCTGCTTCACTTTCCCCAAGATAATTCTGAAGGCAGCACAACATCTTCATATTTTAGACAAGAGATTCCCAGGCTGTAGGAGCCACTGCCACAGGTAAACTGCAGGATGATTTGAGGTAGTATAAGGATTGAACCTAAAATAACACAGAATCTCCCAGCAGGAAAAGTGACTATCTCTCCCTTCCCTTCTCTTCCCTTCCCTTCCCTCCCCTCACCTCTGCCTCTGCCTCTGCCTTGCCTTGCCTTCCCCTCCCTTCTCTCCCCTCCCCTCCCCTCCCCTTCTCTCTCTCTCTTTCTCTCTCTTTCTCTGTCTCTCTCTGTCTCTCTCAATAAAGCAAGGGCAGGACTTTGGGGCAAACACTGGCATCTACTTAGGATTGAATGACACTATTTGGTTTTCATTTTTTTACCTTTTTTTTTTTTTTTAAGAATTTTTTTTCAACGTTTTTTTTTTATTTTTGGGACAGAGAGAGACAGAGCATGAACAGGGGAGGGGCAGAGAGAGAGGGAGACACAGAATCGGAAACAGGCCCCAGGCTCCGAGCCATCAGCCCAGAGAGCCTGACGCGGGGCTCGAACTCGGACCGCGAGATCTTGACCTGGCTGAAGTCAGACGCTTAACCGACTGCGCCACCCAGGCGCCCCTCATTTTTTACCTTTTATTGGATGTCTCTACTATTTCTGGCACCTAGCGTTTTCCATTTAAGGTAGTGATTTAGGGGCGCCTGGGTGGCTCAGTCGGTTGTGTCTGACTTCAGCTCAGGTCATGATCTCACGGTTTGTGGGTTTGAGCCCCATGTCAGGCTCTGTGCTGACAGCTCAAAGCCTGGAGCCTGCTTCAGATTCTGTGTCTCCCTCTCTCTGCCCCTCCCCCGCTCATGCTCTGTCTCACTCTATCAAAAATAAATGAATGTAAAAAAAAAAAGGTAGTGATTTAATGTTTTCTTTTTAAGTACATTTATTTGTGACCAAAAAAGTGAAAAGCATTAAATAATACAGGTGGAATATATTCATGGCACAAAACATAAATGACTGGTACTTGGGAAATACTATAGTGTAGGGATTAATGATATAAATAATGATATATTCAAACTTGATCCTCTGGCCTGTGAATTATAAGGTAAAAAGATTTCTTCATGGGCTCCTGTATAGGGAAAAAGAAATGCTCCTTCTGTTTTGTTTTGTTTATTTAAAAATGTAGCCAATTGAAAAGTGTTTTAAACCCATGTGATCCTCTGGAAGCCAGAAAGTCAAGTGCACTATCTTGAATTCCATTATATATTCCTTCCCTCTCTACTTAAAAGATCCCAATATTTTAATTACTAAGAGTTTAAAATGAGGATGCCATTCCTTTTCCATATGACACCAACCAAAATGTATTTACAACCAGGCATATGGCTCCTCCAACATTTTAACATTCTGCCCGATCCATGTAGCATCCCCAAAATGGCTGCTTTCTTGATATGGCTCCAGTAAATGACTTTTTGCTTAAATCAGAGCCACTTACACACAATGGCTTTTAAAAAATCTGCTTGAGGGGCACCTGGGTAGCTCAGTCAGTTAAGCATCTGACTTCGGCTCAAGTCATGATCTTGTTGCTCATGAGTTCAAGCCCCGTGTCAGGCTCTGTGCTGGCAGCTCAGAGCCTGGAGCCTGCTTCAGATTCTGTGTCTCCCTCTCTCTCTCTGCCACTTTCCTGCTCTCTCTCTCTCTCTCTCAAAAATAAATTTTAAAAAACATTTAAAAATTTTTAAATAAAAAATCTGCTTGAATATTGCTATGGTCTGAATGTTTGTGTCCCCCAATACTCATAA
Source organism: Felis catus (assembly GCF_018350175.1). NCBI lineage: Eukaryota > Metazoa > Chordata > Mammalia > Carnivora > Felidae > Felis > Felis catus. Next base: position 35,048,379 of record NC_058370.1, on the reverse strand, counting down.
AATCCTAACCCCCAAAAATGATGGGATTAGGAGGTGGAACCTTTGGGAGGTGCCTGGCTCAGGAGGCTGGAGCCTTAATGGATGGGATTAGTGCCTTATAAAATAGGCTCCAGAGAGCTCCCTAGACCCTTCTACCATGGGAGGACACAAGCAGATGTATGCGATCCAGAAGAGGGCCTTCACCCCACAAAGCAGGCACCCTGATCTCAGACTCTCAGCCTCCAGAACTGTGAGAAGTACGTGTCTGTTGTTTATAAGCCACATTTATAAACATGCCATAAGTCTGTGGTATTTTGTTATCACCCAAATGGATGAAGACAAATATAAAAGCAAATGAGCCTCCCTTATTTATCTTTTTCTTCATATGATTTTCCCTCACCTGGGCTCCAGGGGAATTTCCTCCCTATGTTCATGTAGCTTAGTGTGACTCCCTTGAGTGAATCACAGAATGTAGTCGGGAAGCCACTCCCTATTCTTCACCCCACTCCAGTTTAATGGGCATTTTGGAATAAAATGAGGAAGGACAGACAATACTGCTCTGTGATACTGGTTTAGCTATCCACAGGGTTTGGCCAAGCTCCTAAAGGCGAGTTCACTGTCTGTGCCTAATGTGGCTTCCTGAACAATAAACTTTAATTGTCCCATTGAATCCCACAAATTATCATCTCTGCTGGAACCCAACTAGAAAAGAAGAAGAAATGACCCTGTATCTAATGTGAAGGAAAATGGTTAACAATGAAATTAATGATGATTGCAAATGTAACCTTCAAGATGCACAGAGCCAGTAATCCCTCCAAGAACAGATAATACAATCTGATTGCTTCTGAATGTCAAATGTACCTGCAAGAAATAGCTATGTAAATTTCCAGGGCAGGCTCTGTATGAAGAGTCCAAAGCTAATTTTTAAAATCTAAGTCATTGTTCCCATCCCTCTCAATTCTGTCAAATTAGACCTTTACTTCTCTCGTTTTTTAAATGACTACACACTCACACCTCTGAGGCAGTTCTTCAAACAAGATCATGGTGCCAGGTATGTGTGTGCAAAACCTCAGGTCTGTGAAACCTTGGCATGTTACTTAACCTTTTGTCCCTTAGTTACATCATTTACGAATGGGATAAACAGTGCCCTACCTCATAGGTTTGTTGCAAACTATACTCAGGGCTAGTGCCATGTCAATGTTAGATGTTATGAGTCATGGTCATATGTGACCTTTACATGACTTCTTCAACACACTGACATGGGTATCACCACATGCCCGTTTTAGGATAACGAGACTGATTTCAGAAGGCCGTAACAAGGGCAATGTTTCAGAGTCTATCAGCCAAGAAACAGCATCATTTCTACCCTTTGCCCCACCTGAAGCAAACTGAAGATTAAAAGCAAAAGCACCTACAGCAGATGACTGAAGGGGCACTGAAAACACATACAGAAACTTCTTTCTAATGACTGTCATCATGTTTTAAAGTGTTGATAATTTATTCTGACATTCCACAGTACATATGAATAGAACACTTTTACAGACTAAGATAAGGGGAATCAACCAATAAACAGTCACCAGTTATTATGTTTGCTATTGGCTGGCTCAAACCACTCTCTCATTACGTGTGACTGCTTGTCCGTAGGGTTTTTATTAGTCTTGACAAAAGTGAGGAAGAGTAAGTGGGCATGACTGAGCTATAGCCTATTTGTGTCATGTGTCTTACTCCCTGATAGTTTCACAGGAAATGGAGCAATACCATTGTCCCAAAGAGCAACAAGTGATGTCACAGACCCACCTACACAAAAGTCTTACCTCCAGCTGGGTAATCAAATATATGCGTGAAATGTCGTTCTAGTTCCCACATGCTGCTAAGATCTGGCACAATACATGACACATAGTAGTTGATCAATATTTGTTGAATGACATGAAGTAAGTGTGCTTATTTGACATTATTTCCTCTAGTAAAGGGGGCCAGAATGAAGCACATTCAGGAAGTCTATATTCTGATGAACATCAGCCCACTGAAGACCCCGTGGCTTATTCGGACACCACGCCAACAAAATTCACCTGTTTGTGTGTAACTCCAACATGTCAAAAGTTCTGGCCAAGGCATTATTATTACCATCCCAAATGTGGCACAACTGCTAATGATTACTCCATGTCCATTCTCTTCTCCGTCAGTAAGACAACCTCAAGTGTGCTCAACGAAAGACTAGATTTTCAGGCTGTCTTGCAGGTAGGTGTGACTATGTACGTGAATGCTGGCCAACAAAGCACAAATGAAAGTGCCATAAGGAACTTCCAGGAAGGCTGCAGAATTTGAGGGGGCTGCCTCTCAACTGAGAAGGCTCCTTTCTTCTTACTACTTCCCTTTTGCTGCACATCTGGGCTGCGGACACGAGGGCCTGAACTAACCTGGCCCCGAGGAACCCTGAAAAGGGAGCCACATGGCTAGAATGGTAGGACACAAAGGTAGGAATCTGGGCTCCTGATCACTGCAGGACACATTAGCGTGTCTAACTGAATTTGTCTGCTGTGAACTTTCCATCTTAAGTCATTGCTATTTTACATTTCCTGTTATAAACAGTCAAAATGAATCCTAACTGCGACACCAAATAGGGCTCCACAGAACACACTTTTAGAAATCCCTTACCTTATATCTTTCCAGACTTCTCGACACCATCAACCCTATTTTGAAAAATTACCTTTTACAAAGAAAAGGAGGCATTGCTTTATTTTACATAAAAAGAAACAGCAACCTACAGTATATATGAATTAACTTGGATTTGAATTTAAGAAAGAAAGAAAGAAAGAAAGAAAGAAAGAAAGAAAGAAAGAAAGAAAGAAAGAAAGAAAGAAAAGCAAGCAAGCAACCTACTTTGCTATTCCCCAACAATGATAAACACCCACTTACCTAAACACCCATTTTGCTTGTGGGGCTTTAGTTGATTATCTGATCATTTCCTAATAAAGAGCAGAGAGTCAAATATCGGGAAGTGAAACTACCAGATGAATTCCATCCATGCACAGGTACCTCCCTTACTGTATCACTTAGCAAATGAAAACATATCTGGCTCCCCATCTTAACTGTTCCTCATGGCCCCTCTTTAAACATGCAATTATAAAGAAATTTATTTGTGTAGGCTTCTTCCTCGGGGAAATCCAGAAATCAAATTGCTTCGCCAACAAGGCCAGGAAAACAAATCATTTGTGTTGTGGCTAAGCCATAAGGCTCACATCATAAACACAAGCAGAGGCTGCACAGCTTTGCTCTCACAAAGCCATTTGGGAGAAGATTTTTATGGCAGCAGCTGAAATGTTTCTACCAAAACAACACCTACACTTTGCTAGAGTTATTTTCAGAAGAGTAGGTTTCCCCTACTGCTGTTTAAATTGTTGAAATGTTTAGTTAAAAGCGTCGGTTTGCAGGAGTCTGAGGCTGCAGCCCCAAGAGGGAACTTAGCTGCCACTTTGTGGCTGGGTAACCTAGGGCAGATGACTTAACCTCACTGACCTCAGGTCCTCCACAGAAAGTGGGAATCTGTGGACCCTAGAGAGTCGTCCAGTAATGATGAGGTAATACATGCTTAGCACAGTGGCTACCTAATGAGTGCTCCAAAAATTAAAGCTGTATTCTTTCTTATCAAATTTGATGTAAATTCCTTGAATACCTTGGGGAATTTTATTAATGTGGGTAAAGACCCACATTAATAAAAGAAAGGATAAGAACCACATGATCCTCTCAATAGATGCAGAGAAAGCATTTGACAAAATAAAGCATCCTTTCTTGATAAAAACACTCAACAAAGTAGGCATAGAAAGATCATACCTCAAGATCATAAAGGCCATATATAAAAGACCCACAGCTAATATCATCCTCAATGGGGAAAAACAGAGAGCTTTTGCCCTAAGGTCAGGAACACAACAGGGATGTCCACTCTCACCGCTGTTATTCAACATGGTATTGGAAGTCCTAGCCTCAGCAACCAGACAACACAAACAAATAAAAGGCATCCAAATTGGCAATGAGGAAGTCAAACATTTACTCTTCACAGATGACATGATATTCTATGTGGAAAACCCAAAAGACTCCACCAAAAAACTGCTAGAACTGATCCATGAATTCAGCAAAGTCGCAGGATATAAAATCAATGTACAGAAATCGGTTGCATTTCTATATATGAATAATGAAACAACGGGAAGAGAAATCAAGGAATAAATCCCATTTACAATTGCACTAAAAACCATAAAAACCAAGGAATAAAGCTGACCAAAGAGGTGAAAAATCTATACACTGAAAACTATAGAAAGCTTATGAAAGAAATTGAAGAAGACACAAAAAAATGGAAAAACATTCCATGCTTATGGATTGGAAGAACAAATATTGTTAAAATGTTAATGCTACGCAAAGCAATCTACATATTCAATGCAATCCCTATTAAAAGAACACCAGCATTCTTCACAGAGCTAGAACAAACAATCCTAAAATTTGCATGGAACCAGAAAAGACCCCGAATAACCAAAGCAATTCTGAAAAAGAAAACCAAAGCTGGAGGCATCACAATCTGGGACTTCAAGATGCATTACAAAGCTGTAATCATCAAAACAGTATGGTACTAGCACAAAAACACTCAGATCAATGGCACAGAATAGAGAACCCAGAAATGGACCCACAAACATATGGCCGACTAATCTTTGACAAAGCAGAGAAGAATACCCAATGGAAAAAAGACAGTGTCTTCAGCAAATGGTGTTGGGAAAACTGGACAGTGACATGCAGAAAAATGAACCTGGACCACTTTCTTACACCATCCACAAAAATAAACTCAAAATGGATGAAAGACCTAAACTTAAGACAGGAAGCCATCAAAATCCTAGAGGAGAAAATAGGCAACAACTTATTTGACCTCAGCTGCAGCAATTTCTTACTTGACATGTCTCTGGAGGCAAGAGAAACAAAAGCAAAAATGAACTATTGGGATCTCATCAAGATAAAAAGCTTCTGCACAGTGAAGGAAACAATCAGCAAAACTAAAAGGCAACTGATGGAATGGAATAAGATATTTGCAAATGACATATCAGATAGAGGGTTAGTACCCAAAATCTAGAAAGAAATTATCAAACTCAAAACCCAAAAATAAATAATCCAGTGAAGAAATGGGCAAAAGACATAAAAAGACACTTTTCCAAAGAAGACATCCTGATGGTTAACAGGCACATGAAAAAATGCTCAACGTCACTCATCATCAGGGAAATACAAATCAAAACCACAATGAGATATCACCTTCACCTGTCAGCATGGCTAAAATTAACAACTCAGGCAATAACAGATGTTGGCGAGGATGTGGAGAAAGAGAAACCCTTTTGCATTGCTGGTGGGAATGCAAACTGGTACAGCCACCCTAGAAAATGGTATAAAGTTTCCTCAAAAAATTTAAAGTAGATCTACCCTATGACCCAGCAATAGCACTGCCTAGAATTTACCCAAGGGATGCAGGAGTCCTGATGCATAGGGGCACTTATACCCCAATGTTTCTAGCAGCACTTTCAACAATAGCCAAATTATGGAAAGAGCCTAAATGTCCATCAACTGATGAATAGATAAAGAAACTGTGGTTTATATACACAATGGAATACTACTTGGCAATGAGAAAGAATGAAATATGGCCTTTTGTATTAACGTGGATGGAACTGGAGAATGTTATGCTAAGTGAAATAAGCCATACAGAGAAAGACAGATACCATATGTTTTCACTCTTATGTGGATCCTGAGAAACTTAACAGAAGACCATGGGGAGCGGAAGGGGAAAAAAAAAAGTTAGAGAGGGAGGGAGCCAAACCATAAGAGACTCTTAAAAACTGAGAATAAACTGAGGGTTGATGGGGGGTGGGAGGGAGGGAAAGGTGGGTGATGGGCATTGAGGAGGGCACCTGCTGGGATGAGCACTGGGTGTTGTATGGAAACCAATTTTACAATAAATTTCATATATAAAAAATATGAAAAATAGAATTACCCTATGACCCAGAAATTGCACTACTAGGTATTTATCCAGAGGATACAGGAGTGCTGATTCGAAGAGGCACATGAACCCCAATGTTTATAGCAGCACTACTGACAACAGGCAAAGTATAGAAACAGCCCAAATATCCACCAACTGATGAATGGATAAAGAAGATATGGTGTGTGTGTGTGTGTGTGTGTGTGTGTGTGTGTGTGTGTGTATATATATAGAATAGAATATTATTCAGCGATAAAAAAAATGAAGTCTTGCTGTTTACAATAACGTGGCTGGAACTAGAGTGTATTATGCTAAGTGAAATAAGTCAGAAAAAGACAAATACCATGTTATTTCACTCACATGTGGAATTTAAGATACAACACAGATGAACATAATGGACGCAAAAATAATATAATAACAGAGAGGGAGACAAATCATAAGAGACTCTTAAATACAGAGAACAAAATGAGGGTTGCTGGTGGGTGTTAGTAGGGAAGGGCTAAAAGGGTCAGGAGTATTAAGGAGGAAACGTGTTGGGATGAGCACTGGGTATTGTATGTAGGTGGCGAATCACTAAATTCTACTCCTGAAATTATTATTAAACTATATGTTAACTAACTTGGATTTAAATTAAAAAAATAAAAGTATGTGACAGTAGGAAAGAAAGAAAGAAAGAAAGAAAGAAAGAAAGAAAGAAAGAAAGAAAGAAAGAAAGAAAGAAAGAAAGAAAGAAAAGAAAAAGATTTAAGGACCTACACATAAGCCATGGTTTAAAATCTTACCACCATTAATATAAAAGTCTAATGGTGGTAACTGTGTGTATGTAGAAGCCATAGAACACTATTATCCACAGACCACTTACCTAGCTCGTCGGGACCCTCTAGGATAGAGTCACAGCAAGGAAGTCACTAAAAACTCTGAATAGCTAAACTAGACATCGTAAAGTCCATTTACTGGCTATATTTAACTTATTAATAATGATAAGATTGAGCGTTCACCACGCCCTGGGCACCAGGCAATATACTCATTGTGGATTAATTATTTCCCTTTCACAATTTCACACCCGGAGATGTGCCATAGACACTGCAATGTGATAACAAGATCCGCACTTTAGAACTAAAGAGCTGATTTCCCCGCTGCTGCCAATCCTGCAGGCACAACACAGACAACAGCCCTCAGCTGAAGAAAGCTGTTCCATCCAAGCTCAAGCACTACTCTGAGCTACTCTGGGGTCTAAGGCTTCTGTTGAGATGGCCTTGCAACTCAACTTCTCCCTCTTCCCCAGTCCCAGATCCTTCTTTTCTCCTTCTTAGGTGTTGATCTAAGGAGAAAGCATAAGGACTTTATTTTTTCTCTCTTTTTTAGGCAGGATCCACGCCCAGTGTAGGGCTTGAACTCACGACTCTAAGATCAAGAGTTGCATGGTCTGCTGACAGAGCCAGCCAGGTGCCCCGGCACAGGGACTTTAATTACTTTCATTCTTCAGATGAAAAAAAAGTGAGTCTCAGAGAGGTTGAGAAACTTGCCCAGAGTTACACAGCCTTGGTATTTGAACACAAGCATTCTGATGCCATGAGCCCAGGCTATAAATCATTCTGCTCTACTGGTCGCTGGAGTCTGTATTTCTTTGTCCTCACAGTAGACCTCAATAAGTGATTTAGAATGAGAGAGTTGTGACAGAAAACAACCTCCATGAACTTCTCAAAGACAACCAGGTAACACAAGCTACTTTACATTTTTCAAACCAAGGGATGGGTTTCAGAGTGACAGAATGGCTGACAGGCCACAGAGGGAACAGAGAGGCAGCCTGGACATCAGCAACCATGGGGTGCTGCTAGCTTGTGTAGGCCGGAGGGATAAGGGAAGGAAGTGGGATTTTGAAAGCCAGGAGACTGGGCCCAACTGGCCAAGACTAGAACAGCAGCATAGGCTGCTGTGGAAGAGCTGGAGGGCAGTCTGGTGGGGGCAGAAGCTGGGCAAGAGACACACAGCTGTTCCTAGAGATACCAAATAAACAGAGAGAAACAAGGAGAGATACCCTTTTGTCTCCCCTTGCACACCAGGCAGCCAGGGAGCTCGGGAAACATGGTGCCCTGTAGCATGGAGAACAGGAGATGGTCAAGGAGTAGATCTAAGAACAACTCTTGTGTTTGAGCAGCCCGAAAATACAGCCTAAACATCAACTGGCAATGAGGTAGTATAGAGAAACACTCTGAAAAGAAAATACAAAGCAGATCTGTCAAAACCTACTTTCATGGCAGGCCCACGACCTACATCCTCAGCAGCCCCCAAGCAAACAATAACAGCAATAATGACTCACTTACACGGCCCTTTACAAGGCGCACTGCTTAATTACTGCACAGTTCAATCACTGTGGTCTGAAAAAAATGATGCTGAGAAGTTTCAGTGATTCTGTTCAGTAAATCTGGGGAATAGATGCAACATTCTGAAAGCATTTCCATCATAAAAATAGCAAGTTTACTGGACAATGCTTAAATGGGTAGAATTTCATGATCAAGATTTTACTTACGTAGAATGAATTGTTCCCCGCCACTGTGAGCTAAATTAGGTGTTAATGTAGCTCTATTCTGGAAGGCTAGATATGCCTTCACGATTTTATCTGCTGTCTGACAAAGTAGGAGCCAGAACACAAATTCTTTCCTCTCTTCTCAGAAGTCCTCTGCTGACTTCTGTCTGATGCAGCAGAAATTCTTGGGGGGAGGGAGGGAGGCGGAAGAGAGAAAAACTCCTAAAATGAAAACACATTACCAGGAATCTCCAAGACTCTTCGGCAGCACAGATAGTAACACAGGAGTGATACAAAGATTAGCATGGACCCTGTGCAAACTTGTGAAGCATTCCATATTTTGCTCTTCTTTTCTAATGTTCACAGGTGGGAAACAGGCTCTGATAAGTGAAATGACTTATCCAATCGAGGGCCCCTTCCCACTTCAAATTTTTCTTCCATCTCCAACTTTTCCTCCAAAAACATGGATCCCCAGTCACAACAGTCAGCAACCACTCAGGGTTTAAGTATCCACTTTGCCCCTGAAGACCTCTAACATCTATTTTAAAAACTATTTATGCTCTAGTCCCTCCTGAAGGAATGTTATTTGTTCATAAAGACTGTGAAGAAATGTTGGTCCCTTCCAACCCCATTTTGCCTTGCCCCTCCCCCCCAATAAAAAAAGCTACTTAGAGGTAATTAAAACCCAAATAGCTTGAGGGAGGATCTGGGTTCAAGGCTCAGCTTTGCTTCTAGGTAGCTGTGTGGATTTAGTTTGGTCAATTAACCTCTCTGGGCCTCTGTTTCCTCATTTCCAACATGATGCAACCAGAAGGAGCTAATAATGTCCACAATCCTTTCAGCCCTGAAATGATTCCACAGAAAGATAATAAAAGTCCTGTGCAGAACCAGATGAACTCTCACTTGACATGGCCTGGACATCTGCTGGGGAGACTGCTTATCAAAATTAAAAGTACAATCTGTGGCCATGGCATTGAGAAACAATCTGACCTCATTCCTTGCTCTCAGTTGACTGTGATCTCACCCAGCAATTCTCAAGTTGGGTTCTCAGGTAGTCTGATTGCCAAAAGAGCGTGATTATTCTCCCTTCCTGTATCTACACCTTCTGCTATGTAACCTTGTAGTGCCCTCCCACTCTGGGACCGGTCATGTGACCTTTTCTGGTCAACAAGATATCAGCAAACATCATACAAGCAAATGCTTGAAAAGTGCATATACTACTGGGCTATTTCTCATTCTTGCTCCTTTGTCATGGCCAGGAGAACATGCTAGGTCTAGTGTGCTTGATGATGAGAGACCTATGTAGCAGAGATGAGTCATCTGAGTCTCCCTAAAGCCATCCTAGATCAGTCAACAGCCAGCTGAGCCTCCAGACATGGGAGCAAAGACAGCTAATTTCAGAGGAGCTACATGCCCAACCCACAGCTGACCACAGACATGTGAGATTAGCTGGACCCCCAACTTGTAAGCTAAATGCATTTTTACTATTGTGTTCTACTGAGGTTTTATATTTTGTAGTTCCTTGTTACACAGCATTATTGTGGCAGTAGATAACTGATACACATTCTTTGGATACCAGATGGAATGGCATGACTGTTTCCAGATCAAAGGTTCTTTAGTGATGAAACAAGTCTGGGATACACTGCATACCTAAAATTTATATTAGCAGTTCATAACACGCAATTAATGCCTTTAAGGCTTTAAGTGGTCCCACAGTAAATAAATGTATTTAACTTTGTCTAATTCATGTTTTCCCCAACATATTTTACCACAAGTGTGATGTGCTAAGAAAATCCCCCCCACCCCAGTCTCAGATCCCACATCTGGATTGAGCTTCTATCCACCCTTCTTGCTAGTTATTAGGCCACATATTTTATGGTCTCTTCCAAGACAGTTAACGAACACTTCAAAAACAAAACAATAAACAAAACAAGAACCTAAAGGCACTTCGAAATCATGAAAGCTTTTATTGTTTATATCCAAAGTCTAATGAGAAATGAGGGGAATGTTCCAAAAATATCTGAAACCCATATATCCTTAGTCTAATATCAACTTTCTCATGATTCAAACTTTAACAAAAGCCTAATGCTGACCTGCCATTGAACATTCTTCAGAGACTCCCCTATCATGGTTCACAAGCCTTTGATAATCTCTTCCTCCCCTCTATCGCTTTTCTTTCTTACCCCTACTCTCAGGTGTACATACTATCCATGAACTACTTTCAATTCCATCACATGGGCCATGAGCCAGTGCTCTGAAAGTCTCCAGAATTTGGTGTTATTTGATGTGAACTTGAACTGTGCAGCTTTGAAATAATATGCTATAATAACAATCATATGGTCTCTCATTAATTTGAATTAATGTTAAATCCACACAAAACATTAACATTCTTGGAGATTTATCATTTCAAAGCTGGCTGGACCTAAGGAACGCTAAACTCTGTTTACAGAGTGGCCACAGGGTGGCGCCACATTAGCTGATAACCAGAAATACCCACCATCTTTTGCCAGGATTATTCTTGAATTATGAAGAGTTCTGAATTTGCAAAGACTTCAGAAACACAACCCTCACATAAAACATGACCTCTAGAAGGTGGAGTTTCTTCTGCTAGAGACTCCTCCTTATCTCTTCACCACACCTAGGACAAACACACAGAATTAATCCAGCTAACTTCAATTCATCCTTCATGCATCAATGGAGACAGCACTTCTGCCTGGAAAATTTCGCCGAAACACCCAAGAACAGATGGCAAGACCCTACCATAATAGAATTTACGTGATAATATACAAATGCCTATCACTGGATCTAGATTGCTTCATGGAAAAGATCCTAGCTTATTCCATCTTCGATCCAGAGCCCAATATAATGCCAATGAATATCTCATGGGCTCATGTGTGGATGCATGAGTGGAGAAATGAACAAGCAGGATGGGCCACTGAATACAAAAGGCTGATTTTTGCTGTATCCTCTCTCATCCTCTCCTCTGTCCAACATCAAGGAAAGATAATTACAAACACTAGGCAACAGCTGAGGAAAGAAGGTAAAAAAGAACGTTGATAACCATCATCAGCTGGATAAGACTGATCATTATGAATCTAGAATTAATACAGACCCACATTGTTTGAAGTGAAGGCATTTGTCAAAAAGATAAATAATCAGAAGAAAAAAAAAGTAGGATGCAGTAGTGCCTTTCTCTTCCTACTCACAGAACATCTGAAGATGTAACTTTCACTTTTTGAAGATAAACAGTTTATTAACCTATTTGTTGAAAGTGAAGGACTCATTCCAAGAACTGCACTATATAATGAATGTGACTTCTCTGATGTAGCAAACGAAGATGCAGGAGAGAGCTTTCATTGGGTCAGATCTCCTGCTTCCCATCACAAAACTCTCCAGATATTTTGTTTCTCATTCACTTTCACCTTGGACACCAAGTTCATGAGCTTTGTTACTCCATGAGTTGTCCTCTTCAGTGGGGGCAGAAATTAATGCAGACACAGATAAGAAACTTTGAAGTCAATAAAAAAGTCTTGTCTCTGATGATTCTTCTCACATGGCTTTCTACTCCAGACTAAATACTCACTATTCCTCTGGCACTTTTAGGCAGAGCTTGGAAAATAGCTCTGCCATTGATTTAAACATCCTGCCAACTGATACCATTCAGTAATCTTAGGGAATGTCACATGGATGATCTTTTGGCTGTGTGTGTATACAGCCTTGTTCTCTGGGCTTTCATTTTATTTGAACTTTCTTTTGACTCCTTATAGACCCTATATTTGAAAACAAGGGATGTACAGTATTGTCACGAGCTAGAAAATATCCAAAACAATTTTCCATGGATTGTTTTAACCCTCAAGTTAGGCAAAGTCATAATCTGCTGTTGCTGTTTATCAAGTTCCTTTGTGCTATTTTCCCTACTGTCTGAACTCTTAAATAGTCCCACCTAAAAATATAAATAAGAACCTGGCCATTTAGTTCTGTCATAAACTGAATCAATGGTGGCAATAAGGAACACCCTAGTGGATTCTCCCAAATCTCAACATTAAAGATGTGTTAACAGCCCAGCTTCTTGGAGCAGCTCTGTCCTTTGGAAGCCTGTTAAACTTTCAAGAATTCATTTCTGCCTCCTACACCCTGTTTTTCTGCATGCATTCTTTCAAAAGACATCTGCATCCCCTGGGAAGAGATGAAAGTGATATCAAATAAAACAAAAAGCGAACTTCAGAGGCACTTTTCAAGCAAGTGCTCCCAAATAAAGAGTCATTTCGTTACTTTATTCTTCCCTTTCTCTCTTTAACCGCCCCCTAACTTTAAACCACTCAAGGTTTTTTTTTTTACTCTCTCTCTTTTTTTAATAAAAAGCACCAACCAGGTAACCAAATCCAGATCCCCTTTGCAGAAGGGAGGTCAGGCAGCTGCTTCCCAGAGACCACGAACCATTGCCACCAGGACTCCCACAAGGCACAACCAAATCCACCCTGAGCTTCTTGCCAATGCTGTTCCTTAATTGGCCATGAATACGGTCAGCCCCAGCAATTTCTGTGCCCTGTATAGCATAATCTCCTAAAACATCAGCAGAGCATTTAAGGGCCAACTTTTTAAATAGCATCCAATTAATAATTGTAGTAATAATGAAAGAAATGCCAAACTGCCATGTGACTTCTGAAGCCTAAAGTGGAAGCTCAGCTAAATGAAGCAAAACTATTCTTCTACACCCCTCCCCCCTTCACTTTTCAAAAAGCCCATCTAGCAGAGGAAATTTCTGAAACTAGATAATGCAAAACATTAAGATTTCCTATTTCTGGTTCCATGCACTTGGTCAACATTTATTGATATCCCTGGATATAGAGATAAAAGTGACTGACAACCAATCTCAAGATTCAAAAACAGAAACTGCTAGCAGAATTTGTTCATTCACTTAACAAAGGATTACTGGGTACCAAGCACTGAGGACACCACAGTGAACAATATGGACAGAAATCCCTATTCCCATGCAACTTCCATTCTGGGGTAGACCAACAATACCCAAATAAGTACACAGTCTGGACACCAGGAAATACTGAAGCCTACAGAGGAAAGAGGCAAAAGTAGAGAAAGGGGACCAGAGTCCCCATTAAACAGGAGGGTAAAGGAAGGGCCCTACCATTAAAACCCTACCATTAAACAGGAGGGTAAAGGAAGGGCCCAGTCAGCAAAGATTTGAAGGAAGTAAGGGAACATGTCCTACAGACCTACAGATACGGAGAAGAGCTTCCCAGGCAAAGGGAGAGCACAGAGGTCCTGCGGGAGATGTGTCTGGGGGTGTGTGAGGAACGGCAGCTGGCAAGGGTGGCCAGCATGGAGTGGATAAGGGAGAATAGTAATGGATGATGTCACAGATAAAATGGAAGGGGTCATGCCAGGCCTTGAAGGCCATTATAAGGGCTGTAGCCTATGCTTCGAATGACGTAGGAAGCCACTGTAGGCTAGAAGCAGAGCAACGGGACCTGACTTCTATTAAGAGGATCACTTACTTGGGTTGCAGTCTTGAGAATGGACTGCAGGTGGGCAAGGACATAAGCAAGGAGACCAGCTTGGAGTTTACGGCACAATCCAGGTGAAGGAGGATGATGATGGCACCAGAGGTAGTGATGAAGGGAACAGAATCAGATTTTATTTGAGATATGTTTTGAATTCAGAACAAACAATTCACTGATGAACTGGATTTCAGTATTTGAAGGTAAAGTTTTATATTTTCTGAGTTAAAATGCCCAAAGCCCAAATCTGTGTTCACTGCGTTTATTTACTCCAACAGGTCTGATGATGCACTAATTGCTATCTCCAGTCTTTATCTTTCAACTGACCCACAGTTACCTGCCCCAGCTTCCAGGACACTGCATTCCTCTGGTCCACTCAACCTCAGCATGACCATCTACTCCCAGCCGTGGTCTCGGTTCCATTCATTCAGGGTTGGCGTCCCTTTGTTTCTTCCCTCTTTTGTCTTCCCCACTGTGAATCCAGATATGAAACTCTACCAGTTCTTCCTCTGACCCTATTTTGTGCACTTCCCTCCCTCTCAGTTCCTATTGCCAGCCCTCGGGTGCCAACCCCTACGATCTTGCAGGTAGCCTTGCTGGTTCCAAGCTCTCTCTCACCAAAACCACCCTGCTGGCTGTCGTCAAAATAATATTCCGAAAGTACAGGTTTTATGATGTGACTTACCCTGACTACAAGGGTTCAATCCCTGCACCCTGGCCTCTAAGGGTCTCACCCAATGGCTATAGATCTTGCCATACTCCTCTGTTCTCTGATCTCTGGTCCCTACCAACAGGAATTCGACTGCTTCTGGAGTGTGAAGAGACATTCTTGCTCATTCTTGCACTTTTAAAAAAAAATATATTTGAAGGGGGGTGCAGAGAAAGGGAGACACAGAATCCGAAGCAGGCTCCAGGCTCTGAGCTCTCGGCACACAGCCTGACATGGGGCTCGAACTCACAAACTGCGAGATCATGACCTGAGCCAAAGTCAGACACTTAACCAACTGAGCCACCCAGACACCCCTCCTTCTTGCACTTTTAACTTTCATATGTGCGTTTTCCCAGCCAATAATGCCCTCTCTCTCCCTTTTCTGTGCAACCTTTCTTAAATCTTCTCGTCCGTGGACACTAGCTCAAATTCTGCCCCCCTAATGCCCCTAACTAATCCAGCCCCCATCCAGGTCCTATCACAACCCTTTTATTAGGACCTCATGTCTCAGATACATGCCCTATCTCCTGGCTAGGAGTAGACTTCAAGTTCATACACCAACTTGTATCTGTTTTCACACCTCTATTGATACATATATATAGTGTTCAATGTGTATTTACTGAATTCAATTATTCGAGTGAAATAAATTAGCTGAGACAATATTCTCCTACTCTTTATCTCAATCTCTGAACGTGGGGAATTGAAAAGCCCTAGAATTCAAAGGACAGAATCTTTGACTAAAAGTGTCTGTTATTTCTTACTCTCTCTGTTTTTCTTCTGCCATGTTGATCATTCCACTAACTTGTTCTTAGATACTGTGCCCCCGAAGAACTTGACGAGAAGTTATGGCTGGGGTTATCTTGTGGAGATTACGCTCATAGGCACATCATATCCCAAGTGATAATCTCACCGATCTCTGACTTATAATCAAATGAGATCCTGGCTTCATGGGAGAGTAAATAGGAATGGAATGAGCAGTTCTGGTCCCAGTCACAAAATATGGCCATCACTGAGCTCTCTGGGTATAGAACTAGGGCCATGTGGTGGCAGAAGCAAAAAGAAAATGAAGTTGGCGTGTAATCAGACACGTAGGGTCTATTTCTGGGCAGGAATTCCTGCTGCATCTCAGAAACTACCATGTAGCCTCCACCAGTATGTTCTTAATGACAGGGCTTCACTGACTCATAAATCACTACTGCAGGGGGACTCCCTGAGAAATTACATCCTTTTAGTCCCCAAAACAGGCTACTCTTAACTTCTCTCATCAAGATAAAGATTCTCTCCCTTTTTAATCCTTACTTCTTCAAGGTAACCACCTCCCATTTTTAATGCATGCAAACAACAAATAACTTGCCAGGACCTAATGTGAGCCATGTGCAGCCACTGTGGCCCTGAGGAAGACAGACACATTCCTTTACCTTCTGGCATCTACAGTGGGAGGCAGATGGTGATCAAGTAGCCACACAGGCATAAAATCACAAACTAGAATTAGTGCAACGAAGGAAACAGAGATGGAACAGAGGATGAGACTTAATCCAAAGGGTTCCACGCTCCCCTGAGGAAGTGATACTTGAGCTGAGATCTGAAGAGTAAACTAAACGTTAAATGACAGATGGGAGGAAAGAAGACAGACTTCTTGTCACGGGGACATGGAAGGACACCAGGGCAGGAGGGAGAGTGGTGTACTGGAATAACTTCAAAAAAAAAAGAAAAAAGGTGGAGGGGGGGCAAAGCAGGGAGAGAATGGCTCAAGAAGTTAGAAGGCAGAGGTAGGTCAAGTAAAGCTTTGTGGAACACGGAAAGAAATCTCTAGCCTCAGAGAAATGAGCAGTCCCCAAGACTTCCTTCAAATCCTCAGTGTCCAATGGGACGCCTAGGTGGCTCAGTAAGTTAAGCATCTGACTTTGGCTCAGGTAATGATCTCACCATTCGTGAGTTCGAGCCCTGTGTCAGGCTCTGTGCTGACAGCTCAGCCTAGAGCCTCCTTCGGATTCTGTCTCCCTGTCTCTCTGCCCCTCCCCCACTCATGCTCTGTCTCTCTCTTTTTCTCAAAAATGAATAAACGTTAAAAAATAAAATAAAATAATTCTTGGTGTCCAAATGTTCTCTACTCACCTGCCACTGCCTACTCTGACCACAGTTCCTTAGTGAAAACCCACCCCCCACCCCCAGTCCCTCAAAGAAAAGACTTAGTAACATAAGGCCATTGGCCCTCTCAGATGACTGGACCACTAACAACCAATATGAATGTTTTCTTGGAGCATGTGAACTTTAGAGCATTTGAACTTGGGAGTTCTTAAGACACAGATGACACTACAGCCAAATGATGATAAACACGGAACTAAAAAGTTTCCATGAATAGTGAGAGTGGAGGGACATGTTAGTCATGTTGAACTATGTGAAAAACAAAAACAAACAAACAAACAAAAACCCTGAGTGTAAATTGTCACTCTTCCCATTTACAGGTCAAGCCTATTTCCCCTCTCCAGGAAGCTGGCCCCATGACTGCTTTGACCAATAGAATGCAGTGGGAGCAGTCAGCTGGGATTTCTGCGGCCTGGCCTTAAGGGCCCTGGCAATTTCTGCTTTTGCACATTTGTAACGCTCCTTCCTCAGAGCCAGCCTCCATGCTGTGGGAAGCCCAAGCCCCACTGGCTGGCGCTACACAGAAGAGAACTGAGGTACTCCAGTTGGCATGCTGGCTGAACTCCCATCCTAGAGCCAACATCCTCTGCCTGCCCTGGGAGAGAGTCACCCTGAGGATTCCAGTTCATCTGAGCCCTTGGATAACTGCAGCCCCAGCCAATACCACACAAAGCAGAAGAACTGCTCAGGAGAGCCCATTCAGCCCAGACTTCTGAGGGATACCAAACAGTGGTTGTTGTTTGAAGCCAGTAAATTCAGGCGTAATTGTTACAAAGCAAGAGATAACTAAAACAGATATACAGCAAGGTAGCGAGTAAGAGTAAGAAAGAGTAAAGCAGATATACAAAGAAAAGCAGAGACACAGCCCCTGTCTGACAGGGAGATCAAGCTTCATTCTGGACCTTCCCACCTGCATTCCTGACACTTCACTGGACTTTGTTCCTCTCTTTGTAATTCATGAAGCTCAATTTCTTGACAATAAAATGACCTTTGACATAACCAGTTTAAAGGATTTCTATCCACAAAGGTTTCTACCCTCACACCCATGTATTTTAGTCACCATTTTGCTCATGCTCTGCAAAGGAATTCTTGTTGATCTGTGTCTGACTTAGTAAGCAGAACTCAGAAATTCATTGTGTCGAACTGGTAAGTCTTCACCAACTACCTGCCTTAGGGTATCAAGATTACTTACTCCTAAAATTTTAGAGACTAGAATAATTAGAAGGAATAAGGTTCAAGTATCTCTTATGGTAAATAAAGGTGTCAGATATGTTCTACTGAACAGGTGACTGTAGACTACAGACGGTAATATAATCATTAGTAATTGAAAAGGTAATCCACGATATTTCCAAATAACCCATCATATTTCCATATTTCAGGTAATTCTAAAGCGATGCAAGGAGAGTCTATAGTGATAAATTTGGTGTAAGTGCCTACAAATCTGAGTAAAGGCACACACTGAGAGAAGGTATCAGTGGGTCTGTCCCCTGACTCTGAGACACTCGCAAATTAAAAACACGCATTGCTCCATATTTAGAACATGTGCTCCTTGAGGTCTAGCAATATGTTAAGGTTCTTAAAGTCATTATTTTTGTTTTGTTTTGCCTTCATTCCTTATGTTTTTAAAACGTATGTGCTGTCTATTATTTTAAGTGATGAGTGGTAAGGATTAGATAACTATTCTGTCCCTTGGCCTCGAGTCCAGGCACCTCTCCAAAGGCCACCAGCACTTGGCCAAATAATCCTATGCATCACTAATTCTCCAACCCACCAGGAAATTCCACACCTCTTTTCATACCATCCCTCCCCTTCTCTCCCTGGTAAGCCCACTATCATCCTTTAAGACCCAGCTCAATGTCACCTGCTCTATGAAGCATTATCCAACACTCACCAACCTCTCTGCCTTTTCCTGCCTGACTCAACTACACCCTCATTTAGGTACACACAATCTTCTGATATGCCTATAATACTTAAAATAGTTATCATAATTATTTGGTTGAACTTCTATTTTTCCAACTACATTGTGATTTCCTTGAAAGCGGTGATCAAATACTATTCATTATTAACTCCATGGTGCTTAGCAAAGTGCCTAAATCACAAGGGGCCCTATGTAAATATGTACGGAGTGAGTGCTTTCTGCCATTATAGTGCCTTATTTGAAGCAGCCTGAAATGCCTTTCACATGAGGTTTTTTAAAAACTCTCCAAAAAATGGATTATAACCCATTAGAGGGATAAGAAATATAAGGAATTAAGAGGGAAAGATGTACTTATCTAAAATTAGAATACATGAGAGAATTCTGAAATTTCCAGATGGATAGATCCATTTCACCCTTCTGTTTGTGTGAATTACATATTATTCCACCTTATAGAGTCAAATACATTATAATTAACTGCACACATGGTCATAATAAGGTAGAACTTCTAATTTTCAATTCACTACTCAAACAGAGCTACCCATAGAGCAGACAAAAAAAAAGATGATTAATTACAACCTAAGGCACCCCTCCAAAAATGTCTTCTTTAATAAGTACCCCTTCTTTTGTTAATGCATCCTACATGCTGAGTGTCCTTAGGGCTCAAGTACAATTTACACTTCATTATGTTATATCTTCATAACATCTCTAGCTGTTTCATCTCATCCAATTCTGTCTAGAGAGCAAAGTCTTCAAAGATGGTATCTCAGTCAGGGTCCTAGCTGGAAACAGATGGAACACTCACAGGACACAACTGATGGCATTTAATAAGGGATTATTTGAGGGTGGGGTGGAGGGAAGACAACCAGGGAATGTGAAGTGCCCTAAGCCTGAAGGGGTATGAGGACAGAGCTATAGGGACCCAGAGAAAGTAGGGGAACTATAGGAGAGGGCCATCTGATGGACCGTGGCTTCCAGAAGGGCCATAGAGAAGCCATCAGCCCAATGGCAAGAAGAGACCTGGAGGAATGAACAGGCCAACCTCATGGTCCTCCCCCTCCAATCTCCCGCAACAGCCACCAGCTGCATGAATGCGACCAGAAGCCAGAGGGCAGGGTAACCCACCAAGGCAGCACACGACATTCCCCCTGAGGGACAACAGCAGGCCAGAGAAAATGGAGAGTGGACCTGGAAGGGCAAACAGAGTAAAGCCAACACAGCCAGAATCCTCATCGGTACTTACTTCTCAGCCCCATCCTTCCCAGACCACAGCACTAGGAGTATAGATGATAAGAACAAAGAGCCAAGACATGGTGTTTGATAGAATCACATGGCATGCGCAAACGCTCCACTTACATCCATTCCCATTTCTTTCTGG
The DNA here is from genome assembly GCF_018350175.1 of Felis catus. Taxonomy (NCBI): domain Eukaryota; kingdom Metazoa; phylum Chordata; class Mammalia; order Carnivora; family Felidae; genus Felis; species Felis catus. Next base: position 35,028,209 of record NC_058370.1, on the reverse strand, counting down.
GCATGCAGGAGTCACCTCTCTACATTCCGTTTGTGTTAGTCCCCAAGCACATCAAAGAGACCTTACAGCAGGAAGTGGCTGGGAGTTAAGACCTCCAGGAATAACCCGCAGAGTGTGACATAAGAATTGGTAAATAAATAGCCCAGATCCTCCCCCCCCCCGCCCCCTCCAGAGGACTACTGTGAAGTATATTCTACAGTCTCCAGCAAACAGCAGTCTTCTTAGTTGCCTTCAGTGGAATCAGCCTGTCAGCACATCCGACACTGGCTGCATTTCCTTCCTTATCTCACTGCCCCACTCCCCCACTCCTGCCTCCAGGGACTACCTCCGGAGACTGCTACTTGTGCTCCAATCCCTGTCTCAGGCCAGCTTTGGGAGAAGCACCTAAGACAATGCGTGAGTCATAACCCACCCCTCTTGGAACAGACTCGCCACAAAGAACGTGTAAGAGTTATGTGCACGTGCATGTGTGTGATACAGACTCTGCCTACTTTACTCTGCACCAAAGAAAAAAACATACTGAACTTGAAGTAAAAAACATGACTTGCAAGTCTCCGACTTGGCTTTGAACTAGCTCTGTGAACCTCGGAAATAACCACCTTCCCCGGCCTCCAATATCCTCATCTGTCAAATGAACTCAGATAAAGTCCTTTAAGTTTCTTGTCCAATTTTAAAGTTTGCTAAGGATTTGCAGCAGTAAAAGGGATATAAATAATGAGGCCCATTACTTGAATGGACACTAAATTCCATTCTTTGGAGTATTTTCACAAAAAGCCAAAGGAATTTTGCATCATCATAAAGAAAATAACTTTCAGAAACTAAGAATTTAATCTATCAACCAAGTGGCTATTAGATACCTATTTTAAATCAAATTTCCTAGATTTGACAGCATACGTATAATCAATTATTTTCAAACTCATAAATCGTGTATAAATGTCTATTATAGGATACACCTACAAAAACACCAAGACTGGAAATTTTTTATAAAGTAATACCTCAGAAAATAAATAGGGACTGGCTTTGTAGTTCGGCTCCTGCTGTAACTTCATGTGTCTCCTCGGGCAAATCATTTCACTTCCTCATTCCCTACACCCAGTGGCACCTCCACGAGAGGGAGACAGACCTAGGGCATTCCACACACAATAATCAACTGTTGAATTAAGAAATGGCTCTCAGCTTTAGTTTTATTAAACAGAAAAACAGGAATGGGATGGCTGTGCTATCTATATCATCTTGACAATGTCTTTTTACCCCCACATTCCCTCTTGAAATGAAACAGAATATAGTGACCTAAAATTCTGTGGCTCCGAATGATTGGATCCCTCTCTTGAGAGCTATTGCCTCGGCCCAGCATGTCCATCCTAGAGCAGAGCTTACCTAATCAGTGGCAGAAGTCACTGGATCCTGAACTTTCACAAACTGGTTATCAAAACAAAAACAAAACAAAACAAAACAAAACAAAAATTCAGTGCTGGACATGCAGTGCCATGGAATGAATGAGGCCCATGTTCCTAGCCTCCATATTTAAAATAATGGCAAAAGTCATTCCAACCACCAGTCATGAGCAAGGCCATTCTGACTGGTGACCAAGACCTCATCTCAGAACTATCTGGAAACATAGGACAAGCAAACAAAAAGCTTGTGGAAGGAATGGGGGAGGAAGCAGAGGACATGGGAAGGGAACATGGTAAGAAGGTATTCAAAACCTCGTTTACTTCTCTTTCTTAACCAACATATTCATAACAAATATACTATTACATCTGTAATGAAATGAAAAACCTGAAAGTAACCATGAACCTCTTGAAAGGACTATCTGGGACTATGGACACTCTTGCTACTTTTTCTCTTGGGCACAAAGAATTCAAAGTATGTGCATCTTGGAAACAGGAGAAGCACAGCAAGAACCAAGAGAAAAGTTCTAAATTTGTATCGTTGTGGGCAAACTATCAAAAACATGGCTTCCTTCCAGTTTCCTCCAACATGAAGAATGGCAACTGCTTCTCTATGATATTTCATCTGAGTTTCAAGGTCAAGAGGGAGGAAGAAGGAAGAAAACAAGGCTATACAATGTCACTAAAAAGCAAGATATTAAATTACCATATAGCAGTTACAAATTTCAACAAAGTTATAAGTACTAATTTATTATTTATACTAAAATGCAAAATTGTTAAGAAATATAAAATTACCAAGAAGTAAACTATTACAGGACTTTGGAAATGTCAGCACAAGTAATTATAATGGACCTAATTGTCTTCATCAGTGGTTCTCAAAGTTGGGTGCATAATAAAATTACCTGGGAAATTTTTTAAAATTCTGAAGCCCAGGGCATATCCAAGGCTAATTACATCAACATCACTAGGGGCTGGACAACCAACAACATTTCTTTTGAGAGAGAGAGAGAGAGAAAGAGAGAGAGAGAGAGTTACAGGAAGTGGCAGAGAGAGAAAGAGAGAGAGAGAGAGAGAGAGAGAGAGAGAGAGAGAGATTGAGAGAGAGAGGGAGAATCCCAAGCAGGCTCCACACCACCAGTGCAGAGCCCAATGCAGGGCTCAAACTCACAAACCATGAGATCATGACCTAAGCTGAAGTCAGATGCTTAACCAACGGAGCCACCCAGGTACCCCCAACAACAGTGTTTTTTAACCTGCCTAGGTGACAGTGATGTGCACAACAGTGCAGAACAAGTGACCTACGTTATACTAAGTTAATGTTAATGTGGCTTGAGGCAAAAGACAGTGTCTTGAATGAGTGCTTCAATTCTCAACTGCCCCCCCGCCCCGACCTCAAGCCTACCTGGAACCGGACATTGATGCCAGGTACAGGGCTCAGGAGCACCAGAACACCAGGAAGTACAGGGGCATCAAAATTGTGTGCAGCAGGGAGAATTGGTGTCTGCAGTGCCTTTGCAGTTAGGAATCACCCAATGGCAAAGAAAACTCACTGAGAGTAGGTCAAGCAATGCTACCGAAACAGGCAGCTTCAGCTCCTTCTTCCCTGGTCTTATTCAAACATCCATTTGTTTACTCAAATATTTACTAGCCAGGTGGCTGGGTCCTAAGCTCACCCTAACTCCCAGCTTATAGGGAAAACAGATCTGAAGAAGTAACTGCTACTCAGTATAATTAGAAAAGTGGAAGTAGGTACAGGCACAATGATAAAATACACAGAAAATAATTACCTCGGGGGAAAGGGTTTTCCAGACTACAGGCATAGCATAAGCAAAGAGCCACAAAGATGAGACAATAAGAAAACGGGAGGCTGTTTCAAACTGCATATGGAAAACGCATGAGAGGTCTGAGGTCTGAAGTCAGAAATGCAAGGTCAGTAAGGGCAAAACAGCCAAGAGCTTGGGCCTTACCCCAGAGCCAGGTTTCTCAACCATAGCACTTACTGACATTTTGAGCTGGATAATTCTTTATTGGGGGGGGGGGGCGGTCTGTGCACTGTAGGATGTCTGGCAGGATCCTTGGCTTCCTTTCACTAGATAAGAGCAGCACCTCACACCCCTAATACAGTCAGTAATTCTCCAGACATGGCCAGATGTTTCTCAGGAGAAAAGTCACCCTTCTTGAGAACCACATCCTAGAGGCAGTCTAGAACTGTTGTGTAGGCAGAACTAAGTCAGAATCTGATAGTAGTATGGATGATACAGTGGGGTGGTGAGACATCATGAACCATCAATCCAGCACAAGAACCTGTATATCTGTGTACACGTGTAGAACCACTTTGGGGCACCTGGGTGGCTAGGTTGGTTGAGCGTCCAACTCTGGATTTTGGCTCAGGTCATAATTCCAGGGTCATGGGATTGAGCCCCATGTTGAGCCCCACACTGAGCTCCATGCTGAGTGTGGAGCCTACTTAGAATTCTTTTTTCTTCCTTCCTTCCTTCCTTCCTTCCTTCCTTCCTTCCTTCCTTCCTTCTCTCTCTCTCTCTCTCCCTCTCTCTCCCTCTCTCTTTCTCTCTACCCCCCTCTGTCCCTCTCCCCTGTTCATGCTGTCTCTCTCTAAAATAAAAATAAATAAATAAATTTTAAAAAAGAACCACTTTCATAAGAGTGTCAGAGAGTCTACACTCACAATTAGGTCTGATTTACTAATTTTTACACTAGGCTTTCAAAGAAGAATCAAGTAAAGTTTTTTTTATTGTGCTATCTTTACAATGCAAAAACTTGCCAAAGTTGGCCTCTAGGTGTTGAGATTCTGGGTAACTGTTCTTTTCTTTATATTTATCTGTATCTTCCATGGCCTGAACAAATAAAAGAACAATTACTTCTCAAGATACCTTTCTTAGGTAATTCCTCTATGAAAATAAAATACTGCATGCATGACAATCACTTCCAAAGACAGAAGCAATGACCCCCCAATCTGCATACACACGCTCTCTCTCCCACTCTTCCTGCCTGTGCTTTCAATGGTATTATGGCAGTATGAGATGCAGTTTTCCATGAACCAAAACATGCACAAGGGTATCTTTACAGAACATTCCTTTTTTTCACAGACCTTTTGAAGTAAGGCATGGTTTCAGTTATCTACTGCTGTGTAACTAACCACTATAAGACTCAGTGACAAAAGCAATGATCATTTATTATTTCTCACAATTCACTGGGTTGGCTGGGCTCATGGGTGATTCTATTCCATGTGGTATAACTGAGGTCACTCAATAGGCTACATTCAGCTGGGACCTTGATTGGGGCTAGAACATTCAAGATGGCCTCACATCCTTTGGGGTTTTTCTCCACATGGCTGATCTAGTCTAAGCTTTTATAAAGAACCAAGGTTGGGGCACCCGGGTGGCTCAGTCAGTTAAGCGTCCAACTTCGGCTCAGGTAGTGATCTCACAGTTCATGGGTTCAAGCTCTGTGTCGGGCTCTGTACTGACAGCTCAGAGCCTGGAGCCTGCTTTGGATTCTGTGTCACCCTCTCTCCCTGCCCCTCCCGCTCTTGTGCTCTGTCTCTCTCTCTCTCTCAAAAATAAACATTAAAAAATTAAAAAAAAAAAGAACCAAGGTTGGCTCCTAAGAAGGAGCATTCCCAGAGGACAAGCCCTAATATGCTTATCAAGCCTCTGTATCATGCTTACTAATATCCCATTGACCAAAGCATTTTGGCCCAGTCTAGAGTCAATAAGAAGAATCTATAAAGGCATGAGTGATGGGAGGCAGAGTCCACTGGAGCCACCAAGGTAATAGTCTATCACAGTTGGAACAGGGTTTCCTTATAGATCATGTTCTTTTACCCAGACCTCTTAAACTAAACATCAACAGATTAAAACACAGAGATTATAGATATGAAACAATCCATACCAAATTACAACTGAAGCTACCACACATCTTCATGACTTCCTTAGGCCAGCTCTTAGTACAGAAGTAGAAATCATTCAATCTCATATTTCCTAATGGAAAAGGCATGTCAGAGAAAAATCCCTATTTTTCCCTGAAGGACAGAAATACCAATGATGAAAGATTCCCTCACTAAAGATTAGATGCAGTTGTTTGGATAATTTTGAAGATTCCATGATGAAAAGACACTCACTGAATTAAAACAAACATCCAAATCTATTGTCAAATCCCTTCTTCCCAGTTTTCTTCTTAGGGGAATGAACTTCCTTTGAAGAACTAAGTACAATCCTAACAAATCATGCTTTAGGTTTTCATGCACTGAAATTGGAATGTAAAGTCACCTACCAATTCTCATATGTAAAATAATAATTTGCTTTAGTTAAACTAGTAATTTACATCAAGAGTGTTCTAATGCATACAATTTATTATTTTACTATTTTTACCCATGTGTATTATAAAAATGCATTCTCTAGAGGAAAAAGTCATCTCCACATGACAACCCTAAAGTAGAGCAATAAACATAACCCCCAAAATGGCAGGGATGCCCGGGAAAATACTGAGTATCCATCTGAATGGGTTTATATTATAGGTGGGTGCCTTCACACAGGACCATTTAGGAGGTGCTTCCTGGCTCCAATGTCATAAATAAAGGATGCCCAGACCAGGATAAACTAAGCCTGGGTGAGCTCCTGAATGAATCTGACATGTAGAAAACAACAATGAGGTTGAAAGATGAATCTGGGCCACTCAATCTTTAGAGAGAGTTCAGAATATGAAAATCCTTTTAATAAAAACTACAAATAAAAAGTATCTGTAGGCCACTTTCAAACAGTTCTAAGCAACATTTTGGGGGAATCTGGTACAAGAACAGCACCTACAATTCTGTTTGGCTCAATAAATACTGGTCAAATGAACCAAATATAACCTACCAGGAAAGTGGCATTGGAAACTGGCTCAATGGTTTTCCATAAATTCTTGGTAAAACTGAGGGACAGCAGGAGATGCAGGAGTGGCAGGGAGCAGACTACTGTTTTATACCTTGGGTTTTCACATGAATAAAAGTTACTTCTGCTATTTAAAAAAATCCACTAGGGGCGCCTGTGTGGCTCAGTCGGTTAAGCGTCCGACTTCAGCTCAGGTCACGATCTTGCGGTCCGTGAGTTCAAGCCCCGCATAGGGCTCTGGGCTGATGGCTCAGAGCCTGGAGCCTGCTTCCGATTCTGTATCTCCCTCTCTCTCTGCCCCTCCCCCGTTCATGCTCTGTCTCTCTCTGTCTCAAAAATAAATAAACGTTAAAAAAAATTTTTTTTTAAATCCACTGCTACTAATATATCCCAACATTCATGTTCTATGAATAAGAAAACAGAGACCCAAAGCAATGAAACAACTCAACCAAAGTCAAACACAAAGAATGGCAGTGTCACAACCAGACCTCAGGTCCATAGAGAAATACTCGCCTATAGAGTCAATCCTCAATATTTGCAAATTCACCTACTCACCAAAATTTATCTGTGACTGCAAAAGCAATACAGGCATCACTTAGGTGGTCTTTGATAGACATGCACAGAGAGACAAAAATGTCAGCTCCCATGCACACAATCCCAGCTGATGTCATACAAGGCTCTGCCTTCTGGTTTCAGCTCTCATGCTGTAAACAAGCATCCTTTTCACAATCTATTTAGTGCCACATTTACCACAAGTTTGTGATTTTTGTTAATTATTTCACTGTTTAAAATAAGGGCCCCCCAGCATAGCGCTGAAGTGCTATGTAATGTTCCTAAGCACAAGAAGGCTGTGATGTGCCTTGCAGAGCAAATACATGTGTTAGATAAGCATCATTCGGGCATGAGTCATAGTGCTGTTGGCTGTGAGTTCAATGGGAATGAATCAACAATACACATTAAATAAGATTAAAAAAAAAAAAAGAAACATTCATGAAACAAGATTATATATTGATGAGTTGATGTAAATGTTGTGACCAGAGGTTCAGAGGAACCTATCCCTGTATTTCCAATAGGAGCAATGGCTCAGGGTTCACTAATCCAGTGTGTTCATGGAGGCTTTATAGAACATAACCACTGGGAACAATGAGATCAACTGTACATAACTTATACCTCTATAGTTGTTCTTATTGAGGACCTTGAAAACTGGGTACTAGTACTCTTGAACCAGATATCAGTAAATACCTTAAAAGGGCCTCCCATACTCACTGAGCATCTTGGTTTTTCTCATAACCAGTGCCATGAGCCTCACGATTCTATGGGGATTTAAGATTGGAAATCTTTTAGTATTATGAGACCTGTTACCTAATTTGATAAAAATAGAACAGCAAAAGAACCATCCTAGAAGATATCTAGTCCAAAGGCTACTAACCTGAGTTCCATGACCACCAGAGAGGTTCATAGATAAAATCCAATGTGCCATAAACTGGGATAGGAAAAAACAATTACATGGCTATTTTCACTAAGCTCTAACTGAAATGTGGCATTTCCTGTGATTAAAAATATAAAGTGGGGTGCCTGGGTAGCTCAGTGGGTTGAGTGTCCATCTCTTGATTTCAGTTCAGGTCATGATCCCAGGGTCATGGGATTGAACCCTGCATCGGGGGCAGCACTGAGCATGGAACCTGCTTGGGATTCATTCCCCGACCCCCCCCCCCCGCCACGCCCTTCTCCCCACCCCTCTCCCGCCCCGCTCACTCTCTCTCTGTAAAATAAACAAACAAAAATATACATCACAAATCACAGTATTGATTGTACTTGTGATTTGGTTTTTGACAGAAATTCCAGATACTTTATCATATCAAATTATTGCAGATCTTGCAAAATATAATTGTACTCACCAATAATTCCAAGTTACAATAGTAACTGTTCATTTAAAGTGTTAATAAGATGTACATATATTATTATGCCACACATTTATTTACTATTTTTACATCTGTATTTCAAATATAATGGTTTCCTTTGTAGTTCTAGGCATTTTGTTTTATGCATTTAAAAAGCTATTTAGAGAAGGGGCCGATGGAGTCTTCACCAGACTGCCAAAAAGGCCCATAAGAACTCTGAAGCACCTCTCCCATCCCACAGATAAAGAAAGGTGAGGTAGTAAAAGAAAACAGGCTTTGATGCTCCCATCACTGGTTAGACACAAACCCAGGCCTGAGGCCTCTCAATACCCAACATGGATGAGGCTCTATGAGCTGCTCAGCTATTCATCCTAAGTATAAAACCTGGGGCACTTTATCCCCCAAAGTGTGGCCAGTGGCTAGTGAGCCCTAAGATTAAGCATCAATATGAAGGCAGAAACATGCACCTCAAGAGGGGAATGGGAAGGATTTTACAATGCACAGGAGTCCTTCCCAGCCTATCCAAGATTCCGATCCCATCTCCTGGAGAATCAATGCTGCCCTACCCCACAGGGAGCAGAATCACCATGGTGGGAAGCCAATGTCTCTGATGGGACTGTGTGTCACTCAGCTGGGTGGCACAGAGCAGAGGTGCAGGATCACATTTCCCGCCATCACCCAATCACCTCACAAGCATCCTAGGCACCAGCCACAACACATTAACTGCTGTAGACCAAGCATGCAGAGCTCTTTCCTGCCTCCTAACACACTTCCCTCTGCTTACAATGGCCCTTTTCTCCCTGACAAACCATTCTGGTCCTTTGATACTCAGTTATGCATCATTTTCTTCCTCTATCTTTGCCAGGTAATCATCCTTGTCTCAATACTAGACTGTGAGCTTTGTGAAGATGGGCAAGGAAGGTAACTGGGCTAGAGGAAAGGAGGTCCAGCATCTATTGTGGGCAGACAAGATAGATGATGACAGTACTAACAATGTTAACATTTATTGAACATTTAATATCCACCACACACTGTTCTAGGTAATTTACATATATTGTGCCATTTGATCTTCCAAACAGCTGGTAGGTACAATTATAATCCTAATTTCACAGATGAGGAAACTGAGGCATAGCGAGGTTAAGTAAGTTGCCTAAGGTCGCACTGACAGGAACATACAGCAGGGATCTAAAGGAGGCACTCTGATCCAGAGGCTAAGTAGGCCTTTAACCAGTGCCTGCATCATAAGGAGCAGATCTAATCCCTTCATTCAATAGGTGAGGAAGTTACAGGTCTCAGAGATTAGGCAATATCTTATTACAGAGGACAGGAGGTAAGATTAGAATCCAGAGCTCAACTTCCAGGAGGCTGACTCTTAGTTTACTTTGGATTTTTGTTTGGAATAAGAGAGAACCAAATGAAAGGGAGGGAGGAGGGAATCACATTCATAGATCAGTTAGTCAATGGGTTTATAAATCAAATGACTGGTCAATAGACGGATAGGGAGATTATCAGACAAGTAGAAGGAACTGATCACTTTCAGGTATCGCCATACAAAGCAGACCTGACTCACAGTAGATAATGTTACTGATTGCTCCTTGAGCCATGAAGAGATATCAAGACATGCAACTACTACCACCCCTGAGTGTCCTCTAATTTAATGTAATTCCACAGGACACTGTGTGCTGGCCAGGAGGCCCACAGTTGAAGGAAAGGCAAGAGGCTTAGAAAAGATGAGCTTCCTTCCCAGGAAACCCTTAGAGATTCCCTTCACAAAGAAGAGATGACTTTATTTTTCAGTCTAATTTAGCCCTCCTGTATTTCGACAGGCATAATGAATACGATGTTCTGTGTTAACACAGAGAAACAAGGGCGAAATTTGCTTTGCCTGGCTTTTATGTTAATTTCTTGCTGACCTGATCACAACTGCAATTGATCCTACTAAGAAAAAGATTATTTCTTTCCGGATAGTGGCCCTGGTGCAAAATCAACAAAGATTTCCGACCTCCAACATGTGAGACCAGCTTAGTTTGCTCCTGACCTAGAGAACTAAACAATAACTTGCAAACATCATTCACAGGTTTGATGGGAAAACAATTCAAACACAAGAAACATCTGCTGTGATAGATACTCTTTCAACTACTGTAAGGAGGAAACACTTGTGGTGACATTACTGACTATTTTGTATGGCGGAAACTGCTTTCTACTTTGAAAGTTATTCATTTGCTGTAAACTGGCTAGATGGCACATCAGTTAAGGTAATTATCTTTTAAACTTGAGACGGGAAGATGTAAGCAGACATTCCAAAGTACGTATGCATCCTCCTCCCACCAAATCTACTGAGTTATCACCTAGATGGTTGAAGATTCATCATTGGTTTGAGGTGGTGCTGGTGAACTGCAGTCTTCAGAGACATACCCTTTTTCTTTTTGTCATGGCAAGCCTAGGACTCACTCTGTGGTTCTTCAGCAGCAGCCCTAAGTAGGGTTGGTCCTCAAATGCACCAACGAAGTACGACATTAACAGCTCCCAACATCAGAGAAAGTTCACACCTGGCTAGAAGTCAGGCTCCCCAAAGACACTGAAGCAAAGCTCTAGCTTAGACCTCTGGCTGCATTTTCATTCTGAGCAGCAATTTCTGGTACAAGAAAGTTAATCTGTTTTCAAGCTTGTTGCTAAATACACAATTTAATATTAAAAATACAATACACAGAGAATGTCAAAATGAGCCAAAAACAACAAACTAGATACAACCAAGAAGAGTCCCAGAGGCTAAACATGGTAGTAAAAGCAAGAAACAAGTATCTATATATAGAAAAGGACTATCTTAACCAACAAGAAATCTTTTTCTTCTTTCTTTGGGATCTAGCTCCATGTATGGCAATTAAATTAAGACACTATGTTGTTAAGATAGTAAAGAGGCAAAAAGGGAGCTTTGAAAAATATATTTCATGTTTAAGATGCTACTACAACAAGGTTCAAATGCTGGCATGAACAGGTTCGATTTTCTTCTGGAACCTCTAGCAGGAAGGTGTGAGAAAGCAAACATATACAACTAAGAATCTACGTCAAATATCCAAAACTGTGTGGCTTTCCACCAACTGACTATTTCTAGGTATAAAGAGGTAGTCACAGGGTGCCTTCTCAACATTGTCCAGTTTGGGTTCCTTCTTAGGCATACCTTAAATCAAGGATTTGAGAACGAGTAGTTTATTTGGGGAGGTGGCCACAGGAAGCCAGTAGTAGAATGGAGAAATGACACAGGAAAGCCAGTACAAGGTATGACATCAAGCAAGTTATCATTGTGGGCAACTGGGGTCTAACCCCATGGGGAACTCTGGAAGATGGTATAGACACATTCTCCAGTTATCCCATTCAAGAGGCAAGGGAGCTGGAGTATTTGTACATGGATTCCTTCTTAACCCACATGTGCATCAATGGATAAATGGATAAACCAAATATGGTACAGACACACAATGCAATTTTATGCAGCCTTAAAAAGGAAGGAAATTCTGACAGACTACAATGTGGACGAACCTTGAGGACGCCATGCCAAGTGAAATAAGTCAGCCACAAAATGACTAATACTGTATGATTCCACTTACATGAGAAACCTAGAGTAACCAACTTTGTAGAGACAGAAAATAGAATGGTAGTTGCCAGGGGCTGGAGAGAGGGGGAAATGGGGACTTACAGAGTTTCAGTTTTGCAAATGTAAAGGTTCTGGAGATGGATGGTAGGGATGGTTGCACAACGCATGAATATACTTAGTGCCACTGAACTGTACATTAAAAATGGCTAAATGGTAAATTTTGTCTTATTTGTATTTTACAATTTTTTTTAAAAGTGCGCAGGGTGCTATGGGTAGAGCCCCCAAAGTAGTTTTATTCTAATAACCCCACTCAAAAACCTACTTCAAAGATAGGTACTCAAACCTACTATTAAAGGGATCTGATAAAGCAAAAGATGCCTGAGGACAACCATCAAGAGATTTGGGGAATGGGACTATCCTAGGTAAAAAAATAAATTTATTCATTTTTTTCTGATTATACATGATCACGGCTAAAAACTCAGCAGACAGGTAAAAAGAAGAAAATCTAATCTGTAATCTCATCACAAGGGTGGCTCTCCCTGGTTGTGCAACATGGAGACCCATGTACAGAAAGAACAGACCTGGAAATCAGGCAGCTCCCAACCTCAGCCGCCAGCGGGCTCTTGTGGCTGGCAGAGCTGGGCTGCTGACTCCTCTGGATCCCGCTCTCCCCACCCGTAAACACCAGACTCTGTGCCAACGTCTTTGAACACCTCACTACTCAAGGTCAATGGCCCAGCAGCAATGCCACTTTCCCTGGGAGCTTGTTAGAAAGGAAGAGTCTCAGGCTCCACCCAAACCTGATGAATCAGAATCTGCATTTTAACATTTGGGTTAAAAAGCAGGTGATTCAGGTGTGCTCTGGAGTTTAAGTGCTGCTCTAAACACAGGCCTTCTACTTCTACCTATGATTTCTGAAAAGCGCCAGAGCCGCTGAACCTCTAGCGCCTCGGTGTTAAAATTTCCACCTTCTCTTGCGGAAAACAACCTCCCTGTCTAGCTTTCAAATGAGGTAATCCAGGATCTGGCACAGAGGAGATGCCAGGTCAATGTGGGCCAATATTGCTAGCATTAATATTACATACAATGTCACCTGAAAGAACACCCATGGAAGGTGACAGCAAATTTAAAAATTTCCACCTGAAATAACAAATTCTATTTTATTTTGCTGGAATAGAAAACAACTTATCCTCAGGCAAGCTAAAAACAATAAAATGGTTTTCTCCCAAAACTGAATGCTTCTTTTGTAATACAGTTCACTATTCTTAGACTTTTTTCAGACCTGAAAAAAAAAAAAAGTAAATGAAATGACATGTTGAAACTTGCACTGACCCTCTCGCATTTCCAAGGCTGCTGCTCTGCTATGCTTAATGTCTTTTTTTTTCTTCTTTGTAAGCAACAAATAGGACTTTGTTAACTTGTGCAGTGATGCAATTATAAGTGCATTAGCCCTCTCACCCACAAAAAGAATCTGATTTCAGGAACAAAAAATAAAATTCACCACTAAAGTAATAGGCTATCATAGTAGAGTTGTTTAAATTGGGGGAATAGTATCTACTTTTGCTTGGATTTGAAACATTGAAAATACGGAGGGAAGGGGGAAGGTATATGGGGAAAGGAAAACAGACTGAGCTATGAATTAGCCATATAACATTTTAAATCTTAAGGCACATATCAAAAGTCTTGACACATGATTATTCTCTGCTCCAGTAATTCTGCTTCTAGGATTTTATCCTAAAAATGGGCAAAAAAAAGTTTTATCTTCAGTGAATGATATTCCTCATAGACTTGATTATAACAGCAATTTTTTTTTAAAAAAAGAAAAAAATAGTTTATGGACTAGTTAAATAAAAATAAAACTGTCACTCACATAAAAGTAGAGTATACCATTCAGAATAATGTTTTTGAAAAAATATGTTTAATAGGGGTGCCTGAGGCTCAGTTGGTTAACCATCTGACTCTTGACTTTCGCTCAGGTCATGATCCCACAGTGTGGGTTCAAGCCCTGTGTCAGGTTCTGCGCTAACAGCACAGAGCCTGCTTGAGATTCTCTCTCCCTCTCTCCCTCTGCCCCTCCCCTGCCCTCTTTTTCTCAAAATAAATAATGAAATAAGCTTTAAAAATATGTTTAATAGTACAGACACACACACATACACACACACACACACACCACAGACCCTCTGCCCTCTTTCCTGTTCTAAACTTTCTTCACAGCGCTCACCACCATCCGATACATAGTGACCTGTTGGTTGCTGCCTATGTGCCCCAACTAAAACAAAGTAAACTTCAGGCAAAGAGGATTGTTGCGTTCACTTCTGGGTCCCCAGTGCCTCACATGGTGCCCGTCAAGTAGTAGCCACCCAACAAATATGAACTGAGAAATAAATGAAAGACCAAATATAAGCATAGGAGCTTAGGCATACAGAAACAGACACAAGACAATGGAAGACATTCCCAAAATCACTAACAGGGTTATGGCTGGGTGGTGAAAACACACATTCTTTTATTTTCTCCTTGATGTTGATCTATTGTTTCTACATTTTAGAACATCTTCTAAAAAGAATAAAAGGGATGCTTGCATGGCTCAGTCGGTTGAGTGTCTGCCTCTGGACTTCAGCTCAGGTCATGATCTCACACTGACAGTGCAGAGCCTGTTTGGGATTCTCTTTCCCTCTCTCTCTGTCCCTCCCCTGCTCATAAGCTCTCATGCTCTCTCTCTCAAAATAAATAAATATACTTAAACAAAAGGATAAAAGATATAAACCCTTTTCTTATATGCATGTGTGCATTTGTGTCCATATGTGTGTATATGTATGTATTTTCACACGTTTTTTGGCTACCTAATAAGAATATCATTTATTCCCCAAACTGTCAAGTTATACAAAAGGGGAAAAAAATGAAACACTAACTCTCCACTTCAGGTGAATAAAATGAAATATGGGACAAGTAGTTTTTAAAAATCAACATGGGGGCACTTGGGTGGCTCAGTCAGTTAAGCATCCGACTTAGGCTCAGGGCATGATCTTACAGTTCGTGGGTTCAAGCCCCACGTCAGGCTCTGTGCTGACAGTTGGGAGCCTGGAGCCTGCTTCGGATTCTGTGTCTTCCTCTCTCTCTGCCCCTCCCCCACTCACGCGTCCCTCTCTCTCAAAAATAAACATTAAAAAAAATTTTTTTAATAAAAAAATTAAACATCAACACAATGAATCCATTTTTGCTTCTTAGCACACACATTTTCACTAAGTCCCATACAAGCATATAAAGTGTGATACGATAATCCTTAATTAACTGTTGCTATTTAATAAAAAATACGTTTTTTGGTTTTATAAATTATATGTTGTTTTTGCAATTATGGTGGAAAATGACAATTTCACAGGTATCACAATGGTGTCCTATTGTTTTATTTTTATTATAATAGAACCAGCAATTTCTCTAGAAGGCAGCAAAACTGGATCACAGTGTCCTCACTGGTCTGAAAGCAGAAATGCCATCAAGAGACACACCTGGCAAATGAATAAAATCAAGAGCATCAGAAGTATTCAGACAGCATCCCCTGAAATAAATTAAACTGGCCAGCCTTAACATTAGAAAGCGCCTCATCAGAGAGGTTTAAAACGTAACAAACGGATTTCCTAGGCAATCTTCAATGTGTCTCTTTTATATTCTAACAAGCAATATAAAACTTCATACTCAATAAACTTTTAAAAATCCGATTCAGGGTATACAAAAAATTGTCCATTATAATGATGATACTTGTCAACTAACACTGCAAAACAAAGTTCATATAAAAAGATGATACGTGCAAATAAAGGTCTCCATGTGAAGCAGAATGCTGTATTAACGCTGTGCTTCAAAAACAGGATCAGGAATACTTCCCACTGGGGAAGTGTTAAGGGAGTTTGTGAATTGGTCAAAACACCAAAAACCCCTTTGACGCATCAGTACTTGAGACCCCACACAAGCTCACTCTCAGCCTTTTTTCTCTTACCTTTGCTTGCTTCCCAAATATTTCCTTTCATCTGGTAAAGTGTCAAATGACTGTTCTACCAGATTTCTTTGTTTCTTTGCCTTAATTCATCACACTGTGATATTTAACTCTGAAAAAGTATAATTTAATTGCGTATTTTTTTTTCTACTATAGACAAGTTGGCAAACAATAGCCAGTGGTTGGCAAACTCTAGCCCACGGGCTCAATCCAGACTGCCATCCAACTGCTGTTATAGCACCCATGAGCTAAGATTGGTGTTTACATATTAAAATGGTGGAAAAAATCAAAAGGAGAATACTATTTCATAACACATGGTCATCATAGGAATTCAAATTTCGGTGTTCATGAATACGGTTTTCTTGGAACACAGCCACACCCCTTCATTAATCTATTGCTTATGGCTGTCTGGTGCTGCAACACTTAAGAGCGGCAATAGAAAGTACAGAGCCCGCAAGGGCACCTGGGTGGCTCAGTTGATTGAGCATCTGACTTCGGCTCAGGTGATGATCTCGCAGTTCGTGAGTTCAAGCCCCATGTCGGCCTCTGTGCTGACAGCTCAGAGCCTGGAGCCTGCATTGGATTCTGTGTCTCCCCCTCTCTCTGCCCCTTCCCTGCTCATGCTCTATCTCTCTCTGTCTCTCAATAATAAATAAACGTTGAAAAATTTTAGAAAGAAAGAAAGAAAGAAAGAAAGAAAGAAAGAAAGAAAGAAAGAAAGAAAGAAAGGAAGGAAGAAAGGAAGAAAGAACAAACAGAGCCTGCAAAGTCAAAAATACTCTCTGGCCTGTTTCAGGAAAAGGTTCCCAACTCCTGCTCTGGTTTACACAATAGCAACATATAATACAGATGGTAGGTCCCTGGGTTTTACTGCTTTATGTATCCTATTTGAAAGAAATGAGGTAATTTGCATAGGAATATCTACATATCATCTACCTACCTACCTATTCACCCACCTATTTCGTACAAACTGGGATGAAAGGTCTGAAAGAGAACTCAGCAAAGTGCTAGTGATGTTACCTCTAGAGCAAAATACTTTCAAGCAAAATGTCTTTAGTGATACTAAAGACAGCGTGAAATTAAATGAAATGTTCACTTTTTACTGACATATGTCATTTTATCCTGGCAAACAGGTACTACTTTTGTGTTAAAAATGATTTTAAAAAGAAATAAAATTCAAGGGGAACTTTACCAAATATTGACCTTTCAAAATAAGATAAAATTAAACAGTTGAAATGTCAAAACAGAGGGGGAAAAAATGGATTTCTAAGAGTTTAGCAGCATGATCATTTCGAACTGGTGCCTTCACAGTGAAGCGCATCTTTAACCATGGAAAAAATGTGAAATGTTACCCAGTTATGTCACATTAAGAAGAAGAAAAGCCATAGTAAGGAATCTGAAAAGTACACAGACTTCGAGGAGTGAAACACTGTTCAGAAACTAATAATAAACAGGTAACGCAGGCTATATATTCCGAGGGACTGTAGCTTCAGTGAATCACCTATAGAGACGAAGGACATTTCAGTATCTCCAATATCCACTGTATTCACTCCATAGCTTTGGTTGAAATTAATTCATTACATGCTGAATAAAGAAATACTGCTCATAACTCTTGGTTTCAAAAAAAAAACATTTTCCCCAAAATATACTGTAAGGAACATAAAAATCATTAAGCCATATGTTCAAGTGCACAACATTTTTACTATTTGTTAATTTTAAGTGGACACTAAAATCTTCCAGAGACCAGACAGTGCATCCAGACAGGGGCATGATGCGGTACAGTTTCAGTGAACCACCACATTTATAATTCAATTCCTGCACATTTATAAATGCTGGCTTTTAAATTGCAAGCCCAATGGCCCCTTTAACTACACTTAGATGCACAATAATTGACAGCTCATTACGACAAGTGGTCTCAAGAGTGAAGTATTATAGCTAATGGTCTGTAAATGCTTTCGTCTCCAAACTTGGGCCAACACTGAGGCAAGCAAAACTGGGCTTTTCCTTAAATGCATTTGATTTTAAATGCCTGTATGACACAACATTACTCAAAATTAATCTTCCTATTTCTAATGTCCGAAATGCTGAGTATTTAAATCAAGAGTGCACACCTAATTAATCTGTTTTCTTATGAAATACACTGTAATATGACAATTTCTAAGAACCCACATCTTGAAGAGGGGTAGAAATGACTTTAAAGCAATGGAGTAAAACCATCTAAATATCCAATAATAGAACATTCCTGAAATGTTATAGTTCCTCATTATTTAGAAGTATGCAACCATTAAAAGCCACATTTAAAACACAATTATGTAGAAGTAATCACAATACAATGTTAAGAGATAAACACAGGATAAGAATTATATGCCCAATATAATCCTAATTTTATAAAAAATACAATCTATGTCCTATGTGATACAGATAACATTAAGTTATAGTGATTTGTGTGTGTGTTTGTGTGTGTGTGTGTTTGTGTGTGTGTGTGTGTGTGTGTGTGTGTGTGTGTGCATGGGTGATGGAGCAAGAGTGGTTTTCACTTTTATGTTTTCTTGAATATTCCAAGTTATCTACAATAAGAACCATGTTTACAATTAGAAACAAAATTGTCATGAAAGTAATGTTCTTCTGTCTTTATTTCTGTTGGCATATACATATATATGTAAATACACACACACACACAAATATACATATGGCATACATATGTGTATTGTGTGTGTATATGTACATATACATACATCAAAAATCACCACTAAACTAGTGGTAGTGTCTCCACAATTGGGAAGACCCAAAAATGTATTTCAGGATTAAGTGGTTTTTTTAATGTTTATATATTTATTTTGAGAGAGAGAGCAGGGGGCGCAGAGACAGAGGGAGAGAGAGAATACCAAGCAGGCTCCACGCTGTCAACACAGAGATACACAGAGGGTTCAATCTCTCACAAACCACGAGATCATGACCTGAGCCAAAATCAAGAGGAGGACACTCAACCGACTGAGCCACCCAGGCGCCCCTTCACGATTAAGTTTATCTTTAAGAGCAAACATTCACCAAAAAAAGAGAAATACTTTAACAAATAACATTTCTACACAAAGGCCTGAGGAAAAAACAACGTAGGCAGGAATACTGCGGGTAATAATTAAAATTAACGCTGTAATGTTATCTATCATTTTCAGAGTTTAGAACAGACAAATCCAGTGTCAGAAATAAACCTTAAAGATGGTCAACTTAATATAAGTAACTGGGAAAAAATGGAAATAACATGATTGCAAACATTGCTTTCCTAAGACTGATGTCCCTTACCCATATTTCTCAGGGCTGCCTGTGTTGGACACATTTTATTCAAAACTGCGGCAAAGTGCTGTTTCCGCTGAAGACTCATCTTTGCCTCTCACAGGAAAAGCAAACAACTCTCCCTGAACAATTTCATAATATTCCAGCAAACACTTTATAACAGTGTTCAATAACTGGCCTGCTTGTCTTAAGAAATTACAAACAAGCCAGTTCCTGCTTTTAGACCAGACAGAAGCTGGTCCAGGCCTTGGGAACTAGCATCCTGACTGGCACTGTTTAACTCTGCAGGAAAGAGAACGAGCATCTCAGAGAAACCGTTCACGGGAGTGATGAGAAACTAGGGCAAAAACTAGGGAGCAGGTGGACTAACACAGAACAGGAGCCCGGCGCCTTGCGGAGAAGCCAGAAGCCAAGACAGAAGAGTCTGATCATTGTGAGTGGTGGTTACCGAGCAAATAAATAAATAAACAAACCAACAAACAAACCAACAAACAGCAAAGGGCAGTTAAAGAAAGAAGGGGGAAAAATAGAGAGCTGGAAATGTGCCAAGCCAGGGAGCGTGGAAGTTTAAAGAAGCATCTGTGCCCTCGCCGAGAGTATGGCAAGCGCTCAAGGGCTCACTGGAACTGTGGGGGACACAGAAGCAGGCTGGTGCCACGCTGCCTTCTAGAATTTGATTGGCAGGGTCTCCGTGATGGGTGGGTGAATGACCATAAAGGGAAAAGCTGAGAGAACTTCCAGAGAGGCCTAAAGAGCCAGGAGACTGTTAAGACAGGTGAGATCACGGGGCGAGGGCAGGCTGGGGTCGACTGTGAGCCAGGCTCCAGGGAGGCAGCACTGGACGTGGGGCATGATGGGTCTGCGCAGGTGAGGCCCAGTGCTGCTCAGGTCAGGGGAGCACAGGTGTATGGGGAAGTACACAGTGACAGGGCAGCTGTTCGTTCAGGGGCCGCACCATTTGGGGAAGGCAGCTAAGGTAGAGGCCTAGCACGTGGGAGGAAGCCTGACTTTATTCCCCAGGCTCTGGGGAATCAGGGGCAATGTCAGCAGAGGGCTGGGAGGCCAGACCAGTGCCCAGAGAGGATGGGTGAGTGCAGGTGAGCTGGGGACAAGGGGGCAGAGGAATGCAGGGAACCAGCCAAGAGGCAAATGAAATCATCCATGCAGGAGATGGGTAATACTGACCCTGAAAATGGTCAGAGGATGGGGGTGAGAAAGATTTTGGAACTGGAATGGAGAGCAACTGAAAATTACTGGCTATGAGGAAAGAGAAAAAGAGACGGCCAGTGGGTGCTGGGAGAGAGGAAAAGACGGAGAGACAAAGTCTCAGAAAAATAGCCTTATCAAGGCCATACAGATGAAATGAAATGTGAATGAGATATGCACAGACAGCCTTGAATTCCCCCAAACCCTCCTTTTTCATATTTTTTTTAATGCTTATTCATTTTTGAGAGAGGGAAAGAGAGCATGAGTGGGAGAGGGGCAGAGAGAGGGAGACACAGCATCCGAAGCAGGCTCCAGGCTCTGAGCTTTCAGCAGCACAGAGCCAGACACGGGGCTTGAACCCATGAACCGTGAGATCATGAACTGAGCTGAAGTCAAACCTTAACCGACTGCGCCACCCAGGTGCCCCAAACCCTCCTATTTTTTCACTCCAAGGTGGCTCGCTGCACTGAGGATCCATCATGGAGGATGCACACAGTAGGCCCTCAGGAAAGCACCGCGCTCAGTCTGCTCCCTGGCTTCAGTGACGCACGTCAGCCTTCCCGGAAGAAGAGTACAGGGGGCTTCCGTCCTTGGGCAGCTCCTAGAGCTCCGCTGCCGGCTGCAGCCAGCCTTCCACAGCAGACCATCTGCCGGAGGAAAGCAGAGCCGCCCGATCATGTGTCTGACCGGCTGGCATGACTGTGTTCTCAACAGGATCGCACACACGCCCAGCGCTTCTTGGAGGTACATCATCTGATGCCCCTAACAGGCTGTCATGCGCTGAAAGATTGAGGAAAAGAATTCTGACATCGCCTAAGGCAGCAGCGTGGTTTGTGTTTTAAAAATGGGTTCCATGGCAAAGAACCCTCCTCAGGAAACATTCCAAGATGAGCTGTAAAACCTACTACACGGAGTAAACACTAGCAGATGGGTGCCCACGAATGCTTAATTATCTTCAACTCATTAACCTTGACAAATTAATAAAGGTGAACTCATAAACTTGAGGGCTTACATAATTTAAGTAGTTCCAAATCAGAGAATGTATATAAATAAACGCCGATAAAAGCATTTAAATAGGCTCCTTTTTCATCCTTCTTAAATCTAAATGGTAAAATAGCTATCAAGTGACAAGGGTCTCTCCCCCCCCTTTTCTCTCTTTTACTCTGTAAGGGAGACCAAGATAGGTTCCAAGCTATTAAACTATTTGTGATGTACAACTCATCATCATAATTGGGGGCACACTTTCTTTTGACCTTTACAAAACTTTCATTTCCCAAATGTGACAGATAAGAAGTGCTTTTATAGCACCAATAATGATTTTTTCCTATGGGAACTTGCCAATTAGAAGTTGAAAAAGAAGGAAAGACCACACTGGATATACGTTTAGAATCTCAATGCACCTAAAATATAGCTGAAATACTTAAGAATCCTGCTTAGAGGATATAGTTCAGGCAAGTTAAGAATCTAATCTGGGGAAATACATATTAAAACCAGCACCAGGGCAATTATCTACTCCCCTTAGCACCTTCGTATAACGCTAGGTGCCCGTAAAATGTGTTTAATCGAAAGTGTATGGTCGGCAACTGCATCTACAACTAGTAGTCTAAGTTTTTAAAGATTAATAACAGTTTGAGTGAAGAAATGTAATCCCTGTCTCTTTCTCTCTGTCTCTCAAAAATAAGTAAACACTAAAAAAAAAAAAATTTTTTTTTTTAAATGAAAGGGGTGCCTGGGTGGCTCAGTCGGTTAAGCATCTGACTTTGGCTCAGGTCATGATCTCACCATTTGTGAGTTCAAGCCCCGCGTCAAGCTCTGTGCTGACAGCTCAGAGCCTGGAGCCTGCTTCGGATTCTGTGTCTCCCTCTCTCTCTGCCCCTCCCCCACTCATGCTCTCTTTCTCTGTCTCTCAAAAATAGATGTTAAAAAAAAAATTCAAGAAATGTAATCCACAGCACACAAAGCTGTTTCAGTAACACACACAACCCATAGCACAGAGAAGCAGCAAGTGCTTACCAACTCACCAGACATCAGACATCATGAGGACTCTTACTTTTCTCATGCCCTCAGTGCCGAGTCTGGAGGCTCCACACACGAGGTTCTTGAGTAAGGTGACAGTTGAAACTGAAACTACCAGGATACAACAGCCTTTGGAGAAAGGACGAGTGCTACCTCCATGCTTTTCTCTAACAATAAATCACCCTTTAGGGGAACTTGATTTCACTCTTCCTCTGACTCAGCCTTTCATTGCCTATACACACAAAGGTCAAATTCATTCATTCATTCACCTGTTCATCCACTCAGCAAATATGTATCGATTTCTTCTTAGGTCAGGCATTTTCTTAGCCCTCCACTATCCCACATGGCAGCTAGCAGCCACATGCGGCTAGCCAGCCCTTGAAATGTGGGTACTCCAAACTGACATGTGTTTACGTGTCAATTACACACCAAATTTTCAAGGCTTAATCTGAAAAAAAAAGGAACATAAAATACCTCAATAATTTTTATGTTGATTACATGTGGAAATAATACTATTTTAGATATGCTGAGTTAAAAAGCCTTATTAATATTAATTTGACCTTTCTCATTCTGCCTTTTTAAAAAAAATTTTAACATCTATTCATTTTTGAGAAACAGCGTGTGAGTGGGGGAGGGGCAGAGAGAGAGGGAGACAGAATCTGAAGCAGGCTCCAGGCTCCAAGCTGTCGCCACAGAGCCCAATGCGGGGCTTGAACTCATGAACCATGAGATCGTGACCTGAGCCAAAGTCGGACACCCAACCGACTGAGCCCCTAGGCGCCCCTCATCCTGCCTTTTTAAAAATGTATTTATTTATTTAGAGAGAGAGGGGGACAGAGAGATATTCATTCTGCTTTTTAATATGCTACTAGAAAATTTAGTATATGATGATGACCAAGACTTGAGACAAAGCCTTGTTCTCAAGGACCTGACATTTTCGTAGAAGCCGCTCATGGTAAAGAAAGAAAGAAATAGTAAGCAATATTATGTAATTTCAGATAATAAATAGTGCATGATGAAAATAAGGCAGGGTAAGAGGGCAGAGTGACCAAGACAGGATATCTTAGGTAGGGGGTAGGGTGGCCTTGGAAGTCTTTCCTGGGGAGGTGAAATGTGAACAGGAAACATGAATGATAAGAAGATCATATAAAGATCTGGGGAGGGATGTAGGCAGGGGGAGCTGCACGTGTAAAGGGCCTGAGGTGAAATGAAGTCTGCAAGTTTGAACAACAGCAAGAAGGCCAGTGTGGCTGGGGCACAGCAGGAACAGTGGTGGAGGAGGTTAGCAGGCAGAAAGGAGCCAGGGTACAGAAGTACTGATGGAAAGCTTAAGCCCACTGAACCTATAAATTCCATGTAATTCAACTCAAAACTCCTTTAGGATATCTCATGGAACTTGACAAGCTGTTTCTTTAAATTCATGTGTCAAGTAAAGGGGCGAAAAATAGCCAAGATTTTGACCGGTGAAATGCCAAAAGTTCCCATGAAGCTGTAGCCAGGGCTAAGACGAGGGTGAGGCGAGTGAGGCTCTTAGCACCTAAGAGTAAGCACTCCCTAAATTCGGTGTTCTGAGCACCTCTCCTGCTGTTCCCTAATCTTAGCAATGTGGGACTGACCTAAGGATAGATGAAACAAAACTACTAAAGTAGAAGTGGGCAGCCAAAATGGTTCCAGCCAGGTAAAGTCTCAGAATACACAGCTTTGTGTGTAGGTGTGTGTGTGTGTATACCTATACATAGAAAGATTCTAATTATACATACATATATATATATACACACACACAATGCATGTGTGTGTATATGTGTGTATGCAACGTATATGCACGTATGTGTGTGAATATATGTGTGTGCATGCATGTCGCGTACGTGTATGTGTACACACACTTGTGTGTGTAAATGTGTGCATGTGTGTAAATGTGTGTATATACACACATATAAAGGACACATACATGAAGCGAGAATACAAAATATAAATGGAAAAGAAAAATAGCACCCTCAGGAGAAGAGCTACGTCTTGAGAGTGAGAGAAACAGAGTATAGTGAGGGGATTAGGCCACTAATATACTCACAGTTTTTAATAGGAGTATATTTAATGAGTTCATTTAATAATAAACTCACAATTTCACAGATTTGAAGCCATACATAAATACACATACATACAAGTGGAACACAACATCAGAAATGCTAATTTTGTAAGTGAAGAATGAGACAAAATTGTTTATATATTATCTTTTTTAACTATAACTATATGTGGTCAATACGGCAGACTGAAAATGCCCAAAAATGATACTGGTTATTATGTTCCGACCTCCTGTTCCATTACTTCTAAAGTGGTCTTTAATATTTAGTAAAGAAAGCATAGTATAAACCAGAAAAAGACTGAATTTAAAGCCTACAATTATACTTACAATGTGTCATTTAGAATAAATTTTATCAATACTGAACAGCACCATGTTGCCTAGAAGTATTCACTAGGATTAAAGAGAATCCAGCCTGTCAATAAATCACATAACTGAATAAATTCATGTTAACTGTACCAAATTTACATTTTAATTATACTATAAGAAATTGTTTAAGTCTCCTATTATTCATAGAGCCCTGCAGTGTGGAGGCATGGTTATTACTAAAGCAGACAGAGTTTGAGGAGAGTCGTATATGTATTATACCTGGAAATATCTTATTTACCTCTATTTAAAAATTGTTCATATTTCACTTTAATTTCTTTGAGAACCATCGGCACTCCCGTGGTTTCAAATGATTACTTGGGGACTCAAAAATGGCTAAGATGAGATATATGGAAATTTTAAGACAGTATGTAGATTCATTGTCTTAGAAAAGGAACTAAGCCTTGGAATAAGGTTCACTACTTAAAATAAGGAAGTAACTGGAGGAGAAAAATAGAAAAAGTCCTTGACCTTTGGTCAAGCAAAACAGGTCAACAAAGGATACTATGTGCACAACAACTGCCTCAGAGACAGGAGAGTAAGGAAGGGAGACCTGGCAGCCAGGTACTGAGTGGAGTTCAGCCCCAGCATGGACTCCTGCGGATCAGCAACTGCCAAAGGCTGGTGTCACGGCTCCCCTTTTCCAGGCAGCAGAACTCGGTAAGCACAGGCCCTTAAATGTAAGGCTGGTCAATGCCCTAAGAAAGAAGGTTGTCCTTGTACAGCAGTGTGCTTGGAGGGGAAGAACTGTCATTCCTCAGGCATCTCAGAAGCTGTGTTAATTCTCCCCGGGTGCCACACAAGGGTTCCAGAAGGCTGCCTTTAATTGGCGAAGCAGGCGGTTAAAACAAACTGGGAGGATTCCAGGTGACATAAGGCAAAGTACCCCACTGCAGTGAGGCCTTCACCAGCCAGGGCTGTGAAAATCTCACTGGCCACTGCTCTAAGCTGCTTCTCCCTGTGATGCACAAACAGAACTTGATATTCTTCCTCCTCTAACCGATCTTGAATTATCATCGCTCAATTCCTTGCCGAATAGAAGAAGGGGGAAGGCTCAGAGCTGGAAAGGAGCTTCAATTTTGGTATTTCGCACTTAACTCTTAGTGTAATGAATGAGCTGAGGCGAACTATCGCTACCCTCCCGACAAGCTCAATACTCATTCTCACCTCTAATCCTCTCCTCCCATCCTCCTCTCCTCTCACTTCTAATCACCTTTTCTAACTTCTCCTTCAAATGCTCCACATATCGGCCACTGCCTAGCTCAAAGCCCAGCCATAGTTACCCTCTTTACTCTCCGCTCCTTGCATCTGCAATACCCCTCTGAACACCTTTTTCAGCACGGTCCCGTGTCGAGCCCAAATGATCCTGCTAGAAATGTGCGCCTCCGACGGGACTGTGTCCCTCCAGATCAGACATCACCTCTTCAGAAGTCACGCTGTGAGTTTGATTCAGGTCCTGCCCTTTCTATCCTGCCGCATGCCACACAATGCTGGGTATATCTGCCGGACCAAGTTTGTTTGCTGTTCTATTAACGGGAACACAGTACAATTAGAATTTCCCATTAATACAATATAGGTAATGACCCAGGGACACTGAATCAAATGTTCAGAAACAAATGGAAGCTTAATTATGTTTGGAATTATTATAGCAACTTGGTGTATTAGCTCATTTAGCAATTTAGTAACTTGAGTTATTAGAAAACAAAATGTATGTTAATGATTTTGGTTATTAGTGAACTAATAATCCACAAAAGGGAAGTGTCTCTAGTAATATGTGACCTTCCTCCAATATACCCATCCCCTGTATTTCCCGACCAAGATAAAGCTGTGTATTTGAATGTCCCACCTATAACATTATGTGAAAAAAAATAATAAAATTATACACTTTACCCGGAAGACAGAAAGCAACCTTAGAATGGAGACTACATCCCGCCTGCACAACCAGAACGCAAAGTTCCATTTCCCAGCTGCCATGAGGTCCTCAAAGAATGTTCTCTTGGGGGGCTGCCAGCGTTTTGTGTTGCTATCTGAGGAAACATTTTGGGAGGTGCCCATGAGCTAAAGCAGCAGAGGACTGCAACTCTGAAACATTTCAGGCATTTTAATTTTTATTACAATTTAAACTATGTGAGCACAGCCCTCAGAAAAAAGAAGACTTGATGATCAAACTTCTTCCCCCCCTTTAACGAATCCATTAGTTTTTCCTCTAAGTATAAGCCTTTGGACTACTGGATAATAGCTTGACGCTCACATAAATCATGTTCAAGGCACATGGGACCACCAAGGCCTGCCCCTGACAACACTGTATTTCAAACCTTACAATGTCTCACATTAACTGCTTTAGGGAACTGGAAGGAAATTTTTTCAGTAGTCAATTTCTCCGGCAAGGCTTGTCTTGGTGGGAAGGAGAAAACCTTATCCTGAGCATGTTGAGAAGCTGAATTTAAAAAAAAAAAAGGGGGGGGGGGAGGAGGAAATCGTTATAATTATGGTGAGAGCTTTTGCATACAAATTCAGTTTTCCTTGGGGAAATTTGCATACTCTCTATAAGGAGTCCCCATGCCAAAAGTACACATTATGCTTTTCAGCTCCAGTCTTTAAAAGCGATGCACTTGCCCAGGAATTGCATAGGGGAACAGTCCATGAATGTGTTCCAGGGCTGGCCCAGATACACTGTTTCTAAAAGAAAGGGCTTCACAACGTAATTTATAATATTTAAATGGTGCACTGTCTATGGTGAACGAACTGATGGTTATCAATCAGACTGAATAAAGAGTAAGGCATCTGTGTCAACAGGTCTCCAAAACTTAACTAAACTCTTGTTCATAAGATAAACACATCTTGACAGAGAAACATGTTTCTCCTTAGATTCTTAAATTTCCAACTAGACAATAAAAAACAGTCATAAGGACTCAGCTCAGATTCAAGGATATTTTTGTGATAAAGGAAACAAGAAATAGATGAAGGGAACCTCCAGAATGAAGACCCATTTTTCATTTGATCTAAATTCTAGACAAATACATGTCTGCCTTTAATTGTAGAAAAATACTTTAGATAATCAACCATGAAAGAAGGGTACTAGTAACACTCCCCATTAGCAGGCTTTAAGAAACACTAAATGTATGGGGCGCCTGGGTGGCGCAGTCGGTTAAGCGTCCGACTTCAGCCAGGTCACGATTTTGCGGTCTGTGAGTTCGAGCCCCGCGTCGGGCTCTGGGCTGATGGCTCAGAGCCTGGAGCCTGTTTCCGATTCTGTGTCTCCCTCTCTCTCTGCCCCTTGCTCGTTCATGCTCTGTCTCTCTCTGTCCCAAAAATAAATAAACGTTGAAAAAAAAATTAAAAAAAAAAAAGAAACACTAAATGTACATTTCTACTTCATCGTGGAAAAAATACTTTGGGAAGGCCATAAATATTCTAGATCAACGTAATCATTATTGTATGGAAGAAAATCTATTATGTGGGAGTTACTTGGAGCAGGCTATTCTTCTCAAAGAGGCTATTTTTGCAATAACAATAAATAAAACACTCTATTCCTAAATGAATTGCCCACCAACAGGAGAAAATGAGCCCTTTGCATTAGAGGCAGCCTATTTTTGTCAGGTCTTTCCAAAGCTAACAGTTAGCAGTGACTTTGGGGACTGTGAATCCACAAGCTTCAACAGCAGTTGACCAAAATTAAAGGCTTATGGGAACAGGTGGGCAAAAGACGGAAATGAGTATAAACATTTTACACCTCAGAATCATTCAAGATGATCACCAAGAGTTGAAATCATCTGTCACCTGGCTCAGGCACCAGCTTTATACACAGAACTTTTATAAATGGAACACTTTGCAAAATAACAGAGAAAGGAATTTTTAGAACAATCTTTTGTAAAGTGCAAAAACATTCATAATATGTTAAGTGGAAAAAGCAGGTTGCAAAAGCATGAGAACTCAATCTTATAAAACAAACAAAAACAAAGCCCAGTCTGCACTGCTGTCTATAGGACAACTCCAGCACCATGTTAGTAGGTGCGCTATATATATATATATATATATATATATATATATATATATATATCCAGGGGTATACCAGATGTTCGTTCCAGGTAGACGGGAGTCCTGAGGAGATCTAACTCTGAGGAGGGCGTCTGTGACAAAGCTGAGTCTAACAATATTCAACCTGGCATTCACCCAACATATGTGACCATGGAAATGTTTTATTCCCCACCCAGAAAACCCATTAATGTTCTTAACCAGCTCCAGGTGGAAACAGTGTGTTAAACTAAAAACTTAAAGAACACAGGTAAGATGTGGGGGCACCTGGCTGGCTCAGTCAGAAGAGCATGTGACTCTTGATCTTGGGATCATAAATTCGAGCCCCGTGTGGGGTATAGAGACTGCTTAAATAAATGAAACTTAAAAAAAAAAAGAATATGGATAGATGTAAAGAGAATGACAGTAAAATACTAACAGTGGGGATCTATGGGTTGCAGAATTTCAGATTATAATAATTTTCCAAATTTTCTGTAACAACATCTACAACTTTCATCACTTGAAAATAAAATGTAGTTTTAGGACAATTAAAGTGCCACACTGTTCAACTTTCTTTATTTTAAACTATTCAATGGGCACCTGGGTAGCTCAGTCGGTTAAGCATCCAACTCTTGGTTTCAGCTCAGATCATGATCTCACAGTTCATGGGTTCGAACCCCACATCTGGCTCTGCGCTGACAGTGCGGTTTCTCTCTCTCTCCCTCTCTCTCTACCCCTTCCCCACTTGTGTGCATTCTCTCACTCACTCTCTCAAAATAAAAAATTTTAAAAATTAAAAGAAAAACTACTCATTGATAAAAAGTACATTTGGTACTTCAAATGTCTATATGCTAATGTGGAGGAAAGTAGAAAGATCTGGCAATCTGTGGATTGCCACGTGTAGACCAGCTATAAAAGAAATGCGGTCAGCTTAAATACCGTTCTCAGATTTCGGGTGTCCTATGAAAATAAATGAAGCAAGGAGTCCAGCCCTGGCAAAAGATGAAGGAGAACCTCTGCCTCTCTAATTTCCTGTTTATTTTCTCAGATGCCAACCATTACATGCAAGCTCTGCGAGAAATGTTAAACGTGTAGAGATAATCTAAACACTGTTCAGTCTCTTTATTTTCCCTCACAAAAGGCAGTGTAAATACAAGAGAAATCATAGCTTGAGAGATATTTCTATGTATCTGAGACCATAAAGCCCATATGAATGAAAAGATATTTAAATCCTTTGTTTTAAAGATCCAAGTTTTGGGACACCCAGCTGGCTCAGTCGGAAGAGTATGCGACTCTAAATCTTGCGGTTTTGAGTGTGAGCCCCACACTGGGTGTAGAGATTACTTAAAATAAATAAATAAATAAATAAATAAATAAATAACTTAATTTTTTTTAAAAAATCCGAATTTTGTTGAAATAAATGCTAATCAGTATAAATTTTTTCAATCAAATATATATTTTCCATATTTTCAATTGTAATTTTTATTGCAAATTTAAAAAATACAATTCGAAACAAAATAGTTGAAAGACCATATATTAGCCTTGACAGTGCCTTCACTTTCTATGTGGGTTTCAGAATGTTCTAGAAATTAACACATCACGACAAGAGTTGAATTCTGGTGAATAACATATCCGTTCATTAATAATAGAAACACTGCTAAGCTTCTCTGTTGAAATTTGTCCATAAATGTGAACAATGGATGCCCAGAATCTAAAACCTGTAAGAAAGCAGTGAACCTGCCCCTCCCCACCCATCATGGAGACCACTGAGGGTCATTGCTAGCTAGGGTAACATCAATCCCCTGACAGTTTCCAGTAGACTAAGGTTTTGGAGGCATTAACTGAAAACTCCCTGAGTCAATTAAGACAGTGACTGGTATCTCGGCCCTGAGGAACAAGGAGATCATATTTATGTGAGAATGAACTCACTCCATCTGTGCCTGGTACACACATCTTTCCCTTTGCTCTATCAGGCTTACACTTTAACTTGTTCTGCCTGTTTTTGAAATAACTCTTGGCTGATGCTGGGGGAAAAAAACTCCTGTTATTTTACCTGAACACAGCTTTCATAATTTGATAAGCACTGGAATATGTGTATTGTGTGTGGTTTTCAGCAGGGGGGGGAGGGTGGGCAGGGGGAGGAGGAGTTCAAAATGTCTATTAAATCAAGCAGCAATCATTTTAGCCCACTGCAAAAAAAAAAAAAAAAAAAATCATTTTATTTCCCAAACTTGTGCATTCAGACTCCACATGAATTCCCCACAAGTGGAAATCTTGAGATTTCCTTTCTAAATAGGGCAACTACTAAAATTATATTTTAATGTTTTAATATTTATATCAATATTCTCTAGAGCAAGTTACCAAAAATGTGATAGCTTTTTAGCAAATCAACGTCTAGAGAAGATACTCTGGCACAACTACTGTCACTCATTTAGGGGTGGCATCTTACGCACACTCATGGTAATAGGGCCTCGGAGACACAGGTCCACAGGTCCTTTGCCTTGAAGGGGATCACGGTATATCGTTTTAAGGGTCAAGAAAATGATTCATCCCTAAAGAATGTATATACATTTTCAAGTCTATTCAGGCTAAAGCTGGTGTTAAAAGCAGCTATTACGAGTCTGGTATTTTATTCCTGGAGACTCAACAAACTGTATCTGCTTCAAGCACTCCCGATCCTCTCAGGTTTTCCGGGTTTTTGCTATTCTCTCTCTTTCACTCAATTGACTTCACTTTCTCACTGGGCTTTTCCCCACGGATGTTCCCTGCTAAAGCGTCATCCAAGATTGGGCAGCTGCATCTGCATCAACCAGCTTTATAATTAATTTAAACTATCTGACAGGACACGGAAAAACTGTCTTTCAGTAATTTTAGTTTCTTTTTCTTGCTTTCCTTTTTTGGATGCTATATTCCATTTTAATGGCAGGGTAGATGTCTGACATTCCTGACAAAGAAATGAGAAGACACTGTTCCCTTTCAATTCTTAAAATGACAATAATTAGTATCTTCATCCTCATCATCTCCCTGCTTCACAATTCACACACCACTAAGGAATCCAAGCCTGCATATCCCATTGGTCAGACTTTCCTCTGAGCTCTCTGTTCGCTCAAATCTCAGTCTCCTCTTTGACAGCCCTCTGTTTACTCCTCTTGCCTTGCAACACTTGTCAGCTGGCTTCCAAGATACCCCCACGCCCTTGCCTTTCCTCCAACTTCCTTGGCTCTCTCCCTGATTGCTAATATTGATTCCTCCTCGTGTCTCTGCCCTTTAGGGTGAATGGCCTTGGGCTCAGCCCTCAGACCTCTCAGCTTTCCACAAGCATTCCAGTCTTTAGTGACCTCACCCAGACTCACACCTCCCACGTATACACACCTTCAGCCCAGGCCTCTCCCTGAATTCCAGACTCTAACATCCAACTGTCTGCAGGACATCTTCATTTGGATGTCTAACGAAAGTCTCAAATCTTCCCAAAACCAACTCCTGATCATCCCCATTTTCAAACCCCTGGTGATGCGGTCTTCCCCCTTCTAGTAAACAGCAACTCCACCCTCCCAGGTACCCAGGCCCCAAACCTTAGAAATACCCTTACCACCTCTCCCTTTCTCATAACCTATGTGGAATCCCTGAGCAGATCCATCCAACTGAATGACCCTCCCTCCAAAATGGATCAAAGTCTGACCCCTTCGAACCATTTCTACCCTTCGCACCTTTGTCCAAATTAGTATCATCCATGTCCTTCCTGCCTGTCACAATAACCTGCTACCTGATTCTCCTCCTTCTGGACTTGCCCCCTTACACTCTATTCTCAATTCAGCAAAGTGAGTGCTTGAAAATAGAAGCAACATCATGCCACTCCTGGGTTCAAATCTCTCCAGTGGCTCCCAATTTCACTCAGAGTGGGAGTCAAAGTGTTCACAGAGGTCCTTGACAGTCTCCCCCACTGCTTCTGCACTGGAGTCCTCACACCCCAGCTCAATCCAGTCACAGCCCCCCCCCCCCGCTTTTCCTCATGTACAGGAGGCCCATTTCCCCCTTAGTCCCAGGGGCCCCTCTGCTCTTGCTCATGTATGTGAAACCCACTTCCTCCTTAGTCCCAGAACCTCCCCACCTTCCTCAGGTACACATGAGGTCCACTTCTGCCTTAGTCCCAGGAACCCCCCCTGCTCTTCCTCACATACATGAGTAACAGGAGCCTGTTACTTCCGCCTTAGTCCTGGGCCTTCCCTCCATTCTTCCTCATGTACACGAGATCCACTTCCTCCTTAGTCCCAGGACTGCCCTCCCATTTCTTCCTCATGTACATGAGGCCCGCTTCCGCCTTAATCCCAGGGGTCCATCTGCTCTTGCTCATGTACATGAGACCCACTTCCTCCTTAGTCCCAGCACTTCCCCCCCTTCCTCAGGTACACACGAGGCCCACTTCTGCCTTAGCCCCAGGGCCACCCCTCCTGCTCTTCCTCATGTACACAAAGCTCACTTCCACCTTAGTCCCAGGAACCCCCCCTGCTCTTCCTCACGTACACGAGTAACAGGAGCCTGTTACTTCCACCTTAGTCCCGGGCCTTCTCATTTCTTCCTCATGTACATGAGGCCCGCTTCCTCCTTTGTCCCAGGGGCCCCCCTGCTCCTCCTCACATAGACAAAGCCCACTTCTGCCTTAGTCACAGGCCCCCGCCCCCCTATTCTTCCTCACATACACCAGGCCCACTTCCTCCTTAGTCCCACCCATCCTGCTCTTTCTCATGTACAGGAGGTTCACTTCTGCCTTAGTCCCAGGAACCCCCCCTGCTCTTCCTCACATACAGGAGGCCCACTTTCACCTTAGTCCGAGGGCCCCAACTGCTCTTCCTCCCTCTCTCTCTTCCTCCCTCTCTCTCTCTCTCTCTCTCTCTCTCTCTCTCTCTCTCTCACACACACACACACATACACACACACACACACACACAAGGCCCACTTCTGCCTTAGTCACAGGGGCCTCCCTGCTCTTCCTCATGTACATGAGGCTCACTTTTGCCTTAGGGTGTTAGCATTTGCCATCCCCATCCCCAACAGCCGGGGATCTCTTCCTGAAGACAGTCGCATGTCCCTATCTTAGCAGCTCAGGGTCTTGACTCAAAGACCACCTTCTCAGGGAGGCATTCTCTGCCCATCCTTCCTAAGACTACAGCACCTGTATGCTCCTTATTCCCTTTTCACTGCTTGATCTTTCTCCGAACGATGATTGCTAACTACATACTGTAATTTTATTAGTTTATTGTCCTGTCTTCATTACAAGAATGTAAGCATCAAGCTGAGTTTTTACTTCTTTTTGTCCACTTATGAAGCTCCAGTTCCTAGAACAGCACCATTCCTGAGGTAGGGATGCAATCAGTAATTGTTAAATGAGTGGAAAAAATACTCCTCTATAACCTATTATTTTTTATTTACAAAAGGTCATGATCATCTTTCCATATAAATAAATACACATCTAATGCAAAGGGCTAGGAACAAATTTGGTCATGAGTGGGTAATAGTTGAAGCTGGGTAATGGTTGTATGGGGATTCTTTTTTTTTTTTTTTTTAGTGTTTTATTTATTTTTGAGAGAGAGAGAGTACAAGCAGGGGAGGGGGGCAGAGAGACAGGGAGACACAGAATCTGAAGCAAGCTCCAAAATCTGAGCTGTCCTCACAGAGCCTGACAAGAGGCTTGAACTCCCGAACCATGAAATCATGACCTAAGCCGAAGTCGGACGCTTAACCAACTGAGTCACCCAGGTGCCCCTGTATGGGGATTCTTTATACTATTCTTCCTACATATATTTGAACTTCCTACAGTAAAAAAATTTAATACACAACATTTGCTTAATTATTTATAGTGACTATACGGTATTCCACAGTCTTGATTATACCATGATTAGGTAACCACTACTATACTGAAAAATATTTGTGTTCCACCTTTCTTTATGTAACAGGAAGTGATAGAAAAATCTTACACAACTATCTAATTATAACATTACAATAAATTTCTAGAAACAGAACAGTTTGCACACTTAAAATATTATACATAATGCCAATCTTCCCTTCAGAAATTCTGAACCAAAATATGCTCCCATTAGTACAAGAAAGCAGCACTTCTCAAAGCATGGTCTACAAAATGGTACCAGACTGCAAACAGTTCTGGCCCACCAGGTAGGTTCAGAAATTGAGACTAAACACTTAGAAACTTGTATAGGTATTTGACAGAATAATTTTACATCTGATAAACATTTTATATCTAGAAATATATTTGAGAGTTTATTTTGTAAACTTTTCATTTTCTTTTTTTGACTATTTATTTTTAATGTATTTTACAAATATATCAGCCAAAAACAGAGTGGAGGCATATGGTCCCTCACCTCAGTTTGAGAAAAACTAAATTATAGTAGTACTTGCTTCTCCACACCATTACCAATTGCAGACATATTTTCTTTGTTTTTTTTTTTTTTTTCCATCATTTTGGTCACAGAGATATGCCAGTGTTGACTTAATCTACACTTTTGATAGCTAGCAGGTTTGCACACCTTTTCATGTTTGCTGGCCCTATACCCATTATTTGACGAATTACCTGCTTTTTGTTTTGTTTTGTTGTTTTAGAGAGAGAGAAAGAGTGCGTGATTGGGAGGGTGGTTAGGGGGTTGGAGAGAGAGAATCTTAGGCAGACTCCACCTTTAGCATGTGGGGCTTGATCCCACAACCCTGGAATCATGACCTGGGCTGAAATCAAGAGTTAGATGCTCAACCAACTGAGTCACCCAGGTGCCCCTATGAATTACCTGTTTATATTTTTCCCCACAGTTCTATTAAGATGCTCATCTTTTTTTTTAATGTTTATTTTTGAGAGAGAGAGACAGAGTGTGAGCAGGAGAGGGGCAGAGAGAGAGGAAGACACAGAATCTGAAGCAGGGTCCAGGCTCTGAGTTGTCAGCACAGAGCCCAACATGGGGCTCAAACCCACGAACTGTGAGATCATGATCTGAGCTGAAGTCAGACACTCAACCAACTGAGCCACCCCACCCAGGCACCCCAAGACATTCATCTTACTGATGAAATTGTAAGAGCTTATGGTAAGAGCACTTTGTATATTAGGGATATCAGCCTTTTGTTGATCCTGTGTTATGCAAACAAGTTTCATGGTTTAGATGGTTTTCCACTACACTAAAATATTAAAGACTTAAAATGTGTATATAGTTTCTTTTTTTGAAACTTTCCTTCATATTTTCTACTTACAGATGCCCTTCCCACCATAAGATTGTAAAAATATTGACTCATATATTATGCACATCCATTTATATCTTACCTTTTACATTTATAATTTCTTTCCTCTAGAATTATTTTCAAATGAGTTGTCTGGTAGGGACTCTGTTTCATTTTCCCAGATGACTAGGTAGGTGTCCCAACACCTTTTGCTGAATAATTTATCTTTTTCCTTCCAATCTGAAATGCCAACCCTATCACTTACTAAGTTACCATACATACTTACCTATAGACTCTCTGTATTTTATTCATTGATATATTCTTATGCCAATACTTCTGTTCAATCATTACTGACGTATACTATTCTTTAATATTTGAGATGGCAAGTACCCTGTTTAATATTTCTTATAATTCTGGGAGAGTTTTATAGGTTCATTCTTCCAGATCGTATTCAGAATCATTTTGGCAGGTTCCCCAGTTTTGATAGGGATTGACTGCATCATGTTTGTGCTTTAATTAAGCAAAATTGATATTTTTATATTGTTGTACTGAAACTTACTTTCCAAGAACAAACTATCCTTCTCCACTTTTTTGAAACTGATTTTATGTCCTACAATTGACTTTTCTACCTCTCTTCACTTAGTCCCTCAGATGTCTAGGTAAATTGCTCCCAACTTCTATACCATGACACTGTAATTGTAAGTGGAATCTTTTCTTCAAAAATCTTTTCTAACATTGATGTCATAATTAACTCAACAATCTATTTTTTACTTATTTTGTAGCCAATCAGCAACCTTAATCAACAATCATAGTGCTTTTAGCAGATTTTCATGTGAGTCTAAACATGGTCTGTTAATTCCATTCATACTTTCAATCCATTCATTTAAAACAGAAAAGCAAGCAGTTACATATATCTCAAAATACTGGTACAACTGAAAATTAATATATAAAAACATGAAGCTCCTCTGAGGTACATAAAATCTACTAGTGTATATAAATTGCATAGGGGTGCCTGGGTGGTTCAGTTAGTTAGGTGTCCAACTCTGGCTCAGGTCGTGACCTCATGGTTCATGAGTTCAAACCCCATGTCAGGCTCTGTCCTGACAGCTCAGAGCCTGGAGACTGCTTCAGATTCTCTGTCTCCCTCTCTCTCTGTCCTTTGCCCACTCACACCGTCTCTTTCTCTCTCTCTCAAAAATAAATATTAAAAAATTTTTTAATAAAACACATACACATGCATATATTCTTGTATAAGATAGAAACTGAGAGGTCTCTAAAAGTTAAAATTTACTGTGGAAGAATGCAGAAAGACATATTGCAGAATAATGGAGAGCTTAAGGAAATCTTCGTGAGAAAGTAGCATTTATTTTAAGCACAGAATGTCAGGATGTGAAAAGATCAGAGGGATAATATTCTAGAAAGAGAAAAAAAACCCATATGATCAAAGGCAAGAGGAGAAAAAACCCAGACAAAGTTTGGCTGGAGCACAGAGAATGCTAAAGGTTGATAAGTGGATCATTCTGAATACAAGATTAATTTGCTTCTTGTTTGGTAGAAAATGGTGAGCTATGGCACAAATAAAGCTATGCTTTAGGAAGAAGAATCTGGAGGCAGGATGCAAATACAGGGCAATTTGGAGCTGAGAAGAACTGAGGCAGAGAGTGTAACAGTTTTAAACACAGGGGTCTATGTCCCCTCCCCTTGAACTTGGACTTTGTGACTGCTTGACTGATAAAATCCAGCAGAAGTGACACTGGACCTGTTCTCAGGCAAACCTTAAGAAACTGACACCTTTCTGAGGAACCTCGTGCACTGGTAGTGGGAATGCAAATTGGTGCAGTTACTCTAAAAAACAGTATGGAGGTTCCTCAGTTAAAAACAGAATTACCCTACAATCCAGCAATGGCACTACTAGGTATTTACCCAAAGGATACAGAAATAATAATTCAAAGGGATACATGCACCCCGATGTTTATAGCAGCATTACCTACAATAATATAGAAATAAAAATAACCCAGGTGTCCATCAACTAATACATAGATAAGAAGTGGTGTGTATATATATATATATATATATATATATATATATATATATATATACACACACACACACATACACACACACACACACACACACACACACACACACACACAATGGAATATTACTGAGCCATAAAAAAGAATGAATCTTGCCACTTGCAATGATATGGATAGAGCTAGAGAGTATTATGCTAAGAGAAATAAGTCAGTCAGAGAAAGACAAATACCACAGGATTTCACTCATATGTGGAATTTAACAAACAAAACAAATGAGCAAAGAAAAAAACAAAACAAAACAAAACAGACAAACCAAGAAACAGACTCTTAACTATAGAAAGCAAGCTGATGGTTACCAAAGAGGAGGTGGGTGGGAGGATGGGTTACAGAAGTGATGAGGATGATAAGGATCAAGGCATGCACTTGAGATAAGCACCAGTGTTGTATGGAAGTGTTGAATCACTATATTGTACACCTGAAACTAATATTACACTGTATGTTAACTAATTAGAATTTAAATAAAAACTTAAAAAAAAGAAACTGACATTTTTCACATCCTATCTCTTGGGACACTCATACTTGCAACTTAGCCACCATGCTCTAAGGAAGCTCAAGCGGTCTGTGGAAAGCCTACCTGGAGATAATCTGAGGTTCCTGGTTCTTAGCTCCCAGCCTACAGCTAGCTCCACTTGCCAGGTATGTGACTGAATCATCTCAGAAGTGGATCCTCCAGCACCTAGCAAAGACCCAGCATTTGCCACAAGGAGCAGAGACAAAACTTCTCTGCTGATCCCTGCCCTAATTGCAGATTCAAGGTTGCTGTCGTTTTAAGCACTTAGTTTAGGGTGGTTTGTTGCACAGCAATAGTAACTAGGATAGAGACCAATTTAGAGGTTCTCACAATAGTTTGGATCAATAGCATGAAGAACAACTTGAACAGTTAACTGTGACAAGGGAGTAAGGGCTAGACACCAGTGCTACTTTGAAGACACAGTCAATAGGAAGATGGCAGCCTAAAATTAAAATTTAGCCCCTGAGTTATTTTTCTGATTAAGAATTAACCAGGGGCAGGGGTTGGGGGGCGCCTGGGTGGCTCAGTTGGTTGAGTGTTCAACTTCAATTCGGGTCCTGATCTTGTGGTTCATGAGTTCGAGACCCACATAGGGCTTGCTGCTGTCAGTGCAGAACCCACTTCAGATCTTCTGTCCCCCTCTCTCTCTGACCCTCTCCCACTCACACTCTCTCTCTCCAAAATAAATAAACCTTTTTAAAAAAGAATTAACCAGGTAGGGGCACCTGAGTGACTCTGTCAGTTGATTTTGGCTCAGGTCATGATCCCAGGGTCATGGGTTCGAGCCCCACATTGGCTCTGCACTGAGCATTGAGCCTGCCTGGGATTCTGTATTCTCTCTTTCTGCCTCTCTCCCCTGCTTGTGCTCTCTAAAATAAAATACAAAACAAAACAAACAAAAAAACAAACAAACAAAACCTTTTTTTAAAAAGAATTAACTGGGTAAAAATACATATTTACTAATAATTTAGAATTGCACATTGTAGTGAATTAGGATATGTGAAAGCCACAGTTAGCAATTTCTTCTCCCTACCCACCCCCACACTCTCCACTGGAAGAGTGTATTTTCCTGCCACATCAATATTGAGCTTAGCCATGCAATTTGCTATATCAATGGTATGTGAGCTTGACGTGCGTGATACTGGGTCAACTCCAAGGACAGGCCCTAAGAGACACTGCAAGTTTCTACTTGGTCTCTTTACACTTCTGCTATGGCAGAAGACCATGCGACATTCAAGTCTCAGGAGAAAGACACCAGGAGCAATCCTCAATCCAACCCACAGCTTGGAGCTGAGCCCAGTGGAGCCTAGCGTAGGTCATTCAAACCCCAGCCAACCTCCAAACACGCAGGCCAGAAATACTTATTGTAATGAACAACAGAATACAAGTGATAAGTCATTGCAATAAATAAATAAATAATTACTTCTGGTCGTATGCCACTGATTTCCTATATAGATGTCACGGTGTCTGACAAATACATTTACTAATATTTGAGAATGGCCCACCATCTCATCACAAACGTAAACGATCATAATCCTAGT
Source organism: Felis catus (assembly GCF_018350175.1). Lineage (NCBI taxonomy): Eukaryota > Metazoa > Chordata > Mammalia > Carnivora > Felidae > Felis > Felis catus. The sequence goes on along the minus strand of NC_058370.1, from coordinate 34,988,121 downwards.
TATCATTACTTAGGGACACCGCTCAGTTGAAGAAATATGGGTAGATACATGTACTGATAATTCAAATGCTTCCATTTGGGTTATTAGGTGAGGCACCATTCTGTCCATGAAACCAAAAGAGAATGTTTTAGTAAATTACACAATGTTTTTGTCCTCATCGTTGCTTTCTTACTCATTCACTGGATGGGGGGTGGGGGGGGGGGAATGTTTCTGGTACAAAGCAGCAAATGTGACAAAACAGGAGATCTCTAAAGACAGGCTTTTGGGATTCATTGCACAGCAGCAGCTCTCAAAGTATGGTGCCTACTGCCACCTCAGGGAAGCCAGGAGGTCAAAACTATTTTCATAATGGTCCTATGACATTATTTGCCTTTTTGCATTCCCATTATCTCACAAGGTGGAGGTTTACAGAGGCCTCATCATGTTTGAAATCTCCATTGACGGACTGCAGAAGCAAGTAAGAGAATCCAAGTATCTTCCATTAAGCCAGAAATTAGAGGTTTACGAAAATATAAACAGTGCCATTTTTCTTACGAAACGTATCTTGTTTTAGAAAAATATAGTTAATTTTCCATTTTAAAATATTTTTTAGGGGCACCTGTGTGGCTCAGACGGCTAAGTGTCCGACTTTAGCTCAGGTCATGATCTCACGGTCTGTGAGTTCGAGCCCCACATCAGGCTCTGTGCTGACAGCTCAGAGCCTGGAGCCTGCTTCAGACTCTGTGTTTCCCTCCCTCTCTGACCCTCCCACATTCGTGCTCTGTCTCTCTCTCTCAAAAATAAATAAACATTAAAATTTTTTTTTAATTTTTTTATGTTATGTGATGGGTTTATTACTTACTTAAAATTAATTGATACAGAAATAGTTTTGTGTCCCCTTTTTCCTTTCTCATATGGCAAATAATTATGATATGAAGGCACATAAAGTAAAGCTGTTCGAGACCCTCTTGATTTTTAAGAGTATAAAGGGATCTAAGACCAAAAAGTTTGAGATACACTCCATACTATGGCACAGAGTATGTGTCAATGCGTTCAAAAGTACAATGGGGGAGCATACCTTAAGGAGAGTGGAAGCAATAGGCATGAGTTTGTGGGGTTCCTACAGGAACGGTCTTAGACTTAAATATCATCACCTTCATAATTTAGGTAGAAGTGACAGCCATGTGGCTTTTTCCATTCAAACTTTTTACTTTGTTCATAATAATCCTGCTGAATAGTGCCTTTAAACAGTAAAGAATATGGCAGGAGAGACTGAATCAACTGTGAAAGGTTACACAGTGCTGACACTAAAAACGTCTTCTACTTTATTCAAGCTGCTACATACTGCTTCTAAGATGCTCCGGCATTATTAAGAGAAAAAAAAAATGTCCGTGTACTTAAGTCAACAGAAATGAACTGTTGATATAAGTAGTTATTCGTGTTTATTAAGCACTTTTCCCCCAAAGGACTCAAACATTTCAAATGTATTAGCATGCATAAAACCTCCACTAATAACCTCACAAAGTACACAGTTCCTGTTTCCACATTTTAGAAGAGGAAAATTTTATTAGTTAATACACAGTAAACTACAATACAGAAACATTAAATCCCTAATGCCTCATCTCTGCCCACCAATCATTCACACATCATGCCAAACACAAAATGGATAATCTCTTGAACCACCACATTTGAAGCTTTTGAATGAGCATCACATTAAACTGAGATAATTTCAGAGCATCCTTTACACCTTCACTATCTCTACAGCCTACCTGAAACCCTTAAGCCTGGAAAAATGCTTCCTAATAAGACTGTCAGAAATCTTCTACAGGGGTGCCTGGGTGGTTCGGTCGGTTAATGTCCAAATCTTGATTTTGGCTCAGGTCATGATCTCACAGTTTGTGGGTTCGAGCCCCACGACAGGCTCTGTGCTGACAGCATGGAGCCTGCTTGAGATGCTTTCTCTCTCTCTATCTCTCTCTGCCCCCACTCACACATACTTTCTCTCAAATAAACGAATAAAAGATTTTCTACACGTTAATGAAGCAAAAATTAGTCACTGAACTTGGATACTTGGGCACTACAATCCTCATGGCTAAAAAACACACTCAAAATGCTGAATCTACATTTTATAAAACTGGCAAATTGTTTTTCCAATGAAGAATTAAGCTGTCTTCTGGCTCTTAGGTCTATCTGTAAGCAATATGAGGCAATGTGGGGAAATACGTTCCCTACCTTCTTCCACAGCCTCGTCATAACTACGTACTTAACCTATGCTAATAATTCAGTGGAGAGGCAGATAAAGGGCAACTAACAAGGAAAAATGTCAGTTAATTAACTGATAAGAAATAATGATATTTATGTGCTGAATGAGGGCATACAAGAGTAATGTCAGCTTTTGTAACAAATAGATCCAAAAATATACAAACTCTCAACACAAAAGAAGTTTAATTTTCTCTCTCTCTCTCTCTCTCTCTCTCTCTGTCTCTCTCTCTCTCTCATGCTCACATAATTTATGCTCCTTCTTCCACTGCATACGGTTGTTACTGCGAAAGACTGCAAATATTGCCATCAGCGATTTTCTATTCAAGAATATGTGGGTGTTCCTGGCTAGGGAAGAGTGCCTCTTCACACAACAATATAGACCTGATTTCTTCAGTCCTGTCTCCCTCACCATCCACTACAGTCCATGGTCATCTCCATCCAAGCAGAGGAAGAACGAAGGTAGAACATGGGGTTTAGAAGCCTTGTCCCAGTTCTGACACCCATGTTGACACAGATGGTCACACAGCTGCTGTGTGCCTCAAAGTGAGGAAGCAGCACACAAGAGGAACAGACTATATGCTCAAACACAACGTAAAACAACATGCCACAGTCTACTTATTCTGGGAAACAAGTAAAACAAGCCAATCGACCTAGCTGGCAAGAATCAAAAATGTGATTTTCACAGGCAACGGTTTTGATTAGATTCTCAGTGTAAAGAAACAGAATTACAAACACCAATCTCTACCAAAAATAATAAAAAAGAGTTGTCCCACTACTAACACAAAGTGAGGTGTCCATAATTCTTATATATGTATTCTTTCAGGTAAGGATAATGAAAGTATTTCTTTCCATAAAAGAAGATCAGAATATCTTACTTGTGTCCTGGCTAATTTATGGAATCACCGATTTCTGGTTCTCTGGATGCTCTTTAGTTACCTTGTTATCATTATTCCACGCAGAGGGGGATGGCCGCTGGAACAGGTGAAACTATTTACATATGCAGAAAAGCTGTTTTCCTCATTTCTCTTTCATTCTCCACAGTCGATTCTGTCACACCTACCACCAAGGCCACTGGCCCTGGTCACCACAGCTGGCTCTGTCCACAGCCACTAGGGCTGCTGACTGCATCAGGGATGGGGAGAATTCTAAAGCACCTTCTGCCTCACTGAGTTATCACTCAAGCCAGGGGGTACAGTCCCAGGTTTGGCAGACCTTAAGTCCTGTGCTTCCTCTAGCTGGCAGAAGTCTGAAAAAACACAAACACGGGAGTTTCTGTTTGGGAAATTAAGAACAGGGTACTCTCACCCACCCAGCTTCACACAGTGATGGATTCCCCTAAATTCAGGAAAAGGATTCAGATGCCAGACAGCCTCAGTAGTGACAAAGGTCTATTACAGACACAATAAAATATTAACAAATCAAATGCACACAGACCCCTGTTGGTTGTCATGGAATGGGAGCGGTCATGAGAGAGAAAACTGGAAAAAGAATATGGGGAGAACAATTTTCTTTTCCAGTCGTGCACTAGGGAATTCATGTCCATAAAATCCCCCAAGATTCTATAAGGCAAGCCAGGCTTTATGTCCACTCAGTGGCAGGACCTCATAGGCGAAGCTACAATGGGGATGATGGACCATCATCCCCAACACTGCCTAAAAAACTTCCTGTGATGATGGAAAGGTTCTATCTATGCGCTGTCCAGGATGTAGCCTCTTGCCACATGTGGCCACTGAGCATCTGAACTGTGACTAGTGTCAATGATGAACTCAAGTGTTAATTTTCTTCATTAAAATTTACATTTAGGGGCGCCTGGATGGCTCACTTGGTTGGGAATCCAACTCTTTTTTTTTTTTTTTTTTAATTTTTTTTCAACGTTTTTATTTACTTTGGGACAGAGAGAGACAGAGCATGAACGGGGGAGGGGCAGAGAGAGAGGGAGACACAGAATCGGAAACAGGCTCCAGGCTCTGAGCCATCAGCCCAGAGCCCGACGCGGGGCTCGAACTCACGGACCGCGAGATCGTGACCTGGCTGAAGTCGGACGCTTAACCGACTGCGCCACCCAGGCGCCCCGGGAATCCAACTCTTGATCTCAGTTCAGGAGCATAAGTTCAAGCCCTCGTTGAAGATAGATAGATAGATAGATAGATAGATAGATAGATAGATACAAATTTAGGTTTCAATAACCACATGTGGCTTCGGGCTATCCGTACCTGACAGTGCAGACTAGCCTTTCTGGTGGTGTCTAACCAATCCAGTGCCCCAAGTAACCTTATCTAGTATCTTTTTAAAAAATGTGGATATTTCTTGCCCATAACTATTGAAGAACATTCATTCTGGCTCCGTTTTGGTTAGATCATGGGTTCAACCCTACCTTGATTTAGGTACCTTCACTATGTTCTAGAACAATGTTTCTCAATGTCTCTGATTACAGTGACCCATTTTTCATGTCAAAACACATTATTAACCATTTATAAGAGTGGTGCTTTAACTCCTATTAAGAAAACCCATTAGAGTAAAAAAAAAGCTCCTCGTAAGTCAGTAATACTTTATATTCATGCATATTTCTTCATCATGATAGCAGCTTTGTAGATAGAAAACACAGGAGATGGTAATTTATTGAATACATGAGCAATCCTTGATATTACCATAGATTCTAGGACATCTTACAATATCCCACAGCATCCTGGGCTCCATGACCCACACAGGTTAGGAGACCTCTTCTAAAGACATATCCCTAAGTGGTCAGCAGATCTGTGATGATATGTGGCACAAATGAGGGTCTCTGTGCACGAGGGGCTTTGGATTAGTAATGGAGAATGAGAAAAAGTAACTTTCCTAATGCATGGCAGTCAAATATTTTCAACATCTATCTGGTAGCAGATGTACAATATAGATTATTTATGCTGTACTTAAGCTTGATCATCCTGTTAGCTTCAAAGAAGATTAAGGTCTTACAATTTGGGTTTCCTAAAAGTGTACTGTTATAACTCAACAGTTTTATGATGTTCATCAGCTCTCTTCCTATCATCATTTTGTCAAAAATACACTCACTCTCTGATTAACTCATTTCTCTGTGTCAACTTGGAAACCAAAATCTAAAGAAATAATTTGAGGAAAAAAATTTAAAGCAAACATTTACTGAGTGGTTCCCAGACTGGAGCTGGCCATGTTCTGGACAAGTTCATTTTAAGCTGGAGGTGAAAAGTGACTTTTGTTTTTTAAGTTTATTTATTTTTTTATAACGTTTTTCTTTGTTTTTGAGAGAAAGACAGAGCAGGAGTGGGGGAGGGGCAGAGAGAGAGGGAGACACAGAATCGGAAGCAGGCTCCAGGTTCCAAGCTGTCAGCACAGAGCCCACACACAGCCCGACGAGGGGCTCAAACTCATGAACCATGAAATCATGACCTGAGCTAAAGCTGGATACTTAACCAACTGAGCCACCCAGGCACCCTTATTTATTTATCTTTGAGAGAGAGAGAGTAAGAGAGCAAGCAGGGGAAGGGCAGAGAGAGAGGGAGAGAGAGAGAAACCCAAGCTGACAGCTCAGAACCTGATGTGGGCCTTGAATTCACAAACTGTGAGGTCATGACCCGAGCCAAAATCAAAAGAGATGCTTAACTGACTGAGCCACCCAGGTGCCCCTGAAGATGAAAAGTCACTTCTGTGAAGCAGATGGAAGAATGAAGAAGATGCCATTAACACCACAAGTCTGTGATTGTAAAATGGGGAGAAATGTTTCCACACTATAACCTCTCTGCTCAGAAATGACCAAAGAACTAAAATCTTACAGTTGGAGAGGAAACTGACATAGAAGGATAATGGCACAAAGTCAGGTTTGACTTCTGTGATCTTGGAACATCCCAAAACCTATGAGGAGATCCTGTGGTTTGGGTGACAGCCCCATCAGACCCCACCATAACTCATGTCTCCAAGGACCTCTCAGGACATGCCACTTTCCTGAGAACCTTTTAGAACAGGGGAGCTGCCGATGTTGGTTCACATTACAGAGTAAAAGGTACTGGATGAAAACAAAAGCAACTGCTAGTTTTGGAGCTCAGCCCATGAAATCTAGACACCTCTTGGAGACTCCATAGTTTACAAAAAGCTCCATAAACCTAAGAATGCCCACAATTTCATTACAGCTGTAAAGTATCAAGATGTATAATATAAATTATTTATGTAGCAGTTAAGCCCAATTATTATTCTAGCTTCAAAGAAGATCAAGGTCTAACATAGTATCATGCAAATCACAATCCACACTCTGAAAAAGAAGTCTCACAGAAGAAAACATAAGCTATGACAGATTGAGCCACAGACCATTTTATACTTCCAAACTCTGGGCTTCCTACAATGAAGTCACCCACTGAAAAAAGAGGAACATAGTTCATCAAGATAGGCTGAAATTAATCTATTTCAATTTTTAAAATGGATCTACTGAAAGACATTCACTTACTACACTTCACGTGCATTGACTGCTATAGACATCAACAATTCATTCAAAACGGTCATGCTTTTAAAAGACTGGGAAACACAGTATTGAATTTAGAAAGCTGAATCTGAGGTTTTAATTCAATTCACAATGGCATGCATTAGCAGCATAAAAATTGCTTCTTGATTAAGTAGTCTTGGGTGGTAATTTACTCAAGATAACACATTTTTTTAAATGTCACAAATTAATTTTAAAAAGCACACACGCCTACCTTTTTAAGAAAGATCACGTTTCATGGTTCCGTATCATACAGTAAGCATCTCTTCCTGTGGGGGTGGAAAAGAAGAAAGACCATCCACTAATAACAGAAAGTAGCAAAGGTGAACTTTTAAGACCGTAACGCTATAATTTCCTTATGTTATGCCTTCATTTATAATATTAAACAAAAGGAAATCTTTCAAGTTAGACTTAAAATATTTCTTCATTTCTCTCTAAATGAAATATTTTAAAGATTCTGATTCCAATGATTTGATTTCTGAGGAGCAAATGAATAAAATCAAATGGATATAGATAAAAATAGGATTTTTTCAAAATTAGAATTAAAGTATTTACTTCCCATCTATCCCAATGACATATACTCAATACTTTCATTCCATGAAGTAAATGTATAAAATTCCACTCCTGTTTCTATTTTTCCAAGGGGGAAATGAGGTGAAGAAGTTGTAATAGCCTGCTTAGGTAACAGAAGGTAACAGAATTATAAGCAGCTGTTTCCTTCTGTTGTATACTTTTTATTTTCCAAGCTAATAAGCCATATTTACAGGCTCTGTATTTCTTAGCTAAGACTTTTGGATCAAGAAAAATATATAAAGGAAACTAAATCAAAATAAGATCGCTGTGATTTCATTTTACATTTATTATTTTCAATAAATAATTGACATAGAAAACCTGCTAGTCCCTGGGGCGCCTGGGTGGCGCAGTCGGTTAAGCGTCCGACTTCAGCCAGGTCACGATCTCAAGGTCCGGGAGTTCGAGCCCCACGTCAGGCTCTGGGCTGATGGCTCAGAGCCTGGAGCCTGTTTCCGATTCTGTGTCTCCCTCTCTCTCTGCCCCTCCCCCATTCATGCTCGGTCTCTCTCTGTCCCAAAAATAAATAAATAAATAAAAAAAAATGGAAAAAAAAGAAAACCTGCTAGTCCCTAATAAATACTAAATATGATTTTTCTCTTCAAAATTACTTGTTGGCAAAGATGAAAGCATTCCAATATTTTAACTTTATATACTGAAGTCCAAATAAGTAAAAGGTTTATAGCTTAAGTTAATCATCTACTTCTTAAACTGTTTCAACCAAATCTAATTAAAACAGCCAATGGAATCACGTCCACACGAATGTAATTGTGACTCTGACCCTGATACATTAGATTCCATGTGTAAAGCAATGTAACTCCCAGTGGGGATAATGATATGGAGAGTTTTTGAAAAACAATGACCACAATTTCTAACCCAAAAGAACTCCAAAAATTGGAATGACTGCCAACGCATTTAATTCACGGAGATCACGCTCCGGAGTAAATGGAATCACTCATACACACACATTGGATGGGGACTCCCTAGATTAGCCTGTGCTCATTCCAGTTGTCACCCTTTTTTCAGACAATAAAAACCCCCTTTAAAGTAAGAAATCTTGCTGAAAGGCATGTGAATCCTGTAACCACATCCATACCTGCATATGCCCTTCCTGAGTACCACCATCTTGGTACGACCAGAACGTCTCTCCTTAGAAGCAATACCAAATCCCTACATGGACTCCCCAAGTCTGCCAGCATTGGGGGCCTTGTCTCTCCTGCTTCTCTTCACTTTAGAAACAGCATTACTTTGGCTCTCTCACTACCAACACAGGACAGTTAGGGTAACAGCTGCCTATTCTGTTTTCTGAAATTACCTAAGGTCTTATAGGTGCAGGTAAACTCTGCTGGCAACAACAACAAAATGCCAGGACAAACCACGATTGATTCAGAAACATGGTTCAACATGCACAGGCTGAGCCAAATCATAATCTATGGCCCAGTAACAACTGTATGGAGGTCCTCATAGATCTTCAGTTCATAACTGGCCATCCAGAGGTACCCACGTGGCTTAGTCAGTTAAGCGTCCAACTCTCGATTTCAGCTTAGGGCATGATCTCATGGTTATGAGATCAAGCCCCGCGTCGGGCTCCATGCTGGGCAAGGAGCCAACTTGAGATTCTCTCTCTCTCTCTCTCTCTCTCTCTCTCCCCCGCCCCCTGCTCACATGCACTCTATCAAATAAATAAATAAATAAATAATAAAACTGGCCACCCAGAAACAAGAAGATATCTAGGATTTACTTTGAAAGAATCCAGTCAGGGTTTGGACAAGGAGAGCTAACAAATCAAAAAAGGGTCAGTGAGTTTGTGGTAGTTCAATGAAGGATACATGAAGGTTCACTGTAATATTTGCTCTACTTTTACATTATAATTAAATTTTCCATAACAAAATACTAAAAGATGGTCATCTAATTAAAGTTATGTGTGAAAATATGACAAAGAGAGAAATGCACAGAGCATAAATATCACAATCTTCCTGTTTTCCAAACACCCTTCATCAAAAAGGGGAAATAAATTTAAAAATTTTAAATTAAATAACACACTAGAAAAGATGAAAAGCCTTCAGTTACAATTTTATTAATGAAGTAATAATGGCCTTGAATTTTTCTTTAAATATTTTAAAAGCCAAATAACAAGCATGTACTTACCTATCATAAACTTATTTTTTTATTACTTTTTCAAGTATCTCTGCTTTTAATTAAGTGACAGAAACACAGAAGCATGGCTTTTCTCAGGATTGTCAGACATTGTTGCTCATTAAGTATGACTTTGATTAAAAGAAGTAGGAAAATGGATGACCTATAATTAATATCAATGCGATCTGTTCCATGAACTAAAAATCTTTGTAACTAAGATCCAAGAGGGGATCATTAAAAGAGAAAGAGAGAGAGAGACAGAGGGATTCTATTGGTATAAATTTTGGGTTTGCAGATATAAACTACCAGATCTGCAACCCACTGATGTAGCTGAATGATCTGTTCCTGGGGAACAGCCAAAAGATGGGCACTCATACGACTCACTACTCATGCGGCTAGAATTTGAAAGAGACTAGGAGGGGTCATATGAGGGTAGTCGCAGCTTTCACAATAAGCAGGGAAACTCACATGCCAAGTAAAATCATCGTTACAGCCTCAGAATTTGACTTACTGACCCTGCCAGACACCACTATTGAAAATCTGACACTGGACATAAATTAAAAAGCAGGATTTATATCATAGTTTGGGAAAAGAACATGTGTAAAGCTTTACCAAGTCTTCTCCAAAGATGAACCAGGGGCAATAACAAACTTTGGCTCCCTCTGAACAGAACAGCACAAGACCAACACTAAATCCTAACACAAGATTTGATCTTTTTTTTTTTTTTTTTAAAGAAGCTGATAGTTTTCTATTTTCCTTTTTAAGTTTTCCTGGCCTAAAACAATCTGTTTCCTTTCCAATGAAGAAACAATGCCAAATTCTGAAAAGGAAATTTGTCTGACTTAATGGGTAAGCACATAAAAGCTGGAAAAGGGAGTATTATGGGAAAACCAGAGCAACTCGGCCTTATGGGGCAGGCTTCCAAATTTATCAGCAAAATGATCAAGGGTTAGAGAAGGGAGTGTGTGGGTAATAATTATTAACAAGTTGCATGATGGAGGTCAGCTAAACAAAATTCACTTGTTTTCAATTTGAAACATCACAGTTCCATTGGTTTATTACATATAGGCTAAGAAAAACTTTCACTAGCTTACATCCATACTCAGAAATTTTTCATATTTTATTCAATTAGGAATGGCATTTAATTATGCATTTAATAGATATTTGTCAAATAAATGCATTAATGAGGTGGCAACTAATACCTACCAATCATGAAATCTCAACCTAAGGTCATTAGAAATAAAATTAGAATTTTTTTAGAAATAAAATCCTCAGGTATAGCAGTTATGGCTATTTGTCTAACCAACATGTATAACCTTAATTTTCTTGTAGGCGGCAATATGCCAGGCTAAAATGGTTTGTGCCCCAGACTCCCTTGCAGCTAGGAGTAGGCATGTGACACAGTTTTGACCAATGAGATGCGAAAGAAAGGGCTCTAACAAAGTCTGTTCTCATTACATGAATCCATTCCCTTCCCTCTTTCCTGGGAATAGCTACTGGGAGGTGTAGAGCCATCTCACAACCACAAGAACAAAAGGCAGACAAAAAATGAGTAGAAAGAAAGCAGAACAAACCCGGTTCTCTTGTGGCTTTGCTGAGATGCTACACCTGCCCAAAATGCTTAGGTTCCTAAACTGGCATCTCATGTTAGGAATGACAAACCTCTGCTGGTTCAAGTTGCCATTTTCTGTAACTCACAGTCAAAAATATTCTAACACGAGATACGATTCATCCCCCCCACCCCATGCTATGTTCTCAAAGCCCCTCCTATTTCCACTGACTGATGCTCCACAGAACTATCCAATAACACAGTCACGGAACTATTGCTGACTCATCAACAGTTTCCACTCATTAAGAGCACGCCTCATACTAAAAGGCAACAAGCTTGAGGGTGAGCAGTCATGAGGAAAACCATCAGCAAACAACAGGCCATGTCATTCTACCAAGCCACACGGCACCCTCCTGTGGACCACCTCACTCTGTCAGGGATACAAAAATTTAAAAAAATACATAAAATTAAAAGATGCCAAAAAAGAGAGCAATGTTATTCCAGTGATCAAGAAATGGAACATGCTCTACCTAAAGACTATCTACAAAATCCGTATGTCTCAACAAAGAAAAGGAAATATTTAGAGGTATGGTTAACTAAATTCAACATCAGAAAGGAAACATCTCAGGAGCACCTGGCTGGCTCAGTGGGTTACGTGCTGACTTTGGCTCAGGTCATGATCTCGCGGTTGGTGGGTTCGGGTCCCGCATCTAGCTCTGTGCTGACAGCTCAGAACCTGGAGCCTGCTTTGGATTCTGTGTCTCCCTCTCTCTCTGGCCGTCCCCGACTCACACAATGTCTCTCTCTCTCTCTCTGTCTCTCTAAAACAAAATAAACATTAAAAAAATTTTTAAAAAAAGGAAACATTTCTAAAAAACAGAAAACAGGAACAGGAAGATACATCTTGAGGGCTGAAGGGCTGCCCTACATCCTAGTTCAGATGCCTTTACTCTGTGCTTCCACAGAGCCTTAGCGATGTACTTTCTGTGGAACTTAAAATTCTAGTCATTTCTCTTAGATTGACCTCTCTTGATAAAACATAAACTCCTAGAGCTGAGGAAAGCTGGCATGTAACAAGTACTGACAAGTACCGAATGAATGAATGGGTAAAACTACACATTACCAAGAGACTTTATGAAAAGTATGCAATCCTTTTTTTTTTTTTTGATGTAGAAATGTTTTAATGGCCAAAGATGGGGAAAAATACAGAGTACTTTAATAGTAAACTCACTAAATAATTAATATAGTCACAGAATGGGAAATATTCACCCATGTAAAATAAGCAATGATGGCTTTGACAAATGGTTTGGAGATGTTTTCCTGTGATATTGCTGAATGAGCAAAAAAAATGCAGAAAAATGCACATAACATGGTCGTAATTTTGTAAGATAATAATTTAAAACACCCTGAACATGATTTTTTAATATATTGTCTGTATGAGAGTTCATGAGTAAATATATTTGTTCTTCTCTGGGATAACAGCAAAGGCTACTTCTTACGTAATTAACACGAATAACCTGGAGACAGTCAGAGGGCAATAGCCAGAGGAAGAAAAGAAGGAAGGACATGAAGAAAAACCGGAAAAGAAAAGAAGTTAAGATTTTGTGTATATTTAAACATTTTTTGAAATTAATAGCAGTGATCGCTTCCAGACAGAATAGAAGTAAGCATGGGGATGGTACTACTGTAAAATGTACTACTGTATGAATTTTTTACAGTATTTTTTAAATATATTTTTTCTTTCTTTTTTTTATTAAATATAATTTATTGTCAAATTGGTTTCCATACAACACCCAGTGCTCATCCCACCAGATGCCCTCCTCAATGCCCATCACCCACTTTCCCCTCATGCAATCCTTATTAAAAAAATATTTGTGAGCATCATTTTTAGAAATACAATGATGGTATGAACTGTTCAACTGACCCAACATGACATATTCAACTGTCAAATGTCTAGAGAAATGAAAGAACTACACTCAAGAAGTAGCTAGATAAGCCAGACAATGTGTTAGGCACTTTGCAGCCACTATTTCGTAACCTTCACAACCCACCAGTTAGTTACTGGGGGCTCCCCTTTCAGATGGGGACAAGTTCATAAGGAGCTAAGGAGCTCACCTAAGGCCACGTATCTATCTAGTAAAAGGCAGACTTGATATTCAAACCCAAAACGGTCAGCTCTCACTTTTCTGCTGTACCATGCTGCTTCCTCTCTCTGATCTTTACTCAAATATTGTTTATAAAAGGTACACATTAGCCGAGGTAACAGTCACAAGAACCTTCAGTTCGTGGCCTCAAAAGCACACGCAGGGTAAGTAAGGGTCCACTGTAACCTCAAGCACAATTATTTCTTGTCCATGTCAGAAATCTGACGTGGTTTGGCATGACACAGATAGTGACCTTCTCTAGCTCATCTTACAGCTGTAAGGAATTACCAAATTTCTATACACATGGCATATTAAAAACAAGGTACTATGTACTTATATGACCTAGAAATGATGCAAAATAAACCCATGAGTCGATGGCTTCAGTTTCTCTCAGAAATCAATAGCCCCCACACCCCCACCCACATAGGGACACACATGAGCTACTCTTTCCAGGGCACATTAATAGATCATATGGCCCCAAGATCTTAGAGACTGGTTGGCAGGTGGGCATAACACCTATCGTTTCTAAGCATACAAGATATCAGATATACTGAAGCAGTTAAAATAATAGGCTCATTTGAACCAAAAGAGGAAAAAAATCTACTGCAGAAAGAATTTTAAAAATAGGTAAATTTTGCAATAGACTACTAACACTTTTCACTGAATAAATAATTCCTCCTCGAAGTTGATGAAAATTTGGTGAAAATATTTATCCAGTAAACATCTTAATGAAATAAACTGTTATGACTCCAATTTAACAACTTCATAAATTCTGATGGAGAAATAGACTCACCACCCCCGAAACATTTGGTAATTATTTTTACACAATATGTGCACAGTCTATGATATACGTGCATAGATGGAAAAGTGAACCACAGTGGATTAGACTAAACATGAGCTTCTCTGTTCTGCCATTTCAGGTTAACATTTCTACTGATTTTTAAACAATACAGAATATTTTGTAAGTCATGATTTTCATCAGGACAGCTAGAAATGGATTCTACCCATTTTTTTTAAAGTTTATTTATTTATGAGACAGAGAGAGACAGAGCATGAATGGGGGAGGGGCAGAGAGAGAGGGAGACACAGAATCCGAAGCAGGCTCCAGGCTCTGAGCCATCAGCCCAGAGCCCGACGTGGGGCTCGAACTCACGGACCGCGAGATCGTGACCTGAGCTGAAGTCGGACGCTTAACCGACTGAGCCACCCAGGTACTCCTCTACCCATTTTTAAAAACGTCAATTGGGATAGTTATTATGTGATAAAACACATTTCCAATTTTTCCTCTCCCTTTTCATTAGTTATTAGGTATATTTGAAATTTTTTCCATACGTAGATCTTTGGGGTAAAAAATCATAATTTAGTATAAGGATGCTGAATCTTTTTCCAAATAATGGCTGGATTATCTTTAAGAGGACATACTCTTTTGGGAATGCAAGCTGGTGCAGCCACTCTGGAAAACAGCATGGACGTTCCTCAAAAAATTAAAAATAGAACTACCCTACGACCCAGCAATTGCACTACTAGGTATTTGTCCAAGGGACACAGGTGTGCTGTTTCAAAGGGACATATGCACCCCAATGTTTATAGCAGCACTATCAACAATAGTCAAAGTATGGAAAGAGCCCAAATGTCCATCGATGGATGAATGGATAAAGAAGATGTGGTATATACATATACAATGGAGTATTACTCGGCAGTCAAAAAGAATGAAATCTTGCCATTTGCAACTACGTGGATGGAACTGGAGGGTATTATGCTAAGTGAAATTAGTCAGTCAGAGAAAGACAAATATCATATGACTTCACTCATATGAGGACTTTAAGAGACAAAACAGATGAACATAAGGGAAGGGAAACAAAAATAATATAAAAACAGGGAGGGGAACAAAACATAAAAGACTCTTAAATATGGAGAACAAACAGAGGGTTACTGGAGGGGTTGTGGGAGGGGGGATGGGCTAAATGGGTAAGGGGCATTAAGGAATCTACTCCTGAAATCACTGTTGCACTGTATGCTAGCTAATTGGGATGTAAATTTTTAAAAAAATAAAATTTAAAAAAAAGGACATACTCTTTTTTTAAGCTAACCCCTTTCAATACTTTCCCCTGACACAGAAAAAAAAATAGTATTTTCAATTAAATAACTCTGTAGCACTCAGTTTTTCTTCTGTAAAGTTATTTTTTGAAGTATTCACTCCTGGGGCACATGGATGGCTCAGTCGGGCAGCTGACTGTTGATTTCAGCTCAGTTCACAATCTCACAGTTTCTGGGTTCGAGCCCAAATCGGGTTCTGTGTTCACAATGCCAAGCCTGCTTGGGTCTGTCTCCCTCCCTCTCTCTGCCCACCCCCCACTCTCCCCCACTCAGGCACTCTCTATCTCTTTTTCTCTCTCCCAAAGAAAAATAAATGTTAAAAAAAATTTTAAGTATTCACTCTTCACCAAAGGCTAATGATTTTAATAGACAAGCTTCATTATAAAAGAAAAAAGATAATGAAGTTACTTTTACAAAGACAGTGTCTGGTAATAAAGTATAACTCTGTACACAACTTCTTTTAAATATCTTGCTTAAAACTCCAAGCTTTCTATCACATTAGGACTCCTTCGTGAATGCTTATCTTACTTAAAGCAAACCCCCCAAAACAGGCCAAAAGCATTTATATTCCCCCTTGCATTTCACCCCACAATCAGGCACTGCCCCATCTACAAAATGAAATATTGAGGTCCACATGAAATTAACTGCCAAAAGTAGTTTCCAGTGCTAGAACTAAAAACAGTCTTAAATGTTAAAATCCCTCTTTTCTTATGCACCAGCTCACTTTCCTTATTTCTTTTTCTGCACCTTAAAGTAATTCTTAACAACTGACTAAGGCTCAGAAAATTACATCAAACTCTACAAATAATGTTTGAAAGTTATATTTAGCAGATTTCTGATTATATTGGGTACAATCCTGGTATAGCTTCCCACATATAAAGTCATGCCATGAAAGGGAATTCTTATTAGTCTTTAACAGAAAAATAAAGTGAGCAAATTAAATATAGATCAAAGGAAGTTCTACTATGAAAAGACCAATTTTTCTAAGTCATGGCAAAAAAATGTATCAATAAGCAAAAGCAATCTGGGGTTTCTCATTCTGGCCTCTAATGGTTACCTGTTTATGATTAGATTAAGAGCACTTTCCTGCCTTCTTTGTGCTTTTCAGTTACTCTCTTTTTAGGTTGATCATGCATAACTTTCATAAGCTCCAAGGTTATTTTTAAGCATTAGACAGTACCTATTTAGAACTTTTTATCCAGATAAATCATTATTGTGTAATAAATGATACATGTTAATATATTTTGAAAGTATATTGGTAATCAACTCCAATCAGGATTAAATCTATACCGTTAAAATGAATTCATCATGCTGTCACCTATAGACTCTAGTACAAAAGCATATTAAATATTTTGAGATTATTTTCTACTTCAAGATAAACTGACCAAAAGACTGATAAATACATTTTATATTTATCTGTATCTGCTCCATAAATTAGGAGAATTACCTGTTTCCTGTTCCAAATCTTTCTGCTTTATTTATGCTATTCATTCATTGCCAACTCTTAAAATATATTTGAGTTAACATCATCATATGTCATTGCTTTCTCTGACAGCTATATCAGAACTATAAATACATACATTTATGTGTATGTATACGTATACATTCAATAAACATTCACCTACACGTATATACTTATACATAGAGTACATATACATATGTATGATGTGTACATATAATATATATATAAAATATACAAATACACATATATGATCTATACTGTTTAGAGATTTCCACCACAGATGCCTTCAACCCAGTTTCAGGTTCCACCTGCCTTGGCCAACCTGACCAACAAGACATTGATAAAAGAAATTGAAGATGAAACAAACAAATGAAAGGTATATCATGCTCATAGACTAGAAGAATTAATATCATTAAAATGTTCATACTACTCAAAGCAATCTACAGAGTCAATGCAACCCCTATCAAAATACCAACAGCATTTTTCACAGAACTAGAAAAAATAATCCTAAAATTTGTATGGAACCACAAAAGACCTCGAATAGCTAAAGCAATCTTCGGAAGGAAGAACAAAGCTGGAGGTATCACAATCCCAGATTTCATGATATACTACAAATCTGTAGTAATCAAAACAATATACTGGCATAAAAACAGACACGTCGATCAATGGATCAAAATAGAGAGCCCAGAAATAAACCCACACATATATGATCAATTAATCTATGACAATCTATGACATTAATCTATGGCAATAATATACAATGGGGGAAAGACAAGTCTTTTCAATAAATGGTGCTGGGAAAACAGGACAGCTGCATGCAGAAGAATGAAACTGGACCACTTTCTCACACCATACACAAAAATAAACTCAAAATCAATTAAAGACTTAAATACGAGACCTGAAACCATAAAACTCCTGAAAGAAAACATAGGCAGTAATCTGTTAAACATCACTCTTAGCAACGTATTTATGGATATGTCCCCTCAGGCCAGGAGAAAAGCAGAAATAAACTGTTGAGACTACACCAAACAAAAAAGCTTTTGCACAGCAAAGGAAACCATCAACAAAACCAAAAGGTAACAATAGTTTTAAATTACATTTTTTTCCATTTAAGTGACCAAATTTGCTAATCAAATTAGCAGAAAGTGTTACAGATTAGAAACCTCATTCCTCTTATTGTATTGGTCATCCTTACTTTCCCCAGAGACCAATATCCTGTAATCACCATGAGTAAATTCATTAAGCATTTATTTTTACTTACCATTTCTCATTACTGTGAAGGGAGAAGATTATAAAGTGTGGTAGGTAGTTATAAATGTAACTGAAAGTATAACACTTATCTGTGCATTCTGCTGTAGAGACAGTAATTTCTAAATTCTTTTAAACAGAAGTAGAAGATGAAGTCTCTTACTGTTTCAAATTTTCAGCTAAAGTCTCAATGCTAAAGACAGTAAGTGAGGATTTCCCTTCATGTGACCACAGAACTTGCTACATACGCCAAACCAGTCCAGAGGTCACCCCCCAGAGTCTCCATATGAGAAGACACTTCTTCAGAGAGAATTCTCAAAAACAAAGAGTTGGTTCCCTTTCCTTCCCCATCAGCTCAGACCAACTGCCTACAACAACCCCTCACACGCTGGAGCAACTTGCCAGGAGGGAGGCTGATATTCTCTCCCTTGGCTGAATGCTTGCCTCTGCACAGAAACTCCTCGCCTGTTCTGTGGGCCATGCGTGAGGCTGGAGCACAGAAGCCTAGCAGATGCTGCCTTCAATATTAGAGCAAGGCAACAGAGTCTCAGTGAAAGGGGAAATGGGCTACACTACAGAGCTTGATGGTGCTGACATGTGAGTCTTCCTATAGACCAAATGGATACCACACATTGTAGTAAGGTTTGAGTGATCTTAAAAAATCTCCACCCAAATAGGCAGCCTGGACAAGGGCTCAGAGATGCTCCAGTGATACACCAGTGGAGGATAGGAGCTGAAGATTATCCATGGTTACCCAGGAGCTGCAATGCCCACATCCAGTAATGGCATGGTGTCAATGAACTTGTGTGGAACCTCCACAAAAACCCATCAGGATGTGTATGAGGATGAACTGGCCATGAAAACAAACAGCACCAGCTAAGTAAAACAGTCTTAAACCTTTTTTCTGCCCCCTGCCAACTATGGAGGAGCCAGAGACCCTGGATAGAGAGAAGAACAGAGAGGAGAATTAGACCAGAAATGACCTTTCTTCCTCACTCATGATCACCAAGCCACTGGTCAGACTCAAGGACAGAAAACGGGAGAAGCTGTACCCTGGATGGGAAAAAGGAAGTTTCGATTCATATTATAAACACATTTTTCTAATTTTTGAAAATTAGGTGGTTTCAATACTTCAAACAAAATGACTCAACAGCTATGGAATCTGCCAAAAATATCACCCAACATCAAGGTGGGAAAAGAATAAAACTGCTTTCTGCTTGTGTCTCACTAAGTGTGACCCACACAACAAACCAGTTATATTAATAAGCATCCAACCTATACAAGACTTTTTTTCATAAAGTTAAATTAGAAAGAGAAACTTCTAATTAGAAATTAGAAACTGAGAAGATACAGAAAATCAAGATGCAAATGTAATATACCTCTTAAAACTTTATCTCCAGAATACAGAACTATATCAACAGCTCCTTTAAACATAATGGACTAGGGGCACCTGGGTGGTTCAGTTGTTTAAGCGTCCAACTTCGGCTCAGGTCATGATCTCACAGTTCGTGGGTTTGAGCCCCGCATCAGGCTCTGTGCTGACAGCTCAGAGCCTGGAGCCTGTTTCAGATTGTGTCTCCCTCTCTCTCTGCCCCTCCCCCACTCACGCTGTCTCCCTCTGTCTCAAAAATAAATAAACGTTAAAAAAATTTTTTTTTAACGTAATGGACTAAACACTCCATTCAAATGGCAGACTGTCAGAACGGATAAAAATAGTAGTAATAATGATAATGATATTAATAATAATAAAGCAAGAATCAACTATACTCACCCAAGAGAGAGAAACGCTTTAAATAGAAACACACAAATAGGTCAGAAGAAAGGGAAAAGTTACACCATGCATTCAAAAAGTAAGCAAAAGACCGCTGAACTGGCTATATTAAGACAAACACACTTTAACACAAGAAGTTTTACCAGAGACAAAGAGGAATAGTTCACAATGAAAAAAGGGTTGATCTGAAAGTTCTGTAAGCCTAAACAGTTCACTTATGAGGTAAGTGGGACAGGTGACTTCCTCAAGGCCACTTAGTCAAGCTAGGGGAATGACCAGCTTCAAGTCCCTTCTCCCAATTCCCTTTTCCGAGCCTTCTTCTTATAACCAGTACTTCTAATCTGGCTCATTCAACATGAAAGCGACCAGCCTACTTAGTTGAAACATCAACTCAGTAGCCATACTGAACTTTGAGAGACAGCTTTGGAAAGGAGATGACATGGAATGGGAGAGAGGGAGTTGGATCTTAAGCAGGGTTTGGCACCAGATTCAAACACTGCAACTTGCTAGCTATGTGGCTCTGAACAAATTTACTTCAATGAGCCTGTTTTCTTTTCTATAGAATGGGGATATCACTGCCTATCTCAAAGGATTCATGTAAAAAGTGACAATGAGAAGGAGGTCAGGAACTTGTCAAGGATACTCTGACAAAGCTGGGACCCCACAATACTCCAGGCACAACCATTCTGTGAAACCGTCTCCCCGATGAGTTACGTCCAGAAGCCCCTGGTGGAATACCTAACCTTTACTAGGCACTTGAAAAATGCTGGTTTTCTTCCCATACGTTGACGCCACACTTGAGAGAGTAACTCTGCAAAGATATTTTCTATGTGATGTCCTAAGCTATAAAATACATCCTTTTTGATCTAGATAAGATGAGTTTCAGATAATCACTTTTTCTTCTGTCATGTTGG